>NC_062544.1:239800863-240490863 GCF_016906955.1 Phacochoerus africanus
ACAGCTCCGATTTGACCCCTGGCCTGGGAACCTCCATATGCTGAGGGTGCAGCCTTAAAAAGACAAAAGACAAAAAAACCCCAAAAAACAAAACAACAAAAACCTATTTCAATGCAGCCACTCAAAGCAGTTCCTCAAGAACAAATTACTATCCTTCACCATTAGTGAGTTGCCCGGTTCCCCCCCAACAAGCCCCCTGCTCTAAAAAACAAAACAAAACAAAAAAACCTATTCCTTTTCTGTTCTTTACATTTAAATGAATTTAAATGATGTTCTCACTTGAATTCACTGATATCAGTCAGTTTTGAGGCCTCAGAAAAGCACCATTTTAAAGAAAAAGAAGTGAACCAAAAATCACAATAGATTTCCAAAGGGTCCATAACATAAGAAACATTTAAACACCAGACGGCTCCTTCAGGGCAGCAGGGAGTCAGTCAATGGGCAGGGATTACTCTGAGAAGGATAACATCTAATACTGACAGACATAAGCAGCACAATTTTAACAGAAAACTTTTTCCCTGATTTTAACAATAATACATATTTATTATAAAAATTTGGGGAAATATGAATGCTGCCAGAGCCACTGCTTTTAGCTTCTCAGAATAATGAGAGAACTAGGGAGAACAATGGAAATTACTACTATTTTTTCAGGCTGACCTATTAACTATGGCCCTATTCCAGACGTCCTTAGACTGCCAATGAAGAAGGAAATGTGCTATAGAGGGACCATCCTGTAATTACTGATGGCCCCCCCATGCTAAGGAGTGGCAGACACCTCCCCCCCACACCCTGAGTTTATGTAATCTGTAGGTTCAGCCCAGACACAATGGCCCAGGGGCCAGTCTGATCACTGCAGGAGACGTGCAGGATTTCCCTTCCCCTAACTAACCCATCAGTGCCTTGGAAAATGGTTCAATCACTGTGTTTTGTTCAAGTACTGGAAAGAAATGCCCCCTTAGAGGGCTGCTCTGAGAACTAGTAACAGTTAATAAGACAGGCAGTCTTATAGAGGGGGTGTGGGCACAGGATAGGGCCCATCAAAACTCACCTCTCAGGCTCTGGGAAAAGGTACAGAAGTACAGATAGTGGGAGAAGAAAAAAGTGGCAGGTGAGGAGGAATTAAATTTTCTCCCTAGGCTGTCTCAGCTACTTGAATGGTATCAACAATTTTTCTATAACGATTCTCAAAGCAACATCTCCAAGCTTTCAATGCCCACCAAACCCTTCCATATAGAAGGTCCAATTACACTTCAAACTTGGCATGGGCCCCACTCCTCAGCACACTGTCACCTTTGGATTGCTCTTTGTCTAACTTCTGGTAAGGTCCACAGCCTTCCCTGTCACCCAGGTTCAACAACTGGGTGCCATTCTCCACTTTTCTGCTCATCCCTCAGATCCAATCAGCCACTCCGCCTATTTCTTCCTCTGCCCTCCCCCTTTCATTTGTGCAACAACTCCCCAAATCCAGACCTCAGTACAGATGCTATTAAGATAGTTAATCTACTACACTTAACCCCTCAACTCTTTACTTTTGTTGCTGGTGATTCTTCTACAACACTGTCCTGATTATGGCAATCCTCTAGTCCCTCCCTTCAAAATAGCACTTCTCCCAGGCCTCCATAGCTCACCTCATCTCCCTTTGAAACTCTGGACATAATCTGCACACTCATCAGAATATAGTATTGACCATCCTCCCACATTCCTCCTACATACCATCAGGCCTTCTAACACTGTACCTTTGTTCATGCTGTTCTTATGGCTGTAATGTTCTTCTCTCTTTGTTCCTTGTATTGAAATCCGACTCCTATCTCAAGTGCCAACTCTTCCAGAAAACTATTTTTCTCAATCTTCCTCTGAGTTTCAAAAACACCTTTGTTCGTACCTTTATTATAGCACTTCATTTTGCCTCTTGTTATAATTACTTGTTACCCCTCTTATATTATAATCTCTTGAGAGCAAGAATCAGCTATCATTTACTTTCTTTTTTAAAAAACTTAAATTTTAAATTTATTTTTTCCCTTTTTAGCCATCCCATGGCATATGGAGTTCCTGGGCCAGGGATCAGATCTGAGCTGCAGTTGTGATGTGATCCCACTGTGCCAGGCCAGGGGTCAAACCTGTACCCTGGCTCTGCAGAGATACTGCAGATCCTGTTGTGCCATAGTGGGAACTCCTATCATTTACTTTTGAAACTTTCTATCAATGTTTCTCAAACTGCAGTCACTGATCACCTTTAGCAGAATTACCTAAGACTCCACAGATTTCCACATACCCAGATTTATGAACTCCAGTGCAGAGAATCTGCATCTTAATAAGCAGTCTGAGTCATTCTTGGGCTTATAAAATTTAAGAACCACTGTTCTGCATTATCAAGACCTAAATACTGCTGGTAGCAGGTGCTCAATAAAGATGAGCAGGTCTCACAACACACCTGGGTGGTCACAGCTGGATTTGTTCTTTTCACAGAATCACTGAATGTCAGGGTCAAAGGACTTCATAGCTGGTATAACTCCTTCATTTTTTGAACAACTAAAAGATAGGAAAAGACACAAAAGAGTAGAAAATAATGTTCCCAGGTGAACTCTAAAAAGGAAAAGCTCATAACGAATAGACTAAGTAGGATAAAGAGGGAAAAGGATGTGTGAAGAGGTTCTTTTCTGGGCTAGATGTGATTAGAAACACAGCCCCAGTGGTTAGCTGCCACAATTGCTATGCTTAGCAACATGTCTCCAATAATTAACTGGAGAGATGGGAGAACAAAGGATAAAGCAGAAAAAAAAAAGAAAGGTAAAATAACCAAAGAAGGTAAGTTATGATTGTGATTAAGAAATAGGTATCTTAACAGATATAAAGACAAAGACAAAGATAATAATGTTGACATTAATAATAACTAACACTTTGGATGTGCCAGGGACTTTCTTACACAGTGTGTCTACCCATTGGAGAAGTCTCAAGTAGATATTTCAATCCCCAAGTAAGGGTTACAAGATGAGGAAACTAAGGTCTGCACAGGCTAACTGGCCAGCTCAAGAATACACAGCTAGCTGGTGCCAGAACTGGAATGGAGACCGACCCAGGTCTACTCGGCTCTAGCAACTAACCCTAGGCTGCTGTAAGATACAAGCCTGATGAATAACTTTTTAAAATTCACATGGGTACAAATGAAAGAATGAGAAAGAAGGGGAGTGGGTACCAAAACAAAAGAAGAAGAAAAAAAGCTGAGGTGAAAAATCTCATGAATAAATGGGAAGGGGATAAATAAGACAACAAGGTTAGTATATTTTAACATTCTATTTCTACATGTGATGTTCCAAAATAGAAGCACTGAGATTAGGAAGGATTATTGAAAACTGTATTTCAAAGCTTATTCTTGGATTGCCCTCATTGCCCATGGTGTAATTACTACAAAGAGATTGACTAGTTACAACCACAAACCATGTTACATTAGGAGTTCCCATTGTGACCCAGTGGTAATGAACCCGACTAGTATTCATGACGACTTGGGTTCAATCCCTGGCTTCCCTGAGTGGGTTAAGGGTCTGGTGTTGTCATGAGCTGTGGCGCAGGCCGCAGATGCGACTCAAATCCTGAGTTGCTGTGGCTGTGGCATAGGCCGGCAGCTGCAGCTCTGATTCGACCCCTAGCCTGGGAACATCCATATACAGCCCTAAAAAGAAAAAACAAACAAACAAAAAACAATGAAAAAAACAGGTTACATTATAAAATCAAACCATCAATTTCCTCTAACCTTTCTTCACATAAGAAACTGGCAACTCTTAAATATAAACCATAGCACTTTGGCAGTTCTCTTTAAAACCAAATATCCTCTCACAAGAGGTTAGCTGGAACTACACTAACTACTACTGTAGCTAATCAAACTACAGTTTCCTTTGAAGGATCCCTTGTCATATAAAACTATAAAATCTTTAGTGATAAAATTTTATCGTATAATGAGGAAGTTCTGAGAAAACGAAGAGAAAAAAGCCGAAGCAGCATATGAAACTCTGGGCTATTTGCCAGATTCATTATCTGTTAGTTTCTTTTTTAAAAAAATAAGTTAGCAGTGATTTACCAAACAATACACAAAAGAAGGCAACAATATTTCAAAGATATTTTCATTTCAGTTTAGTATTTCCTCCTTTTCATCATCATATCCATCATCATTACTTATGTACTTTCCCATTAAACAAAGATAAAAACAAAAATACAAAACACTGTCATTCTGATAACACATGGCCTTGACCAAGCATTCCACAGCTGGGTTCCTGAGGGAGTAAGGCAACCCTGTACCACTCCAATGATCACAAGTGAAAATGACCCAAGGTCTTTGAGAGTCTTGAGCCTTTCAACCTCTAGAGCTAAAGGTGTAATGAGGGGCCTGGCAGTCTCTGGAGTTAGGAACACTCCTGAGTGAACACAGCCTTGTTACACATTATGTTGCCAATACATATCCAAAAAGTTCAAAGCACTTACAAAACTAATTTCATTTAGAGAAAAGGAAACATCCCGACTCCAGCTGTCTAACTAAGATCTGATAGCTTCCCCAAAAAGGCTGATTTTTTTTGGATGTTTGCCCTCCATGATAATGGGAAGGAGCATAAGGATCAAGTAGAAACTGAGTTACAGAATTAAGATTTTGAATAAAAAATTGTTACTTTTTGGTAATTTTTTTTTTTTTTTTGAGGGGAGGGCACTAAAGCTCACTGCTGTCTAATGACTTCCTGGAACCAGGGAGTCTTAAAGATTGCTCAGTTTATTTTAAGAACCTATGGACAAAACAAGCTAACATTTTAAAAATTTAATAACTACTCCTTTTCTTTCTACTGTTCCCTAAATAAAACTAAGGCCTGTGCCTCACTGAACTCAGCATTTTTCAGACCTGCAATCCATTCCAAATCCCAATCTCCATTTTGAACTGAGTTTTAAACATTAAAAAAAAAAAAAAATTCTCTTCTTCTATGAATGAGCTTTCCAACTTGCTAAGACATCTGCTTTCTGATGAAACCCAGGAGCCTCCAACTCTTAGTAGAACATTCACTGTGTGGTCTTAAAAGAGCCATATGCATGGATTCCTCTTGCACCATGCACTCCAAATTTGGATAAAACTTTCTTGAATCTATTTGACATAATGTTCTATAAAAATGTTCCAAGAGATGACACATTTTAAAGCACTATACCTCATTTACTGAAACACGTCCAAGTATAAAATTCATACAAGAAAAAAAAACAGCATCCTTTCTTTTTTTTTAAAGATTTCGGAATAACAGAGTTGTCCTAATATAACCAGCCTTTGCTGCCATCTAGAGGTAAAAACTACAAAGTGAAATCAAGAGTTATCAAAATACAAAATTAATTGCAGCAGCAAAGATGTAGAAACAATGGGAGCCCAGTAACTCTCAGGCAGCTAACCCTACCAATGACTACCATTTCAAGTCACATTGTCTTCGCCAACATATATCAATACAGCTTACAATAAACAAGGCCCGCCAATACTGTGTTCCATACCAATTAGTTTACTGGACAGATTTCAGTTTGTAATAACCTATGGTATTCATATTACACTCCTAGACAATCTGAGTCAGTAGATTCTGAGATGGGATATAGGCACCTGCATTGTTTTAAAAGCCCCACAGGTGGTCCTGGTGGGCATGTTAGACCACTGGGCCATGAAACCCTGGCCATCCACAGTGTTGACCCTCCCATATACAGGCAGGTCAGAGTTCCAGGTGAAAAGAAAACTCAACGCTTACATTTAAATGAGGTTTGACTATGGCAGTGTTTATCAAAGTATGTTAGGCTGACCACATGCATCAGATAAATCACCCTGAGGTTTATTAAATATGTGAATTCCTGGATGCCTCCATAGAAAGTGAATATAGATTCTAGAGGAAAAGCCCAGGAATCGACAATTTAAATAGGCTCCCAACATAGATTTTTGTACACTAAGTAGGACAACCAACCTAAATCTTGACAAAGTTAAAGGACATCACTGAAATCTATCTTGGAAAGTGTATTATCAATGCTATGGTTATAAGATCAGCTGACTTGTATTATGATTTCAACTGCAGCTGCTATTCATGGTTTGAAGAATATGGTCGATGTTTACAGAAATGTTCTGGTCTCTGAAGCATTTCCTTTCTTTTTTTATGCCTTAATATAACTTAGTGTTGCTTTTAAAAACTGAATACTTACTACAGAAAGTAGAGAATATAGAAGATATAAGAAAAAAAAAAAGCATCTATAACTTTACTAACCAGAGTTAACCACTGATAGCACTGGTGTATTTTTTTTTTCTAGTATTTTCTGTTCAAAGATACATAGTTAAAGCAAGTATACAGTTTTAAAGCCTGCTTTTAACATTTCTAATTATTTCCCTATATTTTCAAAAGCATCATTATTTAAAGATAGCATAATATTTTCATGTGATTATAGTATAATTCACTTACTCTATCTGGCTTGTTAGAGTCTTAAACTGTGTCCATTTTTCATTGTTAAAATAATGCTAAAATGAAGAGCCTGAATCTCTGATTCTCTCCTGGCAGGAGAATGATATTGGAGTATCAACATTTCATTTGCTATATTTAGGATTAAGTACCAAAAAAAAAAAAAAAATCAGTAAGAACACTAAAGCCTCAAAACTCTTCTAGTGCCTAGGCATAGAGAAGGCTGACTGTACCAAAAGGAAGCATATTCCCCATATAGTTTAGCCTTAATTGAAGGACTCATATTTTTAGCCAGGGCTGTGTAGTATTTATTTTATTGTACTTTATCAGTACAATAAAATGTGGAAACAAATTTCTATAGAATGAAAAACAACATAAGAAAGGTTTCCATGAAAAGCGGTATTACAAATCTATGGTGAAAACTACAATGCATTTTTAAAAGATTTCTGTCTTTGAGTTCATAGCAAGAAAAGGATGATGCAATAAAAGAGAAAGTCATCATCATCATCATTGTGGATTATGAGAGAGCTATAGTTACTAGCTGAGACACTGTCCCCATCTCTTTACCAAGGAGTACTCATATTCAAGAGTGTTCTTCCCAAATAAAAGAAAATAAGAGTGTATTTCTAAGCAAATATGAACTAAATCAAGCCTTTACTCCTTTATACTCCAAACCCACTTTCCCAGTCCAGATCATTCAACCCATCTGTGATTCCTCTCTCAAGCCTCATATGTTAACTATTAAATATTAATACATTTCTACTTCCATAATGTGTCTTTGCTAACCTATGTCCTTACTATTCCCCCACTGCATACATACACTATCTACAGAATCAGGTATAATTTTTGATATCTAGTCTACACTCCCATTCTGCTTCTCAAACACAACCTAATTTGAAGTCACTCCATCTTGTATCCAATTTCCTACCTTAGGGACATTGCCAAAAGTATTCCTTTACTCTGGAATGCTCTCCAATTACTGCTGTTAAAAACTGTAAAAGTCTTTTGAGGCCCAAGTCAAATGCTACTTTTATGAAGCTCTCTTAGACCCCTCAGTTGAAATTAATCTTTCTCTGGAAATTTCATGACCTTTTGATCTTGTTTATCACCCACTATACTATAACTGCCCAAAAGCAAGAAACATAACCTATATATCTTTGTATCTAATATTATCTACACTTGAGGGCCTTGCATACAGCATAAACTTAACTCATGTTGGCAGAACTGCTTTACTGAAATTTTTTCTTCAATTTGACAATCTTTATTCTGATGTGTCCCTGGAACCTAGCATTTTCAACAAAGCCAAAATCGCCAAGCTGTCTCTATGTCCTAAACAATGCCTGCTTCTCCACCAACTGTACCATTAATTACTTTTTGTTTTTCTGTTTAATTCAAGATCAAGGAGGCATGCAAACAGAGAACCCCAACACGGATCCCTAAGCCAAAATCTACAGGCATCACTAAGCTTTCCCCTAAGGTTCTTCAAAGGCCTATGGATAAGACTATTCACCATACTGGCTGTGGGAAACTACACATCATAAGGACTGTCACTTCTAATACTTTCCTCCACATGGGAGGGAAAAGGTAAGTCATGCCAATGCACTGCCAGGATACACTCACCTACAGAAATATCTGGAAAGCTGGAATTACCAGTGCGGAAGGATAAAGAGGAAGGGCTATCTCTCCAGGAAATGATGAAGCAGCAAACAGACAAATGGCTCACTCACAGGTTCCTGGACCTGGTGAATATCATCCTGAAAGAGCAGCACATCTACAATTATTTTACCTATATATGTATATGCTTATATATACCATCACCGGCCCAGACATATACTCCAAATCCTCCCAATTCCACATCCTCCTTGTAATCCAACCCAAGGTTGGACTACCTACCATTAGCCTGGGATAGGACTGAATTCATTAGATAGTTTTCTGGTAAACCTAGAAGTAATTCTTCATTTTATAGAACTTTGCCAAGAAGATATAATAGCAAGAATTCCTAATCTGCTTCAAGAAAGATGACTCTCGTCAAAATTGAAGGACGATTAAAATCATACGTTAAGATCTAAAAATATGACTTCTTTATGGACAGGGGTGAGGGGGAGATTGGTATCTTAGTTATAAGTAGAAAAGAAACAACAAGAGTGAGTAATAGCTGAACACATCCTTTGCATGGCCTACCTGATAATCGCAGGTGCAAGTTTGGCTGCTGGCACTCAGTCTTCTGTCCCATTTTTCCTAGGAGGTTGCCCCTCCTGTATATACTAGCAATGGAATCTCATTGCTAGGCTTGTAAAGCAAACCATATTAGATTGATATTGCTGCTTTTCTATAGTAATCAGGACACTTGAGAATCAAAGGTCACTAATAATGAAATCTTTTAGGGATATATATAGATTACTGTCTTGAATGTTTTTTTTTTAAAAGACAATAATTATCACCTCATACAGCATTCTTTAATCATATCTCTTCCCTGAATCAATGCTACAGAAAAATCAGTTGATTCAACAAAAGCTTGGGATCAGGAAACTCAAATTCTAATCCAAGCTTTTCACTCATTTGACATTGAGCATTAGTCTATGCCTTGAGTTTCTAGTATGCAAAACAGAAGAGCTAAATAATTCTTCAGGTCCCTTCCAGTCCTGATAATCCATGAGTATGTCCAACAGAAAAAACTGAATTCAATCAGTCATCTCCAAGGTGGGGTTTAGTCCCCTGGCAGTAAGCTAAAGCAGTTCTTTTCATCACACTAAAAACTCACTGAATCAAGAGAAAGCTGTGTTTGTAATCTAGTGTAGACAGAGTAACACAATGACATTTTAAGATACGGTATTTTTGACATAAGAGACAGTTACATCTCACAAAGATTCAGCGAGGGGAAAAAAAAAAAAAAAAGTCTACAAAGAGCATGACTCAATGTTTTCTGTGATTTTGCACCAAGAACTGGAGGCAAAATCCTAGAGGAAATGCTCCTCGCTAGGGACAGTGCTTTAGCTGGCTGTCCTGGGATGGAGTCAGCAGGGCAGGAACAAGGGAGCTGCCATTCTCCACATTCATCCAGGCAAACTAGCTTCAATGCACTGATGCCACTATACAAATGTCCCTGGGACCCACTTCAATGTCAAGGAGGAGAAGAAGGAACTGGGAATCTGGGTAGCATTGAGCTATCAATGCAAACCAAAGAGAGGCATGATGTGCAGCAGTCTCAGCAGATAAGTGGAAGAGGGAGAATGTAGGAAGACTGGGTGAAATAAAAACCCAAAGTGGGAGTTCCCCTTGTGGCTCAGCAGATTAAAGACCCGATGTTGTCTCCATGAGGATGTGGATTTAATTCCCGGCCTCGGTCAGTGGGTTAAGGACTCGGTGTTACCGTAAGTTTAAGTCACAGATGTGGCTTAGATCTGGTGTTGGCATGGCTGTGGTGTAGGCCTCAGCTGCAGCTCCAATTTGACCCCTAGCATGGGAACTTCCATATGCTGCAGATGCAGCAATAAACAGAAAAACAAAAACAAAAACAAAAACAAAAAACCCCAAAGTGGAAAAGTCTAAGTTAAAGGAAAGCAGTAAGAGAATAATGGAAAGAGCAGACTACAAAAGAAGATGATCAGAAGTTCCCATTGTGGTGCAGCAGAAATGAATCCAATTAGTATCCGTGAGGATGCAGGTTTGATCCCTGGCCCTACTCAGTGGTTTGGGGATCCGGCGTTGCCATGAGCTGTCGGATCACATACTGCTGTGCTGTCATTATGGCATAGGCCAGCAGCTACAGCTCCGATTCGCCCCCTAGCCTGGGAACTTCCATATGCCGTGGGTTTCACCCTCAAAAGAAAAAGAAAAGAAGATGATGATGCTCTGACACAAAAATAACACAAGAGAGACAGTTCAGAGGGAAATACAGGGCAGTAGGACAGTAACAGGTGGATGGTGCAGTGGGAAAATGTGTAAGGTGCTTAGGGCTGTGCCTGATATTAGCAGGTAATCTTAAGTGAACAGAGAATGAGGGAGAGAAGGGCCATTCAGTCAAGACATAAGTGAGAAAATGTGCTAAGAGATAGCAATAGTATATGATAGGATAAGGAAAAGCATTCATGCTGGATAACACTTAACACTGATAATTATGATGATGAAAAGAAAAAACACTGATAATCATGCTGATGAAAAGAAAAAACACTGAACCACCTGGGGTGGAAACCAAACAGACTGAAAAAAATCATGAAACAAAAGAGGAAAAACAGGCACCAGCAATACCCCAAGAAAAACACAAAGCCCTGGAAATGTTTTACCTTGAAGATAAGCACAAAATATGTTGCATGTTTTCAAAATTGCTTTCTCCTATGTTAGGAGACTTCCTAAAGTACATTTTCATGCCAAGCCAGCACAAGCTCAAGAGTAAGCAAGATAAGAGGGACAAGGTACTGTACAAAGAACTAAAAAAAAAAAAAGTATAGGAAAACAGCAACACTTCTATGGCAAGGAGCAGAAACCCATCTTTAAATGGTAATACAGTTCTAATTCCACTAAGACAAAAGCCTTTAACAAAATCTATTCTAACAAAAGGATTACTAACCAAAAATCATGCTTATTTTAAATCAATATATTAAACCATTAAAAATACATAAACAATTTAGAATTGGAAATACTATTTTAAGTTTAGCAAAATGCTGTTTGACATATATAACACAACCAAAACATAAAGAATTTGCTTCCTAAGCATAACCCTGCTTCTGCAGAAATGTGGTCCCTCCGAAGAATGAGAAGAATAAAAGAAGTTATCCTAATAATTCTAGAGTGATTTCATTCAGTTAATTTTTAAAAGGAAACAGATAAAAATCTAAGTGAATAAAAACACATTCAAACTGTAACAAAAACTTTAATAACCTGATACTTGCATGGTATGCTGGAGTCTTTCCTCAGTCCTTTATTTATTAGCTTCAATGACTTCTGAACTAATCTTTTAGTTTTTTAGAATAAAGTATCTGATTTCAGGATGAATGGGCTGATCTAATATACGATAATTATGGACAAGTAATGAAGTAGTTGATATAATAGAGTAATTCTCTCAGGGGTGTTTTTCAAATTCCTGATTTTGAGGACATGGGACATAACACTTGGGGTCTGACACTGAGTCTGGCCCAGTCTTTCTGTATGTCCTGGAAGTTAAGAATGGCTTTACATTTTTAAATAGAAAAAAAAGCCAAAAGAATATTTTGTGAAATACGAATATTACATGAAAATTCAAATTTCATTATCTATATAAGTTCTGTTGGAACACAGCCACACTCATTTGCTTACATATTTATTATGTGATTGTTTTTATGCAACAACAGCAGAGCTGAGTGAATGGTTGTGACACAGACTAGCCAACATAGCCTAAAATATTTACTATCTGGCTTTTCACAAATAAGTTTCCTGACCTCTGGCCTACTGTGAACTAGACTGATAACAAGGAACTCAAGAATAAGAACTTAAGAAGAGCTTAATCAACTGATTTTTAAAAGCAATGTAAGAATGCAGTTAAGAATTCTATGAAAGCTGATGAAAATGGGGAAACTATATTTCGAGCTGTTTGTTGATATATTTAGTAAAATGTATATAATTCTATGAATGCACTAGTGTTCAACTAAAGAACGTCAGATAAAAATAGGTCAAAGGATTTATTTGTGCCACAATATAATGTAGTGTATTACTGTTGAATCTGAGTAGGGGAAATGGAAGTATTTCTACGCCTTACAAATTCCTGGCATTTTTCAAGACATGTTATTTGGAGAAAGAGGTGTAAATGTGTTCTTTATACATTCATAATTGCTGTCAAGAACCACTTGTTTAATCATTTGCAAGAATCATAGAAATTGTATAAAGCAAAACTTAGCCCTTTTGTTACACAGCCTTCAAGTAGAGAACAAAAACGTTGTGTACACTTTCTCTTCTTTCCTTCCTCTCATCTTTTAAAATTTATCCTAACTTTGTTTTTTGCTTTTAAATATCTGTCTTGAGATAATATTACTTCCATTTTGAATGAACCACATCAATGTATACACCCTTTAATGTAAGCAGATTATGTTTTCCCTCTAATTTCACTACAGGGCCTGAAATAGAGCCAAGCATGAGACCTCAATAAATGATTTTGAAAATGACACGCCCTGAAGTTGACCTCTTGTATGTTATAAACATCTACTGCAAATATTCCAAGTTAAATTTTATATGTAGAGGCAACGATTTACAACATCTACTATACATGGCTGCCTATAGGTAAAATTAGTGCTATAGACTATTCTCAAAGTCCAGTGCTACAACCTACTTATCTGTGTCTCAAAGTAATCAATGTTCTTTAGAAGAGTACGCTTTGGGAGACAAAGGGTTAATAAGCAATTTGATAACAACGATGTATATAAATAAAAGGTTTCTAAACTTTGAGCCTCAAACTTTTGGTTTCCAAAGGAGAGAGGTTGAGGGGTGGGGGGATGCTGGGGGTTTGGGATGGAAATGTTATAAAACTGGGTTGTGATGATCACTGTACAACTATAAATGTAATAAACTCATTGAGTAATATAAAAAAATAAACTTTGAGCTTCTTTAAATTGATAAAGCATTTGTTATTTATTTGTTTGTTTGTTTATGGCATGCAAAAGTTCCTGGGGCCAGAGTTTGAAACTGAGCCACAGCAGTGACAACACCAAGTCCTTAACCACCATGCCACCAAGGAATTCCACGGACTGTTATTTTAGAGATAAGATTCCTATCACTGATAATTAGAATAATTAACTTGGAGAAAGTGCAGAGACTACTTTCTGATTGTCTATCTATGAATCAGCTTCTCCACTTATCAACTGAATAATATTGGGCAAATCACTTAACCACTTAGTGCCTCAATTTCCTCATCTATAAACTAGGGATAATAGTAACTATATAATGGTGTACCTGTGAAGATTAAATGAGCCAAAGCACGAAAAGCAATCAAAACAGAATCACCACTCTACAAATACAAATTACTATTGTGACCAGCAGTCTCCCTGCGCTATACACAGAAGTATCATCACACTTCAGTTTTCTAGTTAGATGCTTGGAAAAGATGGCACCAATGATTTAGAATAAGTTTGGAAAGCGTATGAAAACCCTCAAAAGAAGTAGAGGCTCAGAGTTTTGAAGAATGGTATCTGGATGGGATGAGAAATTATGTCTACCTATGTATATGACACCAAAAGCCCTGCAGCATGCATTTACTCATTCAGCTAATATCTATCAAACACCAACTAAGTACCAGGTCCATTTTGGGCTCCAGTAAAATGTAGGATTCTAGTACAGGCATATCTCAGAGATTTTTTTGGTTTGGCTCCATTTCAGACCACTACCAATAAAGCGAATACCACAATAAAACAAGTCACATAAATTTTTTGGTTTCCCAATGCACACATAAAAAAGTTACATTTACACTATATTGTACTCTATTGAGTGTGTAATAGCACTACACATAAAAAGAGTACATACCTTAAGTAAAAAATAATTTATTGCTAAAAAATACTAACCAAGAGGGTCACTACAGACCTTCCATTTGTTTGTTTCTTTTGTCTTTTTGCTATTTCTTGAGCTGCTTCCTTCGGTATATTGAGGTTCCCAGGCTAGGGGTCTAATCAGAGCTATAGACGCCGGCCTACACCAGAGCCACAGCAACTCGGGATCCAAGCTGCGTCTGTAACCTACACCACAGCTCACGGCAACACCGGATCCTTAACCCACTGAGCAAGGCTGGGATAGAACCCAAAACCTCATGGTTCCTAGTCAGATTCGTTAATGACTTCGCCACGACAGGGACTTCAGACCTTTAATTTGTTAAAAAAAAAAAAAAAAAAAAAGCAGTATCTGCGAAGCACAATAAAGTGAAGTGCAATAAAGTAAGAAATGCCTGTAGAAAAACTATAAGTCTTGAAAAGCCACAGATATGTACAAAAGGGTCACATGTAGAATAAGAGTAAACCTTTAGAGTTTACATAAAGAGTAAACCTTTATGTAACTGGTTTCTAAGTTACATACCACATCTAAAAAGTCATGAAAACAGCCAAAACATAGTTCATTTTCCTGACAAAAAAAGCTGGATAAGTGTCATACCCAGTGTGTCAGTGTTTGGACATCCATGTATTTGTATAGTTTATCCTTAGAAAATTGGTACAAGAATTTATAACTACAAATGTCGGGCCTTTGTTGTAGAAAAGATGTAGACTGTTGAATAAATGACTAAAATGCTCCATCACCTTGCCACCATAAGCATGTACTGGGAACAGGTGATAAGGAAAGATTTTTTACCTATAAGCAGGTAGCATACCAGGCAACAGGAATAAAGGCATTACTACAATGATTTTTCCCTTCTCTGATGTAAGACACTATTTCTCCTTTGACTTTCAAAACAAAATATAATTCACATATTTTAGCTGATCTTTCCCCATTAACCTAGGTAGAATCAGAAAACATGAATTGGTACAACTGTGATTTCTTCCGAATTCGAGAGGTTATATAGATTAGTTAGACAAATCACCAAGTAAATAATCAATCAAGCAGATCTCAAGGAAGTGTATGTACTCACCTACCTTCAAAGGAGTTAACAAAGCAAAACCCCTCAATAAATTTAATGTTAGCAATTTTCAAAGCTCAGTCTTACAACTAGAATGAACCCAAGAAGTAGGGTGAACCTGGGGACTCCAACATATCTTGATGGGAATTCCGGCAACTTAGATGAAAAAGGCTGTAGCACTTTATCATTCTAACTAGATTCAATGTTTAAAACTGTAGGTTGGTAAAATCCTTAAAAAGATGATCTCTAAGGATCCCTCATTTTACAGATTATGATCCTGAGGACCAGAGAAGCCACATAGTAATAATGGGAAAAGTGTGACTTCGAAAGTCAGGTGCACTTTACTATCCTCTTCCCAGATCTCTCCCTTGCTGTATGTTCCTAAGTACATTAAATTTTCTGTTTCTCATTATAAAAATGAAAGTAACTTTACCTTTTAAGCATGTTATGAAGATAAAATGAATTCATATTTAAGAAAACATCTGACACATTGTACATACTCAATATATGTTAATTTTCTTCTACCCAAAGGGTGACTAACTTTACAGACATATAGGTGGTGAGGGGCAAGAAACAGGACTAGGACCAAGAATCACGATCCCCTTCACCATTCAAAGGGAATTCAACTATTTCTTTCTTTTTTTTTTTTTTTTTGTCTTTTCTAGGGCTGCACCTGCAGCATATGGAGGTTACCAGGCTAGAGGTCCAATGGGAGCCAATGCCACAGCCATGGCAATTTGGGATCTGAGCCGAGTCTGCAACCTACAACACAGCTCACGGCAACGCTGGATCCTTAACCCACTGAGCGAGGCCAGGGATCAAACCCGAAACCTCAGGGTTCCTAGTTGGACTCATTAATCACTGAGCCACGACGGGAACTTCTCAACTATTTCTTAATTGGCCTCTATCCTTGAATCATACCATAAAATACAGCTTTTAACACCTTAGTTACAGGGGGCAGAGGTTATTAAAGTAAAAGTGAAATACCACAGCCTTAAAAGAAAGGCATTTGTACCTTCAAGAACAAGCATACATTTACTAGAAACAGAGCAACAAAGAGGAAGTTTAATGAAGGAAGTATCACACTGGCAACATTTAAAAAAATGACATTTGCTTAGTCTGTACCTGAAGCCTGCCCTTCTGGAAACAATGCTGTAGCAGAATTTTGTCTTTAATGGATATTTCTCAACTCATATTTCAAGACTAACGTTTGCAGCAAATATGTATCAACTGTCAATCATGTGCAGAGTCCTGTGGACTTTACAGACATGATCAGGTTTTTGCTTTGTTCTAATAAATATTATAATCTAATAAGGAAAGAGGCCAACTTTGAAGGATGATTTAAAAAACAAAAACTGTACATTAAGCCATGGGACTTGAAAGTTCAAGGCCAGCCTGTGGTGAGGAGTTACTTAAGGTGACTCAAGGATAAAATGTTCACTGAATTGGCAGCCAGTACACACAGAATAATAAACATTGTCCAAATTGTATCAACTGAATTCTAGTCTTGTTTCTGACACCAACTAGCTTTAGGATCTTGTCATGTTACTTGACATCTTTAGGTTTCACGTTCCTTATCTCTCAACTGGGAGAGTCCAAGTGAATCTCTAAGTCTCCTTTAGGCCAAATAATCCAAATTACATGATGATGATGATGATAGCAAGAAAAAGTAAAGTTTTTATTTACCTCGTACAAATGGTGCCCAAGTGCACCATTTGCATTATCTTCATTTAAACTTCGCAACAATCTTATGCAATTAGCATTATTATCCTTATTTTACAGATGAAGAAAAGGAAGCGAAATAGTATTAGAGGCCTGGAGTCGCGATGTGAACATAAGCAAATTGGACCTAATCTAGGAATTAACCCTTAACCACTAAGCCTAAACTCCCTGTCTCCGCGAAAACAGTCATATCTATTAAGAAACAGGAAAACGAAAAGCAAAAAGCTGCTTGGGAAGGGTTTTTTCCCAAATGGAAGGCAGGTCTGAGTTACTGTCACACTTGTCTGTCTCACGTGTTAGTAAATCTCCCACACCACTTGCTCCGTGACGCTAGGGTGTTCCCTCAGCGGTGCGCACCTCGGCGGGGCAGAACCCGGCGACCGCCAGAGGCTGGCGGGGGCTGAAGTGCAAAGAAGGGCTGGGGGGTGGGGGAGGCCCCGCAGCAACGCGGGCACAGTGGGTACCTGGGCTGCTGGCTGCTCTTGCTGGCTGGTTCTCCCACCACTCATCTCCAAGATCGTCTGCCATCTTCACGCAGAACTCAACGTGGAAGGACCACTAGAGAAAAGCAGCTGCTGGTTAGGACTCGCGCCGCCTCAGAGGCAGGCAGCCGGCGTTGCAGCACGCGGAGTCTCTCCTCAGGCACCGTCGCCTCCGCCCCGCGGCGATGACGTCACAACCTCCGCCCCGCCTCCTCAGCAGCTGCGCCCAACTCGTCGCAGTTTCTACTTGTGCTCACGAGCGGGTTCAGTCTGGAGACTCAAAATAACCCCCCTCCCACAAAAGCAAAAAGAAAAGAAGGTATGTAAACAAAGGAAGTTTTATCATCCGTTTAAATGCTTCTTTTAGAACTTTTTGTTTAAATTTTATTTTTGCTGAATGGATATTGTCGAAAGTGTGAGACGGAATGCTAAGAAAATTTTACTCAGCTAGGTTTCAAAGAAGTTGAGGCGCGGGAGAAGGCCGGAGCACGTGGATGTGTTTTCGTTGGTGTGTGGGTATTGGGACATCCGTGTGTTTGTATTGTTTGCTTTTAGGAAATGTGCACAACTCATGACCATGAATTTTGGACCTTTGTTGTAGATAAAGGTAATGCTTTTTTCAAACGATATGAGTAAAGAAAATGTCGACTTGTCCAGAAGGGCGTGCCCACAGTCGCACCCAAGAAGTCCCTAACTTTACAAGTTGACGACTTCCCCACCCCCTCCCCTTCTGTTGCTCCCCGTCCCGTCATTGTGAAACGAATAATAAGGGAGCTCTTTGCTGCCCCAAGTAGAGGTAAGTTAGTGACCTACAGTTCTTGTCTCACTACTTGAAATGGCAGAGATGGGCAGAGAAAACACGCTTGGTGCCGAGTGGTAGGGCCAGCTGTAAAGTAAGTATGTAGACGGTACTTTTCAGGACAGCATTGGTACACTGAGGTGAAAGTCATACAAAAATGTATTGAATACACGATGCTTGGAATGTTTAAGAATGAGTAGGGGGGAGTACCCCTTTTGGCTCATGGAAGTGAACCGGGCTCATGTCCATGAGGGTTCGAGTCAGATCCCTGGCCCCACTCAGTGGGTTAAGGATCCAGCGTTGCCTGAGCTGTCGGCTCTGGCGTTTCTGTGGCTGTGGCATAGTCTGGCAACTGTAACTCTGATCTGAACCCTAGCTTGGGAACTTACATATGCCACACTGCAGCCCTTAAAAAAAAAAAAAAAAAAAAGGCTCATCGGATTCCCCAATAGTATCCATGAGTATGCCGGTTAAGCCCTGGCCTCTCTCAGTGGGTTAAAGGTCCCACCTTACATCAGGCTGCTGGATAGATTGCAGATGTGGCTGGATCTGTGTCTGTTGGGTAGGCTGGCAGCTGCAGCTCGATTCAGCCCCTAGCCTGGGAAATTCCATATGTGCAAAAGTAAAAAGGAAAAAGTAAATAAAAAAACAGCGGGATCCTTAATCTGCTGGGCCACAAGAGAACTTCATATTCTACTATGGAGGAGTTCCCTTGTGGCCCAACGGATTAAGGATCTCGCTGTTGTTGCTGCAGCGGCTTGAATTGCTCCTGTGGCAGGGGTTCAGTCCCTGGTCCTGGGAACTTCCATGGGTGCAGATGGGACGAATATAAAATAAAGATGAGTGGATATGATCCCACCTTCTGTATGTCATCAACTTCAGTAGAGGAGATTCAGCTTGTAAGAATAAAGGTCTAAACTAATGATAAGGCTACATCTTCATTAATGATAGGACCAGAACTCTTAATCTGATGAGGATTCATATGTGAAAAACTGCCCCAAAGCCACCCAATATGTGGCTTATAAATGCATTACTAATTAGACTTTATTGGTATGCCATAAGTGCCCTAAAAGGGAAAATGTTAGATGTAAATGTGGCAAATGTTAAATAATCTGTAACCGTTGAAAGTAATGTGTATTTCAGGAGGAAATGTAAATGGCAGAAGATTATAATGGTTGATTGAAAAGTTAGATAAATACCGATGTGGAAGAGGAAGTGCTATGACCGATAAGAATATGAAAAGATGCTCTGTGTCATTATTAATCTGAGAAATGCAAAAAAGACTACAATGAGATGCTGTTTGTCATTCGGCAAGTTGACACAATTAAGAAGTCTGGCAGTACCAAATTCTGGAGAGTATGTTCATCAATGGGAATTCTTTTTTTTTTTTTTTTTCCATTCCTATACAGTTTTTTTTTTTTAATAATTTTTTTTATTTTCCCACTGTACAGCAAGGGGGTCAGGTTATTCTTACATGTATACCTTACAATCACATTTTTTCCCCAGCCTTTCTTCTGTTGCAACATGAGTATCTAGACATAGTTCTCAATGCTATTCAGCAGGATCTCCTTGTAAATCTATTCTAAGTTGTGTCTGATAAGCCCAAGCTCCCGATCCCTCCCACTCCCTCCCCCTCCCATCAGGCAGCCACAAGTCTCTTCTCCACGTCCATGATTTTCTTTTCTGAGGAGATGTTCATTTGTGCTGGATATTAGATTCCAGTTCTAAGTGATATCATATGGTACTTGTCTTTGTCTTTCTGGCTCATTTCACTCAGTATGAGAGTCTCTAGTTCCATCCATGTTGCTGCAAATGGCATGATGTCATTCTTTTTTATGGCTGAGTAGTATTCCCTTGTGTATATATACCAGTTCTTCCGAATCCAATCCTCTGTCGATGGACATTTGGGTTGTTTCCATGTCCTGGCTATTGTGACTAGTGCTGAAATGAACATGCGGGTGCATGTGTCTCTTTTAAGTAGAGTTTTGTCCGGATAGATGCCCAAGAGTGGGATTGCGGGGTCATATGGAAGTTCTATGTATAGATTTCTAAGGTATCTCCAAACTGTTCTCCATAGTGGCTGTACCAGTTTACATTCCCACCAACAGTGCAGGAGGGTTCAATGGGAATTCTTAAACATTACTGCCTTGAGTGTAAATTGGTATAGCCACTTAGAAAAGCAATATGGCAAAATCCTCTAAAGGTCAACATACACACCTTATTATCCAGCAATTTCCACTCCTAACTATGTACATTTGGGAAACTTTTGCATTTGTGTACCAGGCAACTATAAAAGAATATTCACAGCAACAATTTTAATAATAGCAAAAAAGTAGGAACAAACCAAATGTTTTATATAGGAAAATGGATAACTAAATTATTGTATAGCCACACAATTAAGCAGTGTAAATGAATGAACACACATAATAACATGGATATATTTTGGAAATGTAATGGTTAATTTAAAAAACTCAAGGCCCCGATACTATTTTATAAAGTTCAAGTATAAGGAAAACTAAAATTGTTTAGGCAAAAAAATACATATATTGTTTTAAGGTAAGAAAATGGTAAGCATAAAATTCAGGATATGGATTGGTGGGGCAGAGGAGTGTTAAGGGAGATGGGATTAGAAAGAACAAAGGTAAATAAATTATTGGTAAAGGTATAATTCAGATAGAGTGGATGTACATTTAAATATGCTTTATAACTTATAGGTATGTTAATGTATTTTTATGGTATCCAATAACATTTATTTGTATAATTTAAAATAAAGGGATTTCCTATCATGTCTCAGCGGTAATGAACTAGTATTCATGAGGAGGCAGGTTCAATTTCTGGCCCTGCTCAGTGGATTAAGGTTCCAGCATTGCCATGAGCTGTGGTGTAGGTTGCAGACACAGCAGCTCGGATCCCATGTCGCTATAGCTATGGCGTAGGCTGACAGCTGCTTCTCCGATTTGACCCCTAGCCTGGGAACGTCCATATGCCGCAGGTGCGGCGCTAAAAAATGCAATAAAATAAAATAAAGGGAAAAGATCCATTTATGCAAAAGATAAATTTTCAGTTAAGTTACATTAGGTACTATTCATTAAGAACCCACTAAGAATGCCACTTGATGACCCTTTATCTCAAATGACACTCAAAGATGCCAGACAGTCCTAATACTTTTCCTAGGGGAGTTCACTTTCCCACTGCCCCTGACCTCATCCCAAGATCAGCCTTCTTCTTGGCCATGTATCCCCCACTTTTATGTTTTTCTGTCCTCCCTCAAAATCAGCAAGTGCCAGCACTCTCATCCTGGTTGTGTTCTCATCTGATTCACTGATAAATCTGGTTGGATCTATCTCCAAAATATATCCCAAATCTAACCATCCTTCCCATCACTTCCCCCACTGCAGCCTTGGTCTGAATTAGTAGTCTCTTCCTTGGACCACTGTAATAAGGTTCTCGGCAGTATCTCCTCTTCTTTTCTTGTCCCACCTCAGTCTTGCTTCCTCATAGCAGTCAGAAGCATAATGAAACTACCCTGTTTAAAATGTTTCAATCATCTCTCATCACACACCCACTCCCCCATCACCTTGAGAACTGTAATTGCATCGCTTATTCACTACCATGGCTCCAAGACCAAGGATAGGACCTGGCACAGAGTAGACATTCACAGGATATTGATAACCTGTCAGAAATCGAACTCCTTTTACTCTGTTTTATTCACCAAACAGCCTTCTAATAACCTACTTTGTTTCCTAAGTCAGATTTCCTTCTGGCAACAGATATTAAGGCTCAGCAAACTAAGGCCCCCACCCAAGTGCAATCCATGCAACCTTATTCGTGGTGAACTAAGAATATTTTTTTACATTTTCAAAGCATTGTAAAAACAAAACAAAAATGAAATAGACCAACAACAAAAAGAAAAAATAGAAATATGCAACAGAGATTGTATGTGACCTCATGTATTTATTATCTGGTCCTTAAAAGTGTGCTACTTCAGATTATATTGATTAGTTATCCTAAGTGGTACATCCATTTAACTGTTATATTTGTCAGTGAATTGGCATCCTACTTTGTAAATCAGTCTGTTATAAAATCCTGCATCCTAGTATCTGATTACCTCATGTAACATGGCTGAAAATGCTCAGTCTTTATCTGCTCCTTTTCCTTATACAGTTTCTGAATGAATTTTGTGAGAATTTAGAGGAGGAAGCATTCACTTTCAGTGGGGTAAACTGAAACGCTTTCATAAAGGAGATGGTACTTAAACTTGACCTTGTCAGTATTGTCTTGGACAAGTCATTTAACTTTGCTGGGCTTCACCTTGCTCATCTGTAAAATAAAGCAAAAAAATTGTGTGATCTCTGAGGTCTCTTCCAACTCCTTGCATTAATATTGAATGTCAGACCAAGAATTCTGGATACTGTTGTTCATTAGATGCAAAAGATGTGATGGAAATACTGTTTTAGGAAAACTAAATTGGTGTTACTGTGCAGGTTAGATAACAGATTTGAGCAGAACTTTCCACCTGGCATGGATGTGCTAAGATACTGACCCCCTCAGTCTTTGGTGTAGGCAGAGCCCCTGGGCCAGTTGCTTCAGGATGAGGGTAGCCTCATCTCTTTATCCCAGTGTTATACAAATACAGCCATTTTCTATAGATACTATGATGTAAAACGGCTGGGAAGGACTGACTTGGAGGGAAAAAATTTAAAGGCTTTTTTGTGAAGGTTCACTATACAGTAAAAAGAGCTCAATCAGAGTAGGGACTCTTAGTCCTTGAAACCAGTTTATAAATGTACTTCAGGGAGTCCATGAGTCCCGAGGATGTATTCAAATTTTTACATCATATGAGCAATAAAAAATATTAACAGCAGCAGCAAAAGGTTCTAGGTAGCTCTCTAAGCATTTTATATCTTTTTTTTTTTTTTTTTTGCTTTTTAGGGCCACACCCATGGCACATGGAAGATCACAGGCTAGGGGTTGAATCGGAGCTGTAGCTGCTGGCCTACACCACAGCCACAGCAACACCAGATCTGAGCTGCATATGCAATCTACACCACACCTCACGGCAACACTGGATCCCCGACCCACTGAGCGAGGCCAGGAATTGAACCCGCATCCTCATGGATACTAGGTGGATTTGTTTCTGCTGTCCACAATAGGAATTCTGAATTTTATATCCTAATTCCTCTAATCATCATAACTCCATGAGGAGCTGTGCTGGATTGGATATTTTCCATTTAACACTCTACCTTTCTGTGCCCTAGAAAGCTAATGTCCCTCTGAGCTCTGCCTTCAAATTTGGCTTTAGCAAATTGTAGATGATGGTAAGAAATCAAAGGATGAGAGAAAATAACACCCCATGGTCCTCTTTTCAAGGCTGGGACTGGGGCAACTAGCCAGCCTAAGTTCGACATCCATTTAACTATTCTATTTATCAGTGTACTGGCATCCTGATTTGTAAATCAGTGTGTACGTCAATATGTCCTCTGGCAAGCAGAGGCCTAGGATGCAAAATTTAAGGAGTCACTCACCCTCGGGATAGTATTTGTGCAAACCTGAGATGGAGCTCCTCATTAAATGTGCTAGGGGTGCCTGCTTGCCTTACTCTAGTCCTAGCCCTCAATTCCCTACTTCTTATCCTCCTCAGCACCTACTTGTTCCCTTTGCCATTTTGGGGGTGAAATGATGAGTTTGGATTTAGACCAAGTGGAAACAGATGATAAAAGCAATGTAAGGGAAAGAGCAATCAAGACCTGGGTGGGAAGGTTAATAGGGGAGTATGGCAAGACAGGGGGATGGAAAGGGAAGCAGAGGCCAGATCTGGGAAAGCTTCTCAGTCATAGTAAGGATTTCAAATGGAAAACCGTGGGAAATTTTTAGTCCGAGAGATCTGCTTATATTTTCACAGCTGGCTGGTGTGCAGGAACAGTTGAAGCAGGAAGACCAGGTTGGAGGCTGTTGTAATTACCCAAGTGAGACAGGAGTGGCTTGGAATATGATGGTCGAGATGGAAGTGAAGAGAAGTGGTAATGGATGAGATCACTTAAGGAGACACTGTTGAGAAGAGAAGAGGGTTCCTGGCTCAATGGATTGAATGTTTGTATCCCTCCAGTATTCATATATTGAAACCCTATTCCTAATGTAATGATATTTGGAGATGGGACTTTTAGGAGGTAGTTAAGTAATGAGGGTAGAGCCCTTATGAATGAGATTAGGGCCCATTTAAGAAGAGGCTAGAGAGCTAGCTAGCTCTCTTTCTACCGTGTAAGGACACAGCAAGATGGCACTCTGTAAATTAGGAAGAGGGCACTCACCAAGAACCCAACCATGCCAGTATCATGATCTTGAACTTCCAGCCTCCAGAATTGTGAGAAGTAAATTTTTTTTTTTAGCCACCCAGTCTACGGTAATTTTTATGACAGCTGGAAATGACTAAGGCACTGGGCCTTCCCTCTGTAGACATCAGATGGAGAAAGAGAGACCAAAGAGCCTGGGAAAGAATGGCCAGAGATGGAAGAGAAGAGCCAGGCAAATGTTGTGTCATGGAAGTAAGGAAGAAGAGTGTTTCCTAAACAAAGATGCCCTGCTAAGAGTCAAGGGAGATAGGGGATAATTACAGGAGTCAGATTCTTGCAGAGGGGAAACAGTTGGAGATCCAGAGCCAAGGGAGGAGATACCATCTGATCCCAGCAAAGTTACTTCATTGTGATGAGATTTGATGGCAGAAAAATTTGATAGCATTTCTGTCTTGTGGCTTCTATTTTCTCAATGAATTCTGGGACCTAATAATGATCCTGGGCAGTGGTTCCCAGTTTTGGCTGTGTGGTGGAATTTCCTGGAAAGATTTGTTAAAGATACAAACTTCTGGGCACTGCCTCCCAGAGGTTCTGATTGAGTAAGTCCTAGAGGAGGCATGAGAATTGACTTTAAGAATTCTAGGGAGATCTGATGCACTGCCAGTTTGGAAAATAACAGATCTGTGGGATTTGACAACATTTTAAAGGGAAAAATGACAGATAAATGAGTCAAGTGGGTTGCCATGAGCAAGTATATTTTTCTTGATTTATCAGGTGAATCTTTATAGCAAATTTATCCACAAATAACCACTGACACCCCACCCCAAACATACACCATCTCTCACATCTACATGAAACCAAAGGATCCCTTGGAATTTATTCTCTAAAATGAGTCCATGTGATTTGATTTATGTGGATGGGGTTTGGAATGGATCCAATTTCACTTTTTCTCATGGGTAACCAGTAGTTCTAGTACCATTCATTTAATCACTCAATCTTCTCCAGTTATTTGCAGTGATAGCTCTGTAGCAAAACAAGTATCCATGTATTTGTGGGGCAATTTTAGGACCCTCTATTTTCCCCCATTGGTCATTGTCCATCACTGTCCAGTATCACAGTATCCTAATTAGACTTTTCATATCTTTCATTTCTTTGTGTTTATGTTTATGGTGATTTCCTTGAATATAACTTCTGGTTCACTAATTGTCTCTTCATGTTTTTTTTTCTCTTTTTCTTTTAATGGCCACACCTGCCATCTGGGGATGGCATCTTGAAGCTTAGACACAATGGTAACCTATAGTAAATGAGATGGAGACCTTGGGACTGCCTTGACAGATTATTAAGGAAAGGGGCAGGAGGCTCAGCAGTGGGGTTTAGAATGGATTTATTATGTGAGACTAGAGAATCTACCAGCTTACTGTCTTCCCTGGGAGGGCCCAGAGGACAGTTCTTTCACTAAAGCTGTAAGATTGCAGTAGTGCGTTGGCACTGACATAGTTGAGGACTCAGTGATGACTGCCCTTTGCAGGTCAGAGGTGACAATAGGAGATGCATTAGTGTCAATGTGTATGATAGAATTCCAGAATAGCAAAAGTAGTTGGCAGCACTTAATCATCAGAAGCAAGTGAATTTAATTACTGGTTAGAGATCCTTGGAATGTAGGAGATCTGTGCTGTTCTACACACCCTGTGTTCCAAGGGGCAAGATAGATAGAAAGCTAATGAGGGTATTTATTGACTTATCTAATGACAGCAAAATCAAGAGCTGGTGAGCTAAAGGCACATTTTAACTGCCAAAATGGAAAAGCATGGTTTTTGGACATATTTCCAGATAAGAGCCAATTCTCAAACTCAGAGTCCATTGATTAAATGAAATCTGGATCCCCTGAGGAAGTTCTCTGCAACACAACCAGTATATACAATATGTACTTATATCTTTTCCAAAGGAAACTATGGCCATTTTTCAGATTAATTGTGTACTGGATGTTGTGGTCTATGCTCAGGTTGGAAGAAGAATTACCAGACACAGAGCAGGGTGAAAAGATGAGTTTCTTGAGATAAGAAATGCTGTCAGTACAGTGGGCAGACTTCCTAATGATCAGGGAAATCTGACCTCAGGCACATGGTTCTGTCTGTTTTTATAACCCAGGGACAAAGGAGAGAGGAGAGGTCTTAACAATACACTTTCTGGTTGGCTGGAGACTTATAATGCCCCTATATAAGTGGGTTAAGGGGTGGGCCAAATACCTTTCCTAATAGGAGATAAGGAATAGGTCAGGTTGCTCAGAAGGAACTTTTGAATTCTGTAACAATTGCAATGGGATGGAAGGGCAATAAAGGTCTGGTAATTTTTATCCCATTGACATTGATATAATGAGATTTTTTGAGTTTATCTCACTGGAGGAGCCTTGGAGGCCCACATTGGAGAAATGATAAATACCAAGCTCTTTGAAGAGCTGTTAGATACAGGGTAACTACATTGATACAGAGAATCCAAACTGCCACCATAACCCCATGCTGGAGTGGGACATATAGTGGCCAGGTGACAGAGTCCTAGCCCAGATCTGTTTCAATGTAGCTTCAGTGGGTCCATCAACTTATGGTCATCTCTCCAGTTGCTGAGTGCATACTTGAAATGGATATACCTAGCAGCTGATAGGACCATCCAATGTGATCAGTGTTCCTCTGGCCTGTGAATTAAGAACCATTAAGGTAGGAATGGTCAAGTGGAAGCTCCTGAAACTGCCTCCCATTACCCCACTTGCTTTTCAAAGACAGTAAATAAGAAGTATTATCTCATTCTAGTGGAATTGTAGAGATTAATGCTAACCTAAAAGATTTAAAATCTGTAGGGAGCTTGGTTTACCAGAATGGTCCTCCAAAGCCAGATGGGCCATGGCAGATAATGGTGGACTATTGTGAATTTAATCAAGTGGTATCTTCATGCATAGAGGGTATACCAGGTATTGTATCTTTGGTTGAACCAATCAACACAGCCTCTAGCACTTGCTTTGTGCTTTTGATCTGGCAAATGTGTTCTGTTCAGTTCCCTTCAGGAAAAAAGATCAAAAGCACTTTGCATTCACTTGGGAAAATTGAGTTCATATTCACTCAAAGCTGTGAATGTTTTCCTATGAATCCTCTCGGGGCTGACTAACTCTCCTGATGTTTGTCATAATATAGTTCAAAATGACTGTATTTGATTATTTGAAGCTGCTTCAAAACATCACATGAATCCATTTTATTGATGATATAGTATTAATTGGTCCTGGGGAGTAGGAAATGGCAAGTACTGCGGGTGCCCTAGTAACATACATACATGCCAAAGGGTAAGGGGTAAATTATAAATATTCAGGAGCCTGCAACAATGATCATATTTTTAGAAACTTGGGTATCTGAGGCATACCTGGGTAACCCCTTCAAAGGAAAGGAAAAGTTATTGCATCTTTCACCTCTTACCACCTACTACCTATTCAAGAAATATAAAACAGTATTTGGAACACCTGTTTAGATTTTACAGATAGCCTGTGCCACACTTGAAAGTACTGCTCTCACCTATCAGTTGAGTCAAAAAGCTGCAAGTTTTGAATAGGGTCAATAAAAGAGAGGACTCAGCAGTGGTTTCAGGCTGTGATACAAGCTACTCTTCTCTTTGGCTCATAATGATATGGCAGATCCCAAGGTGCTAGGTTGTTAAGGATGCTGTGTGGAATCTGGCATGATCTAAAAGGAAAATCACAGCACAGCCTTCTAATGTTCTAGAGTAGGTTCAGAAAATCTACTGGCATGATACTGAGCATTTGACTATGGAACATCAAATGATTATATTATCAGAGCTGCCCTTCTGGATCTGGGTTTTATAAGGTTGGGTCCACACAGCAACAACCCGTTGAATAACAGAAGTGTTATACATGGGATCACATCTAAGCAGGTCCAGAAGTCATAAATTATTTACAAGAACAGGTGGCAAACATCTTGTACTCCTTACTCACACTTACATTTTCATGAGGCGTTTCTTATGGCCCCTGATGTTGGAGAAGAATCTTCATGACTGATTCAGGCTTGATGTGTTATCAGAGCTGAAAACAGGCTGTTACTATACTATAGTTCACTCAGGGAGGGGCTCTAAAGGACAGTGGTGAGGAAAATCTTAGCGGACAGAACTTTGAGATGTACATTTAGTTATCACCTTTGATTGGAGGGAGAAATAGTCTGAGCCAAGGAAATACAGAGTCTTGAGAAATAGTGAATTGTGTGGTTGAGTGAGTCAAAGGCCTGGGAGGTGTAGCAAAGAGACCTGGGAAGAGACATGCAGAGGGAACTAAGGGAGTGGACAAAACTGTGTGGATCTTTGTGTCCCATGTCTGGGTCCACTAGTGAGTATCCACTATAGGTGAGATACTGAACATTCAGGTAGATGTATCACAGATTGTATTCTCCAAAGATGGTCACCAATGTCTCCTGTCTCACATATGCCTCTTATAATGTGACCTTGACACTCCTTCCAATTCCCTCTTAGTGAATCTGGGCAAGTTATCTTTCACCTCCAATGGTACAATATGGTAGAAAGGATTTCCTATGACATCTGAGGCTAGATCTTAAAAATTCTCTGCATTTCCACTTTGCTCCCTTGGGAATCCAGGTGTGATACAGTGAGAAAGCCCAAGTTATGCTCACGCAGAGAAACCACATGGAAATGACATATGTAGGTATTCTGGCCCATAGCTCAGCTGAGGTCCCTGTTGACAGCCAGGAGCAACATGCAGACCTAAATGAAGATGCTTCCAGATAATTAAGGGTCCACTTGTTGATTCCCCTCCAGTTGTAGCCCCAGACGTCATGGAGCAGAGACAAACCATCACCACTCTGTCCTCAGGTACATTCCTGACCCACTTTTCTGATGTAAGAAAAAACCTGCTGTGGAACTGTTGTTTCTTCTCTGGCTATGAGAGGGAGACTTTCTTCCTTGGGAAACTGCAAGTTTCAAAAACAGTGTTTACTTTCCTTCCCCTCTGGGCTGCAGGGTACTCTGCCTAGAGTTGCGATGAATTTTCTATTTTTCTCCGCACAGGGCCTGGTGAGGTCAAGTGGCTAAAGTAAAACTTACTTTAAAAAAAAGTTCATATCTTAGATAGTGTGAGCTCTAAAGTTCCCCTCATTTAGAGGAAGAACACCTAATCTTTAACTTTACCTTTGGAACCAGAAAATTGACATGAATATTGAATGCTTAGGCTTGTAGAAGGAAGGAAACTCATTTTAGTTTGCCCTTTGGGGTCATTGGGTGAAGGCCTCCAGCAGCCAGGCCTTAAATTCCCCAGGAGGTCATATCCTCTGAAGTAGAGGAGGTGTCGTAGGTGGCAGTCCCCATGGTGGTTTGCAGAATTTCCCTGGGAGAGGCTGGGACTTGTAGTTTCTGGACCACCACAATGATGTTGCTTAGACTCCTTACCCGTTTTGTGAATATTGTAGGTGAACCAGAGGTCATTTCCAGTTACCTCCAACATCATGGGTTAGTCCTATTAACAGATGTTTTCCCTCTAGTTTTTATTTTTTATATGATTTTTATAAACTGTAAAATACACCTAACATAAAATTTACTATCTTAACTATTTATGTTTCCAGTTCAACGGCATTAAGTACATTCACGTTGTTGTGCAACCATCACCACCATCCATATCCAGAGCTCTTCATCAACCCTGTACCCATTAAGCAGTAATTCCCATTCCTGCCTCTCCCCAGCACCTGGAAATCACTCTGCTGCTTTCTGTTTCTATGAATTTGACGTCTCTAGGTATTTCATGTAAGTGGAATCGTACAGTGTTTGTCCTTTTGTCGTTGGCTTATTCCTCTTAGCGTAATGCTCTCCAGGATCATCCATGTTGTAGCATGTATCAGAATTTCCTTCTTTTTCGAAGGCTGAGTAATATTCCATTGTATACCACATTTTGTTTATCCTTTTGTCCATAAAAGGACATTTGGGTTGTTTCTACCTTTTAGACATTGTGAATATTGTTGCTGTGAACATTAATGTACAAATAACTGTTTGGAGTCTCTGCTTTCAATTCTTCTGGATATATACCCAGAACTGGAAATGTTGGGTCATATTATAATTCTATTTTACATTCTTTGAGGAACGTGCCTACTGTTTTCCATAGCTGCTGCCCAATTTTACTGCCCATCAACAAGGGTTCCAATTTCTTCACCTCCTCATCTACACTTGTTAATTTTTGTATTATTTTGTTTTGTTTCTAGTAGCCATCCTAATAGGTGCTGAGTTGGTCCCATTAGTTTTTAGCCACTAGCTAAATTAGCCATTTTAGCCCCATTAGCTAGCTGCCCTCATATTTCCTAAAGGATAAGGATGTTACCATGACATCTGTAATGTCTTTTGGTGGCTGGCTGTCTCTGTTGGTCTCTCATAAGGACTAAGAAATAACCGAGATAGTCTCTCTGTCTTTCTTTGGGGGCAAGCTAATATTCCAAACCCTCACTGGAAGTTGTTTGCTTTTTAGGCAGCTGACAACTTTTATTTCCTGCCTTTAGGCAATATGGTATAATAGCTTAGAGCATGGACTCTGGAGTCAGATACTTGGGTTAAAGTCTTAGCATTGTCATTTATTAGATCTTGGACAGGTTACTTTGCCTCAGATTCTTCAGCTATGAAATGGAGCCAGTAAATTATAAGGAGTAACTAAGTTAATACATAAAAATACTTAAAGTATTCTTGGCCATGATTGTCACTCAGTAGTAGCAGCACCTGTTACCCCTCCATACCACACTCTACAACTTCATCCACATTCCCATGTGTAGAAGATAGTTATCACCTACTGTTTTCTGGGTGCGAAAGTTGAAGTTTAGAGATATTAAATAATTGACTCAAGATATCACAGCTGATAAATAGAGGAGCTGAGATTCATTCTCTGAGTCTGACCCTAGAGCCCGCTTCTAACACGTTCTATGTTGGTGACTCTGGCTTGGCAGAACAAATGAGGACAGTGTTGTCCTTGATGAGGAAAGACAGCTATTAGTAGTAACTAGGCAATTGGAGCCTGGTAAGTGTTCCATCAGCTTTCCCCATTGTGTCTGTCATCCTGTGAATGAAGAGCAGATGTGAACATTGCTGCCAGCTGCTCATTTGTCAGATGAGAACTGACTTGACTGTGCTCATTATAAAATTAATTTTTAGGTCTTGGTGATTTTAATGAGGCATGTGAATTATAGGTCTCCACAAGAATCATAGACTCTAATTTACTTTTTTATTTTTTTATTTTATTTTTTATTTATTATTATTGTTATTAAAGTATAGTTGATTTACAGTGTTTCATCAAGATGTGTTGTACAACATAGTGACCCAGTCACAAACATTTCCCTGTGCTGTACAGTAGGATCACATTGCCCATCCATTCCACATATAACAGTTTGCATCCAAAAAACCCCCAAAGGTCCATGCATCCAACTCTATCCCTTTTCCCACTTGGGAACCCTAAGCCTGCTCTTCTTGTTCATGATCTGTTTCTATTTTTTGCTTTTTTGTTATTTTTAGATAGGATCATCTGTTCCATATTTTAGATTCCACAAATAAGTGATATCATATGGTATTTGTTCTTTTCTTTCTGGCTTACTTCACTTAGTATGAGAGTCTCTAGCTCCATCTATGTTGCTGCAAATGGCATTAGTTTGTCTTCTATATGGGTGAGTAATGTAATATTCCATTGTGTATATGTACCACATCTTCTTAATCCATTCATCTGTCAATGGACATTTAGGTTGTTTCTGTGTCTTGACTACTGTGAATAGTGCTGCTGTGAACACAGGGGTGCATGTGTCTTTTTCAGTGAAAGTTTTGTCCAGATATATGCCCAGCAGTGTAATTGCTGGATCTATATTTACTAGCTCTATATTTAGTTTCCTGAGGTAACTCCATACTGTTTTCCATAGTGGTTGTACCAATTTACATTCCCACCCGTGGCAGAGGAAGGTACCTTTTTCTTCACACCCTCTCTAGCGTTTGTTTGTTGACATTAATGATGGCCATTCTGACTGGTGTGAGGTGGTACCTCTTTGTAGTTTTGATTTGCATTTCTCTAATAATTAGTGATATTGAGCATTTTTTCATATGCCTGTTGGCCATCCATGTATCTTCTTTGGAGAAATGTCTATTTAGGTCTTCTGCTCATTTTTCAATTGTGCTGTTTGTTTTTTTGTTGTTGTTGTTGATTTGTGTGAGTTGTTTGTGTATTTTGGAGATTAGGCCCTTGTCTGTTGCATTATTGGCAAAGATTTTCTCCCATTCTGTGGGTTGTCTTTTCATTTTCTTAATGGTTTCTTTGCTGTGCAAAAGCTTTTGAGTTTGATTAGGTCCCATTGGTTTGTGTCTTGATTGTCATTATTCTAGGAGATGGATCAAACAAGATGTTGCTATGATTTATGTCAAAGAGCATTCTACCTATGTTTTCCTCTAGGAGTTTTATAGTGTCTGGCTTTATATTTAGGTCTTTAATCCATTCTGAGTTTATTTTTGTATATGGTATTAGTGTTGTACTTTCATTCTTTTACATGTAGCTTTCCAGTTTTCCCAGCACCGTTTATTGGGAGGCTGACTTTCTTCCATTGTATGTTCTGTCCTCCTTTGTCATAGATTAGTTGACCATAGGTACTTGGATTTATATCTGGGCTTTCTATCCTGTTCCATTGGTCTATATTTCTGTTTTTGTGCCAATACCGTATTGTTTTGATGACTATAGCATTGTAGTATTGTCTAAAGTCAGGAAGCTTGATTCCCCCATTTTCGTTTTTCAATATTGCTTTGGCTATTTGGGGTCTCTTGTGTTTCCATACAATTTTAAATATTCTGTTCTAGTTCTGTGAATAATGTCTTTGGTAATTTGACAGGGATTACATTGAACCTGTAGATTGCCTTGGGTAGTATAGTCATTTTGACAATATTGACTCTTCCAGTACAAGAGTATGGTATATCTTTCCATCTGTTTTGTTGTCTTTGATTTCTTTCATCAACGTTTTATGGTTTTCAGAGTATAGGTCTTTTGTCTCTTTAGGTAGGTTTATTTCTAGGTATTTTATTCTTTTTAATGTGATTGTAAATGTTACAGTTTCTCTGATTTCTCTTTCTGTTCTTTCATTATTAGTATACAGAAATACAGTTGATTTCTGTGTATTAATTTTGTAGCCTGCACCTTTGCCAAATTCATTGATGAGTTCTAACAGTTTTCTGGTGCTGTCTTTAGGGTTTTCTAGATATAGTATCACGTCACCTGAAAACAGTGATAGTTTTACTTCTTCTTTTCCAATTTGGATTCCTTTTATTTCTTTTTCTTCTCTGATTGGTGTAGCTGGGACTTCCAAAGCTACGTTGAATAATAGTGGTGAAGGTGGACATTCTTGTCTTGTTCCTGATATTAGTGGGATGTTTTCAGTTTTTCACCATTGAGAATGATGTTATCTGTGGGGTTTTCATATATGTTTTTTATTATGTTGAGGTAGGTTCCCTCTATCCCTACTCTCTGGAGAGTTTTTATCAGAAATGGGTGTTGAATTTTGTCAAAGGCCTTTTTCTGCATCTTTTAAGATTATCGTTTGGTTTTTATTCTTCACTTTGTTGATGTGGTGTATCACATTGATAGATTTGCAGATACTGAAGAATCTTTGCATCCCTGGGATAAATCCTACTTAATTATGGTGTATGATCCTTTTAATATATATTTGGATTCAGTTTGCTAGTATTTTGTTGAGGATTTTTGCATCTATGTTCATCAGTGATGTTGGCCTATAATTTTCTTTTCCTTTTTTTTTTGTGCTATCTTTGTCTGATTTTGGTATCAGGGCCATGTGGCCTCATAAAATGAGCTTGGGAGTGTTCCTTCCTCCACTGTTTTTTGAAAGAGTTTCAGAAGAATAGGTGTTAACTCTTCTCTGAATGTTTGATAGAATTCACCTGTGTAGCCATCGGGTCCTGGACTTTTGTTTTGTGGAAGGTTTTTAATAACATTTTCAATTTTGGTACTTGTGATTTGTCTGTTCATATTTTCAATTTCTTTCTGGTTCAGTCCTGGTATGTTGTACCTTTGTAAGAATCTGTCCATTTCTTCTAGGTTGTCCATTTTATTGGCATATAAATCTCTTATGATCTTTTCTATTTCTGTGGAGTCCGTTGTAATTCCTCCTTTTTCATTTCTAATTTTATTGATTTGAACCCTCTCCCTTTTTTTCTTGATGAGTCTGGCTAAAGGTTTATAAATTTTGTTGATCTTTTCAAAGAACCAACTTTTGGTTTCATTTATCTTCTCTATTGTTTTCTTTCTCTCTATTTCAGTTATTTCCATACTGATCTTTATGATTTCTTTCCTTCTGCTAGTTTTGGGCTTTGTCTGTTCTTCCTTCTCTGTTTTAGGTACAAGTTTAGGTTGTTTATTTGAGCTTTTTCTTCTTTCTTGAGGTAAGATTGTATTGCTATAAATTTTCCTCTCAGAACCGCTTTTGCCATGTCCCATAGGTTTTGGGTCATTGTATCTTCATTGTCATTTGTCTCTAAGTATCTTTTGATTTCATCTTTGATTTCTTCAGTGATCCATTGGATGTTCAGTAGTATGTATATTGGTTAGCTTCCAGGAGTTTGTGTTTTTTGCTGTTGGTTTTTTTTTTTCTTGTAGTTGATTTCTAGTTTCATAGCATTGTGGTTGGAGAAAATGCAGGGGATAATTTCGACTTTTTTTAATTTACCAAGGCTTGATCTGTGGCCCAAAATATAATCTATCCTGGGTAATATTCCATGTGCACTTGAGAAAAATGTATATTCTCCTGCTTTGGGATGGAATGTTCTATAAATATCAGTTAATTCTATCTGGTGTAGAGTATCATTTAAGGCCTGTGTTTCCTTGTTGATTCTGTCTGGACGATCTGACTCTTGATGTAAGTGGGGTATTAAAGTCACCTGCTATTATTGTGTTGCTGTCAATTTCTCCTTTTATGGCCGTCAGCAGTTGCCTTATATATTGAGGTGCTCCTATGTTAGGTACGTATATATTTACAACTGTTATTTATTCTTCTTGGATTGATCCTTTAATTATTAGGTGGTGTCCTTCTTTGTCTCTTGTGATTTTCTTCACTTTCAGACTGTATGTGTCCTTGGGTCTGAAATGGGTCTCCTGTAAACAGCATATATATGTAAACAATATATGGGTGTTGTTTTTGTATCTATTGAGCCAGTCTGTGTCTTTTGGTTGGAGCATTTAATCCATTTACATTCTGTAATTATGGATTGTGTATTTATTGCCATTTTGTTAATTGCTTTGAATTGTTACTTTGGGTCTTTTTTTCCTTCCCTTCTTTTGTTGTCTTCTCTTGTGATTTGCTGACTCTCTTTAGTGCTGTATTTGGATTGCTTTTTCTATTTTATGTGTGTGTGTGTTGTACTTATTATTTTGGTTTTCAGTTCTCTTATTTTTGAATGCATTTTCAATGTTCTGCATTTGTCTTCTCATGTCTGCTAGTCTTGATGTCATTTTTGTCAATGGGTGATTTTCTACCTTTGTATTATCTTTGTCTTTACCACTGATTTTATTCTTTTGAATTTTTTTTGTTTCTAGTTGTGGCTTTTTCTTTTCTGCTTAAAGAAGTTCCTTTAGTAGTTGCTGTAGAACTGGTTTGGAGTTGCTGAATTCTTTTAGCTTTTGTTTGTCTGAAAAGTTTTTGATCTCTCCTTCAAATCTGAATGAGAGCCTTGCTGGGCATAGTATTCTTGGTTCTAAGCTCCTCCTCTTCATCACCTTAAATATATTTTCCCACTCTCTTCTAGCTTGCAGAGTCTGCTGAAAGATCAGTTGTTATCCTTAATGGTGTTCCTTTGTATGCTATTTGTTGATTTTCTCTTGTTGCTTTTAATATATTTTCCTTGTATTTAATTTTTGTCAGTTTGATTAGTATGTGTCTCACTTTGTTTCTCTTTGGGTTCATCCTGTGTGTGATCCTCTGTGCTTCCTCAGCTTGAGTGAGTATCTCCTTTCCCATATTAGGGAAATTTTCAGCTATAATCTCTTCATATGTTTTCTCTGGCCCTTTTTCTCTTTATTTTCCTTCTGGAACCCCTATGATGTGAATATTGGTATGTTTAATGTTGTCCCAACTGAGGCTCTCCTCAGTTTTCATTATTTTCTCTTTATTTTTTTTTCTGTGGCAGTTATCTCCACCACTTTATCTTCTACGTCGCTTAATTCGTTCTTCTGCCTCCATTATCCTGCTGTTGATCCCTTCTAGTGTATTCTGCATTTCAGATATTGTGTTATCCATCTTAGTTTGCTTGTTCTTTAGGTCCTCTAACTCTTTGTTAAACATTTCCAATAACTTCTCTATCTGTGTCTCCATCTTTTTTCCAAGGTCTTGGATCATCTTTACTATCTATCATCACTCTGAATTCTTTTTCAGGTAAGTTACCTCTCTCCTCTCTGTTTATTTGTTTTTATGTATTTTTGTCTTGTTCCTTTGTTTGAAGATTGTTTCTTTGTTGTCTCATAATGTTTAACTTTCTATATTTATTGTCCCCTTGATGACAGGTATGTAGATGCTGTCGTTGTTGCCTTGTCTTGAAGTTCACAGAGGTGTTAGTGGCTCATAGGTACCTAGAGCATGTGATGGGGATGGTAGTATTATGTTACCTCCCCTGAACCCAGGTGGCTCTTATGGCTGGGGTCTGTATGAATGTTGGTAGTGGTTCACAGTTCACAGGATTGTTTTCTTGTGGGGGGGGGGCAGGACTGGCTCCTGTGATTCCTCTTGCTTCCAGGGAGCTCTCAGAACAGTTTCCTGTGATTGGCAACATCAGCAGTTGATCCCGCAGTCCTTCCCTTTGACAGGGAGGTTCTAGGGATTGCTCTCTGTAGCTGTAGGGGGAGGGGGGTAGGCGCCTCTCTGTAGTCACTTTCTTTGTCCAGTCTAAGAGGCCTTTGTAGCCCCAGGGGTGGGGGCTTCTCCTTAACTATTGCTAAAAGGCTTTCTCTATAGCTGAAAGGCCTGCACCATTCCAGTGGTCCTTTTTCCTGCCAGGCTGTTGATAGAGTGCTCCCTGTAGCTGTTGTGCTATAAACATGTGCACCAGTGGTCCCCTTTCAGCTCCTTTGGCTAGCCATGCAACATACTCTGCTTCTGCAGTCCCCTGATTGAATGTTGGCCAGGATCATGGAGCCTGTGCTTTTCCCAAGATCACTCTGCCAATTCACTAGGCTGTTTTGTGTCTCCTGGGCTATGTGCTTTGTTTCCAGGTTCACTTTACCCCTTCACTAAGCCTTTTGGGGCTTTCTACCTGCCCACCTGGCCTCTTTCAACTCCCAGCATCCTTTTGCTGTTTCCAAGTTCTCTTTCTCCATCTCTTGTGTAGATTGCAGCTCTTTGCCTGCCCACTAGGCCTTTTGTGATTCCTAGGACCTTTTGTGTGGTTTCTGAAACAGCTTCACCAGTTCAGTGGGCTTTTCACATCTCTCAACCCACCTAGGAAGACTCTTGCAGATTTCCAGGATTCTTTGTGCTTCTTCCAAGATACTTTTCACTGTCCCCTAAGCAAATCATGGCTCTGTGTCCATCCAGGAGGACCCTTGCAGAACCCATACAGTCAGTGCTATTTTCCAAATCACCCTCTGTCCCTTAGGCAGATTGTGGCTCTGTGCCCTCCCCAAAGGCCCCTTTCAGAGTCCCTTCCCTCCGTGCTGTTTCAGAAATAACTTTCTGCACCCCCTAGGAAGTCTGCGGGTTTCTGTCAGCTCAGGAGACCCCCTGCAGAATTCTGGACAGTCTGCGCTGTTTCCAAAAACCCCTTTTGTCTCATAGGCCAATTACAGGTCTGCAACCACCCAGAAGCTTCCTTGTGGACTCCCAGGAGTATTCCCTGTTTCCGAGGTAACTTTCTGTACCCCTGTAGGGAGGTTGTAGCTCTATACCCTCCCCAGAGGGCACTTGTGCGATACTGCCCCTCCATGCGCTGTTTCAGAAATAGCTTTCTCCACCCCCTAGGAAATCTGGAGGTCTCCAGCAGCTCAGAGAGCTGGACCTATCCACTCTTTCCAAAATCATGATCTGTGTGCTAGGCCAATTGTGGGTCTGCACCCGCCTGGGGAGCCCCTTGCAAATTCCCACGAGCTTTCCCTGTTTCCAGTGTGACTTTCTCCATTCTGGTAGGGAGATCAAGAGATCAGAGGGGACTTAGGGAATCTGGCTCTCCAAGCTGCTTCAGAAGTGACTTTCTCTGCCCCTAGAGAATCTTAAGTTTTCTGGGAGCTCAGGAGACATCCTGATGAATTCCAGGCCCTCTGTGCTGTTTCCAAAAACAGCTTCTTTCCTGTAGGGAAAACGGGGCTCTCCACCACACCAAGGGCCATCCGAGATCCCCTGAGCCTTCTGCACTGTTACATTAGTCACTTCAGTGTTCCCTATCCCAGCTGCTTGCTGGGGCTGTGTGGACTGCGTTTTTCCCACATTCCCTCCATCTGCTCAAAGGGTACCCTCTGCTTGCTCCACTTTCTCTATAGTCTTAAGGGCTGTGGGCTGCTCTGCAGCTGATGCTAAGCAGCCATTGCTCAAGGGTAAAACCTGGAGCTGGGGAAGTTGGAGTCTTGCGTTTGAGAGCACTCGTGGGGGTTAAGGGTCTGGTGGTGGATCCTGCCTCTTCTCTCCAGTTCCCCCTAACAATGGCATCTAGCCTCCAAGCCCGAAGGGGATTCCTCAGCTTACAACTTCAAATGTGGTTATTCTAGATTCCAGACCCTCTAGGCTGTCTGTAATTCTAGTTTTTCCCCAGGTAGCCAGCCCCATTTTCTGTCTGAGTCTGATTTCCAAAGCTGGAATTTTAGTTCCCGGCTCCTGTCCATCCCCCATTATGGTTGGGAAGTGCAGGGCAATGACACTGACCATTTGTAGAGGACCGTTTCCATTTCAACTGCTTTAGTCTGATTGTTGTGTTCTCCAGTACTTCAAAGTTCCTCTGTCTCAGCTGGTCTCCTTGCTGATGTGGGGGACTTCTCAGGGTGCAGAGTTATGTTTGTTTGTTTTTTCCTCCTTTTCCAGCTCCCTCATGGGCGCCAGGTGTGGGTGCTGACCTACTTTGTTTTTCCTTTTTTTTTCTTTTTTCTTGTGTCCTACCCACTTTTGTGAATATTTTCTTTCTCTGTTGGAATCTTGGGTTCTTTGGTGAGACTTCAGCAAGTTTTCTGGTCAAGTAGTTCCACTTATAGATGTATTTTCAGTGGATTTGTGGGAGTAGGTGAGCCTCATGTCCTACTCCTCTGCCACCATCTTCTCTCCACACCCCCATAGACTCTAATTTAGAAGTGCTTTTGAATCTAATAAATATGTATTTTTACTTGTATTAAGATAGCAAAGGATAAAACCTCTGGAGAGGTTCTGGATGCCTCAAAGGAAAATTCAGTTAGATGGTTCTGCATTTCAGTAACACATATGAGAAACTTCTTAATTTGTTAAAATAGGGTGATGTGCCTCACTTTTAAAATTAAAATTCCTTTACACTTATCTCCAGGGATATTTTTCTAATGATAAAAATCATTAACAGCTGTTTGACATCATAAAAAATAACTTGTTTGAACTTAAGATTTATCCTGATTTGTTTTGAAAATAAAAGCAACAATAAGCAATGAGGTCCTGCTGTATAGTACAGGGAACTATATATAGTCTCTTGAGATAGACCATGATGGAAGATAAAATTATTAAGAAAAGAAGTATGTATGTGTGTGTGTATATATATATATACATATCTGTCTTCCTATATTTACAATGTTGTACCAATTTCTGCTGTACAGCATAGTATATATATGTATGACTGGATCACTATGCTGTACAGCAGAAATTGGTACAACATTGTAAATCAACTATAATAAAATAAAGTATTTTTAAAATAAACAGAAAAGAAACAAAATAAAATCATCAGAAAGCATTCTGTGTAACTTTTTGCTGGAAGAAAGATAACCCTAAGGCTACTCCATCTTTAGCTCTACCTCCCACATCAGCCTTGAGAGATTCATTGTTCCCTCTAACCTGATGCTGGACCAGCACTTTGTGATGAGCTATGAATGCAAAGATGAAACAACAGTGTGCCTACTCTCTAGAAGTTGTGTGGACCCTGTAGAAAGCTCTAGAAGCTGAGTAGAAGTCAATAGGGAAAACAAACAAGCAGTTCAGTTACAAAGCAGAAACAGTGAAGGGAAAGAAGGGTACAAGGCAGAGTGGTAACTAAATCTGGGCAGTAGGGAAGAAGAGATGGTGCTTTGTGCTGCGTCCTGAGGGGTAAGGAGGAATTATCCCTCAGACAGGTCAGAGGAAGCATCATTCCCAGGAACAGAGCCACATGGAATGGTCATTCTCTTTCTGAACTTCACTGGCATATTTGCATCCAGTCAGCTTCACACCACACTTGTTTGTATATCACCTGTAAATCAGTTTGTTTAACAAACACCTTGATATGCTCTAAACAGAAGACACTTTTTAAAAGAATAATCAATTTTTCTTTTGCTTATGTGTCCCTTGCATTGCCTGGTAACATTAGGGCTTGTCCAGCATTCTGAATTCCAACAATTTATTCCTCCTTGCCTCTGTCTCCTGTATTTATCCTTCCATTTATTTTTGTTACCAACACTATTTGCACACAAGATGACTGGTCCATGTTATGGAGGAGTCTTTGGTGGCTGTGGAATGAAATGATGTGTTTAAACGAGTTAACCAGCCACAGACTGGTGCTACATAGTTGCTTTTTGAATGATTTGAATAATCCCTTTGTAATAGTCTAGACATGGTAAGTCATGATCATTTGGAGCTGGGTAAGTTATCACAAAATAATTCTTTTCTTATCAATGATGCTTTTTAAGACCATTAGGTTCTTGAAGCAGTTTTGCTTCTGCCATGAAGCTCCACTTACCACAATCTCCCCTCAAAATTTTTGGCTCTGGTGTGGCAAAGTGTAACAGAATTATTTTTTTTCTTTTCTTTTCTTTTTTTTTTTTTTTGGTGGAAGAAGATCTGTGGCAGTTTTTCCTTTTAGAATGGATATAATAGATGCAGCAGTTCATTGTTCCCTAATGTCTGTTCTCCTTTCTTCCATATTAATAGAACATCTCATTTTTACCTGTACATAAGATTATCCTGAATAAATATTCCATTTTCTACACTCCTTTGCAGTTGGTTGTGGTAATGTGACTAAATTCAGAGCATGGGATATAAGAGGGTGATTGAAGCAACTGCAAGGTTGACTTCTGTAGAAAGCATGTTCTTCCCTTTCTGATTTCCCCCTGGCTAGAATGTGGCTGTGGTGGTTAGCCATCCTGGACCTTGGAGATGAGGGCCACACCCTCAGGGTGGAAGAGCAGCAAGATAGAAGGAAACTGGGCTGTGACTGGGGCTACCACACTAGCCCTAGTCTGCTTATGCTTGGAGCTGTTATGTCAAAGAGAAAGAACTGTCCCAGTTAAGCTATGATTATGTAGGTCTCTGTTTCAGCAGTATGTTGGGGGATAAAAAGTTATGAAGTTTAAACAGTGTCAGCTGAGTGATATGAACAAGATGAGAACCGTACTTTTAAAAGTATTTAATAAGACTTTTTTTTTCAAATCAGTACAAAAATTTAAATACAAAAATGATTTGCTATTGACAAGTCTCAAATCTATCATGGAAACTCAAAAAAAGTTACCAGTCTGTTCATCATTCATGGTATCCTGTAAAATACTTGAGAACAGTCACCCCCTATAGACATTCTTTTCCCCTGTGGGATGTCATACTGCATTAAAACTCTGTATTTAAATAACAATATTATCAATTTGGTTCATTTCACATGGAAAAGTTCTAGTTAATTTTGAATTAAATAGGGATTGTAACACTATCCCTAGACTTTAGAACATGTGGTTGTTTCATATGCTTTTATACTAAATGTGTCAACATGATGTGCAGCACTCAAAAGGGAAACATAGATACATAGACAATTATTTAAAACTCTTTTTTTAAATTAAATGGAGTAATTCATTTAGCTCTGAGATTAGCACCATTGTAGAATACACAGTATCTGGCATAGATTTTGCTCCTTTCCTATCTAAAAGTTAGAAGCATATGCCTGATAATACACACATGCACAAATGTGCACTTGGACTTACACACACACACACACATGCATACACACACACAGGAAATTGAGTAGCAACCAATAAATAAGTTGGAAGGTATTTGAAAAGTGAAATTTGGTTTTCACTAAAGAGATACTTTCTCTCTTGGAAATAAAAAGCCCATACATGTACAGATAAATACAGTTTTATAAATCAGCTGATCTGATTTGCTTCCAAGGCATTTGAATGCAGCTATTCAGCAGACAGAGCCCAGTGGATCCATGTGGCCGTCCTAGTCATCAGCCCAAAACCAGCATCTTCAAAACCAACCCAAAGGATATTTGGCCACATAAATGCTCTCTGCTTTGAAAATGAAGGCTGGGTGGGATATCTTTTTGATGGGAAAAATTTGTCATGTAATTAGTTATAAATAAGAAACCATGTAGTAATGAACTCATTTCTCTTTTTAAGAAATTGAGAAGAAATGGTGCTTATAACCTTATAGGGAAAAGACTGATATTAGGCTGAGGAGAATTTTCATAATAGTTAAAATGATTCATATTTGACATAGACACAATTCCATGTGTGTTTATACCGTATTTATTTGTGTATTTCCCCATCTGTACCTGTCTCCTCATTTCCTCAATCTTAATTTTGAGGAAGAGATACAAGATTCCATCACCATAGCCCCACATTGATTCCCCCCAGTGGCTTATAATGTTGCAGCAGACTCATAGCCAACTTGTGATGCTTTGTCTGTGTTTTGAAACCAGATTTGAATGTGTGAAGCAATTAGTATGTAACTGAGAGAAAACCTGGAAAAATATTTATTTTTCTCTTTAAAGTTGTATTGATTCTTGTACTTATGGAGTGACATAAAAAGCATGCCCTTTGACATTCCAGATTGCTCTTCCACAGATTGCTTCTAAAGAAATAGTTCTTTTCCTGCATTTTTAGTACCTACAGCAGGAAGTAGTACATTTACTTTTTAGATGTAAACCTTCAGAGATTATTTTTTTCAAAAAAAAATTATTTTCCTGTGTAATTCTGGCACTCTGCCCTTCTTCCCAAATAAAGGATGGCTTGGACTTAGGAAATTCACTTTCAAATCTTAGGTGACATACTGATTAGCATATATACTACCCAGGGAAATTTCTTCCAAATTTAATAGCTACTGAAAAGTGCTGATATCCCCTTCATGAATGAAGCCTCATTGTAGTCATTTGAGTGTAGGCAAAGGAGGGGGATTATTATATGCATGTATACACAACTAAGTACTGCTATTGACAATGAACATTCCACAAAACTGGGAAGTTATTGTGGGAGAAGGTTATTTTTTTCTTATAACTTCCAGGTGTTTGTATTAGTTGGGTCATAGTGGAAATTACATGGTGAAAAGAAGAAAGAAAAACAGTCACAAGGAAAAAAAAAACAACAAAAAAAACGAAAAACAGGCAAAAAGGACCCTTGGGGAATAAATGAGTTGATTCCTGCTCACGTCTCCCAGTTGGTTTGTTAGGTCCCTGTGGGCACTGTCTTAAGCCCCACAAAAGTGTCTCATCCAGTGCTAGGCACAGAGAAGGCACGAGTAAATATACTACAGTTGATCAATTCATTTGCTGTTCTAGGGACACTAGACACATAGTTCTGAGTAGGACTCTTGTTGTAAAAGACACAGCCTCCAACAGGGGAGCAATATCCCTTGGACCAAAGCCCTACCCTGGTTCCTGTCCCCCTCTCACTGGAGAGGAGCAGTGCAGAACTCCTCCCCAACATCCCATGGCAAAATATCCGCACAAATACAGAGGAAATTATGCAAGTAAATACGGTATGTAATTGTTATCATTGACATTTCTTTAAGCCATATTTATAAATATTTCAAAGTAAACAATATGAGTGAGTGACTTTGATTAGCTATGATCTTTCATACTGAAATACTTTGATCTGAATAAGCAGGTTATCATGGAAGCACATAACATACAACAGCTAATATGATTCCAGTGGGTACAACACAAGTGTCAGTACTTGATACATAAATCTATCCCATCATTTTCAATTACAAGCTGCTGCACGGAGCACTAAACATGCATCTTAGTTTTTATTTGTACATGATGGTTCAAATTTTCACTTAAATACAACTTTCCAACTATGTAAATATCTTGAAGCAATTGTGTTTCTCATTTGGATTTTTTGGTGCATCATTTTCTTCTATTAAATCTCTCTCTTATTTTCTTTTTTACATGGGATATAATAAATATCCTGAAAAAGAGGAATGGACGTACTGCCCAGCATACAGTCCTGCAGCCTGTTCAGAGGGCATCTGGAGGAACACCCGGTCTCCAGGCCGGAGCAGCAGCACTGCACTCCCGGACGCCTGGTCCAGGAAGCCCTTTTTGTACTCGTCATACGTGTACATCACAGGTTCGTTGTTCTTGAACAAAGCAACCCACACGTTGCCCCCCTTGCAATGAACGTGGTATGCAAAGTAGTAGACCCCAGGGACCTCACAGGTAAAGATGCCAGTCTGCGGGTTGTAGTTTTGTCTGCCGTTATAGAGCAGTTTGTCAAACTTCACCGGGGCCCCCACCGGTGGGAAAGGTGCAGTCAGCTCAGCAGTAAAGGCAGGCATCTCATAGGCTGGCCCTCCATTCTTGCCTTTCTTAGCACCATAGGCGTGAGGGGGTTTTGCCCCATCAATCCCCAACCCCATATCTGGCAGATACTCTCCATGTGGGGGTGGTGTTGGGGGCATCACAGCTGGGGGGCCTGGGGGCCCTGGAGGGCCTGGGGGCCCTGGAAGGCCTGGCTGGCCTTGGGGACCAAGGGCACCAGGCTTCCCTGGGGGGCCATGAAGTCCTGCTACTCCGGGCTTCCCTACTCCAGGGAACCCAGGGGGTCCTGGGAGACCTGGTTCCCCTTTGGGGCCTGGAATTCCAGGTGGTCCAATGGGGCCACTAGGACCTGCAATCCCTGGGATGCCCGGGGGGCCCTGTAAACCCTGATCCCCTGGGATTCCTGGTTCTCCCTTTGGTCCAAGCAGCCCTGGGGCACCAGGAAGCCCCGGCAAACCTTTGTGCCCAGCTTCTCCCTTGGGCCCTATGGGACCTGGCAAACCCCTCATGCCAGGAGGCCCTACTTCACCAAGGAAACCTGGCTTTCCTGGGAATCCTTGAAGCCCTGGTTCACCCTTGGGACCTGGTGGTCCCTGTGGTCCCACAACCCCACCTTCTCCTTTGGGTCCAGGAAAACCAATAGCACCTGGAGGGCCCATGGGACCTGGGATTCCAGGCAGGCCTGGCTCTCCTGGGGGACCCCCCAATCCAGGGGCACCTACCGGTCCTTTCTCCCCTCTTGGTCCCAGAGCCCCAGGAAGACCCCCTACACCCCTGTCGCCTTTGGGTCCTGGGAAGCCTGGTTTCCCAATTCCTGGAAGGCCTGGAGGTCCTGGCAGCCCTGGCAGTCCTTGCTCCCCTTTGCCACCTGGGAATCCTGGCTGCCCAGGGATCCCATCCTGACCTGGTTTTCCAATTCCAGGAATCCCAGGAGGTCCTTGAACCCCTGGGACCCCAATGGGGCCTTGTGGCCCAGGTTCACCTGGAGGGCCTGGCTTGCCCAGGGGGCCCTGGGGCCCAGGGAAGCCTGTCACTCCTGGTTTGCCCACTCCTGGAAGTCCAACAGGGCCAGGAGGGCCATGCATTCCTGGAGGACCCTTTAGGCCTGGCAGACCTGGCATCCCAAAGCCCTTCTCTCCTTTAGGACCCTGAAGGCCTGGAGGTCCTGGTGGTCCTTTGGGTCCTCGCTCACCTTTGGCACCTGGTTGCCCTGGTAACCCTGGCCCACCTGGCTTCCCAATGCCAGGAAGTCCATGAGGCCCTGGAGGTCCTTGTGGTCCTGGGATCCCCATAGGCCCGATCTCCCCTTTGGGTCCAATTTCACCTTTTGCCCCAGGCATTCCCATGGCTCCCGGCTTTCCTGGCATTCCAGGCATTCCTGGCTTTCCAATTCCTGGATATCCCTGTGGCCCTGGTTTTCCTTTGATTCCAGGTATCCCCTGACCTGGTAAACCAGGGGGCCCAGGTGGTCCTCTTGGGCCAGGCTCTCCACGGGGACCTTGCTCCCCTCGTAAACTAGCTAGTGGTATTTCTACTGGGAAAGAGCATAGAGAGAAAAAGGGAAGAAAGGAAAGGAGGCGGGGGGGGGGGAGAGAGAGAGAGAGATTGGTTAATATTGATTATCTTTCACTTCACTCATTACTTAGTCCTGACACATTTGCCTATTACTTATTAAAAGGAAAGACTAGGAATAATGTGTTCATTACCAGGACCATATGTTATCAGTACTCAATGGACAGTCAAGCTGATAACTTCTTTGTCGTATTTGAAATATTGTCTGGAGAACTGATATCTGCAGCTGCTTTTACCAATTGTTAGTTAAGTAAAAAAGCTAAAAAGTAATGAGGAAACATTTTTCCCAGTACAAAACTTGGCGATATTATGGTGTGTTCACTATAAAGATTTCAAAGAAGGATAAAGAAAAGTCAAAGTTGTCATATTTGCCTATAAGCCCACTACTCAGAGATAATCACTTGACATTTATATGTAATGCCATCTCATGTGTTCTAAGTATATTTTTATGTGTATTTTAACCAATTTTTAGTCATTTTTCATTTATTTTTTCTATTTTTCTCTACTTAATGTTATACTTTATTTTTCCATGTCCTTGAATTTTAAATAATATATGGCAAAGTAGTGTTTCCTCTTGTGCTGAAAAATAGTATGATATAGGGGATGAAGGTCATTATCATGTGGACTCAGAGAAGAATAGAAGAATTTTATTTTGTATGTGGTTTAATAAAGAGAAGAATAGAAGAATTTTATTTTGTATGTGGTTTAATAACATTTGAAACATCTGTCGTCTTAGAGTCAAATTGGTTTGCTTAATTTCTTCAATATGCTGTAGGATTTCCTGAGCCTCAATATTAATTCTTTAATAAGGTATTCATCACTTGCAAACTTGGTTTTTAAATGGGTTAAGGATCTGGCGTTGCCAAGAGCTGTGGTATATGTCACAGATACAGCTCGTATCTAGCATTGCTGTGCTATGGTATAGGCCAGTAGCTGTAGCTCCATTTTGACCCCTAGCCTGGGAACTTCCATATGCTGCATGTGTGGCCTTAAAATTTTTTTTTGGTTTTTAAACAGAAGTGAATAAGGTATTTTAGAATGATGAGCAATGTGGATAAGGAATTAAGGTGGGATTAGAGCAGAAAGCTCAGCTTCTCTTTCTGGCCTTGAAATGAGATCTTGATGGGCTTGCTTTAGCCATCAGCATCTCTGCTTGTCTATCTGTACAGCAAGAACAGTACACACACACTAAAAGATTAAATAATAGATGTGAAAGGCATTATGCTTTCTCGAATTGTTATCATATACAAAGCACATGTTATTAAATTGATTATATTCTACTTTGTAGAGAAACATACTCTAGATCCCCCATGGTACTGGGAGTAATGAATAATATAAAGAAATGACATTTATGGTCCCTAAGTCTTATTTTAACCTGACCATTGTATTTTCCACTGAGCAACTGTCAGGGAACAAGACAGAACCATAGAACTCATATTTTTTTTTTTTACAAATTCCTCAGTTGCAATCTGGTCTCCATTTGAATAAGTACAGGAAGTGCCAAATCCAGGCAAGCAATTCAAGAAAAGAAGGAAAAGAAATGGCTGAGACAATCCTCTATAAAGTACCTATAGTACTAGTAAGGTGTGCTATTTTTTTTTTCCTTTCCTTTTTAAGGCTGCATCTGTAGCATATGGAAGTTCCCAGGCTAGGGGTTGAATCACAGCTGCAGCTGCCAGCCTGTGCCACAGCCACAACAATGCAGAAGCTGCCGCGTCTGTCTGCAACCTATACCACAGCTCATGCATGGCAACATTGGATCCTTAATCCTCTGAGCAAGGTCAGGGGTTGAACTGGCATGGATATTAATCAGGTTCGTAACCTGCTGAGCCGCAGCGGGAACTCCAAGGTGTGCTATTTCTAAGTAGCTCCTATGTCAAGGGCATGTTTGGGGCAAGGTCACCTCTTATTCATCAGGAATCCCTAATGTCTAGCATGTGCCTGGAGAATACTCTGTTCTTACTTAGGTTTTGCTGAATGACTAACTGTAGCAACTTTTTTTAACTGTTTGTTTTGTACTTTTACTTACCTTATATCATTGACTTTAAATAACCTTACTTTACAAATGAAACAAGTAGTTTCAGAGATGTTAAACGACTAGATTTCTTTCACTTCAGGTCTCTAGGTATCTAGGCCTATTAGTGCAAAACCTAGCAATTCCCCAGAGGTAGTGCCTCCTGCTTTTCAGGGACCCCTGAGAATGGCCTCCACTTCCTCAAAGGGAATTGCTACTCTGACTGCAATTCTTTTCCTGCCAAGTGCTAAATTTCCTAGAACTCCAGATGAACCAGCTAAGATTATAAGAAAGTATCTCTTGCAGTGATTGGCATCTTGCAGGTATTGAATAACTAATGACTATGCCTGGAAAGTAATGGAGAGATTTTCAGGTATCATCTCTCACTGCAGTCTGTTCTCTTTAAGTTCCTTCTGTTGAGTTATAGACTGGCATGTGTAGTAGCTTAACTAGAACAGTCTTTAAAACCGCTTACATTTATCTGACAGCTAGTTTACAAAGTGCTTTCTCGTGATTTTTTTTTTTTTTAACAGAGCAGTTTCTTATAACATTGTTCAAGTTCTGAAGACTGACATCATATTTTTTTTAATCACCACTTTATCTGCTAGCATCTGGCCCAGAGCCTGACACAAAAATAGATGTTCATTAGTTGCTGAATGTTTGAATAAAGAAATCACGAATAAAGCAATAAACTATTAAATGTTTTGTCTCAGTTGATGCTGTTGAAATAATAAAGCATAACAAAATCATAATTTTGTCTGTCTTCCTTTAGGAATGGAACTTTTCAAGGATAGAATTTAGAATCCAGTAGGTATTTAATGACTTAAGTTATGCATGCTAAAATTAAAATATCTAAAATTTAGCTTCCTGCTCCCCACACCATCTCACACTTTAGGACTTTGGAAAGCTGCTGTCTTATAACAGCACCAGAATATGATGTTACCTTTGCCTTTCTTGGGTGCCGCTTCCTTGCCCATTCTTGGCGCCGGCTGAATTTCCTTCATATACTGGGGTAGGTGTGGATACTCTTTGCCATACTGCATGTGTGGCAGCTCCTTGCCCACATTAAGGCCATCTTTTCCCAAAGGAATGTGAGGTACTTGCTGGCCCAGGGGCTGGTATTGCGGAATTTGTGGTGGGATCTGAGGAGGAATTTGAGGTGGCAGTGGCTTGATTCCATAGTAGGCACCAGCTTGGATGAGCTGGATGGAGCCCAGGGAAATGGTAAGCAGCACTCCCAGCAGCTGCAGAGGGGCAGGTGGCCCAGCCATCACCTGTGGAGGAAGGTGTACACAGACATGGTGAAGACCAGCAGGGCAAGTGATTGGAGTTTGTTTGGAGAAAAAAAGGAGAAAAAAGAAAAGGGAACATAGTCTTTATCAGCTGAACTTCATGAGTAGGAGACAAATGGGAAGGGAGATGTTACTTTTCATTAGAAAATAAACAGACAAAACGCAGGAAACAGTAGGATCTGTCAAATGAAGGAAGTTGGTGGAATTGCAGGCTATGGGAGAGACTGCTAGTTTTCCCTGACCATGAATTCTACCCTCTTCCGTAGTATCAGAACCCCTGATTTTTAGCTAAAACAGAGCAAGCCTAGAATGAGGACAGTTTAGCTAGATGTGGCCCTGTGACAAAGTTCCTGCCGATTGGGTGTGATCACGGGTGCAACTTCCAAGAAGGATCCTAAAAGGCAGTGGCCATGCTCTCTTGCTCCTTCCTCCTGGCTGGAATATGGCTATACTGCCTGGAAATGGACCAGACACCTTGGACCATGAAGTGAAAGCTGGGAACTGAGGGTGCTAGAGCAATAAGCTGGTAGAAACCTCAGGCTTGGTTGAACTTGGAGGTTCCATACATTAATCCTTAAGTCTGGGATTTGTTTATGCAAGGGAGAAATAAAGATTTAATACCTTTTTTTCTTTTTTGTCTTTTTAGGGCTGCATCCATGGCACATGGAGGTTCCCAAGCTAGGGGTCAAATTGGAGCTGCACTTGCTGGGATCTGAATCAAGTCTGCGACCTACACCACAGCTCATGGCAACACCAGATCCTCAACCCACTGAGCAAGGCCAGGGATCATGCCTGCGTCCTCATGGATGCTAGTCAGATTTGTTTCCACCGAGCCACGACAGGAACTCAGATTTAATTTCTTTTAAGCCACTGTTTTTTTGGGTGGCACACATTTGCACTGAACTTAATCCTAACAAATTGAATAGGTTCTCCAAAAGGAAGCAAACTTGGTGGCAAGTCAGGATTTATTAGTAAGTGCCAAAATTCTATTCTAAATGGAAACGGTTAATACTTTAGAGGCTTTATGCCAGGGGCAGAAATTTTTCATATGTCATTTGCCCTTTGGCTGCTTTGGTGTGGTCATAAACAAATGTAAAGGTAAAAGAGCAAACAATAACACCAATAAAAACCAGAGAACTGAATGAGAAAGAAGGTACTTCATGTGACAGTCCCATTGTTATTAAAAAGGAGCATGATAATGTGAGAAAAAAGAATGTATGCATGCATGTGTAACTGGGTCACCTTGCTGTACAGTAGAAAATTGACAGAACACTGTAAACCAGCTATAATGGAAAAAATAAAAATCATTATAATTATGCAAAAATAGTCACCATCATAATTAAGCACATACAGGGATACCGTTTATTTTTTCTAATAACATACTGTGAAGTAATTGTTTAGAATTTGGCTAATTGGAATGGGAGTTCGCTAAGTTTACCTTTGTACTATTATGAAAGAAAGGAGTTTACAAAGCAAATTTGTTGTATAAATTAGAGATGTTTAACTACTCACAAGAATAAACTTTTTAAGCCTTTTAATAGTACCCTTTGCAAGTTAGTAATTAATAGAGTAAATATAGATGGGGCTTATCTGTTTATTAAAAAGAAAAAAAAAAGACAAAAAAAAAGCTTGAAAAGATACCTGGAAACCTGGAAACACCCAGGACTAAAGACTGAACAGTCTAGGAAACAGCAGGTTTCACAAATTCCCACTAGAGGGCAAGTGTGATACACATGGAAATAGGCTCAGTTACTTTCAGGACTACCACCACACACACAGCTTTGCTCTCACATCTTATTAAGGGACTTGACGAAAATCTGAATCCCAAGAGGAGTGTCATCGTAATGCTGCAGAGACAGAGACAGAGGTGGGTGAGGAAGAAAGAAGTGGCAATTTCCTTACAATTTTAAGTGTAAATGTCTTCTGGAAAACTTTGAGTAAACTTTTGTCTAAAAGTCTTTTTTTGTTTGTTCGTTTGTTTGTCTTTAAGGGCTGTACCTGCAGTATATGGAAGTTCCCAGGCTAGGCGTCCAGTCAGAGCTACAGCCACTGGCCTATACCACAGCCACAGCAACACAGATCTGAGCTGCATCTGTGACCTACACCATAGCTCACAGCAATGCCAGCGGCCAGGGATCGAACCTGCCACCTCATGGTTCCTAGTTGGATTTGTTTCCACTGTGCCATAACAGGAATTCTGGATACTAATTCATAACCCGCTGAGCCACAGTGGGAACTCCGTGTCTACAAATAATTTAATTTTCATTCTCCTGAGCATTTGTTTTCTTTGCTTCTGTGTTACTTCATTCTGGATCATAGTTTTCCACTTCTTAGAAAATGTGCATCGACCTTTGCAACCTTGTACTCAAGACTAATGCCAGGAGTGTGAACAGGCTACAGAAGAACTGGTTAATAAAAAGCACCTAAGAAAATATTGTAAAAGAATCTCTACCATGAAATTCACTGCATCATAATTTTTCTAAATACACTAACTAATCACTTTTCCTTCTCCAAGGGGAAATTAAGAAACATCTGTCAGCAAAGTGATTTATAAAACTTTCCCCATTTCATAAATCAGAATAGTCTTCAAGAACTGTGTGTTTCAAGAGTACTCAAAATGGGAGAAGATAGAAAACTGTTATGTTCTTAAAAGAATGATTAATTGTTAGAAACCACTTGGAAAGAACCAACAAAATTAATGTTGATTTATACTCAATAACAGTTAAATTTATTTTACATGGAAAAAGAGCATGTATTGAAAGTACTTACCAAATGCAATGATAGACCTGCCCAGAGATTACAAAGATGAACATGATGTGTTCAATGGGCCCTGCCCTCAAGGACCTATGTCTTAGTAGGAGTCATAGGGGTGTAAACTATTAATGACTAGCAGAAGATACTGGGAAAAAGTAAATTTCCTTCCCGCTTCTGTTCTTTAGTATCTAAAATCCCTTCCCTTTGAGGCAACAGCATTGCCCATTTTTCTATATACTATGACTATGCGTATATAATACACACCCATTTAAGACAAATTACAGCATATCCTACACACTGTTTCTTACCTTTTCACTCAGAAGATTAGAACTACAGACCTTATTTCTTACCTTACTTTTGTGTATCTGAACAGATCCCTTCAGCTTCTTCATTTGTTAAAAAGAAGACTTGATTGTTTTCTGGCTCTTGATTATTTTCTTGATCTTCTCCCGCTCTCATATTCAATGTCTAAGGCATTCACCACAGAGCTGAGAGTGGTAATCCATACTAGAAATAACATGATCATGTCTAACGGGGACTTAATTCTACCTTTGAGGATTAATGAGTTTAATTATTAAACCCTAAACTTGGAGTGATGTCTTTTATAATAAGCTAGCATGCTTGGTCCTTTACCCTTCCTTCAATTCAGGATGTGTTGGATTGATTTAATAAACTTCAAATCAGGACAATCTAGTGGAACACTGGAAAAATGAAAGGGGGAGAAATGCCTGGAAGAAGACTAGTTGAACATCAAAGGCCCACTGGGATTCTGCTCTACTATAACTCTTTCCTCCATAGGCCTGGCCTTTCCCTCCTGAAACCCACCTCTTTTGATCTGCCATTTCTCTGGCTCTCTCTTTCAAAAATCTTCATTCGGTTTTAGCTTGAATATTTATGTAGGGGCCCTGCTTAGAATTTACCATGTGACTTATCCTTACTCATTTCCCTCTTGTCCCCGAGGATGTTTTTGGTGGACAAGGTGGTGTGGTGGTTCTGCCCAAATCACTCAGAAAAACATCAGATTCGTGTAGCCCTATATAGACACCTGGTGGGAAGATGGAGTCTCAGAATTCCTGCTGGGGAGAAATGGTGGTAGTGGGTTTTCTTGCCTTTTCTCTTTTTATGAGGATGCAAAACACAATTATGTTGTGATTTCTTATTTGATGTTTTCTTGGATTTTTATTTGATAACTGGTGTGTGGTGGTGTGTGCTTGAGTGCACCTGGACGTAAACATACATACTGTGTGTGGACCCTGGATCTTTGCCAGCCAGGCTGGCTTAGTGATGGGTGTCATGTCATGGGAAATGCATTGTAGAAGAAGCCAAAAGACTAGGGATTAAGTTGTAGCTCTGCCATTCTCTATGTTTATGACTTTAGGCAAGTCCCTTATCAGCACTGAGCCTCAGTTTCCTTGCTTATAAAACAGAAATTACAATCTCTGCCTTTCCCTCAGCACTGTTCAGGGGCACAAGATATAATATGAATTCTTTGTAAGACAAAAAGCACTGTTCAGATTTAAGTTATTATTAATGGAGTGTGACCGAAAAGATAAAAGCAACTGAAATGTCGAAGACTTTCGAAGAAGGATACTAGCCAAAGTAAATGTGAGGTTAGCTGCAATAATGATAAACCTAACATGCATAAAACAATCATGGCCATTAAAATGTACTTGTTAAAAATGGCAAAAGAGAACAGCTAAACCGAGGCAGTTACTCATTCTGGTGTCAGAGTCAATAGCCCTAATCATTCTGATCAGTCCTAAATGGTTCCCTATATTTGGGCAGGGTTGCAGAGATTTTCGCTTCCCTCATATGATCTGTAATGTATATAATAGGATAATGTGATATATATTATTTTAGATGCGCCTCAGCATTTTATTTGTATGTTGATCCTCATGAGATTTTGGCTTGTTGTCCAAATGAATGTTTATGTATTCAAACCTGTAATCCTTGCCTTAAATTCAACTCTCCTTTTCCCTTTCCCAGCATGTCTGTGCGTGTGCATGAGTGTGTGTGTTTGTTGTGTATGTGTCTGCCCATGCGAGCCCACACTGTGTGTGGTGAGGACAAACCTCTCTCATCTGCTCCCGGGCAGCCCTCCTCTGTGCCCCCTGCTTGCCCCCTTGCACAAGGTTTGTAGTTTCTCAAGGCTTCCGATTCACACCTAAAACAAGGAAAAGTCAGGCAGCGTCCTGTTCCTCCCATATTTACCAGAATTTTTTTCTTGGCTTTTCTATGCCTCTCAAAGAAAATTCTCTCCTAATTGATTGTATTTCTCTGGGAAATTCTTTCACTAAATACGGATATTTATGGCATGCTTACTAATTGTTACAGACTGTTCTGGGGATGGGAGAAAGAGTGGCAAATTAGAGAGGTAAGTCCCTGATCTCATTGAGCTCACATTCTAGTGTGGGGAGATATGCAATTAACAAGTTAAAAATAACTTTCCTTTCTAATATGAGGCACAAATGAACCTTTCCACAGAAAAGAAAATCATGGACTTGGAGAATAGACTTGTGGTTGCCAAGGGGTGGGAGTGGGGTGGTTGGGGAGATTGGGGTTAATAGATACAAACTATTGCCTTTGGAATGGATTAGCAATGAGATCCTGCTCTGTAGCACTTGGAACTATGTTTAGTCACTTATGATGGAGCATGATAATGTGAGAAAATAGAATGTGTACATGTATGTGTAATTGGGTCACCATGCTGTACAGTAGAAAAAAATGGTATTGGGAAAATAACTACTAAAAAATAATAATAATAAAATAAATTTCCTAATTTTAGCTTTAAGTACTCTGAAGAAAACAAAGCAGGGGAAAGGCTTGGGGTGGTAGATACTCTTTTGGAAGGTTGGTGGGGGAGACATCTCTGAGGAAGTAAATTTTGGATAGAGATGTGAGGTTGAAATGTTTCTCTCTCTTAAGACACAATCCTGAAAAAAAGGAGTCCTATTAATTATAATGGTAGCTATATGTACCATTTACTAATGTAAACCCCTGTTTAAAAACTCTATTCTTCATCTGTATCAGTCCTCATTTTGACCTCTTTATTTATAGTATTCTTTTTTTCTGGAGGATTCTTCTTCTTTTTAAATCCCTCTCCAGATTTGAACCATACTGTATTGGTTTGCTAGGGCTGCAATAACAAAGTACTCCAGACCGAGTAGCTCAAACAACAGACATTTATTTCCTCATAGTTTTGGAGGCTAGAGTCTAAGATCAAGGGGTTGGCAGAGTGAGTTTCTTCCGAGGCCTCTCTCCTTGGCTTATAAATTGCTCTCTGTTCCCTGTATCTTCACGAGGTCTTTCCTATGTGTGTCTGTGTCCTAATCTACTCTTCTTATAAGGACACCGGTCATACTAGATCGGGACCCACCCTGGTGACCTCATTTTAACTTAATTTCCTCTTTAGAGACCCTATTTCCTAATGCAGTTACATTCTGAAGTACTGGGAATTAGGTCTTCAACATACATTTTTGGGAGGACCCAACTCAGCCCGTAAGACCTATCATTCCTCTAAACCAACTCAATTTCTGCTTCTTCTATAAAGTCTTCCCTACCTCCTCAACCATCATTATTCTGCTAGTACTACTCAAAGTTTAACACAAGGTTAAATGCAATTCTAATCAACCATATTTTTTTTTTTTGTGCTTTAGACCTCAACATGATTGTAGGATTCCTGAGAACAACAACAACAAAAAAATGTGTAATATTCTTTTGACATCCTCATTTTTTATTGATGAATCCTTATAATCAAAATATTAAGTGTTTATAGGAGCTTTGGAAGATATTGCATTCAGCCTTATTGCCCATTTGGAATCCTTCCTACAACAGTTGTTGACAGAAAGCTTTCATATGTATTTCTTGAATATTAATAATGGAAACATTCATAAGGCAACTGTTTACCTTCTGTGTAAATTTTGTTGCCATTTCTGTTATCTGAGCAGTTTACAGGGGAGACCCACCTTTTGGACTCATAAATGGCAGTGCACACGTGGCTTACTTCTGGTGGGGGATGGGGAATAGGGCATTAGGAAATATAGCCTCTTGCACAGCTGAGGAAACAATAAAAAAACTGAAAAGGCAACCTATGGAATGGGAGAAAATAGTTGCAAACGATGCAACCAACAAGGGCTTAATCTCCAAAATATACAAACAACTCATACAACTCAACAACAAAAAACAAACAACCCAATTGAAAAATGGGCAGAAGATCTAAATAGATATTTCTCCAAAGAAGACACACAGATGGCCAGCAGGTACATGAAAAAATACTCAACATCACTAAATATTAGAGAAATGCAAATCAAAACTAGAATGAGATACCACTTCACCCAGGTCAGAAAAGTTGTCATTAATAAGTCTACAAATAACAAGTGTTGGAGAGGGTGTGGAGAAAAGGGATCACCTCTTCACTGTTGGTGGGAATATAAATTGGTACAATTGGTATGGAAAACAGTATGGAAGTTCCTGAGAAAACAAAATACAGAAATACCATATGATCCAACAATCCCGTTCCTGGGCATATAACCAGACAAAACTTTCATTCAAAAAGATACATCCTCCTGCATGTTCATTGCAGCACTATTAACAATAGCCAAGACATAGAAACAACCTAAATGTCAATCAACTGATGAATGGATTAAGATGTAGTACCTATACACAGTGGAATACTACTCAGCCATGAAAAAGAATGAAATCATGCTATTTGCAGCAACATGGATGTAACTAGAGACTCTCATACTAAGTAAAGTAAGTCAGAAAGAGAAAGACAAATACCATATAATATCACTTACAGTTGTGGAATCTAATATATGGCATGAATGAACCTATCTACAGAACAGAAACAGACTCAGACGTAGAGGACAGACTTGTGTTTATCAAAGGGGAGGGGGAGGAAGTAAGATGGACTGAGAGTTTGGGGTTAGTAGATGCAAACTATTACATTTAGAATGGATAGCACAGGGAACTGTATCCAGTTTCTGGTGACAGAACATGATGGAAGATAATATGAGAAAAAGAATGTGTGTGTATATATATATATGAATGGGTCATTATGCTGTACAGCAGAAATTGACACAACATTGTAAATCAACTATAATAAAAAAAATCTTAAAAAAGAAATATATTCTCAAATTGGCTAAGGCAAAAAGATAAATGGTCTTGTGATTTTTTATTGCCATGCAAATAAGCCCACCTTAGGGTCAGCAAACTAGGAATATGTAACTTCATTTCATAATTTATTAGTATTACAGGACATTTACAACTCTATAAACTGTATTGATTAACCCCACTCAGGTTATGGTTTTATTGCCCTTTAGAATATTAACCAGTTTTGTATCAAACTTAGCATTACTTCAGCATACTTTTTAATCCACTCATTATAATGAAAAACCCAGCTTTCTACTATTTTATTTCAAATTGACTTTTTCAGCATGTTAAATAAAACTTTGACGTGTTCACTTATAAATGAGAATTGTGTTTTTAACATTTTGAGGATTATGCTTTGATGGTGACACAAGTTATACAAAAACATACGTGTATGATGTATTGGATGATATGGGGAAAAACAAAGCAGGAGAGGTTGGGGTGTGTAAGGATGTTGAGGTGATGTTCTTTAAAACCCACTTTACTGTAGAAAGTGAGCATTCCGTGCTTGGATGAGCTGGCACCTGGGTTTTAAAGGAAGATAGAAACAACTCTAAATAAGAGGATATAGAGATTTGGTCTTCTGGGGATTCTGAAGGAGAATAAGTGTGACTGCTGCATGGCAAAGATTCAGAGAAAATGAGATCACCATTGGAGGGAGAGTCAAGAAAGGAAAAAGTCATTTCAGATGGACTCCTTGTGTTTCAAATAGGATACATACTGTAAATTTCCTTCTTCATCTCCTCAGAGATGAAGAAACTCTCATTCTTCTGAAGATACCTTCAGAAAATCTAATTCTTTGTGGGGGATGGATTTTTGGGGGTAGGTAGAAGAATGGTTCAATGCTCTTCCAGATTGGCATTGGGCAAAATCAGTAACTATATTTGACAGAACTAGAACCAGGGGATGGATGGGAGAGGAAGGACAATAAACAGTAAAGTTATAATAATATTAGCTACATTTTTTAGCACTTATTTTTGCCAGAACCATGAACATACTTCAAATACATATCATTAATCCTTTGTCCACTTACTAGATCTTTTTTTTCTAAACCCTAAACTCTCTCAAATGATAACTCCCCATCCTGTATTTATTTGATTATTTTACTAATATCTCCCCATCCTGTATTTATAATTTGATTATTTCACTGAAATTCAACACTGTTATACTCCAAGTTAGAAAGTTTAAAGTCTTCTTTGTTTACTGTTAGGAGACATCATCAGTACATTAGGTGACAAAGTACAGATCTAACTATATTGCCACTTTCTCCATCTTGTCCTTGAAATTTTAAGGATACCTTTTTAATTGAAATAAAGAATTTCCCTATTACATATTGGACTGGATCCCTTACATTTTGCTTTTTGGACCAAGGACACAAGCTTGGGAGGTGTTAATTAAGTCAAGGTGAATATGCTGAGATGGAGCCCAAAGAAATTAAACTATCAGATATTAGTCAATTCAATCCATCATCCAGTAAACATTCATTAGTTTTAGTCAATCTGTCCGTTACATCCATTAGGACTGATATATATATATATATATATGAAACAGGGCTTAAATATATGCTTCACTGATGAATCCTGAAGTCTGTTATACTAAAGAGGAGCCACCAACCTCACTTACTAGTCAAAGGTACTGCATGACCTCATGGGACTTACAGAAATTGAGATGTCAATTAGGTTGTGGCCCCAGCTCTAGAAATGGGCCACCCACATAACCCCTCTGAAACGGATGGCCAGCCACCACATTCCAAAAGTTCTCCAGGAGAGGAGATTTCACAACATTCCCTGGTAACTAACTGCACGATTTCACAGACTTACATTTCCTAATATCTAATCTGAATCTTTTTTGCTGAACTTTAAGCTCATTTCCTCTTTTCTATTCTCAAAGGAGGTGGGAAACATCTGGAGAATATTTTTCTTAAAATAGTTCACATACTTGAAGTCTGCAATTAGTTCCTTTTGTTCCTCTAACTGGAATCATGTCAGCTGCCAATGAGTTTTTAAAACACTTGAGAGAACCTCTAAAAGAGAAAGTTCTACAGTGGAATCATTTTTTGTTGTTGTTGTTTAGTTTAGCTTTTTATCCCGTAATATGAGTACATCATTGTTTGCAGAGCACCAAACACCTGCCTTCTGGTTCTGACATAAGCCAGTCGCTTACCCCGAGTGGGCATTAGTTTTCCTCATCTGTAGAGTGGGGACATTGGCTAAATGATTTCAAGGTCCCCATTACTTCTAAAACACTATAGTAGCTATGAAACATGAATAACAAATCCACACTTTATAGACAAATAATTTCATGAATGTGCATGCTTAAGCCTTTTGGATGTCGCCTCATACTTCCAGTTACTTTTAAGTATTTCATTCTCCCTTTTTACAGGTGGAGATGAAACAAGGTTTTGAACATCACCCCCTGCAAGCATTCATCTGATGAAATCAGCAGTACCTGGCCAAAGAAAGAACTAAAATAAGAAATAATGTTCAGGAGTTCCCATTGTGGCACAGCAGTAATGAACCCAACTAGTATCCATGAGGATGCAGGTTTGATCCCTGGCCTCGCTCATCGGGTTAAGGATCTGGCAATGCTGTGAGCTGTGGTATAGGTAGGAGACACAGCTTAGATCCCACATTGCTGTGGCTGTGGTGGGTGTAGGCCAGCAGCTACAGCTCCAATTTGACCCCTAGCCTGGGAACTTCCATATGTCATAGGTGTGGCCCTAAAAAGCAAAAAAAAAAGAAGAAAGAAAGAAAAAGAAAAGAAAGGAAGGGAGGGAGGAAGGAAGGAAGGAAAGAAAAGAAAAAAGAAAGAAAGAAAGAAAAAGAAAGAAAAAGAAGAAAGAAAGAAAGAAAGAAGGAAAGAAAAAGAAAGAAGGAAGGAAGGAAGGAAAGAAAAAGAAAGAAAGAAAGAAAGAAAGAAAGAAAGAAAGAAAGAAAGAAAGAAAGAAAGAAAGAAAGAAAGAAAGAAAGAAAGAAAGAAAGAAAGAAAGAAAGAAAGAAAGAAAAAGAAGGAATGTTCAGGGACAAAAAAGTGATTTATAACTTTTCTTTAATTCTATAATTCAAAGTTGACTAAAAATTGAAGCTTGCTGAGAAATCTTTAAAAGTGGCTACAGGAGTTCCTGTCATGGCTCAGTGGTTAACAAATCTGACTAGCATCCATGAGGAGGAAGGTTCAATGCCTGGCCTTGCTCAGTGTGTTAAGGATCAGGCATTGCCATGAGCTATGGTGTAGGTTGCAGACATGGCTTGGATCCTGCATTGCTGTGGCTGTGGCTTAGTCTGGCAGCTATAGGTCCGATTTGAACCTAGCCTAGGAACCTCTATATGCTGCGGGTGCAGCCCTAAAAAAAAAAAAAGTGGCTACAAATGATAAAAACTTCCTATCAGGTATAGGCTCAAAATTTCCCAGTCATTCAACAGATATCAATGTTATGCCTCCTGTTGTAGGAAAGACAAATGCAACTTGGGAAGGAGAAGTAGGTAGTGAATAGGTATGATATAGTTATGTTTTTAGGTTTGTGTTTTTACATGTTCCTTTTGTAAGAAAAATGGAAGATCCAAAAACTTAGAGACAGTTCCAAAGTAGAGTAGGCAAAGATGAGAGCTTCCCAAGATTAAGGCCCTCCCTATTCCATGCATCATCATGCACCATGATGTGCAGCAAGGTGAAGTCCTTCCTAGGGGACCAGAGAAGGGCTGGAGAGAACTTATTTTCCCATGAGCATCTTTCTGCCTTCTCTGCACTATTACAGCTTGTGTAAATGACACAAGGTAAAATAAGGGTGTTTTCAGGCTTTTTAAGGGAGAGGCATGTATGGGGAACTCTCATCTAATGTAATCCATTGACCTGGACTTTGTAAAAATATTTATTTAGAGCAAATAACTGTAATGTATTTTGTAAAATATAAATATCATGCACATGGAAGCATAAACTTCTAGTTAAAAAATAAGTACAAGGCATATAATGTACAAAATGATAAATGCAATTAATACTGCTGAATGTTATACATGAAAGAAAGTAAATCCTAAGAATTCTGATCACATCGAAAAAAAGTTTTTCTTTTATTTTTTATCTGTATGAGATAATGAATATTCACTAAGCTTATTGTGGTAATCATTTCATGATGTATGTAAGGCAAATCATTACACTGTACACCTTAAACTTATACACTGCTATTCGTCAACTGCAACTTAATAATACTAGAAGAAAAAATAAAATCTAAATGTCATGGGAGTTTCCATTGTGGCTCAGCAATAATGAACTCCACTAAGATTCATGAGGATGAGGGTTCAATCCCTGGCCTTACTCAGCGGGTTAAGGATCCAGCATTGCCATGAGCTGTGGTGTAGGTCACAGACACGGTTTGGATCTGGTGTTGCTGTGACTATGGTGTAGGCTAGCAGCTCCAGCTCCAATTCGACCCTTAGCCTGGGAACTTCCATATGCTGAGGGTGTGGCCCTAAAAGAGACAAAAACAATTTTTTTAATAAAAAATAAAACAAATTTCATGGAACGTTTTTTCGCAGCAAACAATTTTATTTCATCCTGAACTCCTGTGCAGACTAATGGGATTTCAAGTGAATTTCAACCAAACAAAACTCAGCAATGTCCTTGTCATATGCATAGTTGAAATTTGGTAGTTGTGATGGAAGTTGTCCTTTGTAAATAATGTGAATGAATTGAATAAAGTAAAATGATAAAATTATTCTCATTCCCAAAATATCTAAGGTCTCAAGACTAGAAAGTTTAAACCAAGTTAGCAAAAAGACAAAAGCACATAACTTGTTTCCCAAATGACCTTTATCCAGGTCCTGCACTTGAGGAACCTGGGGTCCTAGGGTAGCCTCTAGATGTGGGACAGAGGGGTAGGGAGGAGGAGATGGCTTGCATTTAGGCTCCAACTTTTCCTGAGGAAGCCTATCATATTAGAAGCTCTTGCCTTTTCTACTTTTCTGTATTCTGTGTGCATTCTAGATGCCTCACAATTGTGCAGCATCTTGCCCAAGGAAGGTTGAGAGATAGGTGAAACTTAAAATGAGTTAGTGGTGATCCTTACCATTAGAAGCTTTGGTGAAAATTTTGAAAACTGAGAAAGTTGAAGTACAAAGTACAGCCGGCTCTGTCCCCTGCCAGCATGGGTACCACCTGGAAGTGTGAAGGAGAGCCCTTTGCCACCATGGATGTTTCTCCCAATACTGACCTAGAATTGTGGCAAGGAAGGACTGAAAAGCACAGGAAGCTCTCTTTTCTCTGCCTTATTCTGATTGGTGGATTACTCTATCTGCACATCCAGAAGATTAAGCAAGCAAGCCAGCTTCCTGTGCTAGCATTTTCTTTTATTAGCAGGCTGTTATGGCAGTAGACTATCCATTTTGGTATTTTTATAGGAAACTGTGAAACAAAAATTCCCTGAACCAAGAAACACCCTGGCCTTTTCTATCTTCTATAACGCTAAAATATTTATTAAGTCACTGTCTGGTGCATATGTATCTCTGTATGTTGAAAGATGAGAGGCAGAGGGTATGAGGCAGCCAATTAACTTTTTTTTTCACTTTTGAGCTGGTGATTTGAGGGATTCAATAGCTGAAGTTTTATTTAGTTAAGATTACTTCGAGCCACATAGTCTTGAATGACTTAATATTAAAAGTCAAGCTCTAAAGTTTCTGTCATACTTGGGCAAAACATTAAATCAAATCAACAAGACTTGGAAATAAAAATAATTAATAAATATCTTCCAGAATTGCCCCCCACCCACACATACTCATATGGCTCATCTCCAGTCAGAAAAGCAATCCTACTAAAGTTGTAATATGGACCCCTGAAAATTTCTGAATTACAAAGGAACTAAAAAAACCCTGACAATTTCTTGGTCACTAAAAATGTGAATTTGTTCTTTCTCCGATGCACAGTTTAAGAGTAGCAGAGATCATTCCACAGGACTGTTCCCCAGAATTAATTTAAATACAAAAAAAATTTAGCTTTCAAGCTAAGCCTAAAACGCCAAGTTGTGATAAATTGTCAGCCACAGAGAAGGCGGTCTCTAAAATCCCCCACTTTTCAACCACTGCTCCATTTAGATAATTAGCCGGCATGGTAACATCCTGCCTTTTGAACACAGGGAAAGCACTGAAAGCAACCAAACCACAGCTATCTTGGTATTGGAAGTTCTAGTTCTTTCAGGAGTGGAATTTATTTTGAGGGAGAAAGAGATGGATATGCTGTCTGGGAGGAAAATCATAAGGTTTTCACAGTTAATCCACTGAACATTTTTCAGAGAAAATGGAAGTGGAGAAAGGAAGACAAAGAATTATATAATAAATGCCAGTTCTTAGATATACAGAAGTTAAAAAGGCTGGGAATGTGTAAGAGACATTTATTTTTATGAGCCAGCCTTGCTTCAGGGCACAAATAATTCACAAAACAAGGATCTGCACTGATAACTATGTCTCACAAAGGTTATTTCTTAGGACTGAGCGTGAACAGGAAACTGAACTGGAATGAGAGACTTAGGGTGAAGGCACTTCTCTGTCATGATACTTATGTTCTTTTCAGGGCCTTCTCTTCCTAAGCTATAAAATGAGGGGAATGAATTGGAGGAGGAGGGACCCCCAAATACCTGGAGAAAGCAGAAGATTGGGGGGTGAGTGAAGTTGGCTGGCCAGAGTTTGCAGTGAACCAGGGAGCACTGCCCCATCCAACAGGGCGGTTGTTGGAACTACTTGTGTGCCTGGTTTGGGCAGGTTTTCCAGTTTTTCAAGAGAAGCCATAAATTGGGACATTTTGTGAAACCTCTTCATCCTGAAATTTCAAGTCGATTTTTCTTTTTCTTTCTTTCTCTTTTTCTTTCTCTTTCTTTCTTTCTTTCTTTCTTTCTTTCTTTCTTTCTTTCTTTCTTTCTTTCTTTCTTTCTTTCTTTCTTTCTTTCTTTCTTTCTTTCTTTTTTCTTTCTTTTTTTTTTCCGCTTTTTAGGGCCACACCAGTGGCATATGGAGGTTCCCAGGCTAGGGGTCAAATTGGAGCTACAGCTGCTGGCCTGTGCCACAGCCACAGCAATGCCAGATCTGAGCCATTTCTGCAACCTACACCACACCTCACAGCAATGCCAGATCCTTAACCCACTGAGTGAGGCCAGGGATCCAACTGGCATCCTTATAGTTCTAGTTGGATTCATTTCTGCTGTGCCACGACGGGAACTCCCAATTTTTTTTTTTTTTAACGATGTTTGGTAGGGAAAAAAATGCCTCTCTGCAGGCAGAATCCAATATTTAGGATGCTATGTACCTTAGTACCAGATGGATTCTAATATCTCTTGTTCTAAAACACTGTATGGGGGTTCCCATGCCTTTATTTGCTTGAATTTCTAACTCCTGGCATTGTTTCTCTTCACTGTGTCAGTTAATTTGTTTCATTATTACATTCAGCAATCTTAAATTGAATTTCAGTCACCACTATTGTAGTGGCTGGTGATGTATAAAAATAAGTGAAAAACAAAGACCTACTCTCAAGAAATTTCCAGTCAATTATTGTAAGTTAGATCTTGCCTGGCATAAGGTCTTCAATAAAGACAAAAAAGACTTTAGCCTGAATGGGATGTGTGGGTGGCAGGATTGGTCAGACACAAGGTCCTTGAGGGACAGTGTTAGAACTAAGGTTTGAAGTATAAATGGGAATTGTTTAGCAGAATAAGGAGGGAAGTGGAGGGTACTACCTAGAAGCAGACACTGGCAGCTACAACAAAGAGCAGCCATAGGGGATAGTAGTTAAGAGCAGCATCTCTGAGCTAACCAGCCTGATTTAAATTTTGATTCCGTCACTTGACGAGTTCTGTGAGCTTAGGCCAGTTACTTAACCTCTCTGTGCTTCCATTTCCTCATGAAAGCACCGTCTATCTCATGAGGTTATTGAGGATGTGAAGGGAATTAATACAAATAGAATGCTTAGTTCAGTGCTTAGATACAGTAAGCACAGCATAGGTAGGTGTTACCTATTATTTAAAGAAGAAGCAGGAAAAGAAGAGGGGGGAGGGCAGAAGGTGGAGGAGAAGCAGTAGCAGTAGAGGAGATTATAAGCACACATCCCACCACACTTCACTGAAGTCTTGCTTTTGAAGAATTTGAAAGATAATGATTTTTGTCTTTACTTGGCTCAAGGCCTAGTATTGCAAACTAGGCTGCCAATTACCCCCTTGCCTGCGACACCAAAGACAGGTAAGGTAAAGATAGTTTCTCATAGGTGGATGACAAGCACATCGTCCGCATTCCCAGACAGCCTGAGCCCCACCTGGTTGTCACCTTCGAGCACTAGTTCAAACACTGGGTCTCTTTCTGTTCCCCTTCACCAAGCGAACTGGACTCTCTGTAGCATGTTTTTGTATTGACTGCAAAGGGCTTTGGCTTTGAAACTCAGAGAACCAAAGATATTTTTAGGCATTGATAGCAGGAGGTTGGCTTTGTGGGACCGGCTGCAGGACTTAGAATATATTTTACTGTTAAAGGAAGTAAAATTCATGAGTAAGAATAGCTATACTTTTAAGTCAGAAAAATAATCAGCTTATATTCACTTTTATTTTTCATCTTTTTAGGGCCATACCTGTGGCATATGGAAGTTCCCAGGCTCTAATTGGACCTGCAGCTGCCAGCCTACACCACAGCCACAGCAATATGGGATCTGAGCAGCATCTGTGACCTACACCACAGCTTATGACAAGGCCAGATCCTTAACCCAGTGAGAGAAGCCAGGGATCAAACCGACATACTCATGGATACTGGTCGGGTTCTCAACCTGCTGAGCCACAAGGGGAACTCCAAACAAATTACTTTTTTTTAGAAGCTAGATATTTTCAGTGATTTGAGCAATAATAATAATTATTGGATAGTTAATATTGATTTGATGCGTATCACATTCTAAGATTTGTGTCTGAAAGATTCATGCCTCCCTTTTCCCCACCATAGACCCCTGCTTAATTCAAGATTATGTTGAGTTTTGTATGTGAAAAGACATAGACTCAATTCAATATATGCTTTGTTTATAGTTAGTGCAAAGTAATAACCTCAAATCTAAAATACTAAATAAATGCCAAACTTTTTTTATTCATAAGCATTTATTTAAATCAAAAATATAGATTTTCCCAAAATGAATAAATGTGTAGTGTATTTTATTTTGAAGATCATAAATTATAGGAGCCGAGTATGGGCAGGCGGGAAGCTCCACATAAGAGCACTCTCAAGAATCTGGAGCCCTGGGATCAGACCTTTATCTTTGGGAATTTTCTGTGCCTAGTTCCTACCTGTACAAAGTAGGCTTTGTAAATACTTGATTGAACAAATATAGGGATGGCACCATATTTTCATCCTGTCCCCACCAGCCTTTTCTTTTCTTTTCTTTTTTTAGGGCCACACACGCAGTGTGTGGAAGTTCCTAGTCTAGGGGTCCAATTGGAGTTACAGCTGCTGGCCTACACCACAGCCACAGCAACACGGGATCTGAGCCGCATCTGCGACCTACACCACACGTCACAACAACACTGGATCCTTAACCCACTGAGCGAGGCCAGGGATTGAACCCGTGTCCACTGGATACTAGTCAGATTCTTTTCCACTGTGCCACAAGGGGCCTTTTCTAAATGTTAAAATGAGACATTGGGTGGTGGGAAGGCTGATGATGCATTATGGTTTCTGAATTCTGAATTAATGTGACTCTTTTCTCCGCCTACTGTTTTCATTCTCACTCCTGATTTTGTTTTCTGTTAGTTGCCACCTCACAAGAATGAAAATTCCTACCTAATAGCCTTTCTTCCTTAGAAATTAATAAAGAGTACTCTTTTTTGATGAAAAAATAACAAACTTTGTACAGACAGGGAAGGGTTGGTTGAAGGTAAAGTAATCTGGAGATGGGTGATAATTGCCATTCATTGCAGGATGCTTATAAGAGCCTCTGTGGCTGCTGTAAAGGTCTTACACTTGACTTGAGCTGAATGACAGGATCACGGAGGCATTTTTCTAAATCCCCAGTCTTAATATTCAATTTAGGACTCCAGACCTCAAGTGAAAAATCTCTGAATTCTCACCCTCTATAAAAGTAAACTCTGAGACTCCATTTCCTAGTTTGTAAAACTGAGAGTGTTGGGTGAAATGATTTTTTTCCTACTTTATTTATTTTTTATTTTTTGTCTTTTTGTCACCCATGGCATATGAATTTCTGTCTCCTCGCTGCGGAAACTAGCCAAGGACACACTATTGACCACCTGCTCACTTTCTTACACAAGACGACTTCCCCGACTTATTTTCTTTGCTTTCCCCTTCTGGTGGTTTAAGGCTTTCCCTCATATAGCAATAAAACCCTTGGAGAGTCCTCTTAGAGATGAATTAATGCCACTTTAGTATATTTCCGTTAGCTGCCCTTTGATGGTTCTGCCTAAAAATAAAGGGGGAGCTGGGGCAGCTTGGTTCTTATTGAAATTTTCCTTCCCTTTGCTTTAACATTACCACTCCTCTGAAACTCTTAGTTACACTCCAAGGGAGCTTTGCTAACAATAAAAAAATGTCTGGGAAATACTGTCCGAAGACAAACTCACCATCTTTCAGTAATATTTTTTCCTCATTGGAAAAGGTATTTACATTATAAAGAGGCCCAGCCTGTGTGAGCTTTCCTTGTATTCCTTTAAATATTCCCGTTTATAAATAATAAATAGAAAGTGGGTCTGAATTCCAGAAAGTAGAGTGCTATCTCGTTCTCCACCCTAAGAGCAAACAGAATTAAGTCTCAGGTGTCATGATCCCATTTCAGCTTTTTGTAGTCTGCAATTTATTTTTACTTTCCCCATGTTTTGTTTTATATTTTATTAATTCATCTGAATCTTATACTTAATCTGTGTCTGCTCTGGGACAGAACATCCTATGGGGTTCAGTTTTCTCTTCTCACAATCCTAGCCCTGATTGTGGGAAAATCACTCAGGAGTGTCTGTCCTGAGCTCAGCACTTGCCTCTGTGTGGCCTTGGCTAAGACATTCAGCTTTTCTAGGCCTCTGGCTTCTTTGCTGTAAGAGTAATAGCATCTGGATATTGGGGGTAGAGAGGAATCTCCAAAGAGAGGGGGTTTCAGCTATTGCCATGGAAATTACCACTAAAACAAACTATTTTTATTTATTCTTTCTTTTGTTTGCTTCAAAAGTGAGGCTGACAGATGACATGCACTGAGGTTGAGGGTAGTGTCACCATGACCCATGACCCATTTCACTGAGCTGATTACCACCTGCCACTTTAATTTTCTGATTTACCCCATTCAACAAACATTTTTTGAACCACCATGCTAGGAACTATAAAGGATTCCAGCAAAACTAACATGTCACTTCCACCTTAATGGCAGCCCGAGGCAAAGATAAAGTCTGAAAAAAATACAAAGAAACCTGTCTTGCTTTCTGTCTTGATCCCACTTCTCATTTACCCCTTTTTCTCCTGTACTTGTTTCTTCCCTTTCTCTTGTCCTTTCCCAACTCTATCCCTAACTCCTTTGCTCTTTTCCAAGTTTCTGATCCCACCTGGTATTTACAACCTCATCAGCCCATTTCTAACCTGAGTCCAAATAAAAGCTAATGTTTTCAAAGGGCACAGTGGGGCACATGAAGCAAGGAAGAAATGCCAATTTGGGGTGCCTAGGGTGGGGTTAAAAAGCACCCATCCCTACCCAAAACCAAAATACCTCCTCCATAGGTCTGCTAAGTGCCTGAAGTTTCTGTAAGTTCCAAAACCAGGGAAAGCTAATACATTCCAGAGATTTTTATGACAAATGATTTATCTATAATATAGAATGGGGACCCAAGGCACTGGGACTCAGGCAATTTAGAAGGATGGGGCCTGGGGCAGTTTAGGAGTTCTGGGTGGGTTGCCCTGGCTGGGAATGGATAGAGAGATGGAGGTACAAGGTAACAGGTATCTTAGGGAAGTCAGAGGCATGAGATAGAGGCAAGAAGCTTAGCCTTGCTGCAAAGAATCTCTAGTGGCTGCTGGGAGTCATGAGAACATGATTAATCTGTGTACCACAGCACCACTGAGAGGTGAGATCATGTACTCAAGAAGGATCTGCTGCAGGTTGGACACGTAGGAAAGGAGCTGACTTCCAGCAAAGCTCCATGTAAACTGACTATAGCTCAGCCCTAATGTGCTTGAGATGAACAATCTTTGTCATTTGTACAACACAGACCTCAGCTCTCCCTGCCCCATCATGCCAGGTGAGGGATAGATTCTTCTCAAACATGCACACAGATGGAGCAAATCCTTCCACCTGCCCACTGCATTAGGTGGAGGTGCAAGGCTAGGACCCCATCTCCCAGATAAAGAGAGGTGCTAATATCCAAGAGAGGGCTAGAGTCAAAGTTCTGCCACATCATTGTGCCATTTGATCTTAGCTTCTGAACACTCCAAGAGAAGGGTTGGCTCTTCCAAGTCGCACAGTTTAAATGCCTCACAGGCCAAGGGGCAGCATCTCCTAGAGTCTGACTCCCAGGTCTGTTGGATCTTTGTGTATGACCTTAGCCTGGAATGCGCAGAGGACAAGGGGCGACCCTCACACCTGCCACTGCTCCTCTCTCTGTGGATTTTCCCTCACAAACACTGCCTGGTCATTTGCTTTTGTTTGCATAACAACCTCCAGATCCTACCCTAGTGTTCCATTGGGGGATTGGAATTCTAGGATATAAAGAATGCAGAGCAATGCTTTCACGCATTTATTACTTAATTCATTGACCCATCCGTTCAAGTTTGTTCAGTACTTAGCAACTGCCAGGTGCTGTAGACACAACAATGAGTGGGGAATGAGGTCCCTGTCCTGGAATGACTCACAGTCTAGAAGGGTTGGCTGGCTGAAGAGTTGACTGCTCAGACCTCTTCTCTGGGTCATTTTCCATCTCTGTGAAGTTAGTCACAGGGAAAGATTCAACTCCTGTTCATGTGTGTTGGGCTGACCAACTCATTTGGAGGATAATTGCCAGCTTTTTTACAATCTCATGCTGGCTTCCCTCCCTCTTTCGGTGTGTGATTGGGCTTCTTCTGCACTCTAGTCCTTGATGTGTATCCACAAAAAACAAACTTATTTTAATATCAGTCTCAATAAGACTTTGCAAAGAATGCAAATGGAAGACATTGCATAGCGAACATAATTTTTGAATTATCTCTATGAGCATCTGGCCTTATACAGAGCATATTAAAAAAATAATGAGTTATCCATGAGAAGTTTGAGGCAGGCAAAGAATTCCTAAACCTACATATTATTTTGCAGATAATAGTCTGAACTCTTTTGGAGGAATCATACTAGAGTCTCACTGCTGAACTCTCTTTGTTCTAGCTGCTAACAAGTCAAATGATAAAACATTTTCACAAACGTGAGAAAATTCTTCTTTATATAGGTCTATCATCCCCCTACCTACCTATTCATGTTCTGATCTATCATTTCTCTCCCCATCTACCTATAGTTATTAATGTGAACGTAGTGGTACAGAGTCACAAAGATTGGCTCTTGCTTAGTTCTTAGTTCTGACTGGATAGAGAAATGGGTATTTCCAGCACTCATTAAAGGATCCTCTGCATTGAACACAGAACATGTAAATAAATATTATAATTTACGGGAGACTTTTCCTTCAAAGAGCTCAAGTCTCTATAAAGTTACCTTTAAAATAGAGATTTCAAAATAAAGATCTTCTAAATAAAGGTATTTTGTGACTAGAGATTATAATAGCTTGAATTCTAATTTATTTTGTGTCCTATCAGATTTGTAAAACATACAGGTGTAGACAACAATCAGAGCAGAAAAATAATATACGAAAGTGCAGAAGAATCCTGTTAGAGGAGGGTTTGAGTCACTTCTGGCTACATTGACCTTAACATCTGGAATAGTCTGCTCACTGGGATATGGAAACCAGACATTATCCTTTGCCCTGACACTGGCATTACCGGGGGCTAATTGAAGTCCTGTTATGAATTCATTGAACACATATTTTGTGAGGGCTGAGAATGTTTTAGTCACTGCTAGGTTTGTTAAGAGTAACAAACCTTGAATAAATGTTTACCAAGTGCCAGACACTGAGTTACGTGCTTTACATGAATTATCTCATTTAACATAATCCTGATAACTCTGGGAGCCAGATGCAATTATATTCATTTTCAAGACATGAAAATGAATGCCCAAAGAGTTTATATAACTTGCTCAACATTTGGCAGTTAGTGGGGAGCATACAAGGAATTGAATCTGATGGTTTATCTCACTCTTCAGGACTATTCTGGATTAAAGCCATGCCATCAATGTCTCAGGAAGGCAATTCAACTAAGTTAAGTGCCCCAAAGATCATTGTTATTTGTTTCCACCAGTACAAATATTGCCAGGAAGGCTGACAATACTGCTCTTTAGATTTCCAATCCCTTCTACCCACAGAGCAAATGCCCAGGAGGAACCATAGGGAGTGTGTTCAGTGGTCCTCTCTCCCCTCCAGCAATCCCTGGATTCTCTTGGCATCCCATTCTCCTGTCTAGGATTGTTAACTGGTTCACTAAGACCCACCACATAAGCCTTCCTTGCTAACACACACACACACACACACACACACACACACACACACACACACACACTAATTCCATTTTATTCTGCTTGTATTCTTATTTCTTTAATTTTTAATTTTTAGATCAGTTTTAGTTTTATAACAAAAGTGAGGAAAAAGTAGGAAGTTTCTGTACACCCCTTTCCTCCTACACATACGCAACCTCTCCTACTGTCAACATCCCACACCAGAGTGATATATGTGTTATAATTATTGAACATAGCTGACACATCATAATCACCCAAAGTTCATAGTCCCTAGTTTACATCACAGCTTACTTTTGGTGGTATACATTCAATGGGTTTTGGCAAATGTATAATGACATGTATCTACCATTATAGTAGCATATGGGATATTTATACTGTTTTAAAAATCATTTATTAAAAATCTTTTGTGCTCCTTAACCCCTGACAACCACTGATCTTTTTACTGTCTCCATAGTTTTGTCTTTTCCAGAATGGCATATAGATGGAATCATATAGTATGTGGCTTTTTCAGATTGCCTTCTTACACTTAGTAATACACACTTGAGGTCTCTTCATGTTTGTTCATGGCTTGATAGCACATTTCTTTTTTTTTTAAATTGAAGTACAGTTGATTTACAATATCATATTAGTTTTATGTGTATACTCTAGTGATTCAATATTTTTATAGGTTATACTCCATTTAAAGGTATAAATTATTAGCTATATTACCTGTGCTGTAGAATATATCTTTGTATCTTATTTATTATACATAGTAGTTTGTACCTCCTAATACCTTACTCCTATCTTGCACTCTCCCCCATTCCTTTCCCACTGGTAACCACTAGTTTCTTCTCTAATTCTAGGAGTCTGTTTTGTTATATTTATTCATTTGTTTCATTTTTAAGGTTTGACATATCAGTGATAGCCTAAGGTAGTTGTCTTTCTTTGTCTGACTTACTTCATTAAGCATAATACCCTCCAGGTCCACCCATGTTCGTGAAAACAGCAAATTTTCATTCCTTTTTTTATGGCTGAGTAATATTCCACTGTCTATACATATATATGTGTGTGTATATATATACGTGTGTATATATTCAAAGTTTATATACCTCATCTTCTTTATACATTCATATGTTGATGGGCATTTAGGTTGCTATATCTTGGCTTTTGTAAATAAGACTGACTGCACATTTCTTCTTACTGTTGAATAATATCCCATTGTCTGTGTTTATGACCATTTATTTATCAATGTGCTACTTTTAAAGCTGCATTTTAGGCTTCCCCAAATTCTCCCTGACTTAAAAAAATCCATATGGATTCTGCTAGGTAACAACCAGGTAATTTAAGAAACCAGTATTGGAGAGTATTCATGACTGACATCATTAGGTTACTCCTCTAGGATAAGACATTTGTCTTTTAATAGAGTTCTCATCACCTCAAGGAGGAATTTGTGATGAGGAAGTCCAGGAGTATGAGGATCACTAGGAGGATCTCTGGGGGAAGGAGGCCTCTCAATACCTCTTGGATCACACCAGATGGGCATCTCATCCCTGGAGAGGGGGCAACCTAAGCCTCTTTGAGCACCTGCCTGATGCCACATTTGAGTCCTTTAGCAACTTCACAGTTAGCATGCTGGGATTCATGAATGGAAACCACGGAAAAGGCCCTGGCTTACTCTCAGCTGTGCAGGATTAATATAAATCACAAACTCAGCTTGATGAGCTGGAAAGGTTATAGCTCAAACATGCTTGTTTTGTAGAATGCATACTACACCTGAGAAGTATTAATTTCAAAATACAGTTTACTTTCTGGTATCTATTTGTTCAGAATTTATTAAAGGATACCTTTTTTGCGTGTGTGTCACCAGGGTAATAATGGTCAGAATGGACCCCTGAGCTACTGAATGTTCCCAAATGACTTCTGAATCATTACATTTAGCCTAGTGATGCTGAAATCATACTTCCACTTAGAATTAGTGTATTATGTTATAATTGATCATTGTACAACTATAAATGTAATAAATTCATTGAGTAATAAAAACAAAAATAAATAAAATAAAATTGATGATCATTGTATGTCTAATATGATAAATGAATTGTTATTTTGAATCCATTTCACCTCATCAGAGTGTGATTATATAAATATTATTATTGAAAAGGTGTTAAATCAGAGCATAGCCCTCTTCCGCTGAAATCTTCCAATGTCTTCTTTGCATGAAATCCAATCTCCTATCACTGCTTTCAGATTTTGATCTCATCTTGTCCTTGCCTGTCCCTCATTCCAGCTCTACCCGTTGATTATGGGCCTTGATTCACCAATTTGCTCCTGCCAGGGCCTTTACACAAGCTATTCTTTCTGCCTGAAAGACTTGCATCGTGCAAGTCTTGGCTAAAGGCCATCCCCTCAGGAGAGTTTTCACTGACTGCTCTGGCTGAGGCAATACTCAACTAGTCACTATCACATTGCTTCATTCATAATATTTCCCAATAGCTGAAATTACCTTGCTTATTTATTTTATTCATTGTGTATCTCTCCTGCTAGGTCTGTAAACTATGTGAGAGAAGGAACCTGGCCTGTCTCATTCAATATGCTGTTTCTCCAGGGGCTGGCATGTAGTTTGTGCTCAATAAAAGCTTAGAGAATGACTATGGTTACTAAAGGAGAAACCACAGGAGGGAGGGATAAATTAGGAGTTTGGGATTAACATGCACGCACTACTATATATAAAATAGATAATCAACAAAGACTACTGTATAGCACATGGAACTATTCTCAATATTCTATAATAACAGCACTTTGCTGTTCTCTATTTTTTTGTTTTAAATCTTTTTAGGGCTGCACCTGTGGCATATGGAAGTTCCCAGAGTAGGGGTCGAACTGGAGCTTCAGCTGCCAGCCTACTCTGCAGCTGCAGCAACAATGCCGGATCCTTAACCCACTGAGTGAGGGCAGGGATCAAACCCGCATACTCATGGATATTAGTCAGGTTCTTAACCTGCTGAGCCAAAACAGGAACTCCGTTGGTGTCTCTTTTGTTGTCATCTCTATCAGGTAGAACATGGCAGTACACTGGCTACTTTAATTTCTGCATTCCCTAGGGCTTAGCACAACATTTGGCACATAGCAGTCTGTGAATTCATGTTGTTGAGTGAATGGATAAGTTTGTAGGCAATGTTCATGAACTGCTTTAAAAAACAGGCTATGCCACGTTGGCATATAATCCAACGTCATGAACACTGGTCTCTAGTGAAGTTGCAGTCTCACCAGTCTTGCAAAGTCCCTGCTGACTCATTCTCCTTTTCCAGTGAGCATATGAATGGAGGGCAGGCTGCCGAGGAGGCAGATGGCAGGATGTCTGCCCTTACTGAGAAGACTTATCAAGCCAGCTTCTCTGGCAAAATGAGGCAGCCTATGCCAGGCATTAGCCCTGTGGTTCTATGCTCTGGGATGTGCTGGGAGAATAGGATAAGGACTGATAATTATTGAATGATCACCATGAGCTAAGCAGTATGTTAGGTGCTAGACATACATCATCCTACTTGTGACAGCACTATTGTGAAGAGTTATTGCTTTTATTTTTTTTAAATAGGTAAGGAACCAGAGATTCAGAATTCAGTTGCTTGCCCAACTTTATATAGGTGATATTGGCTGAACTAGGATTGCCACTTCTTTCTGAGACCAAATACTGTGCTCTTTGTATCACAGGCACCACAAAAACAATCCAATAGCAACAAAGTCCCTTCCTGTATGATTCATTTGGTTTAATGAAGCCCACTTCTGAAACGCAAACACAAATACCCTCCGTGTTATCCTATTAAGTCATTCATATATTTGTGTTAATAATTTTGAGAAGATGAACTTTCACCTATTCTCCAATAGAAGTCATTATCCCATGAGGAAGTATGGGTTGGAATAAATGGAGGGCTGGGCAGACAATTTCTCAGGGTGTGACCCCTCAGGGAGGAGACCTGGGTGGGGTGAGAGGCTTAGGGTGATAAGGGCAAGGGCAGAGGTCTGAGGACGGGGCTAAGCTGGGTCTACCTGACATTCTGTATCAAGGATTCTGAAGGCAGTTTACTGGGAAATGTGACTGGTAGGCTGACTGGAGGATGGGACCAGTGAGATACAGCACCACAGGATGTTTATATGTATGGGACCTAAACCAGATGCTTAGGGCTAAATACTGCCTCTTCCACACTCATGAAGTGGGTGACCTTGGGGCTAGTTATTCACCTCTCTGTACCTCACACTCTTTACCTATAAAAAACAGTGATAAATAGTATTACCTATTACTCTTGGGTGTTGTAAGAGTAAATGAAGTTTTGCCATATACAGTGCTCTGAACAGTGCCTGGAGTTAGTGATTCATAAATGTCAGCCCTTCATGTACAGCTACCATACCAGTCTCACTCTGCCATCAGCTGATTGTAAGCTATGACTCTCATGTGCTTGTTTTAGTACGTGTAGAATCAGACCTATGGTTTGGTGCTTGACAGTGGGGACAACTAGGGAAAAGAGAGCTGCTTAGCTCTCTAGAGTCTGGGTTTGTGAGATTCGTCATATCCAGGAACATAGTAGTTTTTGGCTAAAATGAACTATTTTGCCCTTGCAACACTGCTTTTAATTGACCAATTACTTTTTCAGCTTGAGAAAAGAAAATTTTGGAGTTCCCACTGTGATACAATGGGATGGGTGGTTGGACATGGGTTCGATTTTTGGCCTGGCACAGTGGGTTAAAGGATCTGCAGTGCTGCAGCTGTGGCATAGTTTTCAAATGTGCCTCGGCCCCGACCCCTGGCCCAGGAACTCCATATGCTGCAGGGTGGCCAAAAAAAAAAAAAAAAAACACCGAAAAAATTTCAAATATTTGAAATACTTAATAATGGTTAATCTCATTTGAGATGAGATTAGTGATATGTGTTTCAATCAAATTTTAGTTACGTGCAGACATGTATTTGCTTTTTTTTTTTTTTTAATTATGACATCTCCTTATATCACAATCAAAAGGAGAGTGAGGCAACATTCCTTTCACAGATCCTGGAATTTGAAATTATTTTTCTAGTGTTGGTTTCTCACACTAACTGATTCTGAGATCTATGTCTTATTATCATCATTAATATTATCTTACTTCTAGATCTTTTGTTTTGGAACATATGCTTTGTCTTTTGTAATAACTTGCACTTCCCTATACTTTGCACCTTTTGATTCAGCGACCCAGTGGCAGGATGCGTTATATGTTGATCTGCTTTTTGATAATCAACTTAAACAGTGATGATGGGCTGCAATATATTTGGGTTGGAACAGAACATTCATCCTAATGAAATGTGGCTTTATGAAAGAAACACTCCTAATCCTCTCAAGTACTAAGCCAGGTCATCACACATAATTGGGAGGTATTTGAGGTTTCTTTTCTTCTTTCTTTTTTCTTTTTTCAAAAAAAAAAAAAAAAAAACCAACCACATTGGGTCCACTGGCTGTTACCAAGAGCATTATTAAGAATCATGTCAGCTCAGAGTTATTGCTGTTTCTGAAGAAAAGATAAATGTATTTATTTTTAAATCTGGACATACGAAGCTTTAAAAAATATTGTTGTAGAGCTCTCCTGGCTACTTTTCCTTAGCTCTTTTCCAAGTTTGGGGCTGGAGAAACTTAAAAATGTATCCTTGCCAAAGTTAAATATTAAATGAAAACCTTGTGTCTGAGGAGCTCCAGGATTAATAAACTGTGGTGAAATAGGTAAGATCTCAAATAACCAGAGAAAGAAATTTCTAAGCAGAATGGGGTGGCACTATAAATGGTGTCAGTTCTGAGCTGTAAGATAAAAGCCACAGGGAAAAGATGGACCCTGGCTTATTTTAGGTTTGGAAGTGGCACCATCTCTTCGAAGTTATCAAGGTACCACATTTGTTATTGAGCTAGTACACAAAACATATCTGAAGGAGTTAAAGATGTTAATGCTTTACAGAATTGTGCAAAGCGATAGCATGAGTGTCCCTCTGCAAGAAGACATCATTTTTAATTATCAGAAGCACTGGCTTCTGAAAGTCAAATCTAATTATTATGGTGAATGTTAATTTAGCACCATATTTTTCCCCAGGGTTTATTATCTTCTCTCTTGAGGAAAATATTAGGGGAAAATGAACTATTGTTGAAAGATTATACAACAAACCAAGAATATAAAGGTTTAGTCTTCATTTCCTAGTTAATTCTAATGATAATTTGCTTCCTAGTGTTGAATGCATCGATTGATGGGGCTGTTTGAATTTCAGTTCTTCCTTCCCTAATCACTGTGCTGCAGTGATTAGGGGTCATGTACTGAGAGGGGCCTTCAAGGTGGGGAGAGGAGCCTGTGGACTGGGGAGTCTGAAAGACCCCCACTGGGATTTAGATCCTGGCTCTGCCACTTATCAGCCTTGTAACTTAAGGAACCTCTTCCAGGGAGTTCCCTCGTGGTGCAGTGGGTTAAGAACCCAGCATTGTCACTGCTGTGACTTCAGTTTCTGCTATACTGTGGGTTCAATCCCTGGCCCAGGAACTTCTGTGTGCTGTTGGAATGGCCAAGAAAAAAAAAAAAAAGAGAAAAGAAAAAAAAAGGAACTTCTCCCATTTCTTAGCCTAGAAAATGGGAATAATAATTCTTATTGGGATCATATTTGATAAAAAATGCCTGATAGTGACCTGCAAAGTAGCAGGAACTCAAGAAAAGATAGCTATAAAGATAAGTATTTATATGGCTTTGCATTCTTGTTATTACCATAGTTCTAGTAGGAATATATATCCAATAGGAATAATATCCAATAGGATATTAGTATATTTTACCAACCAGTTCTGGTATGTTAGGCATATCTATAAGCAAAACCATCCTTGAAAGAAATAATCTGCCCTGGGTTTGTTGAGGTGGCACCTGATATTTATATATTCTTGCATTGAATGATGTTTGAAACATTTTCCTGAAATAAAAATATAATGTTGATGCTTTAGCGCAGCCGTCAGAAGAGAAATCAGTTGTGTTGGACTGAGGATATTAAGGTACTAAAGATATCTAGAAGAAATAAAATAAGATATTAATAAATTAAGGAAAAGCTGTTACAGGCCGATGAGATCATATGGAAAAATATACAAAAGAAATAGCAGGAAACTATGAAACATTAATGTTCCTTGACTGGAAGCCAACAACATGGATATGACCAAAAGGAGTTAAAACACCAACTGAACATTACTCTGGCTACTTTGCCAGCAGGAACCCCTGCTGTATGCTAATGATATAATGAGAAAGCCACATGCCATTGACGTAAACAGTAAGTAGAAGTAGTAGCATGAGTGTTCCAAGCTGCACTGTGAAGAATGGCCTGGGGAGGAGTCTGGGAAAGTTTCGTACAGCAAAGGTTAAGATCATGAAGGAAGGAATTTGGGCTCCACAAAGGATTTAAACTGGTGTGTATGCTTTGGGGTATCTTGGATATTGTAGTCCTGATGTAATTTCCTCTGGCTTCAATGTGTACAAAATGTCTACAGTGTCTACAAAAAAACACATGCTTGTGGATTCCCATTGTACCACCTGTCCCACTAAACACCCTTGACTGAATGGTTGCTTCACTGGCCTGGGAACTGTATAGTTTATTTCCTCACTGTTTGTTGGTGTGACTTTGAGCAATTGTAGCAGATTGCAGCTAAGACTGATGTTCCTGCTTCTTAAATTCTTAGAAGGGTTACGCCTTCTGGAGAGGAAAGAGGAGAACCGTGAGTCAGTGGATTCTGTGATAGCCAAGACCATGTCTCTCTGAACACTGTTTTCCACATAACTTATTATGTTGCCTGTGCTTGGTGGCTAATGCAATAGCTATTATGTTCTATTATTCCTGCTTGTATTTGTTAATTATTATCAATAATTTATTATCAATAGTTAACAAAATATCAATTGTTCTCTTAACCATAAAGACAAAATATGTTAACTACTTTATCAATTGCTAAAGATACAACAATTTTATGTGCTGAAAGAAATTGTATTTGTTCTTAAATTATGAGATGATAGGCCTAGATAGCTAATATTCATGGAGAATTTACCATTTGTCAGGCAGTACTGAAAATATTTTATATTAATTAATTAATTTAATCACCTTGTGTTGATTAGCTTTATTTAATACTCAGAAAACTCCCCTGAGATGGAAGCTATTACCATAATCATTCCTATTTATCTGTGAGGAAATTGGGGCATAGAGTGTTCAAATAACATGTAAAAAGTCCCACAGCCAGTAAGTAGCTGGATTGGGATTTGAACTCAGGGAAGCTGCCTCCAGGGTCTGAGCACTTAACTACCATTTCATATCAATAGTAATTTTGAATACAGAACAGTCTCTGGAAGATACATAAATTTTTCATAATAATGCCCGCCCACAATGGTTGAATTTGGAATTTGCATGCAAATGTTATTCTGCTCTTTATATTCATTGAGCTCCCAGATTAAAATTTGGGGTTATTGAAGGATATACTGAAACTTTATTTATTTAAAAACCTCTGAATACCTCTTGTACGTAAGGTACCCTAATAAGAACTGAAAATAAAGAAAAATAAGGCACAATCCCTAATCTTTTAGGAACCTTAAAAACAAGAGAATAAGTAAAATTTCAACACACAAAGTTCCTCTTAAAAAAGTCCCATTAGCTGTTGAGAGAATTGGGGGCTGTTAAGGTTTCCTTGGCCTCTGGTGGGTGACAGCCATGGAAGGCTGTTCTCCTTCCACAGGAAAAGGAAAGTCCCAGGTCAGCCAGAAAAACAACACACTTCTGGGTCAAACTTCTAGCCATCAGGGGCAAATGCATGGTTACTTGGTGAAGGAGGGCAGAGTGGAGGGTGAGCAATGGCCGAGCTGGCCAGTCTCAGGTGGTAGACCATCCCAAGAAGCAGAGAATGTGTTGGTAGCGCACAGACTCTAGTGCCACCCTGACTGTGCAAATCCCAGGTTTGAATCTTCTTACCTACAAGACCTTGGGCAGGGCTTATTGTTTTTTCCAAAATATTTTAATGACTGATTTTCCTTCTTTATAAAAGAAGGATAATATTATTAGCTACCTCATAGGGCTTTTGTGCAAATTCATTATGTAAATATAGGTAAAGTGCTTAGAGTGGCATCTAGCATGGAGTAAGTGCAATGGAAGTATTAACTCTTTTATCATTTTCATTCCTGACAGAGGGGAATCCAGGGCATTAGACAGGTGGGAGAAGCACAGTCTACCTCACTTGAAACAAATGTAAACCCAAGGGACCCACCCTCTCCTCCCTCCCATCTCCCAGAGTACATTTCTCTGGCTCTTGCTTGTTTCATCTTCTAAGTAAATTTAGGGCAATGAAATATGTACTTCTACTCCTTCCTCTTAATTAAAGTTATTTCCATGTTAGATAATAATCCATTGTTAATGATGTCTTCTTTCGTGTATTTAACAGATTTTGTTTCTTCATTGGCTTTGGACCATGGAAACAGGAGAGGGAAATCAGATGACTGCACTTGCAATTCAAGGAGCAAATTGCATAATCCTCAGTGATACTGAGGTGCAGATGCCTTGCCTTATGAGAAACTATGGGTCTTCATCCTCTAGTTCTACATATTTTCCCAAGATGCCTTTCACTGTTGCTTGGAAGCTATGGATGAAAAGGGTCCAGTATAATTCTCACTTAGCCATTACAACAAAGTGGACATTAAGCCCAGGTACTACTTAGATCAGGTCAAGAGAGGCCTTTGTGCTGATCTTCCTGAAGCTGCCTCCTTCAATTGCCATGGTGTGAAGAGTCTAGGGATTGTGCTCTCCACATCACACTCTTCTAGACCATGCTCTGGGTACATGCAACCCTAGAATTCTCTACCCAGATGATCTGGAGCTCTTTCTATTGACTTCACAGGTCACTAGGTTCTGAGACAGACTGTCCCCCCAAGGTGTGCACCTCTGGGTCCAATGCGGGGCCAGGGAGCAGCTGTGTGCTAGGGGCTCTGGATGGAGTTGGCTGTATAGAGGAGTATTTACATGCATGGCTGTGAAACCTCATGTGGTCCACAGCTGAGCTGGGTGGGAACAAATGGACCAGGGGTGGGCTGACCTCCCCATGCCTCTGTGTCTTAGTGCAGCACTTCAAAGTGTCTGAAAATCCCCAATCTGAACGTGACCTTTCAGCTTGTTAAGAATGAATATTTGCCAAGGCAGAGGATAGAACATAAATTATTTAACAGTTTGTGAGTTTGATCCATAACTTTTAAATACTGAAATGTGTGGTGTGAGGGCCTCCATTCGTATTTTTGCCCAAAGCATTACAAATGTTAGAGGTGGGCTGGATTAACATGGATACACATAAAAAGTTCCATGCTAAAATATCCATGATTTTCTTTGCTGACATGGAAGCGCTCAAGAAATAGAGCAGATAGTTCAAAAGCAAAAGCCAAGGAGAACCAATAAAATACCAAGGATGGCTATCCATTACCATTTTTTTTTCTTTTTTTTTATCTTGCAAATGAGATTTCTAGAAAGGGAAATATGATCATAATTAATAAATCAAAACCAATAATGGGACAATTTCATTGGAAGAAAATGCAGAAGAAAGCAGAAGGAAAATCCCCAGATATCACTTGTATCAAACATGGTGTGTATCTGCTCTCTGTCAGCCAGAGCTTGGTGTCTGAAAATTATTGCCAAAGTATCTGGAATTCTTAATAAAAATTCCAGGAAACCTGGGGGCTTCTGGTCAGCATATGTGAAGTTAAGAGGCAAGAAACAGTTCATCTTCTGTGAAAGTCACAAGTGCAAAGAATAAGGTGTTAGCAAGCTAGTGGCTAGGCATAGCAGGATAAGTCTATTTTCTTCCAGTCATGTTTCCTATGTTTTCTCTAAATGCCTGAAGCAAAGCTTATTTGAAAAGGGAGCGTCCCTGTTCTTTCTTCCCTCTGAGGTCCTGGGGGAAATTTGCCATGCCTGCTTGGTGTGGTGGTGTTTCTGGTGTGCACACAACTGCCAGCCACTCCTGACCTATCATCAACACAAGCTGCCAATTTATTCCTGTGTCATGTGTGAGGAGGAGGTGAGGATGAGCACAAGCTAGTTCAGAGGAAACTGAGTCTTAGAAATCTTTCCATTTGGATTCCAATCCAGAGGATCACCAGGGGGCTCCACCTCTTCATTTACTATCACTGTGACTGCTGGCAAGTCACTGGATTTCACTGAGCCTCAGTTTCTTAGGTGTATCATGAGAATAAAGACAACCTACATCAGAGGATCTTTGTGAAAATTGCCAGCACAATGTCTAGCTGACAATAGATGCTTCTTCTTCTTTTCGTTCTACTACTTCTTTTCTCTTTTTAGGGCCGCACCTGCAGCATATGGAAGATCCAGGGCTAGGGGTTGAATCTGAGCTGGAGCTGTTAGCCTATGCCACAGCCACAACAATGCAGGAGCTGCTGCATCTGTGACCTACACCACAGCTCATGGCAACGCCAGAGCCTTAACCCACTGAGCAAGGCCAGGGATCAAACTCACATCCTCACAGACACTATGTCTGATCTTAACCCACTGAGCCACAATGGAAACTCCGAGATGCTTCTTAGCCTCTTCCAAATATTGTATTTTAAAATTGGTCTACATTTATAGCAGATGCATACTGTTTCTTTTTGTATTTAAATACTAGTATGCAAATACATTTAAAATTGTCATTTAAATAAATTTTGACCTCTACCCCTCCTTGAGTTTATTCACTCACTGTGTCTGCGTACATGTCGGAGGTATAGTTCTGGAGAGTAGGTCTAGGAGGAGGGCCAAAGTGAAACTAGAGGATTCCGTTTGATTATTTTCTGCCTGTCTTCCAAGGAACTCCCGAGTTAAAAATGCATCTGGCTCCCATTTCCCGCAGAATTTTGCTTATTTGAAATGTTCAAGAAATCAATTGATCCAACTTCAAACAGACTAGGTTTTGCTGGCTGTGTAGAAGTCCAGACCCCTGTTTGTGTCACTCCCAAGTCTGGACTTCACAAGCAGCCGGTTCCTTTCATACCTTAGTAAAGGACTTCTTTTTGGCTGCGTCCTCTCTGTGCTGAGCCAAGTGTCAGGCTGGGAATTGAGGCAATAAATCTCTGTGATTCTTCATATTTGGAATTTCTCCTGTTGCTTCTGATAAGGAAATGACAGAGTCTCTCAACTCTATGCATGAACCTCAGAGAAATTTGTCATCCAAATCATGTTTTGCTCACAAAATAGAAACAAAACGTGCTAAACCTGGCTTTGAGTTAACCCAGATGGTTTTGAAGGCCTGGGTAGTGAACATAGAAATTATTTTTGTTCTTGACTGATTGCACTTGAAACATTCAGAAATAAAAACAATTTCTTCTGTATCTTTTAAAAAATTCTGATTAAATCTTTCTCAATGGCGAGGGTTTGGGGGAGATGGGAATGTGGATGGCAGTAAAATTCTTCCTAGGTGAAGGTCTTTGCAAAGGATCTTTGCCTTCCTGTGGTAAGAGCAGACCTCACTATTGGTTGCATGCCCTCCTCTGTCCCTTCTGACATCTATGCTGGTACTTCCAAGTTTTGTACTAAGCCTCAACAACTGACTGAAGAGAATGTGATTGGAGATCAGCGATTTCTCAAAAATGTAAAGATTTTCCTGTGTTCTATCTACATTCTTTGAGATGACTAACCAAGCCAGCTCAGGTCTGGCTAACTCCCTGCACGATCATAGTGAAAAGATATCCTCAAAATAAAACAAGGAAAACATTTTTTAAAATGTTCATGGTTGATTTTGAATGTGTTCTATCCAACAACATTACTGACAACATTCAATGTCCGGCATTTTAGTGGAAGTGGTAAAAAATACTTGGAACAAAAAAGCTCCAATCAATAGCAGCCCCTCGGCCTTAGTTCTTGTTTGCCTGAGACCCATAACCATAAATGAAGAGGAGGAGGCTAATTTGATCATCCATGGTCAGAATCCTGCTGGGGTTTGGTTAGCACTGATACGACATCAACTAGGAAGTGGCCTTATTTCAAAGGACCTGTGGTTTTGAGCCTCCCTATGTGAGAAACCCATTTAAAATGAGTTTCTTTCTCTCTCCTGGGTCTACAGTCAGTTCCTGATTTTGATTTTGTTGGCACAGGGTAAAACAGTCAATGATTCTGACATATTTGCCATTTGGAGTGAACTGGTCTCCCATTTTTTTTTTTTTTTAAACTATTGAGGCAATCAGCTTGAGTTTCATTGATTTAATTAGTTCTTTTGGTGTCATGCAGATACATTTTTTTTTTCTAAAACTAGTAAAGCAGAATAGTTGTGTGACTAACAAAAACATTGGTTAATCTAAAAATCATGTACTTTTAATCTTGGAATGTGTTTTTTACTTATGTTTGCACATGGGTGTGTCTGATTCCTAAGAATTCATTTCAAACAACATATTGATGCCATAGAGTGAAAAATCTCCCAGACTTCCCATTTTAACCCTTCCTAGTTCTCTTTTTTTCTCGTGTCCAGTCTATGACTTGGGACAGGGAAGATCAGGAAATCATTTTCAGGACATTTTGGAGTTAGACATCTTTTGCTTTTTACATGTATCATAACAAATTCTGGAAGTTCAGAGAACTAGGAAATTATATAGCAAACACAGTTTCTTTACTTTGCATTTACTATGCATTCTCAACATGCCTGCATTTAATAAATATTTCCTTGGTGTGTACTGTAAATCAGGCATCAGAGATAGAGTGACAAATAAGACCTGTAAGATTTCTGTTTTTATGGAGCTTATACTTTAGTGAAGGGAGTCAGAAAAAAACCCCAAACCAGATAACTTTAGATAGAGGCAAATGCTGTAAAGAAAAAGAACAGGATCTTGCGATGGGATGGGTGTAAGACTGATGCCACTTTCAATAGGCTTTTGGTGGGGGGAGTCTTCCTGAGGAGGTGGCAGTTGAATGTAACAAAGGGACCAGCCACGTGACACTTTGGACAGCGTGTGAGCAGAGCAACCAGCAATAGTCCTTGACTGTGAGGATTAAATGAGTTAATATGTGTAGAGTGCTTAGAACAATGCCTGGCATCCATACATGCTAACTGCTTTTCATTTACTAAATATTTGTTGAGAACCTCCCAGGTTCCAGTCTCAGTGCCAGGTGCAGGAAATTTAAGTTGGGGAGAGTCCTGACTTCAGGGAACTCACTCTAGGCTCCAGTGTGGTGATTCTCAATGTGTGGCAGGCAAGCCACCTGAGTCTTACTCATTAGCTTTCCTTGTTGCAAATCTCTATTCCCATGGAGTCTGACTAGTTATGCTTGCTCTGTATTTTTCACAAGCTTGCTGCAGTTGATGGTTAGGCCCACTAAAATTTGAGAACCATGATCCTACTGGATAGGTTGTAATGAAACTTTGGTACTTAAATGCATGTTATAACATCAAATATAAGCAACTGCCCAGTCTAAGGAGTATTTCAGAGCTCAAGAATAGCTCTGTCCAGTTTATAGAGCCACAAATATCATGGAATTATGTTTCACAATTAACATCCTGTAATCCCTAGGCCTAATTTTTTCTTGGTTGATCTTGAGCTGGCTGGGGATATTGTGTGTTTTGGATTAACTTGCTTTTGGCTATGGTTTGGAAGGTTTGCCTAACACTCTTAAGTGTCATTTAAAACCTGCCAAGGAGGGGGGAAAGGCTTGTACCTTTTAGGAAGAATGTGCCAACCAGTGTTTGCCAAAGGTTCTTGTATCCTGGAAGAAATTCTACTTGTAAGTAGATTAGCCTAACTGAAATTCCTCCCTTGGGCTCCTCCCCATACCTATTTTTAAAGTGTAATGTCACCAAAAAGCGAGATGCGAAAGATATATTTTCCCTCTCCTTGGCTTCATACTAGAATGTATCCTATTCATTTTCTCACATTAGAATGACTTACACACATTTCTAAAAGGTCTTAGAGTAAAGGATCTCAGAGAACACTGGGTATAAGAACAGATTCATGATGATCCACTTGAGACTGAGTGATAACAGCCTCTAAAATCCAGACTAGATTCCAGGCAAGCCTGTGCCTTAGATCTGTGCCTTCTGTTTTCTCATCAAATACTTTCCTAAAAGGGTGTTTCCCTTTCTGTTTCTTATTATTCTCTACTAGTTTCAATCCATAGCTACTCAAGAGCTGTGGCCAGAGTGATGGCAATGGAAAAAACCTGCCCTTGAGCATGAAGTCAGAACTGGTAAGGGTGAACAAACTGATGTAAATTTAAGGCAAACTGGAATCTTAGGCATGGACCATGGAATCTTAGGCATGGACCTTGGAATCTTAAGAATTGAGCAGGTTGTCAAAAGAAATCAACTTTTGTGGTTGCCAGTCTGTCTGTTCAATTTTTGGTTTAACTCTTCAGACTGGTGATATTTCCTCAACAAAAACTATGAAGATTGGGTGAAATATGTAGACTATGTTAAAACTGACATAACTCAAGATAAAGATTGTTAATGCTTAGTTAGCATCAATGAATGTTATAAATATGTGGGGCAATGAAAACCCAAGGGTTACCCCAGAGAAAAAGAGTGTATTAGGCAGGAGCTGCTCCCCCAGAAAGAAAAATTTCTCATAATTTTCATTAGATGTCAGCTAACAAGATGGCTTTTTTACATGAAAACAATTAGAACATTTCTTTCTACTTTCTATTTTTCTCCTTCGACTTAGCAATTATTCCACCTTTTCTTTATTCATTCATTCAAAAAAGATTTGCTGAGTGCCAGCCGTGTGCCAGGTACAGTTCTAATTGCCAGGGGCAGAGCAATAAAGAAGACAGAAATGTCCCTGTCTTTATCAGGTTTACATGCCATTAGAATTTCATGTCTTCATCTAAAAAAAAATCATAGCTAATTAGCATCCATCAGGCAAGCTAAAGTGTTGAAAAAGAGTCATTCTCTGTAAAAGTAGAGAACCGACAAAGGAACCACATTTTCTCGGAATTTGATGTCCTTTCAGTTTTCTCTCCTTATGAGTCAAATAATTCCTGTGTCCATTTAAAAATTCCTGTTTACGTAGTTTGATTTATGGTGATTTTGGCAAAGTACTCGCACCCCCAAAATGTCTTCTTGCTCCTTGAAGTCATATGTGGTGATGTGATGTCGCTGTCCCCAGATCTTTGAGGCTAAACTTATTACAACACAGCTGCCTGGAAGTTCAAAACTCTGGTTCCCAGAAAAGAGCCACTGGCTCACAAACCAAACACATTTCTTCCCTGTTTCCACTGTAACAGTTCTTTCCCAAGAGTATAAATCTCAGACTGATATTTAACATTCCTTTGAACTGAACCATGGACTTTTACCTTGTACTTCTTGAAAGAGTTTGGAGCTAAGTTTTCATTATGTATATTTATAAACATGTCCTAAACAGAAGGCATGATTTTATAATTCTCTAGTCATGGGTCTTTGAAACTATTTTCCAAAAATCACTTAGAAACATCACACCAGATCAGGCTGATTGTCTGGTTCAGGATTTTCTCTCAGAGCAGGAGTCCATGTCGTGGCAGAATATCTTTATTGCTAAACACGGCTCAACCTTAAAAAGGTGGTGACACATCCTAAGACCTCTTGAATTAAACATTCTTTTCACTTAAACTTATGAAATCAAATTAATGAAATCAATTAGGGGATAATAAGTTTTGGAAAACTAATGCTAACCCAGGCTTCCTGATTTTGGAAAATGATATTTCTACTTATCTTGTTGCTTAGGCTCAAAGTTTAGAAGACATTCCTTTTCTTTTGCATCAAAAATTCTGAAAGCTTACATAGTTCTTTTAAAATTTAATATTTATTTTGATAAATACATAATATTTTAAATTCAAGTTGTGAGGAAAGTTTATGGTTATATAATATTGCATGGGTTGCAAAGAATAGTGTTGAAATCTAACCTTATTTCCCCCCAATACAGTTTCTCAAAGTTATTGCATTTTTAAGAGTCTCCTCAGCAATCCTACTCCTTTGGGTATATCCAGACAAAACTTTCATTCAAAAAGATACATGCACCCCGATGTTCACTGCAGCACTATTCACAACAGCCAAGACATGGAAACAACCTTAATGTCCATCTGCAGATGAATGGATTAAGATATGGTACATATACACAATGGAATACTACTCAGTCATAAAAAGGAACAAAATAATGTCATTTGCAGCAACATGTATGCAACTAGAGATTCTCATACTAAGTGAAGTAAGTCAGAGAAAGACAAATACCATATGATATCACTTATATCTGGAATCTAATATATGGCTCTTTTCTATCTATAGAACAGAAATAGACACACAGACATGGACAGCAGGCTTGTGGTTGCCCAGAGGATGGGAGAAGGAGTGGGATGCCCTGGGAGTTTGGGGTTATAGATGCAAACTGTTATATTTAGGATGGATAGACAATGAGGTCCTGCTGTATAGCACAGAGAACAATGTCCAATCACTTGTAATAGAACATGATGAAAGACAATATGAGAAAGAGAGTGTATATAGATGTATGACTGGGTCACTTTGCTGTTCAGCAGAAATTAACAAAACTATGTAAATTAACTATTTTTCTAAAAATTAAGAAAATAAATAAGATGCTCCTCACAAGAACAAAACGATAAAATAAAATAAAAGTCTGACCTTACTTGGATGGCAAACATCTTTTTTTCTTTCTTTCTTCCCTCCTCCCTCCCTCCCCACTTCCGTCCTTCCTTCCTACCTTTCTTGGTAACAACAGATAATATAAGATCTATTCTCTTGAATTTTTAAAGGTATACTATAGTATTGCCAATCATTGATAACACATGCTTATTCTTTGCATAAGTAACACTTTATACCCATTGAACTCCCCCTAACTCCCCATTTCCCCTTCCCCCAACCTCTGGTAACTACCATTCTATTTCTGTTTCTATGAGTTTGACTATTTTAGATACCAAGGAAACATTTTTGATATTCCTTTTCCTCACACATCTAACACATCAGCAACTTTTAGGATCTTTCCATAAAAGCTTACCCTGCGTCACTATTACTTAGGCACCATTATGTGTTCCCTGGCTCACCCCATAGCCCCTTAACACGAGTCCCTGCCTCCACTCTTAGACAAGTCTAATTTTTTGAGAGAAACCAGAGTGATGACTTAAAGATCATGGCCCTGTTATTTTCCTGTTCAAAACTCTCCAGTGCATGCCTACCCCCAATCATGTGAACTCTGAGTTTTTGCTGCAGCCTGCAAGGCTTTCAAGATCTGGCCCTGGTCTTTTCCTGGACACCATCTTCTTAGCCTTGTTGTCCAGACAGTGGTCTCCTTGCTACCCTGGAACAAGCCCATTTGGCTCCCAACCCTGGGACTTTCCACCTGTTACTCCCTCTGCCTGAACCACCATCCAGATCTTTGTATATGACCTGGCCTCTTTAGACCCCGGTCGAAGCCTCTCCTCCTCAGACAGGCTTGCCCTGATCATCTATTTTAAAGCAATGCCTTCAACCCCCTATCATTCTCTGTCTCTCTCTCTTTTTTTTTCTTTTTGCCATTTTTTGGGCCGCTCCTGCGGCATATGGAGGTTCCCAGGCTAGGGGTCTAATTGGAGCTGGAGCTGCTGGCCTACGCCACAGCCACAGCAACGTGGGATCCGAGCCGAGTCTGTGACCTACACCACAGCTCATGGCCACGCCAGATCGTTAACCCACTGAGCAAGGGCAGGGATCGAACCCTCAACCTCATGGTTCCTAGTCGGATTCGTTAACCACTGCGCCACGACGGGAACTCCCATTCTCTGTCTCTTTACCTTACTTGGATCTTCATTACCAGACACTGTATTACATATTTATTTGTCTTGTTTATCTTTCCTTCAACTAGGTAGAATGTAAGTTCTGAATGTGGAATGCCATTTTTGGTTTCGTTCTTTGCTAAATCCTCCAAACCCCAAACAGTGCTAGTTACATAATAGATTCTCAACACATGCTTGTTGAGTGAATTGAAAAAGAGTTTTCATGATCCTTGAAGTTGAATTACTCTTTTACTTCTACTTATATATACAAAGGACTTATTTATAACTTAAGTATCAGAAAGCAGCCATCTTATGTCAGAATTTTATTATTAAAATAAACTGTAATAATTGTGGAGCAAGCATAGATCTGATAATTAGGATATGTGGATTCTCAACCATCCACTAATTTTTTTTCAAGCTGTTTAAAATGTCTGTGCTTCAATTTCCTTCATTTTTGAAATGAGGTTGATAATAAAACTCATCTAGACTAATTCTGGGTTTGATGTGATGATTAAATAAATCTACACAAATACTTGGAATGACATGAAGACATCTGTTCAAGTGAGATACTCGTGTTTTACTCTAACATATTTTAGTTATAACCCTTTATTCCTCTAGCTCTGTCTACATGTTTATTTTCCTTCATCATCATGAATCTTTATAGTAGCAGATAGTATTTGGATTTAATGACCATCTTGTAGTGTTTGGTTTTTTGAGGCTACAAATGGTTTGGCAACTGAGAAGCCTTAGACAGGAGTTAAAAGGATTAGCAGAAATCAGGTTTTTAAATGGAAGGAAATCTCTGATAAAAGAAGTCTGGAGTAAGGGAGGTGGGTAGGACCTCAATCCATCAGCAAAGATCTCACTTTTCTGCAGAGGTCCTTTGGTGAGGACTCTTGGAAGGAAGGAACATGCAAAGGAGCAGAGGTCTGGGCACAGTTCAAGTGCAGAATCCAGGAAGAGAAGTGAAACATAGATCTCCCTGGTTGGGCTCTTTATGGAAGAGCTCATATGCCGTGAGTGTTGTTACTGTCACGAACACTTCTGCATAATAGACCAGGAGGTCAAATCTGTTGTTCTGTCTCCTTTTCCATGTGCAGGACAATTTGAGAAAAACCAATATGCTTATTGCCCATTATCTCCCTACTTGCTCCTGTGACCACATTCACTAGATAATTTGAGCAGTTATTCAAAAATTTAATCTGGCTTTAAAGAACTTCATGCCATGTAAACTACATTTTAATTTTTTTGACTTGAGGGATGAAAAAAGGCAGGTCCAGAGAGGATAAGCAACCTGCCCAAAGTTGCACAGCAAGTTGTAAGTTTACTCCAAGATGGTGCTCTTTCCATTGATGATGTCTTTACAGGTAGAAACATTTCTTTAGTTATTACCGTGAGCTGATATCATTTGAAAAAAATCATAGAAAAATTCATTGCTTCCGTACATATTTTATAAAAATCTCCAGACTCATATCTGATAACTATTGATAGTAGTTCTTCTTTACCTGGGGGGGATACTTTCCAAGACCTCAGTGAATGTACCAAACCCTACATACACTATATTTTTTCCTATACTTACATACTTTTGATAAGGTTTAATTTATAAATTAGTCACAGGTAAAAGATTAACATCAACGACAATAAAAGAGAACAATTATAACAATATACTGTAATGGAAGTTATGTGAATGTGGTCTCTCAAAATATCTTTTTTTTTTTGTCTTTTTTAGGGCCACACCCACAGCATATGGAGGTTCCCAGGCTAGGGGTCTAATTGGAGCTGAAGCAATGCAGGATCCAAGCCACATCTATGACCTACACCACAGCTCACAGCAACGTCAGATTCCACTGAGCGAGGCCAGGGATCAAACCTGCAATCTCTTGGTTCCTAGTCGGATTCATTAACCACTGAGCCACAATAGGAACTCCTCTCAAAATATCTTTTTGTACAAAGTGAATGCCTTTTCCATCTTCATTAAGTACTTATCACATATTGCAGCCATAATTTTTGTTGTTTGAGGTATGCCAGCCAAACTAACATGGGTTTCTTTTTCTTTCACAATTTCATTTATAGAAGATTTGTTGTAAAAACACAGATCTCAGCGACCTCAGCACATGATATTTTTCTTTCCTGACTAACTCAAGAGCTTTCACTTTTTCACTTAAAAGAAGCACTTTATGGTTTCCATTTGAAATATTGGAATGGCCAGCATCACTACTCAGTGGCTTTGAGGTCACTATTTGGTAAAGTGAGGGTTACTTGGACACAGCGCTGAGATAGTGCCACAATCCATCTAATAATCTAGATGGCTCCTAAGTGACTAGCAGATGGGACAAAGGGATGATTAATGTCCTGAGCAGGTTGGAGTGAGAGGGCAAGAGACTTTATCATGCTACTTGGAACAGCACACAATTTAAAACTTATGAATTGTTTATTTCTGGAATTTTCCTTTTAATGTTTTCAGATAGTGGTTAAATCTGAGTAACTAAAACTGTTGAAAAGAAAAACATGGTAAAGCTGGGACTACTGCGTGGGTACCAATTATTTGTGTGTATTTAGATTGCTTACATGAGAGAAGCTGGCTAGAGTAATATCTCCAGAAGCTGTTTAGGCTCAATGACAGCTCTACCACGCTCCTGGATGGGCAACCTCAGGCAAGTTTCATTGTATATCTGTAGTTACATTTCCCGTCTAGAAAGTGGGCATAATAGTATATCTCATCGGGTTGCTGTGAATACCTGAATATAGATTAAGTATTAGAACAGTGCCTAGCACGTGATACATGCCTGTTTATTTCCACAGAACCTAAGTACACACATATATAAGCCCAGAGTACATGAAAACTTTTTCTTAGAAGTTCTCATCTTGAACAGTTTTGTAAAAAAAAAGTAGTTTCCAAATGAAAGCAATCATTTCTTTTTGTAGACTCTAGATGCAGTAACTCCAAGTGGTCACTAGATGGCAATTGTGATCCACTGTGACTTCAGAAGCAGAAGGCTTTAACAGAAGGCCTGAACCCTTAAATTTTTCAGGGCTCTGCAGCACTGTAACTCAGGCAGTCCATTTCCCACAAGGTGGGCCTTTAAAAGAACTATTTTGGGTCAGCACAGTCTGCCTTCTGTGGCCACTCTTGGGACTCACCCCTAGACACCCAATCTTCCTGATGGAAGTGAGAAATAAAAAATTGCCTGCCCTGTCAGTAAACAATGAATGTCACAGTCATGAGTGATTGTAGCCATCTCTAGCCTGTGATCCCTGAGGGAACTTAGGAAGGAAACAAAGAATACAGGCCCTCTAGCAGCCATCAGACTTGCCGCTGCTCTTTAAGGTGCACCCTGAGGAAACTCAGGATGTGTAAACACAGGATATTGGCCCAGAGAGTTGAGGTACATAGCAAAGGAATGATTTCAGTGAGCCCAGACCTTTGCATCTTCTCATAGAAAAGTGCTAAATTCCTTAACTTGAGATATCTGGTTTTCTGTTATTAACAGTAATCTTTTGTTCCTACTGCCTGCTCTTTGTTATAAGACCCCTATATATCCAGGCCCCCCTTCGTCTCCTCCGAGCAGTTTTCTCAGGGTTACTTGAGATGCTGCCTCCCTGGCTAAGTCCTCAGTTTAATTCACTGAATAAAACATAACCCTCAACTTTTAGGTTGTGCATATTTTTTTTTTAGTGGACAGTAGCTTCACCGAGGCCTGGGTTTCCCTGCCTCCATCCTACTGTGAATTTGCTCTCTGCCAGATGGCAACAAGACAGTGGCAGGATATCATCTGTTAAGAAGATTAATCAGTGATTCTCAAAGTTTGGTAACTCCCCCACCCCCTTCCCAGTAGCCTCATATCAACTGGGAACTTGTTAAAAAAGCAAATTTTTGGGCCCATCTCAGACCTGACCTGCTGACTGGGAATTGGTGTTTTCACAAGCCCACCTGATGATCCTGACCCCTGCTCAAGTTTGAGAACCACTGAGATGGACCAATATTTAGCATCATATAAATGCTGGCATTGGGTGGGTGTTCAGAGAATATTTTGCCTAATTCACTCATTTTGCTAAGAAGGCGAGTGAGTCCAGAGAACTGAATGACTCACTGAAGACCATAGGGTGAGTCTTGTGGTAGAACCGAGGTTCCAAGGCTGCCAAGTTGTATCCCCCAGCTTTTCCCACTACACTGTTCACCCTCTTCCTCTTTAAAACTGAGGCCACTAGATAACATTCTAGCCTCATAACTACTTACAGAGAAGAAAAAATCACTTATTTATACAGGTGTTGGCTCATTTATTTCAATAGACATTTCTATAGGGATACAAAAATGTGTGTGTGATGCATAGAGTGTGATGCATTTTTATGTTAAGTGTGTATATGTGTGTGTGTTGGAAGTGAGGGAAGAATCAAGTGGAAAACTCATGTCTCATTTGCTAGAAGAGGCATGTTAACCTGGGAAATGGGTGAGTGCAAGTAAGTCAGGCACAGGGCTGAGGTGGCTGATGGGTATGAGTTCACCAGGAGAAGTAGGGAAAGAACATTTGGAAAGAGGGATCAGCATGTGCAAGGGTGGGGGCCCATGAAACAGTGAGGGGAATCTCAAGCCTTCGATTTGATTGAGGAGAAGGGAGAGTGTGGAGGTGTTATCATATTTTAGATAATAATATTACCTCTACAAGAATTATCTGACACTTACTGAATGTTAACTATGTACCAGGAACTATACTAAGCATTTTACATCTATTATTAGTTGATTTAAATCTTAAACAGTTTCGTGAGCGACTACTCTCATTCCTATTTTATAGATGACAAGAGAAATGCATGCACTGTTCTATTTTCCTTAAAATCAAATGTTACTGTGTTAATTTCTTAGACAGGCCTTAAGCTTAGAAAAAGAAACTTAATATTTACTCCAGGACGATCTCTGTGATGTGTAGTATGTATTTTGGGGGGATGAGGAATATGTTTTTTAATACATATAATTTTATCATAAGCATTTTTTCAGAAAAGCATAAAATCAAGAAGATTTTGATATCCTTTCTTTTTTAACTCTAGGAATGAATGTCCCATTATTCTTTGATGTATCAGCAACTGTGGAACCAGTTTCTCATAATAACAGGCGATTTGTGTCTGAAAAGTGGCAAAGAAAGCTCCTTTCAATTATTTGACTCACTGAAGAAAGGAAGCTGAGTAATGAGTGAGTGATCTGGTCTGAAACCATTGGCCTTACTGTGCCTTTGGCTTTCACTTTATAAGAATTCACTCACTGTGAATGTGTTTTTCTTATACGAATATTAGTCGATATTAGTATATGTTTTTCCTTGCAAAGGGGTGCCCACAACCAAACTATAAATTTCTGATAGGATTTCAAATACCTAGCCATTCATGGGTAAGCTTCCAGAAATTTCTAGTTTCTTTGGTCTATTTTTCAGTGATTTCACTTTTTTCTGAGAAAAAAAAATTTCTGTTTCTTAGTTTTCTCATCTACAAAATATTGGTACTGGATGAGATGATCTAGAAGGCCCCTTTTAGCTCTCCTGGTCTGTGGATCTATGATTTAATGATTAAATGGCACTCATTTCAGAGTTTCCTTTGTAGTAAAATTTTAGTGTTGTTATAAAAGAAGTTAGCAGACCAAATATTTCTCCATGCATACTTAAAAAGGATGCCTAAAACAGCTCTATATTTCACTTTTTAGGATTACTAAGATTTTATCCTGCTCAAAAATATTATATATTATTTTCACAGGGCATTTTATACATCTAAGGCCTGTTTTAAGTAAACATCATGAGAAATAAATGATGGCCAGTTTGTTTTATGGGGCACTTTACGTGATGCTCTGCTTTTTTGATGCTACAATAACAAATGTGTGCTATAAGAGCTTATATTACAATCTTGATCTTAACACTCATGTTAACAGCTGAGGGTAAACTGCTTTCTCAAGAAAATCTAGAAAACCCAATCTAGCATTGCCCTTCATTGTCTAGAGAAATTGAATAGCCCACAGGGTACTTTATCCTGAATCAAAGGAGGGGCAATAATGCCTGGAAAGAAGAACCTATAAAATATATTATTATTTTAAAATTTTGCAATTAAGAACATTTTATTCCTCCCCAGATAATTCTTGCCTTTATCGTTTGCAATTGATTTTGGAATTGATTACAATAACTTTTCTATTCACTTATTATAAAAGCAATATACATTTATTCTGGCATTATTACAAAAAAGTATAAATAAGGGCAGAAATATCTAAAATTCTGCCACCAGAGTTGCCTATTGTTTATATTTTTATTTTCATTTCCTTCCAGGTAAGCACAAACATTAAGATATGGCAACAAGTTTTATATTACATTTTGAAATCTTAAAAGAAATTAGCTTACATATGCAATTTTCAATGTCAACCTTTAAAGGTAACATTATTATAACTGTATAAAAAGTTATAAAACTCTTTAGTTTTCACTGCTTTTAACACCAATTTGACTTAGACCCCCTTATTTACCTGTTTTCATCACTTGTTTTTCCAGAAAATATTTAAGGTAATTTCAGCTTACTTTCCTCCATGTGGATATAATGTATGGAGGAAAACAAATCTCTGAAACTCATGTTACATACTATTTTTTGGTTTGTTTGTTTTGTTTTGCGTGAGAAGTTTTCTTTATAAACAATTGGTAAATTTTAACATACTGGGGAACACTGCTGTAAAGATTTCTATTGTAGCATAAAGAAAGCTTTAGAAAGTGAAGAATAACTCCTCCTTGATACAATCTTGTTTATAAGTATGTATTTTTCAAAAACAAGTTCACAAGTCTACCAGCTTCTGTATTTAGAAGGCAGACCTTTGACCTTATTGCTCAATATTCCCTCATATTGCAATACTATCTGGATAGCTTGCATTGTGATTTCAAATCAGAACTTTTTGGTTCTGCTCTCTGTTGCTCATGTTCAAATTCCTAACTGAGATCATCTTGATCTAACTTAGTTTAGCATTTGAGACCATATAATAAATACCAAATAAATGTTAGTTTTCAGGAATTTGGGCTGTCTTTTATTTTTAACCACATATATTTTTCTCCTAAATAATAACCCATTTTTCCTGAGGACTTATATTTCAGTTTTTCAAAACAGAAATAAGATGGAGTTCCCGTGGTGGTGCAGTGGTTAACGAATCCGACTAGGAACCATGAGGTTGTGGGTTCGATCCCTGGCCTTGCTCAGTGGGTTAAAGATCCGATTTTGCCTTGAGCTGTGGTGTAGGTCGCTGACGTGGCTCGGATCCCGCGTTGCTGTGGCTCTGGCGTAGGCGGGTGGCTACAGCTGCGATTAAACTCCTAGCCTGGGAACCTTCATATGCCACAGGAGTCGCCCTAGAAAAGGCAAAAAGACAAAACAAACAAACAAACAAACAAAAACCAGAAATAAGATACCCCTATAGGGATTATACATACAATATCTTAAAGAGTTGTTAGAGGGAATAAAATATACTATATTTCATGATAAACTTATATATGTTATTTTACATTGCCCATATCACCTAATAGTCCAATGTCTCATTCACTCATTATGTTTAATGGTAACATATTTAAAATAAGGTGTGCTATAAAATCATAAATATAATTTATAGTTCTTTCCATGGCACTTTCACTCTAAGCTTTTTAAGCATCCAGCAAGTATAAAATGAGCCATTTTAATGAATGAGCAGTTTGGATTTTGTTTTTTGGCTGCCCTGTGGCATATGGAAGTTCCCAGGCAAGGGATCAAAACCAAGCCGCAGGCACGGCCGGTGCTACTCCTATGGCAATGCCAGACTGCGCTGGGTCTGGGATTGAACCTGCACCTACAGGCTGCTGTAGTTGGTTCCCACTGCGCCACAGTGGGAAATTAAATGAGCAATCTGAGGCATCAACTAACAAAGTCAGAGCTTTCCTCTGCGTGTGGAAGCTGGGTGAGAATGACTGAATTATTGTGGCTGATCTACATTAAAAGCCTTTGGAAATTGGTATCAGCCACATCAGGACAGGTGTATGAAGAAGTCCAGTACTGTGAAATCCGTACTGTGGGCTCTAAACACTGGAATCCTCTAGTTCAGCTCTGTCCGATAGAAACAATGAGAGCCATGTATATGACTTCACATTTTCTAGTAGCCACATTAAAAAAGGTAAAGAAACAGGTGAGATTAATTTTATTTAACTCAAGATATCTAAAGTATTATCATTTTGATGTGGAATCAATATAAAAAGTATTAATGAGATAGTTTATATTTTTTTCTTCTTCAAGGTCTTAGAAATCCTAAGTTTTATACTCAAGTACCTCTCAATTGGGGCTAGCCACATTTCAAGGGCTGTATCACCACACACACACACACACACACACACACACACGGACAGCCAGCTTTGGCAGCATGGTATAGAGGAAAGAAGACAAAGCCACAGCATGACAGTATGGTATAGAGGAAAGAAGACAAAGGCCAACTTGGAATCATCATATATGTCTGTTCCCGGCTCTGACATTTGATATTACATGACTGCGAATAAGTAAAATTTAGTGTCTCTGGATCTTAAAATTCCTACTCTCTCTAACGGGGGTTGTTAATAACTGCCATGCTCCTCTGAGGAGGCAGTTAGGGAGCTTAAATAATATATTGTATGTGAAAGTGCTGTGTTAGATCATAACACACCATACATGTGTAAGGCATTATAACTCTTTTTAGTGTAGATTTACTCTCATGACTTGCCCAAGGCCACATTCCCTGTTGGTAGGAGAATCAAGGATAGAATCAGAATCTGGAACTTCTGATTTCCAGCCATCTGCTTCAACTAAAGGCTGTTCATACCATGCTAACTCAAAAAAAAAAAAAGTTTTTATTTTCAAAAGATAAGGAAGGAAGAGAGTGGCAGTAAGAAGTAAATTCCATATTAAATAATTAGGGTCTTCTTGGCCCCTGTTGTAATGTTCTACAGTAAAATTACACATACAGGATATTTATATACTTATATATCAGCATTACAGACATCAAGGATTGGACTTTATTGCTGTCATATAATACAAAACCCCACGTTCTTCAATGTTTCAAAAAAACTTCTAAATTGAACTGTGGTTTCCCTATTCTATTTATCTCCAAAATATAGTACAACCACAAGAAAGTCCTTCTGTACTGGGCTTGATTAATAAAACAGATATGGATCAATTTAGCAGGTTTTCCATGGATACTTTTGGTTACAGATGTAGCTCATTAATCCCCATGTGTGAGACACCACCTCTCCAGTGTGAATCCAAGAGACACATTAATCTATGAAAAGAGAGGGGAAATAATTCAGTTCAATTCACTGAATTATTTAGAGCTTACTGTGTATAAGACACATCAGGTATTTTAAGGAGAAAAGTGGAGTTGCTTTCTATGGAAATTGTCATTTAGAAATACGTTATTCAACTTGAAAAAAATATGAAATCTACCAAACTGTATATGATATATGATTCAGGGATATATACTTTCAGAAGGTATAAAGATGATCAGAAAGGAAATTCTGATAATTTGAAAATAATTTAAAAAGTTACATTCTTTACTTTTAGAGGGCACACAGAAGATTAGTTATTGTGATATATTTCCTTAATTTTAAGTCTATCATAGTTTTCATATTTAAGCTTTTGGGGCAATTTTCTACATTTGTTTCAAATAAATTTCTTCCTAGAATTTAAAAACCACATAAAATATTTAGAGTTTTATACCTAGTGAAATTAAGCATAAGCCAAGTTCATTTTCACTGAGAAGACATGCATTCAAGAAGTTCTTTATTCCCTTCTCAGTCAAAATTCCCTCTTAAAAATGGCTTTCAGCTGGTTATTTTTATTAGCGAATGATCATAATATAGGCTTCAATTCTGCCTGAATTGATGACCATGTTGAATAAACGTAACTTTAATTTTCACTTACTGAATCACTGCTGTTGACCATTGAATGAAATTGTTTATTGAATAACCTTTACATTTTCATGCTTTTGCACCCTAATTTAAAAACAAAGCTTAATGTTTAAAAGTTCAGTAAAATGTATTTTTGTTATTTCCATCATAACTTTACAAGCAATTTCTTTCCTCTGCCCTATAATAACCCCTTTCTTCATTTTTATGGTTTAGTTTAACATTACTACTGTAATTTTTTACTGGGTGAGCCCATCAATGCCCTTTTTAGCAAGATTTTGTTACAAGAAATCCAGAAGCAGCTGAGCTTTAGTTGGTTGCAACAATTAAAATGTTTCTTTGGCTTGAGTTCAGAACCTTACCCTGACATTATGAATGTAACTCATGTCATGCCTCCTTCTTCAGCTTCTCCAAAATATGTGATTGGCTTGAGTTCTATAACCTGTTGCTTAAATGAGCACATATTTTTTATTCAATGGTTTTACATTATATGTATTTCATTTGATTAACATCTGGCCTTGATGGAATACAGCCAAAATAATTAGTGGAACCCGTGGTAAAAATGTGATACCTTGGGAAAATGAATAACGTATTTGCATTTCTCCAGGAACTCTGGATTTTTTCTAGACAGGATGTGGTCATGTGGCATTAACTAGCGGGCTACATGCTGTTTTTCTTTTTGTTCAAATGCGCCTCCAGTGAGAACACAAAAATCCAAGGAATCCTAACCATTCATTCTTTAAATTACTAAATAAAATTAAACAGACTATAGAAAGCCATTGTACTATTAAATAATAGGAAATATTGAGTCGTGTGTCCAAAAGTCACACTTAAAACCAGGCAGTGGTAGTAGGCATAAGATGGCTGTGGATACTATGAGATAATGTCTACTCGTCAGAAATAGATGGTATTTTTTTTTTTCCTGTCAAAGTTCCGAAGTTAATGATATATTTTACATTTTAATTGCTTCTACTGAGAGATCTATTGAGGGATAAGAGTCTGGCATGCTGCTGTTATTTTTCACTGTTGATAGATTGAATACTGTGTATGAATAAAACCATATATTTGGTATATCATGCTGTTTCATACATCCTAAATTGACTTTAGGAAAATTTAGTACATGTCACTTTGGTCATCTGAAAGGAATCATTTCTTAATTATAACTCATAACTTAAAACTATAAAGTATCAGCCAGAAAAGAATTGGCCCAATTAAGAGAAATTTGATAATGGTAGAAAAGCACATATAGACATGACTGGGAGATGATAAGATTATTTTAATTTTCCCATTTGTGCTGGAATTATTTATTTTTCAAATCTCCAGATCTTTCATTACTTAAAACCCTCTACTGAATCATGAAAAGAAGCTTAAGTTAGCAATTTTCCTCCACAAAATCTAGCTTCTAGCATCTGGTGAACACTTGGATACCTAGTCAGGTCCTATGGAAATGATTATTTTAAGACCCTATTCAACATGCCTGGGCTTAAAAATCATCTCGACTCACACTCTGCACATGTATTTTACTCTCGGGGATTTTAAAACCTGGCACTAGTAACAATGGTCTCAAGGCTTTTACAGTGGTAGAGACGAGGATGGGAGATAGGACCTGCAGGCAGGCCAGATACCCCAGTGTCTGATGACTGCCCCTGTGCTCCCCGCACAGCTGCCACCGCCACGCCCTCCATCTGCCATCCTCTATGGCTTCTCACACTTACATTTAGGCTTGGCCCGTCTGCAGAATTGAGGACTACTGTCCTTGCTCGTGCCTTCCTGTGGCACGCCTGGGGCTGGTTTCTGTCTGTTCAGATGCTGCTCCACGTCCAGAACAGCTTCTGAGGTAGAAAAAAGAGGATACTTTTACTCAGTTGGAAAGACAACAAGAAGCTGAATTATTATCAAAGTGTATTGTTTTGGGATCATAGGATAAATTACATAATATCAATATATAAATGCATACTTCAGTAAAAAATGCCACTATATTCCAAAATGTAAGTGCACATGCATTTGATGTTAGAGCTCTGTGTGTGCTGATGAGAATAATTTTTTTTGTGTTATATATGTCATTGTGCACTTATATACATATACTGTATATAGCTTTTGTTCATTTTATTGTGCATATTTATTGCTTTTCATGGTAATATTTATTGTGTGCTAGGTTCCCATTAATTTAATTTCCTTTAATACAGATTTCAGATAATTTAGAAAGGGTTTGGGTAATTGCTGAAGAGGGAGCAAATTTATAAAGAAATACCTCAGGGAGAAAAGTTAGGTTTATTTAAGAAAAGCGAACTCTGCCATTCAATTTGCATATAACAGTATTTGAATTAGAAATTATTCTCTGGTAATTATCAAGTCAGGTAAGATTTAATTTGGCAATAGTTTTAGGTTTTCATTTGAGCTTTTGATGCAGTTTAATTAGTTGAATATAATTATAAATCATCTGTTAACGTAGACTTTTTACAAATCATATAGGACTTTTCTTCATTTAAACTGAATTTCAGAAATTTTTGTGTTTCACACAGTGGATACTCTATTTTGTTTTAGCATATTTTGCAGAGACTTGTTTAGGAAATATTTTTATTTGTTCAAAAAAGATTTAAACAAGGAGAGTTTAGACACTTAAGATGAAAAAGATTGGAAAGCCAGGATTGGTTGATTAGGAAATAAATGCAAAATTGAGTATCCAATTTAGAATTTCCGTAATGTATTATAAGTGATATATTCTAGAGTAGTGCTATTCAGTAAAAGTTTCTGTGATAAAGAAAATGTTCTCTTTTTGCACTGTTCAATATGGTAGCTACTAGCCATATATGGCTATTGAGCACTTGAAATGTGGCTAGTACAACTGAGAAAATGAATTTTCAGTTTAATTTAATTTAACTTTTAAAAATTTTATGGCTACACCCTTGGCATATGGAAATTCCTGGGCCAGGGACTGAATTTGAGCCACAACTGCAGCAGTACCAAATACTTTAACCCACTGTGCCAGGCCAGGGATAGAACCTACACCTCCCCAGTGACCCAAGCCACCACAGTTGGATTCTTAGCCCAGTGTGCCATGGTGGGAACTCCCCAGTTTTATTTAATTTTAATTAAATTGGATTTAAATATACACTGTGGGAAATGGTCACTGTATTGGAGAGTGTTGTTCTATAGTTTACCTGTATCCTGTGTTCAACAAGAAAGGGAGAAGTACTTGAATGGTTCTAGCTGCTGAATGTCTATAGTCCCTAAAACACAAGGCCTAGACTGTGACCCTTGTTCTAGGGCCTGAAGGGTGGAGACAGCAGCATTCTGAACTTTGGCTCAACTTGTGGATATTTAGACATAAATAAAGTTTGGGTTAACCATGGGTGATTTGAGAATGTTTTGTCTCTGGAAAGCTGTGGGATATCAAGCTCTCTCTCATAATAAAGTTCAGTGATGGTAAATGGACTTGGGGACTTGACTTTTCCAGTCCATTGCTTGTGTGGTATGATTAGCAGGTAGTGGAGACAAACATGGAAGAGAGAGTCCACAACCATAACTGCCTCTGTGAAAAAGAAACTTTCCAGATTCAGACAAGATCACAGGAACAGATTGTGAAATACTTTTTTGCCTCTCCCTAAATCATTCTTTGGTAAACATCCATTAAGCACCACCATGTGCAAGGCACAGTGCTTCGTGCTGGAGATAAAATACTGGGGAAAAAAAAAAAGATATGGCTCCTGCCCTCATGGTGATTAAATGCATTAGACAATAAGCTTTTCCCCAATGTTTTCTTCTTCCAAAATTCTTTTTTCTCCCCTGGATATGGTAAAAATAAACCATATCAAGAGAAAGATACACAGGATAAATAGAAACACTGAAGATTACATGTGTGTCACAATCTTATTCAATTTACCTATTTCTGCACAGCTTTCACAGTTCCATACTTAGCTAGATGACAAAACCAGTTTTAGAAATGCACTACTGGAAGCAGAGAAAATAACTGAAAAGATCTCAATTAAAATTTTTAGAACATGAGATGACCATCATCACTTAGCATTTATTGAGTTTTTACAGTATATGTTTACAAGGAGTTCTTTCCTGTCTATTAGCCAGAAAACTATCCTTTAAAATAATTACTAATTAAATGCTGCTCTGGGAATATATATATATATACACATATATATATATATATATACATATATATGTATATATATACATTGCTTTGCTGCTCAGAACACTATAAGAAAGACTGCTACAATCACATTTATGAAATGAATCAAATTATTCAATATTTGAGCACCATTGCAACACTTGGTGGGAACTACTAGCTACACAGACCAAATGTAATTCATTGCATTTCAGTTGATTTTGGAAGAATGAACTAGAAATGTGGCAAAGTAAATAAATAAGAACTATTTAGTCACACTTCTTTTTCCCCCTCTTCATACAGCAACTGCATAACTGAATGTATGCTTAACCTGTATTTTTAGATGAATTTTCCAATGTATCACTGATGGAAATATAAGGATGAAAATGATTAAGAATTATATTAAATGAATGCAGCCACAATATATAGTACTTAAATTATCTAAAAACCATAAAGTCATTTCTCCAATATAGTGACTGAAATATCCTTGATTTTATAGACATGCATTTTGAAAATAATTTTAAAAAATAATTACAGAACAATAGAAGAAATCACAAAGAAGAGAGATAAATGAATATAAATATTTAAAAACCCAGTTGCTTATTAAAAATATTTTAAACAAATTAAAAGATGAAGTAAAATTTGCTTTATTCTTTAAAATGGTTATATCCTATGGAAATTTGAAAACACAGCCACAAATTCTTCGGTGGTCTTCTGTGTTCCTTCCCAGTGAATCTGGAAGGGCTTGTGATTGCTTTGAACAGCAGAGCACAGAGGAGGTGACACTATGTATCTTCTGAAGCTGGGTCATTAAAGGCCATGAAGCTGCTGCCTTGTTTCTGAAACATTGTCTTTTGGAAGCCTGATCCTCCAGTTAAGAAGTCTGACTACCCTGAAGCCATCATTTATGAGTAGCAATGTTTACATTCTCCCGTTGGCCACCAGCAGAGCTCAGCCTTCCTTCTATCCCTGCCAGGGCACTAAACATGTGAGTAAAGCCATTTGAGTCCCTTTAGTTCAGTCAATCTACTAGGTGAATAAGCCATAAGAGAAAAAGATCCTAGCCAAGACCCATAGAATTGTGAGATGAAATCAAATGTGGGTTGTTTTAAGCCACTACATTTCGATGTAGCTTGTTAAGCAGCAATAGTTAACTGGAGCATAGCCTCTTATATGTGTGATATTTTTGCAATAAAAATTTAAAAATTGAATGTAAAAGATACTCTGGGAAGTTATTTGCAAAAATTGTCAAAGACAGTCAACATCCTTCCTATATAAAGAGTGCTTACAAATCACCAAGAGAAAAATCACTAACATTGTATTAAAAAAATAAACAATTCAATGAACATAAAATTCACAAAAGAAAAATAAAATGGCTAAAAAACATGTAAAAAAATTCAACCTCATTTTAGGAAAAGGAAATGTGAATTAAACAATGGAATTAAAATTTGTGTTATCAAATTGGCAAAGATAAAAAAATAATATTAAATGTTGTTTTGGGTAAAGTGGGAGTATACATTGTACAAACTTTCTGGAAAATAAGTTCATATTACATATCCAGAGTTAAAAAAAAAAAAACCCTATTCTTTGACACTGCTAGGAATCTAGGCATTTAGTTAAGGAAGTAATCAGAAAGGAAGTAAAATAATATACAACATATTTATCACAGTTCTATTTATAGAAGCAAAAATACAGAGGTGAGCTAAACGTCAATACAGTTAAATAAGTTATGTATTTTATATTACAGAATATTTGTTCATTATTCAGAATGAATATTTAAAGATATTTTATTTGTTAGTTCTGACCTGGGGACACCATAGTAGAGTAGAAAAAACTGATTCCAGACACCAGGCTTTGAATCTTGGATTTGCCATTTACTTTTGCTGGATACTTGGAAATTTTGATTTATCTCTCTGAGTTTCAGTTTTCATATAAAGAAAATGGGCTAAGTGCCTATTCCCTTGGACTTGGTGATCACTAAACGTAATTAGGCATGTAAAAATAAGCATAAGAGTTCCTCAATAAGCACTGTCTCTTACAATCCAAGGACACTATTTAAGTTCCACATCAAATTCAAATTACTATTCAAATTCACTAAAAGTTCTTTCACTCTGGCTCCCTCTATTTATATCTTTCTGCCATAGTCCATAGAGGGGTCTTAAAAACAAAAATAAATGAGTAAAATTTTCTTTTCCTTAAGAAACAAATCTCTCTAAATCCTTTCTTTAATGTCAGGTAGTACTTCAACCCAAACACAAGTGATATGCACTATAGAGAAAGGAACCTGAGGGCATCTGAGTCATGCCTGCTGTGGTAGGGACAAAATCTGGCCCAAAGGCAAAGGAGCAGTCAAGGGGCTGGAAGGAGGGTGGTACTTTCTTTGCCTCCCCATTTCTCTTTCCTACTGGGCTTAAAGTCTGGGGAAGAGGAAGAGTTTTCAATCAGTGGAATCAATGAGGCCCCAGGGTCTTGGATGGTAGATTTGGTTGTACAGTATTATAAAATATGTTTAGGAAAAAAACATCCCAGGCCTGCCAGCAGCAGCCTAAGTGTCAGCCAGTCCAGTTGCCCAACCTCTCCATGTAGGTTTTGGACAGGGAAGAGGGAGAGGATGATTGCTGGACATGGGTGTCAGCCCATGATGGAACATCATAAGATTTTCCTTGCTCTGTGAACTTGCACATAAACTCTTATAGGCCCCTCCCCTCAGCCCTACAAGGAAGCAACTGAGAATGCACTCACTCACAGTTGGGCACAAAGTGTCCCGTGAGACCAGTTATGGGGTCTAATGAAGTGAAGTTGCTCATTTATTTAGGACCTGTTTTCACCCAGACGAAGGAAAAACTAGAAATTTCTACCTCGCCCTTTAAACCGGCACATTCCAACCTACACAATTACCCTAATGTGTCTCAGCTCAAAACAGGCCTTAGCTTCTGCCAAGTTTGAAGTATGGAAAACCTATAATGCGGCTCTCCTTTTTTGGTCTAAGCTCTAGCTTCCGGCAAGACTGTTGCAGATTGCTAATTGAGAGGCAGAAACACCTGTGGTAAGGAAGGAATTTAGGCGCATGAATGAGAAGGCGTTTGCAGAGCTGAGGGCTATCAGTTTCCTTTTCTCCTGATACCTTCTTCCTTCAGAGCAAACTGCCTCCTCAGGACCTCAGAGATGAGTATGGCAGGCTTTTCCTGCTTTAGTCAACTGGGCTTCTGATCTTGGCTCTGCTTCTTCAGGATCTCTATCATGTCTGCTGAGCTGCTGGCCTGGGATGGAGATGCAACAGCACTGTATTCTGGTCTGCAACAAAAGGGCTGGCAGAACAAAGACTGATGCAAGCTCAGGGACCTCTAATCAGTTTCCTCGGTGATGTCTTTAAACAAAGGAAGTTGTCCAGTGGAATGAGGATCCCAAACAAGGTAAGGGGAAACAGACCCTTGAACTTTCTGGAAACAGGAGATCTGTTGTTAATGAAGCCGAGCCGCCGTCAGCTGCCACTATTTTAGCAATCTGCCTGAGCAGGTGGCTCAGCTCATCCTGCAGCTCTTTGGCATGGCCTGGGTGGGCTTCTGCAAGGCCACGAGCCTCTCCACGCAGGTTGGGCACCAGGCATGGAGCTGCATGACAATCAGAGGGCTGGGCTTCCGCTGGCCTTCTCTCAGGGATCCCCCTCCTGACCCAGGCAGAAGAGTCCTCTTCATCTAAGCATCCAAGCCATGTCAACCAGGTATGGACTCCGGGTGCACAGGTCAGAGGTGCTAGGTGTTCAGGGTCTCCAAGGATACCCCCCAGGGACATGGCTTCAGTCACAGGCTGGTACTGATTCTTCTCCTACCTTTAGAGCAGCTCACCCCCATGCGGCCTATTTTGCCAGATTGGGGTGGTCACATTGGCATCCATTCCTGACATTTCAACTGGCTCTTGTACTTGAAGGGCAAGGCAGCCACAGGGCAGCTCTGGGGGTTAAGGCAGCGGGAGGCTTGACTCCTTCATACCGGGCCATCTTAAGGAACACCAGACTTCTCCTCTCTGACTCCAGCTCCGGCCTTACTCACTCACGACCTCTCCTACCAGAGAGGAGGCCCATCCTCAACCACCCTCACTTCTGCTCTAAATTTCCTTATTTACAATTCTTCCATGGTTCCAATTTCATTTAAAATGTATCCGCTCTTGGGAGTTCCTGTCGTGGCGCAACGGAAATGAATCCGATTAGGAACCATGAGGTTGTGGGTTCCATCCTTGGCCTCGCTCAGTGGGTTAAGGATCTGGCATTGCTGTGAGCTGTGATGTAGGTTGCAGACGCAGCTTGGATCTGGGGTGGCCGTGGCTGTGGCGTAGGCTGGTGGCAACAGATCCAATTAGACCCCTAGCCTCGAAACCTCCATATGCCGCCAGTGCAGCCCTCAAAAAAAGAGAACAACAGCAACAACAAAAATGTATCTACTCTTACTCTGCTTGCCACAAAGATGGGGTGAACTTTGAAATCAGATCATGCCATTTACCCAATAAACACCCCAACTCTTGCACCCAGTAGTTTCTCATAGCACTTAGATTAGACCTAAACTTCTTTTCTGGCTTCCACGGTCTCTGTGTTTTTTACTTTGCCTATTTCCTCCCCCCCCTCCCCAATTTGCTCCCTGTCCCCCTTTGCCCTTTATTCTCTGGCTACACAGGCCTTTTCTTTATGGAAAACATGCTGGTCCCCACTTTCAGGCCTTTGCTGTTTTTGTACCTGGAACACTCTTTTTCCAGAACCCTGCTACGGTGGGTCCTTCACTATTTAAATCTCAGTTTACATGTCACTTCCTCAGAGTGATTTTTCTTGACTATCTAATCTAAAGTCAGCCACTCATTTTCACGCATCTCTATAATCTAAATCTCTTTCACTAAATAGTAGCTCTCATATGTTCCCTAACAATTTTTTTTTGGCTATTTTGGGCCACAGGTGCAGCATATGGAGGTTCCCAGGCTAGGGGTCTAATTGGAGCTACAGCTGCTGGCCTATGCCACAGCCACAGCAATGCTAGATCTGAGCTGCGTCTGTAACCTATCCAGCAATGCTGGATCCTTAACCCACTGAGTGAGTCTAGGGATTAAACCTGCATCCTCATGGATCCTTGTCGGGTTCTTTACCACTGAGCCATGACAGGAACTCCACATTCCCTACTTAATTATGCATTTTATTTATTCATAGTCTGCTATAACACCAACAACTCCTTTCTCCCCACTCCTCCTTGAGGGCAGGGAATTTGTTCGTTTTGTTCACTGTAACATCCCTTGCAAACAAAGCTAGGATGGGCACATGGTAGGTGATCCATAAATATTTGCCGGATGCCTTGTAAATATGCTTTGCATTTCAAAAGTACAAAGCTTAGCAGCACAAAAGAAACACCATATGACACCATTAAAAAAACCCAGATATTGCAAATGGTATGGACATTTTTAAAAGCTTCGATGGTTCTGATTAAAGTACATTACTTCAGTTTTGAAAAGAGAAAACACACACACACACACACACAATCACAATGTAAAATTATTTCAGGAGTGTGATGAGAGGGCCCCTGTCAAGTCACATACTATTAAAACTATACCACTGCTCAACAGGATCCTTGCTTTGAACTGAAAAATGTGTTCCTCCCACCAATATTTTTATTGCTGATGAACATACGATTTATTTACCAGATAAGGAACAAATCTTAATGAAAGACTCTCCTTTCAGCATTGCAAGTGTTGAAAACAGGGTTTCATGGTTGAGGGTAGTTTAATACAAATCTTTGGAATGAGGAGATGTCTTAATTGCCCCACTGAGTGGATGAAGTTAAAGCTGTTCCTTTTGCTGTCATTCTCTCTGGAACTGCAGTAACCTTGTGGTTGGGTCTCAGTGGCTAGCTAGGATCACAAGATTCTACAGTAATGAGATCTGTTTCTATAAAATTCATGAGAAAAATCTGAACTGCTATTTATAGATATGCCACACTATTTCAGAAATGATATAACATTCAACACTCAGGCACAAGTTTTGTTATGTGCGTCAGCGTAGCCTATCCCTACCAGTTTTGAATTTCTTCCACAAAGCAGACAGGCCACATTTTTATGATTTTGTTTTGTATGTACTGACATGGAAAAAGTTCCATGATAACAGGTGTGTGTTTGTATATACACACATATATGTATAAAAGTTTTATTGAAGTATATTTGATTTACAACATTGTAATACTTTCTGCTGTACAACAAGGTGATTCAGTTATACACACATCCATTCTTTTTCAGTTTCTTTTCCCATATAGATTATTACCAAATATTGGGTGAAGTTCCCTGTGCTATAGAGCAAGTCATTCTGTATACCACAGTGTCCATATGCCAGTCCCTTGAGGGAAAAGGACATACACTCTATTAAACATGTCCATTGGGCCAGTCTCCTTGTTAATTGTGTTGTCTGTACAGCCTCATTTAAACCTTAACAACTGTGCAACACAGGGGTAAAGGCCATGAGAAGACAGATCTATTTGCTCACACAATATTGAAGAAGATTGGTGGATCAGAAAGAGCAAAACCAGAGTTCGCATTGTGGCACAGTGGAAACGAATCCAACTAGGAACCATGAGGATGCGTGTTCGATTCCTGGCCTCGCTTAGTAGGTTAAGGATCTGGCATTGCTGTGAGCTGTGGTGTAGGTCGAAGATGCAGCTCAGATCCTGCATTGCAGTGGCTGTGGTGTAAGCCGGCAGCTATAGCTTTGATTCAACCTCTAGCTGGGGAACCTCCATATGTTGCGAGTGAGGCCTTAAAAAGCAAAAAAAAAAAAAAAAAAAAAAAAAAGAGCAAAACAAACTTCTTATCTCACTGAAATTATCCCAGAGTTGAGTTCTAATTTTTTCAAGGAACACTGTATTTCACTTTACGGATTCATCGCAGTTGTCTGGAATAGGGAAAATGTTCATTGATTTAATAATGTTATTAAACTGGGCATAAGATTTCCATAGGAACTGTGCATTTGAGTGGTTTAGAAATGCCAGGACTTTCTAAAGACAATTGGGTGAAGTAACTTGAGGTTCCGAGAAGGTATTGTTACAGTCCCATGGAGCAGCACAACTAGTTTGCTTTCATTATAATGTTTGGAGAGCTAGAGGACGGGGCAGGTGGGCCATTTCCCTTTCCCCACCCATCCGAAGGAAACCTTCATACTTCAACTGATTTTTACAAAAATTTCAGGTTGTACCACCTCAGATAAAACTTGGAGTGTGAAATTCCATATCTACTAAAACAGGATCAATTCTGAATTAATGACTAAATCCATAAATTAGGAGAGAGGGAAAAAAATCTCTGAAGTTCTACTAAGCCACCATTGATGGTCAGGACTGTGGATTACTGGCTTTCTTTTAAATATATTATAGTTAGAGAGACACTCATTTTCCTTTACTTATAAAATCCACATTATGGTCACACAGTTCAAAGAAGCCAAGTATAAGTGATCTGGCAGAAGAAAGGATTGAAAACATCTAAAGATATTGAAGTATATCAGAAATTCCTACTAGTTTGGAAGAGAAGGATCAAGTGAAAAATCAACGAATGCTTCAATATGTGAATAAATTTGAGAAACAGTGACTTCAGAAAACTGGAGAGCAGAAGCTTCACTAGTAGGAATCTAAAATTAGGTCCTCATAATACAACGTAAAAAGAAATCATTGACAGGGAGTAGTCAATGAGATTTTCTTTCTAGGGACATCCTCCTGGCACTTTTGCAATTGATAGAAATATATCAAATATTTCCCAGAAGTTCCTCATCTTTTCTGATAAATTGTAGCCCCTTTCAAATAAAACTATTAGATAAAATTTCAGATAGGATAAAATATTAAGAATATAATGGTCACGCAAGGTGTGATTAGAGGTCTAAATAACAAGTTTCAGGAAAAAGATGAAGGTTATGTCTTTGTAAGGCAAATATTCAAGGAGAATCTAGTATGATGTCTTTCAGTTTTCCGGATATTTTGTAATGCTTAAATTGAACCAACAAGTGCAAAGTGAATTCCTTTGTTTGGGATGGGATAATTATAATTTAACATCCTTGCATTCAATCATCTTGTCATTTCCATTATTATATTCATCCATAAAATTAAATAATAAGTAATTGATTAATTAAACATTATACCTCATCCAAGATAACCTGTGAAGCAATTTTTTCAGGCAAGTTTAAAAAAATGCATTGGGTGAGTAAATTTTGATCTCGTTTTGCCCCCTTAAAAGTTGATTCATTCTCATTTAAGACTAATTGATGATACTGATTCAGTAATAGCTAATTAAAATGATGCCCCCAAATAATCATGTACTGTTTCCCCTTACCCTCATAACCATCAAACATATTGCCCAAAGTCCAAGGTCAAGTTGGATTTCTAGAAAGAATCTTTTCAAAAAAATTGTTCTAAATTAAGCCATACCTCTGTAGCAATAGTGACAGTTATGACTTATTGAGGATGTCTCACATGACGGGCTCTGTGCTAAGCATATTTTACATACATACTATATTATTTAATCCTTAACATGATTCTATGGTATGGTAACTATATATTTGCTATCACTTAATAAAATTTTAAATTAACTTGTTACACACACACACACACACACACACACACTTTGGAGATAGAGTTTATGTTTTGCCACCCTCTCTCTCCCCAGCACACAATGAGTGGCTCATAATTGGTACCTAGAAAATGTTCACTGAAGTAAATGAAATGTCACTTCCTGTGCTTTTCCTGAAGGAAGGGTTTTTATCAATGATTTTGTCCTTTGATGTTAACTTTGAAGACATTTATGGATGAACAGACATTGGAAATTTTTAACCCAACTAAGAAACATGGATGGACTTGTTTCTCTCCTCTTGGGTCAGTGAGAAAGGCTGGCATAAAGTAAGGTTGGAGCAAGTGTGTGTGGGGATTGGTAGGAAGGGAAAAATATTAATTCTGGTGAAAATGACTTTTACTTCTTTTGGGTTGTAAACATAAGCTAAGAGAGTGTGAACTTAATAGTCTTCTGTGGAGTATCTGAAATTTCACAGATGATGCTCTGAACTGAGCACTAGTAAGACTGGGGTTATATAGAAGAGAAAGGAGGAGCATGGTGGTGAGCAAGCTCCCTCAAAAAATATTGTGTATTATTTTCTGAGTACATTTCAGGCCCTGTTTATTAGATTTTCCAGTTGCTGATTGGACCCTTGCCCTTATTATTCTGTTCATGATGGTCCCCGACAGTGTGCTTTGGTGTGCTGCATACAGGAAGACCATGGGATGACATAGAGTTTAAGAACTGAGTCGTCTCCCTCCAGTTTGATTAATCCATGGAGTTTACTGATAGATTGAACACACAGTATTGTAGAAAGCAAATTAAAAAGACTCTATGCCTTGCCTCCAGGAGCTCACAATAAAAACCAGACAATAGTTGTGGTGAATACAATGGGGCAAACAGATGCACAGCTGTATAAACAGAGAAGTACAACAAATTAGAGAATGTTGGTATGAACTGGGGGTGCGACCGCTGTTTGTGTGTTGCAAATGGGGGAAGTTCTGCAAGTTGCAGAGAACTCGCTGGAGTCTGTGTGAGGGCCAGGAGGGAGAGTGCAATGGCAGTGGTGGAATCATCCTAATTCTTTCAATTTGGATTGGGAAGATGGGGGAAGAGGCTTTTTTCCTTTACTGGTATTTACTCCAAAGGCACATGTATCGCTACTTAGGTCTAGGTTCTTTTGAGAGATTTGGTTGTAACCAGCCTAGGAAGGAAAATAAAAAGTATTAAGCAGGGCATAGCCTGCCAGAGAGATTTCATAAGCCTTCTTTCCACTGGAAAGCAGGCTAAAAAGAAAATAAAAACCAGAGTTATTATAATTGTACATTCCACGTATAAGCAACCAGCATATGCCAATTGATTTTCCAAGGAAATGATTACTTTGGGTGAGTTTATTTATTTTATTTTATTTTTTTATTAAGGGCAGTACTTTTCACCATTGTCTAGAATTTGCTCTCTTTGACATCATGAAAATTGTCAGGGATTAATCTGGACTTCCAGAATTCAGCTAAAAGCGAATTCCAGGCAGGTCTCTACCTCAACCACCCAGGGCTGATAGATATCTCTCCTCCCTTAAATATATCCAGATAGGGAATTAAAAAACCTCCCCAGGAAACTTTTCCAGGGTTTATAAAACCTTCACTGCCAATGAGATCTTTCCATCTAACTTAAATTCCTTTGCTGTAATTCAAATTCATTTCCTCTTTGTTCCTCATTAGAGAGGGGGTACTGCCCCCAATAGCCATTCTTCTGAATACAGCTGTTAAGTATATACTTCAGGCTTCTTTCCTGGACACAAAGGACTTCTGTTTCAGATATCATCTATTTATACTTTTTTTTTTTAAACTTTGATTTCTGGCTTTTTATGAAATTCTCAAGTAATCTGTTAAGATCTCTTAAAATTATGAATTCCATAACTGATTTCATGAGGTTCATTCTACATATGTCGACATATCAAGATGCCCCATTTCCCTAGTTCCATTCCGATCTTATTGATTAGGTCATTAAAATATAAAAATATAAAAGAACATTGGGATTTGTACTTTATGCTTTCTTGGGATGGGTGAGATGACAGTCTTAGTCCATTAATGGCCACTTCCTAGTTCTTAATGCCTTGGGCAAGAATTTACCTCTAGACATCACAATGATGTGGGGAGGGGGGGAAAATGTCTTGATTTTTCACAACTAGAAAGTGAGAAGATGGACAAAATAGTTTTAAGGTTTTATGTACCTTTAATATTCAATGATTTTAAGACTAAGTTCTAAGTAGTAATTTGGCCAAAAAGATCAGCTATTTTTCCTTAACTGTTGCTTTTCTTCTGCATATTGGTTAATGCGTGTCATCCTATCACTGATTTCTAAAGCAAGAAACTCTAAACTCTACGTAAATTTTTTATTGAGGTATAACACATATTTTAATATAAGTCCTCTTGGGTACCTATTTCTACTCACGTGGTATGTTAATGTTAAAGGGTATGAGCTTTTGCATATGCTAAGTCATTTTTCAGTTTATTTTTGCCTGAACGTTTTTGCAAGGCCACTGACATCATCTATGACTGTTTCATTAAATAGCTTTTAATCCATGGGGAAAGTCTGTAATTCCGCATCTTCTCTATTCACATAGATAAGCTTCCCATCTCTCATGCTCCGGGGTCTTTTAAAGCACGTCCTAAAACAAGCATATTAAGAAGATAGTGACACAGAGGGTTCTCTTTAAAAGGCAATTCCTTTATTTCAAACACTTAAGTAGCATTTTTTTAAAAATTTACATTATTGAAAGAATTTTCAAAAGTAGGGCACTGAAAAAAGGCCACAGTAGAAATATTTTTGGGGTGGATCTCTTTTGCCAAGTGATTATATATTGAGTGATCAATTTTCACTTCATTTCCTTTTAAACTTCTGCTGAACTTTGAATTAAGCATCAAAGGGCACATCAGAGTTAGTCACAGCACCTCCCTCATTTAAGAAACCAAGTATCTGCTGAAATATTCTCAAGGGTTTTATAAGAAAGATGGATATTTTCTTCTGCTCTTTTGCATTTTTATGCATTAGCCTGTTTTTCCATTGCTTGACTTGAAAAATGTTCTTCATCAAACCTCCTGACTAATTAAACAAGGGAAGTCTGAATTTACTCACACTCCAGATAACAAAAATGGGATGAGTAATTGTATAAACTTGAGCCACTCTTCTATTACCAGGTTGCCAGCAATTTATTTTCTGCTTCTAACAGCAGATCTACCTGGATTTTAAGCATTTCATTGGCGCCTTCTGTGGGCATCACCAGGACCCTCTCTTCTCTCTCTCAGCCCTCTCCATCTAGGCTGTGACAACAGCTTTCCTACCAACAGAACACAAAGCAAGAGCTCTGAGCTCACTGGCTGGCTTAGCAGTCAGCTGACATTTTTAAGTTCTTCTCATGTTTTTGTTCTGTCTTGCACCACATAACTCACATTACATGTCCCTGAGTAACATTCGCACTTTTCACCCAGTAGGCATGCCTCTGGCTTGGTACTGGAGCTGACCGTGTGCGTGGGGTGTGGCATGCCTGCGCTCCCCTATCTTTAGTGCTACTCCCAAATTCTGAATGGCTCTGACAGTGCTCTTCCCCACGCCTTGCCTTTCATCTTTTCATCTCTTTCTTTTCATTCCTCCTCTCCTGCTTCTTGTTTGCCTGTCTTCCCCTTCTCTCATTCTTCTCACTATACTGAAATCACAAGCAAAGATGTGAGGAAAAAAAGGGCAAAGAGACTCTTGATGGGGTCTTTCCCCCGCAGTCCTTTTAGTTCTCTGAAATTCCTCATCATCCTTCTAAGGTCTTGACTTAAAAATTCTGCCTTCATCCTCGGTTTTAATTGCAAAAACAAAGATTGTCTTCTCTTAGCTCATAGTCCAGCACTGGGTTCCAGTTTTTGGACACACAGCCTGTTTTTTAACTTTTCTAATACATTAGAATTACTAAAGAGTTCATTCAGCAATGATAAACCAATTCACACATGGCTCAGAGTGATGGAAAGGATTGTGAATTCAGGTTTTTTCAGGTAATTATGCCAACTTACATGACACATTTATGCAAAAATCTGCTTTTTGGTGACTATAAAATTCTCTTGAAATCTCCTGCTGAAGATTTATATGCCATTATTATCCTTATGCAACGTTATTACCATGTATTCTAGGAAGAAAAATTCAGGTAAGCTGGGGGCCTGTCTAGGAAGTCCAGAGTAATATAATATATATGCACAGTAAAAACTGGCATTAAGAACATGTTAAATGGAAGGTCAGTAGGATTCTGAAGCTTTTTAGTTTCACATCTTGCCACTTATATACTTTTCTGAAAACTCTTCACCTGGCATTTAATATTAGAAAATAACATAAGATATACGCAGAGGCTGGGTCAGCCATGTACAAAAAATTAGCTTCCCTCTTTTGCTATAACCTTAGCAGAGAGAGATTGACAGATTGAATCATAATATAATATTGGGGAGGAAGCCAAGTGAGAAGTTCCATGGCAAAAGCAACAAATTGCATTGGATCTATTCTCAATAAGAATTGTCTACCCACAGGCTTTGGATTTAGGAGCTTCAAGGTAGCTTTGGTCTCAGAGACAATGGCCACAAAGGTGATCAAAAACAGGCCTGGATCTGAAAACCATAAGTGATTATAATTCTAGCAATGTAGACTCATAAATGTACAAATAGGCAGATGGATACAAAAGCAGATGTTGCTTAAAGCAAATGGTAGAACTCTGAGCACCCAGAGAGATGGAGAAAGCCACCAGCCATCACTTTAAAGCTATTTAAATAGCCCCATTGCCATTGGGATCAGGTCCACATCCCTGGTACTGCACTCAGAGCCCCATTGACTCTGTGGTTTCCCCTCTTCCTCACTCACTTCATCTTTGCTGAACTACATACAATAAAAGGAAGTGACCACACCCTCTTACCTGCTGGATTTGCCATATGATACGACTTCTAATTTGTGGTTAACAGATTATTGCAGATTATTGACGTCTCAGTCTGAAAGTCCTTTTTTCCAGAAAGCCTTGCTATCTCCTTGAGTTTGGATTAGGTGTTACTCATACCTTCCCCAAATGCCCTGACTGCCTTCCTTGCATGGCCCCCCTTTCTTTGCACCAGACCTGAAGGTTAGGACATTGTCTTGCTTACTGTCATATTCCAGGTGCCTGCCACATTGTAGGGCTATGATAAGGAGTAAATGAAACCATCCATTCATTCAGCAGTTATTTATTCAGTGCCTTCATGGGCTAGGAACTCCTTCTGGTGTTTGAAATGTATCAGTGAACACACTCACATATTTTTACAAAATGTATATCTGCTAAACTATATATAAACTTCCCAGCACTGTGCCTGACATAAGTATCTAAGAAATAATAATAGTAATGATAAATAGCTAAGCTAATATTTACTAAGTGCTTACTAGGAGCTACACATGTTCATGCATTATCTCATTTTAATCCTTACAACAAATATTCAAATTAGCACTATTATTTCTCCTATTTAATACATGAGGAAAGTGAGGCACAGAAATGTTAAGTAACTTGCCCACATAGTTAACAAGTTACGAACCAAGAATTCAAACCCAGACTGTTTAAATCTTGAATCTAGGCTCTTAACTTTCAAATTATGTTTATTTAATATTTAATACTATTTTCACTATTGTCATTATTGTTATTCTTATGATTCATTCAACAATATATGCTAAAGAGAGTAAGCGAGGATAAGAAATCTTTGCCTAAGATGTGCCAATGTCATTTCATGCTTATATAATGAAGCTGTGGCATCCTGGTACAAGTAAGTATGCAATTGATTTTTTTCCCCTAGTTTTGGCTCTTTGAGTTTCATATTATTCATCTTTCATCACATGGATTCAATAAATCATTTCTTACCCCAGGAAAAAAGATCTACTCCTAGGGAACAGATTTATTGCCAGAAAGTGATGCTGTAGAAGTGGAAGCCTCACTGAAAAACGGCTATCAGTCACCTGGGAAATCTCCAGTGAATTTTCTCCATATTTCCAAGAGGATTGTAGGATGGGGTTATAAACAGTCTATCTGCTGTCCTTTCCTGCCCCCCCCCAATTAGTTCTAATTAGTTCAAAACCTCAATCAAAGTTGCCAGTTTTAAGGTCTTGTATTAGCTTTTGTGCATTCTCAGAAGTTAATCAAGAATGGGTAAAGAAACAAGGAATTATTTGGTCTCCTCTCCATGCCTGAGTGTTAATCGAATATCAACTATGAGCTCATCCATCACAGAGCACTGCTCTATGGTAATTAGATAGGCCTAAGTCATGGTACTTGTCTTCAAGGGGCCAAAAGCCTAATTGGGAAGGTAGGATGTATACAAGAAACAATAGGAAGAACATCATACCAGTGATGATTGTGTTCTCTGTAGTGGACTAGCTTTGGGGACTGCAGTTCAGAAGAAAGGGAGATTCATGAGGCCAGATGGGTAAGAAATGACATCGTGGAAGAGATGGAAAATTAGGTCTGGCAGAGTGAATAGGAGTTGGATAAGTTGAGAGGAGAGGAGAGGGGAGATCATTTGGGGGAAAGATTTGGCAACAGAATAAATGTTTGTGAGGCTGTAAAGAGGCCGGTCTGGCTAGAAGAGAAAAAACATTTTGGAGATTGATGAACAATATGTGTCTTTGTAGTAAAGGTTATCCTTGAACAATACACAGAGCAATAACAAAATATTTAGAGCTAGATAAGCTTTTAGAGAATATTTGAATTGGATGATTCTGTCCACAAAATTAACTATCCCCAAATCATCACTGACTTGTAATACTGGGCAAGTCAAGCTCTCTGAAAACGACTGCTGGTTAAAAAGCATCAGAACCATTAGTGGAGTAGGAGAGATTTTACATTTTAAACCCAATTGGGAATTGGTCCTCTTCTGATATTTGCTTGTCACTAAGTTGACTGACCTTGTAAATGCCACTTGTCTTAGTTGAACATTGGTTTTCATATCTGTAAATAATGAGTTAAACCACTTGATTTCTAATGGCATTTTGAGTCTAAGACTTGTGCTTTTATGATTCTTTTTGCATTTTGCACCCATATAATCTTTTGCAGTGGATAAGCTAGGATGGATTTTTTTAGACTAAACTCAACTCACAGCCTGAATTTCTCCTAAATGGATTGTTTTAAGAGGTATGTTGGATGTGTCAGGACTTTGTATGGCCATGAACAGTCCAAGCATAAGGTCAAAGATTTTAAGGTTAAAGAAAGCCTTGCCAGACATAGGCTGAAATGGAAAAGAATATTCAGACAGTTCCTAACTTTATATAAATAGAGTGATGTTGTGGATGATAATGGATAGTATATGCTATTTACTGAATGCTTATTTTATGCTGGGAGTTTTGTATGACATATGTACCATCTATGTAATAGCCCTTCATCTAAACATTATCTTCCATTTATTGTGTGAAACAGAGAGGTTCAATGACTTTCCCAAAGTCACCTAACTCAACAATGGCAATGCTGAGATTCAGTCCCAGGGCTGTCCATAAACAAATCTAGATGTTTTTTTAACTAGGAATGTCCCCATGCTCCATGAAGGATTCAGGGGCATACACTGCTAAAATTTAACATAGGTCCTGGTTCCACATACAGCTGGGAAAATTTGGAATGCATAGAAAAGATGAAAGAATTAGGCTCCTTAGAAATAATTAGGATTGTGAATTCCCTATTATGTTTAGGCCAAAGAGTCAAATACCATGGCTGGAATTTGAAAGGGACTGAACAATCTTATGACTAATAATAGCATTTGTAGTCATGAGGATTGAAACAAAAAAGGAGCAAACAGTAAGCTGTAAGGTCAAATATTCAGCACCATGGGGTTAGCAAAATAATTTTTTTCTTAAGTTCAAATGTCATGCAAAGAAACACTAAGGGTTGACTGCAACTGTAGCTTGTGCCATTGAGAGGGCTTTGGAGAGGAGGGGGGATGAGTCATCTGGCATGACAGGAAGATACTGTCTACATTTTCTGTCTGGGTTTCTACTTTTTTCCAGCATTGTTGACAAGGTGTGCTGACTGAAATTCTTATTATTTAATAAGCTTTCTTCCTGTGGCACATTTTAGAGCATGCACATAAACTCCACTGTCATTATTATGAAAAGAATCTGTGTATTCTTTTCATGGAGTTAACGAATTTGCATTTTGGTTCTAATCATTGTGATGGAATGTTTGTTTTAGATGCAATTTTTCTCCAGTACAACTCCCTGGGTGCTTATTCAAGACGCTGGTCTGATAGATAAACTTTCACAGGCTGAAGGAATTCAGATAAACAGGGTGCTTCCCAACCCCCATTAGAGTTAGAATGCTCAGGAAAGTCTTTTGCATATGTTCATGTAATCAGTTGTAATTAATAAGTCTACTAAGAGAATTATTACCCTGCTCTATACCAGGCTACTTTTGGCCCTAGAATTATCAACCTATGTATGCCACAGTACGGTAAACAGAAATGTGGCACACTAGGTTTAATTTAGATTCCACAGGGTATCACCTAGTAAGTAAGCAGTTTGCTGACTGCAAATTCTTCCACCTTTAGATGAAAGGGGTTACACTAGTGTGAAGTATTCTTATTTTAATAAAGGCAGTCTGAAAAGTGCCCCAGAGTGAATGCTTAAGACCTTTTAATTCTCTCTCATAGACTCCATGAAATGTGGAAATATGATAGACTGTTCAGAGAAGCCATCTGCAGGAGTCCACTGATCTTTGTAGATTATTCTAGAGAGTAAACATATTAGGTCCCCACCCTAACAATGCTTTTAGCATTCCCATTTACTAATGACTTCATTTAGCTGTTGGTTTCAAGGAGCAAAGGAGGACTGCAAATTCAGAATGCAGGTCTTTGTTTATTCCTTCATTTTCTCAGATCCTGAAGAGAGTTATTTTCGCTTTGCTGACAGTTTACCTCTCTCTGTCTCTAACAAATTTTTGCTTATTTTGAGATACATACAGAAAAATGTTGCATTGGAAAACTGTCATTACAGATCATAAGCGCTAAGAGCATGAATACCTTTTGCATCTCAAGAAAGCAAAGAATAAAGTGAAGAACAGTTAGCAAGGCTCATTCTACCCACCTGGATTAGGATTGTTCATAAGGAGCCAGTGTAAGAAATGGCACTACCACCTCCCCAATGGTTTAAGCCCAGTACTTCAGCGTTATTTTTGGTTCTCCTTTTTCCCTTATCCCCTATATCTAAACATCATAAGATGTGTCAGCTCTATCTTTAAAAAATATCACTGATACATTTGCCTCTCAGTGTCTCCACTACTAGTCCAAGCCCTCATTTCTTATTTTTTTTTTAACTGCAATAATGTCTTAAATGTTCTCCTTGTGGCCACTGTTTGGACTTGGTCTGTTGTGTTCTTTGCTGTATTCCTAAAGCCTAAAATCATGCTTAGTTACTTGTTAAATGAATGAATGGATGGATGGAGAAATGAATGATGGACAGATGGATGGAAACACATCCCTGGGAGTACAGCCAACAAACATAAAGGGAGCTGCTTACAGGTGGCCACTGGATGGGGAAGTGTATTTAAATTGCTGTAATCCCTGAACAAAGGTCAGTTCCTCAGATAGATTCCATTTCATCATTATGTCTGTTGAAATCTGGGGAAGCACTAGATACCTACATCAAGAGCTCCATGAGTCATTGGTTTCCTTGAGAATCTGGAAAGTTTATGAGATTGACTTTAGAAACGGCTTTCTTCTGACCAGCTGGTCCTAATGCTTAAGCTTTACTTTCATGGTGGAGTGTGCCCTTGGGGGAAAAAAGAATGTCATTTTACTTTGAGGTGGGTTAAATTTTAGGAAGTCTAGTAGAGCATTCAGTCGAAAACAGATGGTCTGGATCCAAAAAAAAGAGGAAAAAGCTATTTGCATTATAGCCACAGTTGTGTGGTGGTGGTCTCTGGCCCACTAGTGGTTAAATACATGTGTTTTCAGATGTGTCCAGTGTGACGTCAGGGGCTCTCAGTTAAAATATGAAAGTCTGAATTTGTCATCCAAATCAGTGGTTAGACTCCCAGTTGGATGTGTTTTCCATTTGCCTGATTTTAAGCCTTAACTAGAGATACATCCAGATTGCCGTTTCCCCCTCCCCTCTCATCAGAGTCACAAGCTGCTGGCATTCTGTTTTTATACAGGAAATCAGATTAAGTCAAACAGCTTCTCTCCATAAGATCAATCCTCTAGTGGCCAGTCTGGGGTGAGCTGTCTCCTCCTGTGCAACTATACACTCTGTCTTTCAACAGGACGCTGTTAACATTTCTTTTCATTGTATTTTCCTTACAAATCCACTCTCAGAGCCTTTAATACTCTTAAGTGATAAGCCAAGCAATTACGGTGGCAACTTTATTCAAACAACACCATTGCTCCTTGAGAGAGGGATTAAACAAGTCTCTTGGGCAGCTGTCTGGCAAGGTGCTTAGCTCACAAGAAGTTGCCCAGTGCTGAGGATCAACAACTGAAAGAATGCCGTAGAGAGATGGCACTGAAACGTCTTAACTCATGCAGGATGCAAATAACTTTGCTATAAGATTTTATATCTTTATGCCATAGAAGCTTGTGGATTCTGTTTTAGTAGGTGCTAAACCAATTGCCATTTAACAAGTGTTAGCTTTACTGGTTTCTCTCTTCCTTTGTCTGTTTCTTGGGGGAGCATCTGGCATCTAGAAATTTCCTGGGATAGCAAACAAAGACAACATATATCTTGTCCTAATTACATCTTAAAACCTAAAGAAGCTGAAATGGGGCATGAGATGACTTTGAAGGGTGGAAGGTGGACGGGATCAATCTTGGTTCAATGTACTTTGTGATACTCTTTCTGGTCCTATCCTTACTATTTGTGTGAACTTGGGCAAGTTACCTGAAGTCCTCTATTCCTCAGTTGCCTTATCTGTAAAATGGGGACTATAATAAAAAGTAACTTTCAAGGCTGTAACTAGTATAAACTGAAATCATCTTTGCAAAGCACATAGCAGAGACCTGGCACCAAACAAGGGCTCTGTGAATGTTAAGTATTATTATCAGAGTTTTTATGTCTATTTTCTGCCTTGCTCAAATTGGACAAGTTGTTCTCAGTATTGCTAGGATTCTTCTTTCTCAATGTTTGAGCCACACAGGCATCTGAAGTCTCCTACTGGGGTGACCAACTATCCCAGTTTGCATGGAAGAAAGGGTTTCCAGAGATCCTGGACCTTCAGGGCCACACCAGGAGAGACTTGGGCAAACTGGGCTGCGGAGTCATTCTTCCTTTGGAACGATCCTATGACCGATTCCTAGTTTTGCGAAGTCTTCCTTAGGCTAAGCAGTTCTTCAAAAAACAGTCCCTTTTGATGCTCTTTGAATTTACCCCGTTTCTGGAAAATCTTTAGCTCTTTTCCCTTAGGTCATCTCCACAGACATGGGACAAAAGGCAATGCTGTGTTTCACAAACCAAGGAGAGCAGGGTTCGCTAGGCATCTTCAGCTGCTCGGCTTTCAATTCAAGGCTTAGAAATTATGGGCCCGGATGTCCGGCAGGCTGGGAGGTGGACCATGGAAAGAAATCGGGATAAACCGAAATGACTTTTGCCATTGGCTTGGCCAGTACACCTTGCCAAGCAGTTTTCCCCTCAATTTTAAACAGATCAGTGCTTTAAGGGGAAATGCACTCCATATGTTGCTTATGCCTTTACCCTCAATTCACAAAAATGCCATCTTCTCAGGTCGAATTTCCAGGAATTGTTTGAGAACTTTTTCCTCCAAGAAAGTACTGCTTGAATAGTCACAAATAACTGAGTTTTTCTTCATGGTTTGTGGTGGGGATAATAAGATCTGATTTTAGTTTCAGCCCCAAAGTGTCCTAAGTGCATTCTCCCTTTCCAAAGAACATATATTTCCTGGTTCCAAAGAATATAGGTTCTTTGTCCCTTTCCAGAGAATAGAGATTTTTCCAAAGAATATAGATTTTCTCTTTTGTTCATTTCCAAGTTTACCTGAGTTTAATAGAGGTTGACAAAACCTGACAGGCTCAAGTATTTTTATTGGTGGAAAGAAAAGTCACAAACTGAGAGCACTACTTCTATTTATTGATAGCATTAAAAAATTCTTTTTACACCAGCCTCTGTTTGGAGACATAAATCATCATTAGGGAGGTAGATGAGTAGAAAATACTATCTTTGCTGATTTTTTTTTTCCTAAAAATTTTTTCATTAAAAAAGGACCGTACTATTTAGCTTATTCCTATAATTCTCACTATCCCATATTCCCTCCCTCTACTTGAAAGTAAAATTCACCTGTTTTTCCATGACCCCATCAACTGCCTCTAAGCTCTGACGTGGTCCAGTTTGTCAATGGTTTAGAACCAGATGGGCTTGAAGTTCTTTGCCATTTATCACTCGGGGGTGCCACCCCCACCTCCCCCAGGTATTAGGTTACCTCATTTGTTTGTCTGGTGAGAACTGGCTTCCTTTTCTTAGTCTGGGAGCCAGATTGGTTCAACACCAGAATAGGAACCTGGAACTGATATTGGTTTTGCAGATGTGCAAAAAAAAAAAAAAAAAAAATCCCAGGAGTTTTGAAAAAAAGAAGGGGCGGGGGGAAGGGTTTCGAGAAGAGAAGAGAGAGAGTTTTTAGAGGGCTGAAAACAAAACAATTAATCATATGGTGACTATTACATTTATTTCTATTAAAGTGACTCACTTTCCCTACATTTTCAGACCATAATTCAATTCCATTTTTATGTAACTACTGAATAACTGTCACATTTTTTTCATTGCTTTCTCTTTTTTGTTGTTATTATTTCTCAAAATCAGAAAGCTTTCACATTGCCTCCTTGCTCCTAAACCAGAAAAGGAAGTGATCTCAAAGTGAGATAATGAAGTAAAAAAGCAATGCCAGATCACTGTAAAGATCTGCAATTGGAAAAAAATAAGTACAGAAAAGAGTCTTATAATTTTCCTAATAAATTGCTCAAGGTGGCCAAACTTTTCTTGGATCCCTCCTCTTCATCATTTCTGGTTTGAAGACAGATTTGCCTTTTGGTACCCAGGAAGAATTCCAAAACAGTAAATTTCATCTCCTATCGGTAAGGCCCTGGAATAGGGCCAGAAATTATGTAAGAAAATATAGTATTTTTTTTCTACTTCACATTCACCCAGTTCATTAAGAAATTTATGATTTAATAGCAGAAGTTTCCAGATTTTTGACAGCCCAGACAGCATGGACCCTGGATGCATACAGACCGGGTATTAATTTTACCACTTGCTATTTGTGTGACTGTGAGCAAGTTACTAAGTTAAGTCTCTCTTATCACTGCTCTTATAAAATAGGAATAATAATAATAGAAATTTTTTTTTTTTTTTTTTTTAGGATCGCACTTGCGGCATATGGAAATTCCCAGGCTAGGGGTCCAGTCAGCTATAGCCACCAGCCTACACCATGGCCACAGCGACTTGGGATTCCAGCTGTGTCTGAGACCTACACTACGGCTCATGGCAAAGTCAGATCCTTACCCACTGAGTGAGGCCAGGGATTGAACCCATATCTTAATGGGTCCTAGAGGTTCATTAACCACTGAGCCACAAAAGGAACTCCAGTAGTAATAACAATAATGCCTGTGCCTCATCCAAACACTATTATTGAAAGTCAACAGACTGACCATTCCTCCTGATAGTAGCCCACCAAGTAGATTAAACTCTTGGAAGGTCAGTGAAAGCCTCTTCCTTGATGCTGGCATTTCCTCAGCTTCAGTTCATTCAGTGCTTTTTGGCATTTCATTTATGGGGCACTGAAAACTTAGCTTAGTTTAACAGTGTTCCTTTTCTTTGGACATAACTGAATTTCTTAAAAGAGTTGTAATTTTATTATTTTTCTGTATTAACTTCTCCTATTGGTGCTTGGAGAATACATGGCAGTAACAGAGCTGTTTTATTTTCTAGTATGTGGCTTTCGCTCCATCACAACCTGTTCCTCTCCCATGGATACCCTGTTCTTTGGGCGGGGTAAGGAGAGAATATTTGGAGTGTAGCCCAGTTGAAGTCTGGGAAATATCCCAGTTTCATAGATAATAGTGCTTTGCTCTGGGATTTCTAAGTCTTTTTTTTTTTTTTTCCAGCTTAACATATAACCCAGAGTCTTCTTTTTGGCTATGACTTTTTTAGTGAGTTAAATAGCCAGGCTCTCCTCAGGCATGAGAAAGGAGTTGGGCAATTAAAAGGGATTACCTTATGTATCATTGTCTCTCAACTGAATTTTGATATAAGAATTCTTTTCCTTTTAAGCTTTGTTCTTGAAATTATTTCAAAAAGCATTACAACAGACTCATCTTCTGGGCAATAATTAATTATTAATCACCAACAATGCCTCTGTTTTGATTCCTTATATTCACGGAAATCATACAGGTCAAACACATGGATGTGAGGTTGGATTCAATATGGAAAACACATGAGCATTCTGTGGGTTCTGTTTTTTGATTAAATTCTTTATATAAACTTGTTTTAATTGTTTAATAACTTTCTGTTAAAAATGGAAATAGGGAGTTCCTGTCGTGGCTTAGTGGTTAACGAATCCGACTAGGAACCATGAGGTTGCAGGTTCGATCCCTGGCCTTGCTCACTGGGTTAAGGATCCGGCGTTGCCATGAGCTGTGGTGTAGGTCACAGATGTGACTTGGATCCTGCGTTGCTGTGGCTCTGGTGTAGGCTGGCAGCTGCAGCTCCAATTTGACCCCTAGCCTAGGAACCTCCATATGTCATGGGTGCGGCCCTAGAAAAGACAAAAAGACAAAAAAAAAAGAAATAGATTAATTTTTGAAGTTGAGGATTCCTTAAACATTATGAAAAATTGATTTGCTTCAGTTCTGGTCAATAAATATTTAATGAGAGCCTACTGTAAAGCTAGAAAGTGCCAAGGTCTTAAAACTCAGCTATGTCTCTGACCTGATGGAGTTCATGTTCTGATGTAGAGGACAGATATTAAACAAGTCAACTACCATTAGAATGAGGTGTGGACAGGGGCTATGGGAGGATAGAGCATGGAATTAACTCAGACTAAAGCGGAGATTCTCAAACTTTCACTTGCATATGAATCTTTTAGGACTTCCTTACAAACAGTTTTCTGGGCTCTGATCATTCTGATGCAAGTGGCCACACGTCACACTTCAAAAAGATTTTCATAGTGGGTCTGGAAAGGATGCCTTGAGAAGTAAAGCTCAAACAAGGTCTACAGAATGAAAGCCTTTCTAGCTGGTGGTTAGAAGAAAAGCTGTCCAGGCAGACAAAAGCAGAAGGGAATGTATTAGAGATGAAGCAAAAAGGATATAGAATGGCAGGCCATGTTTTTTCTGGGGGCCCTAAACCCAGGGAAAGAGTCCTAGTTCCATCATTCCCAGGTGTTGATTGGAGGAAGGTAACATTTCTTTAGGATTGCATTCTCAGGTGAGCATGTAGAAAGCAAGGCCCAGTTTTCTAGGCAATGTTTCGTAATACCAAAAAAAAAAAAAAAAAAAAAGGGAGAAAGAAAAGGAAACTATGCACCCCACGTCTAATTTCATTCTCAGACTATTCTCACCATCAAAAACAGAGTGGTTGGAAAATGCTTTCCTAAGCAGAATTTGGTGGTATAATTATAAAATTATCTCTTCCTAGAACATTTTGTGAAATTCTGCCGTGAGGTGTCAACAGGTCTTTGTGGCACTCTCTCCAGCAGAGATCGACTAACATGTAAAATACAGTGGAGGTCCAAAAAAGCCACTGTAAAATCTCAAGTATGTGGAAGGAGTTTGGTGTGCTTGCCAGTATGGTTTTTCCAAAAAAGAAAAATTCTGCAGAGATCAAAGCTGGGTGGAGGAAGTAGACTCTGGCTTTGGGCGGAAGGTTTTATCATCAGAATAATTCAAGCTGGTGAATTTTGGCAAGGTGAGTCAGTGGGCCAAGTGAAAGGAGTGAACCTCTGAGCTTTGAATGTGAGGCGGAGGAATGGAGATGCAGTGATGAGGCAGAAATGAGGAATAAGCAACAGTCACTCCTCCTGAGTTAGGTCCCCAGCCACAGACTGTCTTGAGGCCTCTGACATCTGTTTTATTAGTTTCCAGTTCTAGAATGGAACTTCCTCAGCTGCCTGCTCCCCACACATCGCCAGCAGCCATGTCTTTGAGAAGGAACTTGGGCATGATGTTTGGGCAGCATAAGTAACACCCAGAGGTTTTGCCTTGACTTTTTTTTTTTTTTTTTTAATGGAAAGAAAGTCAGGATAACCCAAGGAGAAAAGAGGTTAGAAATAGTGAAGGATGTGGTGAGGTGGATATTGGGATTTGTAGATGTGAGAGCTGCTCTGGAGAGAGACCCTCAGGCTTCGAATCCGGAGGGGACCACTTACTGGCTATGTGGTTTGCAGAAATCATCTAACATTTCTATACCTCATTTTTCTATATCTGTGAAACATGCAACAGTATCTACCTCATGGGATTGTTGGGAGGATTAAATGCATGAAATGTAAAGCTCTTGGAGTAGTATCTGCACATAGGAAGTATTTAATAAGTGTTAACTATCATTTTGTTATATATGCATAAATATAGACCATCAGGCTTTTAATTATTTGTGTATTTTTACATATTTCATATTTTTCTTACTTGATGGCATTTTCTCCAATTTTCTGTCTGGGAATAATGCCCTGGGTTAGGCAGAGCCTGGACCCAGTCATGTCGATCCTCTGACTTTTCTACACCCCTACCTAATGCATCAGGACCAAACTAAAACGGAAACAAGAGACAGCCCAGGGACCTCTTCCTGAACACACTTGCCAGGCTCTTAAGGGAGGTAGTTAAATGCACTGTCCTTCCTGAAGAATGATGGGTTATTATAGGCTGAAGTAAGGAGGGTCATGTTCAGCTTGCTGAAGTTTTGAAGCTCTTTGGTTCTATCACTAAAGTGAAAAGTGCTGTCCAGTTGGATGTGAAATTGAGCTAATGCCTGGTGCCATCTTGGACCTTGAGGATGTGGTTATTCTGCCTAGACTGCTGTGTTGTAACCCTTCTTCTCAGGCCTGCACAGTGTCAGCAATGGTGTAAACAGTAGGTTCACCGTGTGTGTGTGTGAGTTTTTTTTTTTTTTTGTCCTTTTAGGGCTGTACCCATGGCATATGGAGGTTCCCAGGCTAGGGGTCTAATCGGAGCTGTAGCTGCTGGCCTATGCCAGAGCCACAGCAATGCCGGATCTGAGCCACGTCTGTGACCTACACCACAGCTCATGGCAACGCTGGATCTTTAACATACTCACTGAGGCCAGGGATGGGATTCGTTTCCACTGTGCCACGACGGGAACTCCATGCGTGAGTTTTTGTGTCTCCCTTTTCATGTGGCCTAATGGAGAGATCTAGGCCTTATCTATGGCCTGCCTCTAGCAACTAGACAGCATGTCATGAAGCACGTCTGATGTACACCCTTTCTCCTTACTCCGTTTCACATTTTTCTTGTTAGTTCCTCTTTGATTCATCTTTTTCACTTACTTTTCATCTTTTTCACTTAATTTTCATCTTTTTTTGTCTTACTGTGTTATCTGCATCATTATAAGCTGACCTAAATCCTTTTGCAAAAAGGAAACCTAAACATTTAAAAACATGTATTGTATAAATCGATCCAAGACGTTGATTTAACAAGATTGGTGCAGATCCTGGCAGCTCTCTTACTTAAATTTAGCTCCCTTCCTTGATACTTTATATGAGAATATCCTTTTTGCAGTGATCCCAAGAAAACTCGATATTACTCATGCACAGCAAAGTTTACATACCTTTCTTGAGTAGTTACTAAATCTACCATTGCGGAGGTATAAAGCTTGGGTCTGAATTAATTATAAAGAAATGGCATGAAAATATGCATATTAAAGTGACTGAATTGAGATAACTTGTGTTTTACAGAAAAGACAGCTGACAAACTGCCAGTCCCAACCAGTCAAGGGGTCAGAACTATTTATCAGAGGCAAATGTAAAGGAAATTTGATAAAAACACAAGGCCATCAGTCTGAAAATGTCTTTAGAGTTTTGGAGTTCTAACCCTGGAATTCTAACATGGAATTCTATTTGGGGTTCAACAATTTTTCTCCATTTTTCCCTGGGAAAATGACAATGTGGGGTAGAGTTGAGCACCTTGTGTTGTAGAAAATGATTCTTAACTTCCAGCTTTCCTTAGCTGGGTTCTAGGTAAGGAAAAAACAAAACAAAACAAAAAACAAACAAAAAAAACAAACAATACTCTGGAAATGAACATGGTTTTCATTGTGAAAATTTCCTCTGCTCTTTCAAATAAGATCATGTTAGGAAAATGGAAAATCTGAACCGGAGATGAGCAACCTTTCTGACTGTCAGGAGTTCACATTGTCACTATTTTCCCAGTACTAAAGAGAACAAGTGCAAGCACAACCTGTGCGATTTTTTTTTGGTAGCCGGGAGGTGATTGGGGTTGTGGGGAGGACAAGACTACATTGTCCTTTGCTTTTCTGATGTGTGTACATATTTTTCCTGACTTAGTAATTTATTTACCTGTCACTCAGTTTTCCTAAACTGCCAAAGACACTTATGAAAACATAGAACAGAAAGAGATAAAAAATATAATGTGTGCTGATAAAAATATATTGACATTTTAAAACATGTATTAAGGTTTTATATCATTTAAACCATGGTATTATCCATTACATGTGACATTATCTGTTCTACGCTGGAAAGATGTTAAAATTGGGTGAATTGAATAAATAAATATTCATCTTTCACTTTGTTTATTATGCCCCCCAAACGGTCATACCTGGGGGCAGCAGTTTATACATCCCTCGAATCAAAACAAAGTTTCCCTGCTTCTTAAAAAAAAGTGAACTTTTTCCTTCTTCCAATTTTTGAAACATAAACCATGTTCTTTATTTGCAGACTGTTATGTAAATCAAGTGATCTGCCTTGTATTACAGTTTTCTCAACCACTACTGTGATGGATATCTCTCTTGGGATCTTTATAAAAATGCCGTCACATGAGCTTTTCCCAGCATGCAAATAATTCAAGTGCAAAGAAAAAGAGGGAGATAAATAAAGTCAAGTGGTATGCAGCCCTTTCTTCTGAACTTTCGTACTGTCCTTAAATTAAAGAGAAGGCAGCATGCAAATTGGAATAGAGAAAGGATACAAGAAACCCTCTATTTACTACTGGGAAGAGTTCCCAGTGGCGTAAATCAGTAGTCAGGAACTCAGATCACAGATTGCCTATAGAAACGATGGAAGTTGGGCTCCAGGCTGGTCCTCAGAGGCCCACTTAATTCATAGCAGAGCCTCCATAAATTTGTTAAATGAATAAATAAGCTCTTACAATGAGTCAGTACATCAGAACTACCTTGGAATTCTAGTGGGAAACCAGGTTATGGAATCAGATAACTCTACCATTAGCTTGTCTTATGGGGGTCATAAGTAGAATAACATGTAGATAAAGTTGTCATCTGTGGAGCCCTGCCTGTCAAATGGGAAAGAGAGCACCCCTCCTATATGGCCTGCAACTTCTCTACCTTTTAATTGCTTCTTTCCCAAACATCTAGTACTTTGTTGCCGTCCTAAGCTGCTTCTTGGGTACCTTACCTTGGACTGTCACCCTATTAATGGGATCCAGGTTCAGAATTGCCTGGCTCAGCTTTTCTTCTCTCAAATCAATCAAAACTCCTGCTGTATGGGTATAAGGACCCTTCCCCTGGCTGAGAGGAGGAAAACCGCCTTCACACTCTTAAAAGTGTATAAGTGTGCACTTTACAAGATTCAAACAGGGAGTGCAGCAGTGTAAAAAATATGAGGTAAAATGACCCAGGTTGTTCACAGTCTGGAGGGCTCAGAACAAGAATTGAAATCTGATTGGCAGGACGGAGTGAGTGCTGAGGCAGGCCAGAGCTACCAGGAGCAGAGCCCAGGACTGCTGTCAGCTGTCCTGTGTATTCAGCACTGTTATTAACTACTATCTGAATTTTCTCCTCCTTTTTGATACAAGATAAATAAACCTGTTCTTCTGACAAGGTTGCAAATTTTTTGAGGGTAGGAACACCCTGCATCTAGTTACTTCTTTAATCTTTCTCTTTAAAGTGGTCAAGGCACGGAGTTCCTGTCGTGGTGCAGTGGTTAATGAATCCTACTAGGAACCATGAGGTTGCCGGTTCGATCCCTGCCCTTGCTCAGTGGGTTAACGATCCGGCATTGCTGTAAGCTGTGGTGTAGGTCACAGACGCGGCTCGGATCCCACGTTGCTCTGGCTCTGGCGTAGGCTGGCAGCTACAGCTCCAATTGGACCCCTAGCCTGGGAACCTCCATATGCCGAGGGAGCGGCCCAAGAAATTGCAAAAAGACAAAAAAAAAAAGTGGTCAAGGCACTCAACAGAATCTCTTTGAGCTATATTGGGTTTTGGTTATTTGGTGGAATTCATTGAATTGGCTTGACAATCTCTAACACAATGAATGAGGAAATGTATCAGGCTTGAAGTATACTTTTTATTACATGATTACTTATATATATGCCACTATATTTCTACACAATTATTTATGTAAATGTTTTACGTAATTATGTAAAAAAGACAGCTTTTTATTAATATTACAAATTCCAATGGTGGCACATCACAGGAGAAGCTAATTTAGTTATGTTTCTTTATGTTCAGAGTTGATGTTGAAAAGATTTTGTGGTGATACCTTCCTCTTTGAAGATTTGGCAACCAGACATTTAATTTTTAAAATAATTGTAGAAGAAAACTGACCTGATTGTAATAAAAATCTTGTGGAGCTTTTCTTTACAAGTTTTAAATAAAAGGAGAAACTGGAGTGAAGTTTAGGAGTTGCTGGTAAGTAATATTAACAGAGCAGTCACAAAAGGCAATCTCAGTCCTTTCCATGTTCCCTTTGATTTTGTACCATGTAGGCTAGGAAATGTGCAAGGCCAGCTTCCAGTATTGCAGTTGACAGTTAAGGCACCTGCTAAAAAGTTACTTTTCTGTTCTGCTAGAAACTCCTATATTTCTTACTTGTAATATACTTTTTTTAAACAATTGACATGGCCAGGTATTTCTGACTCATTGTCTACGAAGTGCAATACAGCCCATGAAATAATGGAAATGGAACGAAGCAAAATGATGCTTTTCCCAATTAGGACAACTCTAGTGGTCTCCGGCCAAAGATATTTGTATAAATTTTTCTTGTCTCAGCCTTTGACATCTTTCTTGAGAAGTGAGAGTGTAGAGGTTAAAAGCATGACCTCTGTAGCCAGCTTGCTTGGGCTGTTATCCTGGTTCTGTGATTTACCATCTGTGTGACTTCTCTGTCTCAATTTTGTCATGTGCAAAATGGAACATTGTACAAATCTCATAATTCATGACACATAAGTGAATTAATACAAGCATCTGTTTTTGACTCTTTAAAGTATAATCTAAACAGAGCAGCCAGAATGATTCTTTCAAAATATGAGTCAGCCTATCACTCTTCTATTCAACACTCCATAGAATCCCCATCTCCGTCAGTGTGAAAGCCAAGGTCTTGATGATGGTTTCTAAGGATCTGCAAGGAGCTCTCTGGCTTCAGCTTCTACCATTCTTCCTCTTGCTTACTAAACTCAGTCCCACTGGCTTTCTTGCTGTTCTTCAAACATACCAAGTATATTCCCTGTTTAAGACATTTGTACCTACTGTTTCCTCCACTTGAAACACTATTCCCTAGAAATCTTTATAGTTCACTCCCTTGTTTCCTTTAGGTCTTTTCTTGAATGTGACTTTTACATTGGACCTTCCTTGATCATGTCTCTAAAAAAACAACTCCACATTATGGTTCAAGATAGTGATATAGGAAGGTCCTGAACTCACCTCTTCCTGCAGACCCTACTGAGTCTACAGCTAGAAGTGGAACAATTTCCTCTTAAAAAAATTTAAAGACGGGCTGAATGACAACTATGCGTTGGGCAAATATGAAGAAAAACACATCAAAGTAGGTAGGAGAGGTTGGGGCATATGTTGTCATAAACCCTACCCCTGGCACAGTGACCCACAATTGGAAGGAAACACAAAACCTTGAGCTTCTACCTGAGGAGTAAAGGGTTCAGAACCCACACCAGGCACCTCAACTTTTAAGACATGCACTTGAAAGATGATACCCCAAAACATCTAATTTTAAAAACCGTCAGGGCTTGCATCCAAAGACCTGCAAGATGGTAGCACTCTGAAAGACAACTCTTAAAGGGCAAGTGCACTTGGAGTCACCTGCACCAGGGCCCAACCCAGAACTAGCTGATCAGGCCCAACTTAAAGTGAAGGACACTTAGGTACCATGTTAGAACATCACATTTTTACAAGCCTGCTAGAACATTCTCTGTGGACAGTCTGGCAGATGCTCCCTTTGCTATATTCCAGAGCACCAGTATCTCCCAGAAGGGAGCCTTTACATAAGCCTGGTGCCCCAATTTTTGTGTCTGCTTCCCAGGGGATGTCTCTTTATCATTTGGCTTTGGAGGCCAGGGGAGCTTATGTTCCTGGTCAAAGGGGATTATAATAATAATGTCATGCAGAAAGGAGCTAATATTCCTGTCTGACACCCTGAGTTTTGTGATGGCTACCAGGGGACACGTTTACATCACCTGGATCTGGTGGCCACTGGGTCCCACTGGATTGTAACTAATGGAGAAAGAATTCTTAAATAGCTACCACCCCCAGGGCACAGCAAGAGGTAGCAGACCCAGGAGCTTGGTCTTTCTGTGCAGGAGGTCTATGGCTAATCTTCATGACTGTGTCCAGAGGGGCAGGCTTCTAACTGAACATGCATCTAGGGGCTGATTTTAGTCCTTTCCAGAGATCTTGGAGAGTTCCTGCTATCTTCACTCTCACCTTCTGCCATGCTCCAGAGTGTCAGTGTCTCCTAGAGGGGATATTTACACATGTCTGTTACTTGGTTTTTGGAGCTGACACCCAGGGGACATCCCTTGGTCACCTGGCGCTTATGACTAGGGGAGCTTGCATTCTGGGGGCTCATGGGACTGTGGAAATCAGAGAGATGGTTCTTGGCAGGCTGTGACACCCAGGGCACAGCTCAGACAGCATACTGAGGCCTACTTTCAGTCTTTCGGTGAAGGAAACCTCTTTTATTGTCCTGGAGTGTGATTTTTGTGGTTATTGCCCATGAGACACCTTCAGATCACCTGACTTTAGTGACCAGCATGGCTTATGCTTGTAGTCCCTCAGAACTGTATATATTTGCATGTTTTAAAAAGCAGCTGCTTAAGAATCTGACTTCCTGTCAGCCTGAATCTGTCTGTTGAGATCTTCCCCTTTGGAACACCAAAAGATCTTGGCCTATCTTCAACTACTGGAAGCTATTAAAAATATATTAGGCTGCTTGACAAGCACAGATGTTTGAGAGATGACCAGGAGCAGGGGCAGAGCTAGACAAAAAACCCCCTCATCTTCTGCATGAGGCCACTCTTTCAAGACTGGAAAAGGTGGTTGTTTCATCTACTGTATAGAAACCAACACAAAAGGTCAAACAGAAGAATATGTTTCAGATGAAAGTATAAGATAGAACTCAATGAAATGGAGATAAATAATTTGCCAGATAAAGAGTTAAAAGTAATGATCATAAAGATTCTCAAAAAAAGGGGAAAATAATAGATGAACACAGCAAGAATATCAACAAACAGGTGGAAAACATAAGAAAGTACCAAAAGTCACAGAGCTAAAGAATAAAATAACCAAACTGAAAAAATACACTAGAGGGGTTCAACAACACACTGGATAAAGTAGAAGAAATAATCAATTCAAACATAAGGTAGTGGACTCACCCAATCCGAGAAGCAAAAAGAAAAAAGAATTAAAAAGGTAAGGATATCTTAAGGGACTTGTGGGATAACATCAAACAGACTAACATTTGTATTATAGGGTAACTAGAAAGAGAAGAGAGAGATGGGCAGAAATCTCATTTGAAAAAAATAACAGCTGAAATTTTTCCTTTCCTGAATTTCTTTCCTAACCTGGGGAAGGAAACAGACATCCAGATCCAGGAAACCCAGGAAGTTCCAAATACAATGAACTCAAAGAGACCCACACCAAGACAAATTATAATTAAAATGTCAAAACCTACAAGGAGAGAATGTTAAAAACAGCAAGATAAAAGCACAATTTTATGTAAAAGGGGAACTCCCATAAGATTATTAACAGATTTTTCAGTACTAATTTTGCAGGCCAGAAGGTAATGGCATGATATATTCAAAGTGCTTAAAAAAAAAAACAAAAACCTTAAAATCAAGACTACTCTACTTGGAAAAGTTATCCTTCATGATTGAAGGAGAGATAAAGAGTTTTCTAGATAAGCAAAAACTAAAGGAATTCATCACCCCTAAATTGGCCTTACAAAACTCTTAAAGGGACTGCTTCAAGCTGAAAAAAAAGAGCACTAATTAGTAATAGGAAAACATATGAAAGAATAAATCTCACTGGAAAAGTAAATATATAGTAAAGGCACTGGATTAGTTATTTATAAAAATGAGTATAATAGTAAAGATGACTCGCCTGTAATTCAAACATACCTCATTTTATTGTGCTTCATTTTTTTTTTGGTGCTTTGCAGATGCTGCACTTTTTACAAATTGAAGTTTTGTGGTAATCCTGCATTGAGCAAATCTATTGGCACCATTTTGCCACAGCATTTGCTTACTTCATGTCTCTGTGTTACATTTTGTTGATTCTCACAATATTTCAAACTTTTTCATTTTTATATTATTGGTTATAATGACCTTTGATCAGCAATAATTGATGTTACTATTGCAAAAGATATTACAACTTGCTGATGTCTTAGATGATGGTTGGAATTTATTTTTTATTTTTTATTTTTCAGGGCCGCACCCCTGGCATATGGAGGTTCCCAGGCTAGTGGTCCAGTTGGAGCTGTTGCTGCTGGCCTACACCACCGCCACAGCAATGCCAGATCTGAGCCATGTCTGTGACCTACACCATAGCTCATGGCAACACCATTTTCTTAACCCACTGAATGAGGCCAGGGATCGAACCTGCAACCTCATGCTTCCCAGTCAGATTCGTTAACCACTAAGCCACAACAGGAACTTCGGAATTTTTTTTTAAGCAATAGGTATTTTTCTTTTTCTTTTTTTCTTTTTTTAGGGCCGCACCCATAGCATATGGAAGTTACCAGGATAGTGGTTGAATTGGAGCTATAGCTTCTGGCCTAAACCACAGCCACAGTGATGCAGAATCTGAGCTGAGTCTGTGACCTACACCACAGCTCTTAGCAACACCAGATCCTTAACTCACTGAGCAAAGCCAGGGATTGAACCCATGCCCTTATGGATACTAGTCGGGCCCATTACCACTGAGCCACAATGGGAACTCCAGCAATAGGTATTTTTAAAGTAAGGTATGTACATTGTTATTTTTAATACATAATGCCATTGCACACTTTATAGCCTACAGTATAGTGTAAACATAATTTTATATGCACTGGGAAACCAAAAAACTCATATGTCTCACTTTATTGCAAATATTTTTTCTCTTTTTTTTGTCTTTTTGTCTCTTTTAGGGCCACACCCACAGCATATGGAGGTTCCCAGGCTAGGGTTCTAATCAGAGCTACTGGGTGGGGGAGAGTAAAAATGTTGAGTTTTAGAATGGGATCAAACTTAAGTTTTTATAGCAAGTCAAAATAGACTGCTATAGGATATAAGTTGTTATATGTAAGCTTCATAGTCCACAAAGCAAAAACCTCTAGTAAATACACAAAAGATAAAAAAGAGGAATATAAGTATACCACTAAAGAAAGTCATCAAACCACAAAGAAAAAGAGCAAGAGAAGAAAGAAAGAAACAGAGAAGAACTGCAAAAATAGCCAGAAACCAACAAAATAGCATAAGTGCATACCTATCAGTAATTAGAAAAGACATAAAGTGTCTGAATGGATTAAAAAAAAGAAAACCACTCATTTATATGCTCCTACAAGAGACTCACTTTAGATGTAAGGACATACACAGACTGAAAGGGAAGAGATGGAAAAAGCTATTTTATGTGAATGGAAACCAAAAGAAAGCTGGAACAGCAATACTTATATAAGACAAAAAACCCTTTAAAACAAAAATACTAATAAGAGACAAAGAAGAATGTTACATGAAGGTTAAGTGGTAAATCCAACTAGAGGATACAACATTTGTAAAAATTTACACACTCAAGATAGGGGCACCTTAACAAATTTAAGCATAGGAATAGGTACCAATACAATAGTAGTAGGAAAATTTAATATTCCACTTACATTAATGGATAGATCACACAGATAGAAAACCAATGAAAATTTTGACCTTAAATAACACATGTTAGACCAGTTGGACTTAACAGATATTTATAGACCATCTCATCCAAAAGCAACAGAAAACACGTACTTAAGGGCACATGGAACATTTTCCAAGATAGATCATATAATAGGCCACAAAACAAGTCTTAACTTTAAGAGGATTGAAATCACATCAAACATCTTTTCAAATAAAAATGGTATGAAACTAGAAATTTTAAAAAATTGTTTATAAAATTTGATTATCCTTTCATATTTTTATACAATTTTAAAGGCTATATTTAAAGCTACAAAATATTGGCTATATTGAAACTAGAAATTAATTACATAAAGATAACTGGAAAATTCATAAATATGTGGAGATTAACCAACATGTTACTGAACAACAAATGGGTCAAAGAATTCAAATGATAAAAAAAAAAACCTTGAGACAAATAAAAATGGAAATGTAAGATACAAAAAGTTATAGGATGCAGAAAAGTTTCGAGGAAAGTTCATGGCAATAAATGCCTATTTTAAGAAACAAAGATAGCCTCAGAGATGAATTAACTTTATGCTAGGAGGAACTAGAAAAAGAAAAACAAATGAAGCTCAAAGTTGGTAGGAAGAAGGAAATAATAAAGCAGAAATAAATAAAATAGAGACTAAAAGCAGAAGAAAAGATCAATGAAACTAAGAGCTGGTTCTTTGAAAAGATAAACAAGATTGACAAAACTCCGGGCAGACACACCAAGGAAAAAAGTATCATCTCTCTCAAAATGTTTGAATTTTAAGCTAGGACACCGAAGGTAGAGTGGTGCTTCCCCTGAAGCTCAGAATCCCTAATGGCAGGAGCTGTTGCTCTGTGGTAGGGCTGGGGAGGCAGACAGAGAAGAAGGTCTTTCCATTACACTTGAAATGACATTGTAGCAGAGACTTCTTTGGCCCATTCATGGTTGCAGTGGCTTAGATCACTTCATCCTTCACTTACAGGCTCACTCCTTCTGAGTAACAAAAGTATGAGAGGGTAGAGGACACTATTGGACCCCAATAACACCAAAGTGTTTTCCAATGAATACTTTAACTCTTTCATGTAAAACTAGTGCAGGGAAAAGGCCATGGGATTGAGAGTTAGAAGTCCTGGCCCTGCCTAATTAAGAAACATTAATATTTCACTGCAAAGGGCCTTAGTCACATGCATGGGATATGATTGCTTACAATCTTTCAGATCTGAAATTAATGATTTCTAGAGTTCCATAATTAAGTGGAAATTGATAGCTGAGTTTTTTTAAGAGAGGGAGAGTAGGGTGGCCATAAATTTTTGTAGGTGTTATTGGTTACAGTGCCATGGGATTCAGAAGTGGACTGAGAAAGGCTATGACAATTCAAGAATAATTATTAAACTTTTACTTAAAAAGGACAAAATTGAGAAGATAATGTGTATCATTTTTTCTTCCTCAAGATTTCCAATTTTCTTCTCTCTCCTAGAGCAGGAGGGAGTTCCCAAAATTTAAGGAGAATGAAGACCCTCTGGGGTATGTGCTGTATCCTTCTGACAGTGAAATATTCTACTGCCAAAGGGTAGGCTTCCCTTTTTTCTGTTAAGTAAAAATCTCACCCATGAAGTCTAGGAGTAAATCTTTCTAAGGGAAAGTTTGTACTGTGTCCACCCATATTATGCTTGGCTCTGGCCAGCACCATTATTTTTCTCCCTTTTATGTTTTAAATGGGGTGAAATTTGCAAGCAGCAAGGAAAACACAAGCACAAGATCTTTCACTATATATGCTTTTTTTTTTGTGAAAGGTAAATTGAAACCAAATGAACTCAAGGCTGATATTTTGCTTAATAGACTAAATTAAAAATGAGTGCTTTTCCCCAGTTCCCTCAGCCGGGGCCTGGCTCTGGTTATAGATACTCTCCAGTGAGCTTGTCCATTTGTTCTTACAGAGGAAAAGAGACTTATACTATTATATGAATATACCTCTTGTTTTGCCTTTCTTCTTATAAATGAACTTAGGAACCAGATGCAAAATCATGAAGCTATGGGGAGAAGAGTGAGGAAGCCTATACAAGGGAAGCTACTAGAAATTTCTAAGTGCAAGACAACCCCCATGTCTGTAAACATGGAATATCCATCAAGTAAACAAAATGTGATCCAGATGCCCAGTCTGTTGAATGCTTACTCTAGATGCTTCTCAGTCATCAATTCTGGTATTTCCTTTAAATTACTATTTGTGTTCTGAGCTTGCTAGGTAGCAGCAATGCTATCAATATGGGGATAATACAGGTGGATCTAAAGAGGGTTGTATGTTAGGAAGTAAAGATGATATTGCATAGACATGTATCCACAAATTCTCCCAAAGAAATTGGCCTCCTAGATGGAAGCAGCTGCACTGACTCTTGAGTATCTCTTGACTCTTGACTACCTGTTGTCAGTGAGAGTTTATAACCCTCATTGTTAGGATTGTGTATTTTTCAAGCTAGAGTCACTCCTAGGTGCTGAAAGATTCTCAAATCACCTCTCTTGTGCCAAAGCCTTTTCAGCTCACTCCCTAAACATGCTTTTATCTCAGCTTCCCCAATCTCTTTAGGTAATGCCAGCATTTAAAACAATTTGCTGGTTCTCCTTTTAACTTTCTAATCAGACTACTTCAATTCTGAGTCATAAACCTATAAAGTTTATTAGCAGATCTAATCATCCCAAAACTTTCTTCATAGCAGTTACTCCTTTAATGTCTCCTGTAGTTAACAAGAAGCATTTCACACTTCAAATAGGCACTCAGGTTTTTGTGTGTGGCTTTACATTTTTGTATATTTCAGGCAGAGATTAGAGCAAACTGACTAAATTACTACAGAGTAAAGTTTTTATTTTCTTTTTCTTTTTTTTCTTCTTTTTTTGTCTTTTTAGGGCCACACCCATGGCATATGGAGGTTCCCAGGCTAGGGGTTCAATTGGAGCTGTATCTGCTGGCCTATGCCAGAGGCACAGCAGCGCTGGATCCAAGCTGTGCCCGTGACCTACACCACCGCTCATGGCAATACCAGATCCTTAACCCACTGAGAGAGGCCAGGGATTGAACCTGAAACCTCATGGTTCCTAGTTGGATTCGTTTCCCCTGAACCATGACAGGAACTCCTAAAGTTCTTCTTTTAACGGCCACACATGAGGCATATAGACATTCCTGGGCCAGGGATTGAATCTGAACTTTGACTGCAACCTATCCTACATCTATGACCACACTGGATCCTTTATAACCCGCTGTGCTGGGCTGCATATTAAACCTGTGCTTCCACAGTGACCAGACCCACTGCAATCAGATTCTTCCTTTTTTTTTTTTGCTTTTTAGGGCCGCACCTGCAGCATATGAAGGTTCCCAGGCTAAGGGTCAAATCAGAGCTACAGCTGCTGGCCACAGCAATGCCAGATCCAAGCTGTGTCTGTACCTACACCACAGCTCATGGCAAGGCCAGATCCTTAACCTATTGAGCGAGGCCAGGGATTGAATCCACAACCTCATGGTTCCTAGTCAGATTTGTTTCTGCTGTGCCAAGATGGGAACTCCTGCTGTCAGATTCTTAACCCACAGTGCCACAGCAGAAATAACCAGAATAAAAATTTTTAAATGAAAAAACCAAGGAAAAAAGTGGGATTGAGAAGAGGATGGTGAAAGTATGATAAATACACCTGAAGGAGTTATGCCCAAATCTGTCACATGAATACCAAAATAAACACCCCTGTTTCTACCTTGGTTACCACATTAAGATCTAGCAGTAATAATCTGCCATGAGCATGGCTGGTTTTAATTTCTGTTATGATGAAGCAGTAACCATCTGACCTTGAGCCTGATGAAAGTCTGCTCGGGGTCTCTGCACAGTGCCCCTCAAGTCTAGTCTGTAAGCCACTGGCCACATGCAACCAGGCCTCCAGCCCCTTAGGGTACTGGGCCCTCTGTCCCTGCAACATTTTTGGATATTCACTCAGCTCTCTTCGTTTCCCTCTCTGAGAATGTTTCAAGTTCCCTCCCTCACTGAGCTGCTGTTGACTGCACTGAGTGAAAATACCCCAACCCTCAGAAGCTTTCTCCTCAGACCAGATTTCTTGTGGTGGGTACCCCTACCTAGCAAAGATCCCTCCTATCCCTAAGGGTAGGGCTCAAGCAAGGTTTAAATCTTGTTAATCTTGACATGTGGAGGAAGAAGTTATTCTTAACATCCAGGAATGTGCTATAGAAGTTAAAACTTTTGATATGTTTACTCTCTGCTTTGTTCAATTCAGATGTTAGGGTAAACAATATTTAGAACTCTAGTGTGTGTTATTTGAGAAAAAAGACCTTTATCTTTATACTGACCTAAGTAATGCTCCTTAATTTGTTTCATAATCCTTTTAACAAATATCAAACAATTCTCATGTGTCAGTCAGGAGGGCAAGTGCCTGGAAATAACAGTGAACACAACCTATGGTTTCGGCTCTGAGTTTACATTCTGTGGGAAATGAGTGAAAAGGAAGGAAACCAACAAATAAATGAAATGATTACAAATTGTGGTAGTGCTTTGATGAAGGAAATACAAGTATGGAGGGAGGGAGAGGGAAGAGCCAGCTGGTCCTATGATTTTAAGTTATTTTTATTTTTTAATGGAGAAACTTGACTACTTAACTGCAAATCTCACTTATAAAATAGTGATAAGAAAAACCTTCAGTTTTTCTTTTGAGATTTGTTGATATAAAACTATAAGAGGCTATTCCACTGCAATTATCTTAGGGCTTATACTAGTTTGTTATTGAGAATGGACTTTTCGACTGCTTATAAACTGTTCTAATCATTTTCTTCTCTCAGTGTTTTGAGAGGAACATGCTGTGTGACTACTACAATTTATGTAAATATCTCTTTAGTAATTTTTTATTTTGGTTATATGTTGAAATGATAATATTTTAGACACATTGGGTTCAATAAAATATAAAACTAAAATTAATTTTACCTGTTTACTTTTTAAATGTGGCTGCCAGAAAATTTATGATTACATCTGTGGCTCTCATATTTCTAATGAAAAGACTGCTATAGAATCTTGGTTTGAAATTTATTTATTATTTGGATGGATGATGGCTTATGAAATATGCCCTTAACAATTACTACTAAAAAAAGATAGAATTGGGTTAGAGAGGATGTTAATTTTATCTTCTAACATCTGTCTTTTATAAGGATCCATAGCTGTCAACAGTCTAAAATTTCTTGAGAAGAGGGAGTATGCATTTTAATTTACTCTTTGATTCCCATCTACAAGCTAGATGTTTGTATTATTTGGCTAAAACTTGTAAATCACTTAATTTTGTCACATGGAATGTTGCTAGTCTATCAAAAAACCCCTTATAATTTTGTATAAGCAAAAGAGGTTAAGAACAGGAATCCCCCCAATTTACAAAGATTTACAGATAGCAAAGAACTGAAGGCTGAGAAATATACTTGAGAATTATCAAACATAAAGGAAATGCAGAAATTAACTTTTAGTTTAACACATTGAGTTTGACAATTCTTAGATGATAATGCTATGAGGAAGAAAACAAAGAAAAGTTCATTTACAAATAGTAAACACAGCACCATGCAATTATACATTCCCTTTCAATATCATATCTGGGACTTTTATTCCAGGCAAAACCCAAAGTAATCTGGAGGCAAACAGAAGAAAGCATTTAACAGTATTACTAAGGCCAAATACAGTAGGCTCGATTGTTCATTCAAATGGTTTTGTAAGTCTCCCTGACTTTGGAGTACTAATCTACCTTGTTTCTAGGTCACCATTCAATAGGAATAGTGAAAAAGAGGAGTGGGAACAAGATGGAAAAGAAAAGATTGCCCCAAGGTGAAGAGAACTGGTCGCTGGGACACACTAATGCCCATCACACTCAATATTGAATTAGCAAAATTTATAAAAATGTGACTGTATATTATTCTTTCTACCTATATATCCATCCATTTCTTTGTGTTTATTCAAGATACACTTGGTTTTCAAGCTGCAGAAGGTTTCAGTTGTTTTTGAGAAGGCAAAATGCTCATTGCTAAAGGGGTTATTACTTAAAACTGAACTTGTGAGCATCCTGGATTCATGTGGTTTATGCAGTTATTCAGATAAATTATGTGTCAGCAGCATGGGGTGTGTGTGGAGGCGGGTGGAGGTGGCTGGGGAGGGGTTGGTGGTGACAAAAGGGGAGAGTAAGCCTCAGGCCTGAGTCTAGAGGCCTTACTACCACCTGGAAGGAATGAGACACCTTGTAACATTCAAATGTTAGTACCTTCAGAAATAACATAATTTCAAATGTTAGTACCTTCAGAAATAACATAATTTCATTAAAAAGAAGTCCTTTTTAAACTAAAACAAAAAAGTATTTTCTAAGAGGAGAAAAACCTTGCTATTCATTTGTTATAACCTTAACACTTGGCAATTTAATCACACCATCTTTATAACATTCTCGTGAAACGGTACAATCAACTGTACTGGAAAAACTAATAACAAAATCTAAGTGCTGCTACTCATCACCTGTGTGGCTTCAGGAAAAATCTCTGGGCCTCAGTTTCCTTATCTGTTGAAAGAGAGGGCTTGGAACATCAGAACTTTAAAAAAGTTAATCCTACTGCTCTCCTATCCATGAGGATGGTTGGGTGGTGGTGAGGATAGGTAGGGATGTGGTCTGGGATACTGGGAACAGAGCTAGAAAACCAGTGTGTTAGCTCATCTGGGATCTTGTTGAAATGCAGATTCTGACTCAGTAGGTTGGGAGTGAGGCCTGAGTCTCCACATTTCTAACAAGGTCCCAGGTGATGTTGATGTTACTGGTCCATACAAGGTGCTAGATAATTATTTTTCCCAACCTTCTCATTCTATAGATGAAAGTGGGTCATAAAACAGGACCAGTGATTTGCCCAAGCTCATCCCACAACCAAGTAGTACACCCCATAGGAGAATTCCTGGTATCATGATTATTAGTTTGATGACAATGTCATTTTCTATCTGTTCTTTCATATTCTCCCATCCCTTCCAAAGTTAAAACACTGTTTGATAATATTTGGGGACTTTACATTTCTTAAGAGACACTCTGAGTTCAATCTTTTTGGTCATGCCATCTCATTACTTTCACAATTTCATGTCAAACCATGTGCAGTGTTTGCTAGAAAAATAAAATTTGACAAATTAACTAATTTTCAATTCATGGCCTCAGTCTCCATTTAGAATGACTCTGGCATGTTTATGTACTGCGCTTGGAGAGGAAGTGAGTCCACTCAGGAAAATATCCTGTTTGCCGATCCCATGAATTGCAACAGCTGTCCATCTCTTCAGGTGATATCAGCTTCAGCAAAGATTGTTTTTAGATTATCAGGGCCCACATTCTGTGGAGCTTTATGAGTTAAGATAAAAAGAACTTAATCACTATCAAAGCAAAGAAGTAGCCAGGATAAACCATGCTATAGCCAGTAAAAAATGGCCATGCCATCTTTTATCTTCATTTGTCATTCACATCCAATAATTTTTTTGAGTGTCTGGGGGTGCAAAGCAGTGATTAACAAAATTAATTTGGAAAAGACAGTCTATACGTCTAGATAGTTTTAAAAAATAAGCTAGAATGCATTTAAAACTATTTATTATCCTAGAGTTTGTTCTTATTGTCAGGAAAGTACAATTTTTTCTAATCCATATTAATCAGCATTTCCCAAAATATGTTCCTTAGAAAATTAGTCCATGAAATGCTCTAAGGAAAAAAGAGGATTTTTGTCACTAAATAAATTTAGGGCTGCGTGCTTAAATGTATTTCCCTTAAGTTTCACAAAGCACGGTAGAATACAAAAATCTCTGAGAAGTGTTACAGTAAAAAATTTAATTTTGTTTAATAGCATTTCCTCAAATTATTTGACTATAGATCTCTGCCAGCCTCACCTCTACTTTTATCTTCCCTCTGTAATGTCTACTAAGAGCCTATAGAATTAATGTTCTGTGAAATACACCTTGGGAAATCCATATCTGGATTATTTCCTCCAGTTTTTGAGTTTGATTTTTTTCTGATTATCTGGCTAGTGTTTTGTGTTAAACTAATCAGTACAAACTACCTGGTAATGCTGTTTTTAAGGGCATATATCTTAGTACATATTTTAAAGGAAAATGAAAAGGAAGATGTTTAGGAAAGACTGTAAGCTGTAGCCTGCAGGTTTCCTCTCGGGTTGTGAGAGCTTTTAGCATGCCTGTGAGGAGCTGGTTTGCTGTACCATCACAGATGAATGATGGTCCTTCATCTGTGAGGAACTTGAATAGATGGGAAAAAAATATTTAAATTTGGAAATAAATGTCAGTCTTTTGCTGATGTTAGCCACCTCCAGGACAATGTTTCTTAAAGTATTGTGTATGGATCTAACGGTGAGATACTTTAAAATCACAAATGGACAAACATGCAACTCTTCATAGTTATGTATTTGAGTGCATTTCGAAAAATTATAAAGCACTCTAAAACATAGGATTGCATATATATTATTGCTAAAGTTGTATTTATGTTTGAAAAACATAAATTGATTTAAAGAAAAATACTAAGTAATTAACGGTAAAAAGATATTGTGAAAGAGGTATACAAATGATTCAAGCTTGGGAACCAGTGCTGGGGTATTAGCCATGGAGTGAGTTCTGGGGCCTGGCCTGCATCCCGTCAGAAACACCATTGCCCCTGTGTTTAAGAACCATCATAGTACAATGGAAAGGTTTTGGGATGTAGATTGAGGAGATTATGATCTGTGGTCCTGTTGCTGAAGAGTTCACAGCTTTTATAAAACATTATATACTTAGGCACCACTCTCAGTATGATGTCCAAAGAATTGAAAGCCTCATAACCCACACTGGACATGGGTCACTGACAACAAGTTACTGCCAATGAATAAGACAACTTTGAGTTTTGTGTCTTTTGGACAAATACATTGAGCAGTAAATTTAGCCTACATTGCTGAGATACATGACTCACATTTGCCCCCTTAAGATTAACCATCAGTCTATACCTCCAAATCTTTTGCCGTCTATGAGTTATTGCCTTTAAAGAGGCCATTACAATAATTTGGCTGCTTTCTGTTAGATGAGTGGTTTTCCATTGAGGGTAATTTTCTCCCCCCCCCGGGGGGCATTTGGCTACATATGAACACATTCGGCAAAACTGTGGGGGCATTGCTACTGGCATCTAATGGGTAGAGGCCATGAATGTTTCTAAAAGTCCCAAAATACACAGGATAGCTCCCCACAACAAAGAAATATCTGGCCCCACATATTAATAGGGCTGAAGGTGAGAAACCTTGTGTTAGAATGACTTAGACAAGAAGAATTGGGTATAACGAATGCAGAGCTCAATCACACAGATTCACTGGGCATATTTGAACACTTTTTAAAATGTTCCTGATGCATTTTTTTTTTTCAGAGAAGAAGTAATGATAACATAGCAAACTATCTGTGACATGCTCAATACTAGACCTCCCAAAATAGCCAAGTATTAATTCCTGAAACCTGTGAATATATTATTTCACATAACTGAGGATCTTGAGATAAGATTATCTTGAGTGTACCTAAACTAATCGGAAGGGATCTTATAGAAGGCAGGCAGGAGGGTCAGGGTAAGGAGAGAAGATGTAATGATGAAAGTGGAGGTTGGGGTGACATGATTGTAGCTAGAGGAAGGGCCATGAGACAAGGAATGCTAGCAGCCTCTGGAAGGTAAAGAAGGCAAGGAAACAGATTTCCCCCTCCTGCATCCAGAAGAAATGTAATCCTTCTGACATTGTGATTTTAGCCCTATAAGACTTTGGACTTCTGACTGCTAGAACTATAAGATACTAAATATGTGTTAAAACTATGCCACTAAGTTTGTAGTGATTTGTTATAGAAGCAATAAGAAATTAATAATTACTATCATATGGCATGGTTTGAGAATGGACATGTATTCCACATACAGGATAAATAGATCTCAGATTTTTACTGTATTAGAACACAAAACATAGTTAAACCTATAGCTCTTTGAAACATTTTTTTTCCTCTAAGACTGTGGGAGATTCTTTGGGGTTTTGCTTGAGGACTAATGAAAAAAGCATTGGTGGTGTAATGGCTCTTTGACAGATTTTTTTTTTTTTCTTTTTAGGACCACACCCACAGCACATAAAAGTTCCCAGGCTAGGGGTTGAATTAGAGCTACAGCTGCTGGCCTACACCAGAGCCACAGCAATACAGGATCTGAGCCATGTCTGTGACCTACACCAGAGCTCACGGCAACGCTGGATCCTTAACCCATTGAGCAAGGCCAGGGATTGAATCCGTATCCTCATGGATACTAGTTGGGTTTGTTATTGCTGAGCCACAGCAGGAACTCCTGGTTGATAGAATCTTAAATAAGCCAACTTTCTCTGTGCTGCCTTCTTTTGCAGGAAATTTATGGGTAAAATAATTCATGAAGTGGTTTGAAAGATAGTGCATGAAGAACTATTGTGATCATGGCCATACAATTATCCACGAACTCTCCAAAATTACAAACATTTGTTATGCTGTCACTCGAATGCTTTTATTAATTTTTACAACCATTAATCTTTGTCATAGGATTATTATAAGTTTTTCACAGAAGCCTCCCTGAAATATTGCTTTTCAGTTTGAATTCTAGATAAGAATGGTATCAATGTGTTTGTAAGCAATCAGGTGGCATCCAGAGTACAGCACGGAGTCTTGTAACTGTCAACACCTAAGAATGTATCTGTTGGCATGCCTGTGTCCGTAGCTGCAGCTTCCTGCTCTTGCATAGCCCCCCACACCAACCCTATCCCTTTGAGTTCATGTCCCTCATCTACCCTCTCCATCTGCAAAATGTGAAAAATTTAGAATTATTTGTTATACAATAATAGTACACATACACACAGAGACACATGAACGGGTAATTCATATTTGCATAGCACCTAGCAGCACACGCAGTGCTTTTTACCTTCATTGTCTTATAATCCTTCAGACAGTCTTTGCTATTATCAAAATTTTACAGATCAGGAAATGGGAACAAAAAGAATTTCAGTGATTGGTCTAAAGTCAAAAGGGCACAGAGGCGAGTAGGACCCAAATTACCTTTCTCTGACTTGGAAACCACTGGCCCTGCTTCTAGGTGGCTCCATGGCACCTGCCCTTTCAGAGATGGGCAGTTAGAGAGCTCAGCCAGGTCACTGTGGTGATCACTTTGATCACTTACATGGCAAGAGTGTCCTGTGTGTGCTCCAGTCAACTGGACCCCAATGTTCTCCTGCTCTAAGACTTTATTTCTCTTTCTCTGGGCCTTGGGAGACCTCCTCTTGAACCTTCACTGTTTCATTAGTCTGGGGGAAGAAGGTATTTCTCTGGCTCCTGGTTTCTCCCCAAGGTCCTTTGGTTCTTTCTTTGTGGACCCTTTTATGGATACATGCTTTCTGAAATCTATTGACTAAATTCACATGAAGTGAAATGAATAATTAGCTACTTCATTATTCCCTTTCCTTAATTTTCATATATTATAAAAAGGTTAGTACTAAATGGAATAAGGTAGATCACTCATTATAGGATATTGTGGTAAATTCTATTCAAAGTTGAGTACAGGTCTTTGTTCAAAAATGTAACCCTTGGTTCTACTATTTGTTTTGAGGATGCAACCTATTGTTTAAATTTATTTTGCCTTGTCTGAGAAATTTTAGGCTCCATTTAAGGCTACACGGTTATTTCTAATGAAGACAGGTTGTGAAGTTTTCAAAATTTACTACCTTTGGGAGATTTCTGTTCCAGCATTTGATAAAGAATATGGATGATATTAAAATATTAAAGGCAAAAATTATTTTATGTAATATCAAAAACAAAAAAAGACAAAAATGAAAACCCTTATATGGTTGAAAAATTTGTCAAGTCCCCAGCTAAGTACCTTAAATAGGTAAGATATCCTGACTATTATGTCCATACTTTTTAAATCATAAAAAGTTGTCATGTCAGATGAATTAGCACTCTTATTAAGAATTTATTCTATTGATTACCATATTACAGACTTAAATAAGCAAAATCAACATTACTTGGCTGTAAGCTTTTAGTATCAAGAGGTATTTTATACATGTTTGGATTGAAAACAAGATCTTTTACTACTCTAGGTGGAAAGCCATCAGAAGAATTATAAATGAAAAACCAAAATGGGAGAATTTTTTAAAGGACTTGAAAATTCTACAACATAGAGAAAAAGAGAGAAAAATGTACAGTGACATAAAGTATGGTATAGACTTTAGGAAGGGTTAGTCTTATTTCTTTCTTTTCTTACCTTTTTTTTTTTTTTTTTTTGCTTTTTAGGGCCGCACCTATGGCATATGGAAATTTCCAGGGTAGGTGTTGAATTGGAGCTGCAGCTGCTGACCTGTGCCACAGCCACAGCAATGTGGGATCTGAGCTGCCTCTGTGACTTCCACCACAGCTCACAGCAATGCTGAATCCTTAACCCACTGAGAGAGGCCAGGGATCAAACCTGCATCCTCATGGATACTGGTTGGGTTTGTTACCACTGAGCCACAATAGGAACTCCCTAGTCTTTTTTTTTTTTTTTTTGTCTTTTTGCCTTTTCTAGGGCTGCTCCTGAGGCATATGGAGGTTCCCAGGCTAGGGGTCCAATCGGAGCTGTAGCTGCCAGCCTACGCCAGAGCCACAGCAACGCGGGATCCGAGCCACGTCTGCAACCTACACCACAGCTCACGGCAACGCCGGATCCCTAACCCACTGAGCAAGGCCAGGGACCGAACCCGTAACCTCATGGTTCCTAGTCAGATTCGTTAACCACTGCGCCACGACGGGAACTCCAGAACTCCCTAGTCTTATTTCTTTTCTTCATGCTGACACATTTTCATTTGGAATATTTTTAAGTGTATGAGGAAAATGAGAAAGAAAGATCAGGAAATAATATACTAATTTTCTTATCCAGTAGAATATGACTAAATTAATATTATTTCATGGTTAGGCATATAAAATACAATTCAAAATAAAAGACTGAAATGTGTAGCATTAGAAAGATATTCATATTTTGGGCATACCATGGGTATAAAAAATTCTTATTCCTTCTTCTCACTACTTTTGATGATAATAAGGCAGTGTTAATTAAGGAACATCCCTTCCCATCAGCTTTTAATGCCATATTTTGTATTATTTGCATTTGTCTTCTTACTGCTTGAGCTTTCAGTGTAGTTGATTGACATCATTTTTTTCTTAGCATTTTTTATTAAGATAAATTTATTCCTTAGAGTGAGGCATTAAAGTAGTATATTAACGTTTTCTCAAAGATGGTAAAATTTGAAAAATACTCAAATATTTTCTTTATGAATGGCATAATTCAGCTGTAGGTATTACTGGAAAAACTGGGGAGAAAAGTATTACCTTTTATACTGCCTGTCCTATCGTGGTTACACCAACAAATAGGATGACAATCCAGTTCAAGAATATTTCCTTTTCTTTTAAAAGTGAGACCTTGAGGTCCACTTGAATTCTTGCACTACCTCCCCTTCCCAGAGCCTTTTTAAATTTTGGCAACTTTTTGCAATTAGGTAATGGAAGCACAATTCCCGTTCAGAAAATTATTCTACAAGGTGCCAAATTCAGACATTATAAAGAAAATACACTACTCTACCTTAAGACATGATTCTATCATTAAAATAATCCTGACAATTCTCAGAGAGCAGTAGGAAATGGGCTGTTGGGATCTGACAACTCGCTATTTCAGTAGGAAAAAGATGTACAACTGGTTTAAACCAAATGACAAATTCTCATTCAAAAAAATAACTACTCATTCAATAATGCTTTGTGTCTATGGATCTGTCTTTTCACAGCTTTCAGGCTCAGGTGCTCGTAAATGATCAACAGTGTACCAACCTACTACTTTAGGAAGGTAAGCAGAGAGACACATTTGAATCTGAGTGAATAGAATTGAGCAGTTTGCACAATCTCTGTGACGCCCCATTCCTACAGATATAAAATGTGAATAATGATCTCTGCCTTCCCGGATTGTATTTAGGACTATAGAGCACGTGTATAAAATGTGTAGTGCAATTGTATTCACCCAAGAGGTGCTCAATACACAGTGATTAAACTTGAGAAGACAGCACTTCTAAAAAACTCATTCTCTAAGTGTGGTCTCCATGGCATGTTTGGCTTTAATCACCTGATACTGAAAGCCTGGGTGAATGCAGGGTACTCTGAAATTTCGGACCTGATGACAACACATTAGGATCCTCAGGATCTGTTTGACTGTTCTAAACAGTTTACTTAGTCAATTCGCTTAAAAAAATTAGGTCACTTCAGATCTGGCCCCCAAACCTGGTTTCATGAAATGTTTGATTTTTCAGTCTATTGTTCTGATCATATAGAGGCAAAGTCACAGATTATCCTAGTCAACATTCACAGCACTTCTGCTTGACTGAAAGGACCCACTGATATAAAAACAGAATGTTTGCAACATAACAATATTGGGTTAAATTTTGCATTCTTGTTTTCATGTGAGCTTGTTTGAAGCACAGTCAGGGTAACTGGGAAGAAGCATTTGATCGAAGGATTCCCAAGGGTTTGTTTGGAATCACTGAGTCACTAAAGCTCAGGCTGGAAGAAATCACATGGACCTATCTACCTGCTTCCCAGCAGGAACACTCACCCCCTTTCACAAACCAGAGTTTATCCTGTTCCTTAAGAGCTGCTGAGAAGGGAGTTCTGGAGGTTTTAAACAATCATGAAAGACACTTATGCATTGTGCCTAGTTATAGCTCTTCCCACTTCTAAATAAAATGAAAAAAGAAATTCCTTTTTCAATAAATGGTCTATTAATCTTAGTAGGTGAAATACAGTTCAATTTGTATTTTCTCTCCTATGATTTTATTCTCCTTTTTCTAACCAGGAACCTTTATTCGTCTATTCATTCACTCATTCATTCATTCATTATTTTATGAGTACCTACAATCTGCTAGGCTCAGGGCTTGGTATGATTTTGATAGAGAGAAAGAAGAGCAAAGGTAGACCTTGGCTTCTAGAATCCAGAGTCTCACTGAGGAGAAAGACATGTGAAAGAATAATTAAAATAAGATAAGCACCATGACTGAGTTATGAAAAATTCTGTGAAAGTACAAAGGAGAAAGCAAATAACGAAAAAACCTGAAGTTTTTCTCTCTGGACTTTTCCTGGAAAACTCATCTTTCATTCAGAAGATAACAATTCTCTAGTCTTCCTTTCTGCACTTAGAAGCATATTTCACAAAGCTTAATATCAGAAAGTTCTTCCTTCTGTAACCTGAGTCCCTCATGCAGAACAGAGAGTGGGAAGGGAATGGGTGCTGAGTGGTAACCACCTCAATGTGGGAGGTAGCTATTATTTTTCTCATTTTTCAGATTTTATTCACCATTGAATTCCTGATATAAGTAGGTGTTCAGTAAAAGAGAAAACAGCATGAGAAGGGTTAAGTGACATCTCTGAAGTCACGAAGCTGGTAAATTCTTATATGTTCTCTGGTCTTTACACAACTCTAAGCCACTGAAGCCTTTTCCAATGATTACAGAGTTGGTGGAAATGGAGAATGTCAGATGGCATTCTCTGTATAAAGGATCTTCCTACTCTTGAAGGTCAAATGCAATACCTTCCCTTTCTTATTGCATGGCCATCGTATCTTAATGGTGAAGAGAGCTGGCTCTGGAGTCTCTCTTTGGGTTCAAATCTCAGCTTCTCTGCTTGCTAGCTACTTAATAGAGTCTTCTCATTGATAAAATGAGAACAATAATAACATCTGTCTCATAGAGCTGTTGTACTGATGAAAGGAGATAACGAATGTAATGTGCTTAGTGCAGAGCCTGAATATAGAAGCCCTTAATACACATGAGCTAATATCTGTTCCAGGTGTCAAGAGCAGTGGTCACAATCTCCCTAGTGACTGATTTCAGAGACCCAACTGGGAATTTTTTTTCTTAGGTTCTAGTCTCTGAGAAAATATAGAGCAGCTTGTCTTTCATATTCTTGATAACTTTTATTAAGCCAGCCACACTTCAGAGTGTTTGTTTCTATAGTAAATATACTCCCAGTCAGAAACTCTTTCTGCATAAAACTTTTTTCTTTCTCCCTCTAGTCTTTCAGTCTCCTTTGGACTGCTAAGGAACAAGACCACTGGTAAAAAAATTTTTGCAGATGGAAAATATAAGAAATTTTTTTTAGAAAAGAGAGTCAGCAATTGCTGACAGTTACTGGAAAATCTCAGGCAGGGATAGGTGATTAAACAGTTGCTAATTAAATAACACCGGGGTGAAAATTTCTCTGGATATTAAAAATACACCCCAATCCATGTATGTCTCTTTTATCCATAGTAATTCATCCTGTAAATGTGTTGGTCTATTTTTTCTTACCTCAAATAGAGATTCTGACTTGGCCATTGCCATGCCAGAAACAGATTGAACTTTTCTATGAATATTAACCTATTTGCAAAAAGAATAGAATAATTCTATTCTGGAAAGACGTGTGGACATAATTTATCTTATGTTTCATGATCACACATAAAATTAGTGGGAGTGAAGTATTCTGACTTCCATTTCAAAGCTCTTTATTTGATATCAAGAACTACCTTTTAGATGTAAACTACTACATTTAGAATGGATAAGCAATGAGGTTCTACTGTACAGCACAAGGAACTATATCCAGTCTCTTGGGATAGACCATGATGAGAGATAATATAGGAAAAGGAATGTATATATATATGTGTGTGGCTGGATCACTTTGCTGTATAGCAGAAATTGGCACAACATTATAAATCAACTATCCTTTAACAAAAGAAAATTCAGAAAAAAAGAACTGTCTTTTGTTGTCGATTTCACTAAACTAATAGGCTACTATTGATATATGGTATGAAGTTGCCTAATAATGACCTGAAACTATGTCATAGAAGGACAGAGGAAGACTTTCCATAATGTATTGAACAATATCATTTTCCCATTTTCTGGGGGTTATAGAGAGCAGATAGCAATAAAATCCTACAAAGAGAACATGAGTGAAAAGTTTGCTCTCTCATTCTCCTTTTCTTTGTTCTATACCAATGTCACATACCATGTACCCAGCTTCTGTCTGGATTGAACACAGAAAAGGGCAGTGATATTATTATTTCATATTCTTAAACTGATCTCCCTTGGCTTTTACAATTACCTAATGACTGTTTTCAAGCACGGCTTGGACTTAGAAGATTGCAACCTTGGCTCAGAAAGGAGCAGTCTTATTCCTCAGGCTATTTTCTTAAGCTCTGAAAGCTTTAGTGAAATAATGCATTATTATGTCACATATGGTGCTCATCTCAGATGAATGCTAGAAGCTGCTGAGTTCTATATCCGTAAGAGATATCCATATGTGGGCAGAGTGAGTTTGTGTGTCAACAGTTATAGGGAGAACAGTCTCCTGTGCCAATACCCCTTGGTATTTGGAACATTTTTTTGTAGTGGGAGAAAGAAAAATCTAAACATATTTTTAAGTATAGGACACTCAAATATGAATCCTAAGAACCTGGTTTTGAACAAATTATCCTGTATTTCCTAGTGTGAAAAATACTATCTAATGGATTTTTATCCTTAATATGTTCTCTTCCCCAATGAGCTCTCCTCAAAACTATACTTACTAGTAACTGTTTTGATAGAGGACTTAAATAATTCTGCCACATACTAGTTTTAATCACACATAAGAGAGGCATGAAACAAATCTTGAAAGGCAATCTAGTTGCAACAAAAACAAACAAACAAAACCCAAAACAAACAAACAAAACCAAAACTCAGAAAAATGAATAGCTAGATCACTATCTAAGAGGACTCCTTGATACTCAACGTGCTGACTTTACCTAGTCTCAAATCTTATCTTCTAGATGAGTGTAGTCCTGGCAACATATCTTTCTTGTGCAAAAGCATGAGGTGATTCCTCTTCCATATTCACCATTATCTTCCCTTTCTTAAAAGTCTACTCTAGGCCAATGAGGAACATTTCAACCCAGGCACTTACGTTACATGGTGTATTGAATCCAAGTCAGAAGGGCCAAACAGTGGTTGAGAAACAAACCAGCAGTTGTTTGAGAATATCACTGGCCAGTGACTCAGACCCAACATTTCAGACAAGTTGTTTTGGGAATTGTATGGTCTCAAGCGGGGAAAGGCAAACTTGTTCACCCACATGTTGAGGGGAAACAAAGAAGATGGTAATTTGTTCCCCTGTATAAATGTGTTCCACCCACTCCTAGCCACAAGTAGGAGTAAAGGATGGGACTTTTGGCCTGAAGGGTAGAGTCACAGTCGTCCCCCTCATTTCCTTGTAAGGATGTTGGGGAGACCAATGAGATCATGTCTGTGAAGTGGATTGAGTGGAATGTGCTCATGTCCTCCAATGTAAATTATGCCAATAAGAATTTTTTTTTAAATTTCCCTTTTCTTTTCTCAAAACTCTCACAAGCCATTGGCAACCTGTACAGATTGTCCCATGTCCTTAAGTTCAAGTCTCTCTGGCAGCACACCCTGGGTGATTCATTTGTGGTCTCTGTGTAAATGGCCATATCTTAGCTCTTTGTCTTATAGAACCTTGCCATACAGAGCTGGAGCTGTTCTGAGTGAGGAACTGTATAGAAAGATACAAAGGAAGACTTGTTGGCCCTGCTGTCTAGCAAATTTGTCATAAAGTCATATAATATTGAGTTCTCTAGATCTTGCCTGTGGTGATATTCAGAAATTAATTGTTCAAAATTGCTTCTCTGGACACCTTGTATATTTTCATGTGATAGTCTATGATATATTCTGCATGAAAAATTTATCTGATTACATGCTTTTAGGAAAGCCAGAAAGACCTTTGACCATGATGTATTTGACCATTAATTTATTTCCTTTTAGTACTGTTCTCTAAGACATAAAACCAATTTAAAACCAGTGGTGTTAATGAAAACTTTCCTAAGGTCCATTTCTATTTTCTGATATTATCTGCCTTTAAGAAATATAGCAGCTAATAAAAGAGGAAGAAAGATTTGGGGAATGATTTTAGAAAATTACTATCAAAATTTAGTTATATTTACATGGGTTCTGGATCTTTTTTTAAGCACTTGTCCCATCAGATTATTACTCTTAAAACAGTAATTTCTTGATGTTTATTCTCTAAATTCCTTTGCTCATATCTGCTAAACTAATGTTTTAAATGCTCTTGTTTCTATTTGTTTAATGTTTGTATGTAGAAGTTAACCACTTTTTGCATATTGGACCTTGTATCCAGTGGCCTTGAGATATATGCATTTATTAATTCTGATAATGAATAATGAAAGTTATATTTTCCTTTTTTCTATTCTTAAGCTTTTTTATTTCTGTTTCTTGTCTTATTGCACTAATTAGGACCTCCAGTATAATTTGAACAAAAATGGTGATAGTGGGTATCTTTGTCTTATTCTAAAAGTCACAAGTTAGGATGTTTGCTATAGAACTTTTGTGAGTACACTCTCATATTAAGAAAGATCCCTTGGTTTGCTTGGCACTTTTTATCATTAATGGGTATTGAATTTTAACAAAAGCTTTTTCTGAAACTAATGAATTTATTATGTGATTTTCTCTTTTTTTCTGTAAATGTGGTGAATTACATTGATTTTTAATCATAAACTATCCTTGCATTGCTGAAAAAACCATTTTGTCATGGTTAAGTTGTTTATGATTTTTGCCTCTATGTGTCTGCTATTTTCTTTCTTATAATGTCCTGGTAAATTCTGCTGGGCTGACAAATAATAGGAAACTGTCTCTTCACCATTTTTTTATTCTCTGCAAGTATTTGTGTTAGATTGGTGTTATTTATTCTTTAAATTCTGAAATAATTCACTGCTGAAAGAAATTATCTGGAAAGTAGAGTTTTCTTTTTGGGAAGGTTTATAAAAATATGTTTCTTTCATATACCAGACAATTCAGGTTTTTTATTTTTTCTGTTGGTTTGATAATATTTTCATATGAATAGTCATATTTACTGGCATAAAGTGTTTCATAATATTTTCTAGTAATCATTTAAATATCAGTTGATAGCTTACAGTGCTATTTCTACAACCAATAATAATGCCAAATACAATGATCAGTTCTTGAAGTTTGCCAAGCCATTTCCTATTGATTTATTTGTGCAGTTAAATGAGATAAAACAGTACTGACATGAGTCACACATTCTTTTTTTTATCTCTGTGATGTCAATGTTTGGCTTAATATGAAAGAACTTCTTCAGCCACAGGGGGAATCAAAATACTAGTAATATTTGTGATTGGAGGCTTGTGGTTTGGATGAACTGAGGCATACCACCAATAGCTCATAAATATCATCTTTCAGTTGCCCTTTGTTCTTGAGATTATTCCAAGGATGTGTTGGTGAATGTATGGATTTCCTGGATGAAGAGTGCGAAGTGCAGTGGGGATGATAAGGAATATTTTTAACTAAAATACTTCTGGTGTCAGGCATTTCAACTTCAAGCAGTACAGCCTAATAATTCTGTCATAAAATTAAGCACCTTTAGCTTCATTAGTTTCTGACAGGGTGAATTGGGTTTGTACATAATTCGTGTGTAGTACTCTCTTTCAAGGTATAAAGTGGAGTTAACATGATTTCCCCTTTGTGCATTATTGGTGCTCATAGCAAATAATGAAATATTGTATGTAGTGCCTTACCCTCCAGGGAACATCAGAAAGAAGGTCTTAACCTATGAGGTTGATAGAAGCAGTTCTGACCTTTGATAATAATGATTTTCCTCTGGGTCAAAAATAAAGCAGGAAAGGTAGCAATAGAAAGAGATCTTGGGATTTCTCTGGTGGCACAGTGGGTTAAAGATCTGGCATGGTTACTGTTGTGGCTTAGGTCACTGCTGTGTCATGGGTTTGATCCCTGGCCTGGGAACTTCTGCATGCCATGGGCGCCTCCAACTCCCCCCAAAGCAAAACCTCTGAGGAGCTTCAAGAAGGTTCAGCTTACTATGGCTGTAACTCTCTGCTATTGTGAAGCCTCAAATAGAACTGTTAGTGGAAGCACACTCTTCCTCAGACTATGAATGGAATGATAAAATCAGAAAGAATAACCAAACAAAAAGACTTTCTCTATTCCTAAATAAATTATTAAAAAATAAAAAAGAAAGAAGAAAGTGAATTTCAGCTTGGGAGGGACTGCAGAGGTCACTAAGTCTGGTGCCCTAATAGTCCCCTGAAGAAAACTGGACTCTCAAAGATTAAGCGACAACTATGATAGAGAAACTAATGCTACAGGTGTGTCTTGCTTTAAGGAAAACCAGATTCCAAAACTCTAAACATCTAAACAGCTGAACTAGAAGAGTCATTATTACTTTACAAAGGAATTTATTATTTAGTAAATAACCCTCTGCAGCATTCATTAAGCAGCAACTTCCCAGTGCCTTCGAGAAGTGATTTAACTCACAAACCTTTGACTTTCATGCAGAGCTCCAGCACTTGTTTAAGGAAGCAAAGTCCACCAATATTTTTTCTATCACTGGTCAGTGTAAACTCCGTCACATACCTGGATGTTTGCCAGGGCACACACGACTAGGGACAATTTATGGCATTTTCCCAGGCGGTGAGGTATGTGGATGTTGTTGCTTCTACTGAACAAAATGTGGAACCTGAGCAGTACAAGTCAGGATAGAGAGGGTGGGCCATGAGCTAGGGCTGGAAGACCTTTCAAGTCTGAGGGTGTGGCAGGATATTGCTTTCCTTCTTGTCAGCCACACCTTCAAGACTTTTTTTTTAATGGATACAATATATTTTATCACAAAGGTATATTAAAAATGGAGCAGAGGTTGGGTGGAGTAGCGGTACCACAGTTGAAAACCTTTACCTCCTAGTTGACTGGGTGGAGTGAGCAAGGGCAAGGCATTCCTTGCCAGGCTTGTTTATCTTGGCTCACAGGACCAGCAGGGGAGCAACTGGGCTCCCTCTGGCCATTATACTGAAGTGTTCTTTTGTCTCAACTCCCTGCATTCCCAAGGGATTTCCTGTAAACCGTTTCTACCAAGGGTTTTGATTGAGAAAAGGGAGGGTTATTTGGGTTCATTACCTTTAAGGCATCCATTCATGAAAAAAAAAAGCAAGAGATCATGAAAGAAGTTAGCATAGGATAGACTTTTTTTTTCCCTATACACCTCAAAATATTGTGCCTTGAGACTTCCATAAAACTATGAACTCATCAGGCTAGGTTATGGTTAGAAAAACTCATTTAGAGATGCCTGTGTAAAAAGCCTCATGGAAATTGGAAATGTAATAATAACTAACATATACTGACGCTGTTCTAAATGCCGTCTCTATATTAATTCATTTAGTTTTTATAACACCCTATGTAGCATCAGCATCATCATCATTATCACTACCACCCCAACTGTCCAGATGTGGGAGATGAAGAATACAGAGGTTAAAAAGTTTGCCCACAGTCACTTAAACTTAGTAGTAAGTGGAGGAGGCTGCATTCAAACTGGATTCAAAGTCAGACAATCTGACTCTAGAACTGGTAATCTCAACACCTATGTTCTGCTACTTCTTTAAAAATGGAACATAAAATAGATTTTAAAAGAAACACCCCCTCAAACCAACAACTGTCTCAGAATCAGAGTGAAACACAGGCAGGAAAATAAAATATTATAAGCAAAAAAATTATTTTCTCCTCAAATACTGTTGTTTAAAATTTACTTTCATATAAATGTTAAGGACTAATCATAGGGAAACTCTTTAATGCAATGGATAATAAACGAGCTATTTACACCAGAGGCAAATTTTTTCTAAAACTGTTATAAAGAAATATATAATGATTTAGACAAATTTGTGGGTCTTGTAGTCTTACAATGGATTTTAGAGGGAAAGAGGGTGTCTCTAATATCTTAATCTAAAAATTCACTCAGCCTTTTATTCATTAGGAGATTCAAGGATTTTTACTCTTAATCAAGGAGGGCAACCAAATGCTTCTCTCTCATTTTTTTGGTGCCAAAGTAAGTGATACTAAACTATGTGTTGCCCATTCATTAACTGCATATCGCAGTTTTTACAGACTTATTACCTGGTATCATTTTTTTACCACAAAATGTTTCTTAAATGCTGAAAAAAAGTTCACCAAAAACAGAAGAGTCAAACAGAAGTGAAAGTTTAAAAATTCAAAAAAGTGAATCTGTTTCTTACTTGTGAAACATTATTTAATAACGTATCTAGGTATAAAACCCCCACATTTATTTTTTCCAGCTTCAAATTTGATTTCTGGGAAGGCTGGTTGACTAAGCAGATGTAGGAAGCATATCTTCTAACTTGAAATATATAGTAATGCCAGCTATAATATAAATTTTAAAATATTAGCTACAAAGCTGTGTTCAAAAGCCAGAAAGGGAAATCTCTTAAGTAGCAGGAAGCAGAGGGAACTTGTTATTGTAATGAGTGCTAGTTGATGCCACACAGGTCAAGGATATTAGCATGGATGTATGCTTTAAAAGCTAATGTCTAAAGCACTTTGTACAATGGGGAAATGCCTGTCCAATTCATAAAGGGGGGTAGAATACTCTGGTCCAGGGATAGGCTTGGAATTCAACATGGACATGTGGCTTGGGCACAGATCATCTGCTCTGGCCATGGTGCAAGACTTGTGGAAATTTTAAGTCCAAATCTAGGCTTCTGGTGGGACTTGAGTTTGAATAATCCAGGTAGTGCAGAACTACAACCTCAGAGTCTAAGGTAAAGATGGTCTAGAAACTTGTAGAGCTCCAGCAGAGGAAAATACAAAACTACTCCCAAAGGAATCTTCAAACCTCAGGGTATAATCATTATAGAGGTGGGAGGCATTTCTCTCTGAAGATGAGGTTATAGACCAAAATGACAAAGCACAAGCAAAAACTCACTGCTTAAGAGAGACTTAACTGATGGGATGAATGGAAGAATCCTATTAGATAAATTAACTAGTGATGTAGTTATCTAAAAGACATAAAAATAAATGTATTAAGAAAGGATAATGAGAAAAAAGAATGTATATGGATGTATGGCTGGGTCACTTTGCTGTGCTGCAGAAATTGACAGAACATTGTAAATTAACTATAATAAAAATATTAAAAGTCCATCTGAGAGGTGAAAATAAAATAAAATGACAATCTCCTGAGGAAAAATAAATTCGTTTTATCTTTCTTTGGGGGGAAAAGATGGTCAGTGAAAACAGAATGAATGAATTCATAATAAAAAAGAGAGCATGTTGACAAAGAGGGAGATTTAAAAAAGAACCAGGCATAAATTACAGAAGTGAAATATGTCATTAAAAATGAAAATATGTTACTAAAATAAAAAACTCAATAGATTGGTTAAACAAAACCTAGATGAACTGAAGGCCTAAGAAAAGCACTCAGAATGTAGGCCAAAGAGAAAAGGAGATGTAAAATATAGGAGAAGTTAAGAAAACGTGGCAGATGGGAAAGATTACAATATACACTATTGGAAGCACAAAAATCTTCCCTATAAATCAAAGTAATAGTTATTTTTTATATAAAAGAAGCAGCAATTTCATGTACATATAAGGTATTTAGATATTGATGCTAATTATTAAAGAAATACAAATCAAAACTATAATGCCCTACCACCTCACACAGGTCAGAATGGCCACCGTTAAAAAGTCTAGATGGAGTTCCCATTGTAGCCCAGTGGTAATGAAACTGAGTAGCATCCATGAAGACACTGGGTCAACCCCTGGCCTCGCTCAGTGCTGTTTCTGTGGTGTAGGCTGGCAGCTACAGCTCTGATTCAACCTCTAGCCTGGCAACTTCATATGCCACAGGTGCAACCCTAAAAATGAAAATAAGTAAAATAAAAATTAAAAGTTTAGAAATAACAAATGTTAGTGAGGGCGTAGAGAAAAGGGAACCTTCCTACACTGTTGGTTCGAATATAAATTGTTGCAGCCACCCTAGAAAACAGTATGAGGTTTCTTTTAAAAACTAAAAATAGAGCTACCGTAGGATCCTACAATCCCACTCCTGGGATATATGCAGGGAAAACTCTAATTCAAAAAGATACATGCACCTAAGTATTCAGAGCAGTACTATATATACAGTGCCAAGACTCAGAAGCAACCTAAATGTCCATCAACAAATGAATGGGTAAAGATGTAGCATTTATGCATAGTGGAATATAACTCAACCACAAAAAAGAATGAAATAATGCCATTTGCAGCAACATGAATGGACCTAGAGATTATCAGACTAAGTGAAGTAAGTCAGAAAGAGAAAGACAAATATCATACGATATCACATATGTGGAAGCTTGAATATGACACAAATGAATTTATTTATGAAACTGAAATGGACTTGTTGACATAGAGAACAAATTTGTGGTTACCAAAAGGGAAAGGGGGTGAGGAAGGGATAAATTAGGAGTTTGGGATTAGCAGATAAAAACCACTATACATAAAATAGATAAACAACAAGGTCCTACTGTGTAGCACAAAGAACTATATTCTAGTAATAAACCATAATGTAAAATAATATGAAAAAATATGTATAAATATGTGTATATATATATGCATAACTGAATCATTTTTCTGTATATCAGAAACTAAGACAATATTGTAAATCAACTATACTTCAATAAAAAATATTAGAAAAGAGAATAGGTTTGCTGCCTCTCTTTTCAATAGCTTTTCTGGAAATGTGGAAGTTTAATGAATTTTTCCTGCTCTGAGCTGCAGAAACTTCTTATGGATTAGTTACTAGTTATTAGCTATTGCCTCTGTGACCCCTTAAGTTTTCAAAGGTTCCAGATTACTTGTGTCTTTTCTCTTTAAAGGCTCAGAGGCTCTAAAGTGGATAACTATATAATTCAATTAGCATGTTCTATAGAAGATAATCAATTAAGTAACCAAAGTTCTCAAAGTCCTGCTTTTTTCTTTTGTAGCAGATTTGAGAATGATGGTCTAGAGGCTCAATTCTTACTCCTCTCAAAACCTGGTGCATATCATCAAGAGCTTTAAATTTTCTACTTTAGAAAAACCTTTCATCAAAGAAATTTTTAAATGTTTCTGAACTGTAAAGTATCCTAGTATTTTCTACAATACTCTCAAAGAAGGTTTTGATATCATATACATCTTGCTTATTACCTTTGCTTTTTCATATTTAAAAAAACCACTGCTCCCATTCCTTTGACATCATCTTCCTTCTCCTGGTTCGTGCTCCATATTCTTTAAAATTTTTTTCTTCATGGATTTTGATTGCAGATTTGTAAAGCATTGGTAGAAACAAATTACATGCTTTAAACATCCCCCCTCCCCCACTTACATAGACTCAGACACAAGGCACACACTCACACAGATACAGATCCTGGGAGAGACTAGGTGTGCCACAGTGAGAAGGAAAGAAGGCAAACAGTGCATTATCCCATAAGGGAGCAGAAAGTGTCTTCACTGACAGACTTCACAGTCCCCTGATTTCTCTTCAAAAGTTGGTTCCAAGTGGGCTCACCCCTTAGCATGGGATAACAGGATGACTAAATTTGACTAATTTTAATCTGACTTTATATGAATGAAAGAATTATCAATAATCCCATTCAATGCATTTCAGGCAAATCATATGCGACATGCACAAGAGATAGGACCATTATTACTCAAATTTCTCTTTGGTTCAAAAACTTCCTGTAATGGTTATGACTTTAAAATATTTGATTTTTAGGTAATTACTGCTAACATCAGAGTGATAGTAACTTGGATTGTTTTGTTTTTTAACCTCATTTGAAAAATAAGCTCTTCAACTGAAATATAAAACACATGCATATTTCAGACCAAGGCAAAAATGCTAAGCTTGATATAAACATATGAAACATAAGCCTTGTCTCTTTTAGATCCTAAAGGTGATGTATTGTTTTTTCAATTGTACAAGAATTTGGTAAGTTCGAGAAAAAGGCTCTGAGAAACTTTTCCCTCTGGAATGAAGTGAAAGAATTAAAATTTTTCAAGATAAAAATTTCATTATTACCTTATGTATCTGTAAAGCTTTTTTCTTTCTTCTTTCCTTCCTCTGATATATAAAAAGTAGTTATAGCAAGAATAGTGTATCTTTGACTTTTAGAAATAATGACTCAACTTAAAAAAAATCCTAAAGTATTAAACAGTGAGAACACAAAAGCTGGAATGAACTCATGAAAAATTGAAATCAGTTTTAAAAAGTACATTTGATGACATGTAGCATGACATTTAGCAGCTTTCTTAATTAAGTGGACTAAAAACCAGATAACACAATTTTAAAAGGAATTTCTTTTTCCATGCTGACAGGAAACATTTGTTTTGTTTTAGCTAGACGGTCTAAAAAATGCTATTTATAATAGCTTTGCCAAAGTGAAAAAGAAAAAAAAAGAGGTCTACAAATTCTCATTCATTTCTACTTTTTAAAAATTTGCTGTATTCTCAAATGTTTCTTTCACTGAGTGTTCAGCTGATAGGAAAAAATATGATTCAATTCTCCAAAGACTAATGGACACTTTTCATTTCCTGGGCCAGCACATATGGAGAAGATAATTCTTATGAAGCATATAAGATAATTCTTGATGAAATAAGTTAACTTTCAGTTGGAGCTACCTTTCCTTCCTCTCCGCCCTCTTCATTAAGTGTTATTTCTCCCAGTCCAGAAAGCCTAGGCACAGATGATACTGAAATTTTGTTATTTAAAGGAAGAATAAATGATGAACATTTTTCTTCTGCATAAGACTTGGGCTCTTCATTTATCCATCTACAAACACTTCATTCCTTCTGTTTTTATTTTTAACAGGCACCCCCAAAACATGGATTGTAAGAAGGGATTAACATTCCTTGTGGTGTCTCAATGCAATATTTCTGTATCTCCTCTTAAGCGCATCCTGTCCTGTTTTTTCCCACCATGAGAAAGGGATAAGGAACAATGATCAAATTCACTCTGAAGTACTGACAATAAATAGAACTGAAAGGAGCCATATCAGACAGAAAAACTCTTACTCCCAATAACAAGCAATAGATGGTCTTCTGGGAGTTCCCAATGTGGCTCAGTGGTAAGGAGCCTGACTAGAATCCATGAGGACGCAGGTTTGATCCCTGGCCTCACTTAGTGGGTAAAGGATCTGGCATTGCTGTGAGTCATGGTGTAGGTCACAGATGAGGCTCAAAACTGGCATTGCTGTGGCTGTTGCGTAGGCTGGCAGCTGCAACTCCGATTCGACCCCTAGACTGGAAACTTCCATATGCTTCAGATGTGGCCCTAAAAAGACAAAAAAAAAAAAAAAAAAAAAAAGAAAAAAGATGGTCTTCTGATGGAGGCTGTATTTGAGGAAATCTTTAAAATAAGAAAAAAAACCACTCAAAAATATTTTTAGGTAGACAATTTTGGAAGAAAAAGTCAAAGACGACAAAGCTTCCTGATATTTGTTTTTTTCTCCACCATTCGCACAAGTAGTTACAAAATATTAAAGTATACTATTTTTTGTTACATATAAAACTAGCAATAATAATTTACCAACAATGCCTCTTGCCATGAAATGAAATAGTTCCATGGCTCAGAATGTAGAAGTTAAAAGAATAGTTTATTGAGTTTAGGGCTCATTTAAGGTGGTAGCATATTGCAGCAATTAGAAGAACTGGGGCTTTGGAACTAAAAAAGTGAGGGTTTGGATTCAGGTTCTATCTTTGACTGAGCAGGCCACATGCTGTGCAAGTCAACCTTCTGAATCTGATTCTTTATCAACAAAAGGCAGATATGATTCATTTTGTATAAAGTTATTGTGAATACAAAATAAAATAGTAACATGTGTATGCTCTCTCTAGTACCTGGTTCAGAATAGACAATAAATGGATCATACATTAGCCTGTCCTTAAACTGGCAGATGAGGAGAATGAAGACAAAAGGTTAGGACTTGCCAAGGGACATGAGGTTAATTATAGAACTTTTGCTAGAAGAAAAGGGATTTCTTCTATAAACTCAAGGTTTTGTTTTAAATCTGCTCTTCAATAAAATTGCCATAGCATTTGTTTAAAAAAAGTAGATGTCCCTTATTACTGCATGAGCAAGGGAAGTGCAGAGAGGGAAATTGGTTTGTATAAGGATGTGAAACAAATTTCAATAGAAACTTGAAACCAACAAAATTAGATTAATCCACTCTTCCCAATAATCTTCCACACTCATCTGAATTTTTGTTTCCTAAATGTATATACTACAGAGGGATACATCTAATGTGTTCATTGAGGATCTGGTAAAACAGTGAATATTAAAGTAAAACCACATGGACCACCCCACTCTATCTGAGTTGTGGCAGAAAGAAAACTCAGGTGATAAGGCCCACTATATAAACTGAATCTCAAGGAAGAGTATTCATAAGCATCTGTGATTTGTGGCAAAATGTTTTGGTTTGGGGACTCTGGTGACAATTTCATGAGCCAATGAGATTTCATGAGCCATTGAGACATTTTGAAGCCCAAGATGACTGCAGCAAACAGAGCTAAAAGACTGTCTCTTTATCAAGTGTTTCTGTTTTTAATTTCCCCCTAAGCATGCATTTAATTAAAAAAATATTGTCTCTGGGAGATATTTCTGATGACTGGAGCATATGGAGGACTCCAGCCCTGACCCCTGTAAAGGTTCAGAATAGGGTTTAGAAAATTCCTGCCTGGGTCTGAAGTCTCCATGATTTCATCAGGATTCATAATGTGTTACCCACAAGCTTCTTTCAGCGGCTTTCAGGTTGAAGACTAGAATTTCTGGTCAACTTCTTAAGAGGCTAATACTATATCAAGGATTTAACAAGTAAATATTGAATATGTTCATAACTGCCTACAGAAGAAGGCATACACCAGGCCCAGAGAGAGATGTAAATGCAGAAGACAATATTTTTGTGGTGTAAATAACAGGATGTTGATAGGAGTTGTTGCACCGAAATCGATGTGCAGGGTCCCAGTTGAACACAGAAAGATGGTAAATCTAAAAAGATTTACCAATTTCTCCTCACACATCAATGTGGCTGTATGAAGAGACCCCAGAAGTACCAACCCTGTGGCAACCATACTTAACATTTCTTCTTCCCTGCACTCCAACCCTACTCTATCTGAGAAATGATAAGAAGATGAGAACAGCAGCCTGTCGGGGAATGCGTGTTCATGGTGAGAAGGAGTGAGATGGTGGATGCTTTCCACTCCTCAGAGCTGGGTCAGAGGCTGGGGCCAGAAAACTGGGGGGAGGCTTCAAGTACCTCTCTTAGGAATGTTGAGAATTCCTACTGGATGGGAAGTCTGGCACCCTGGATTTCCAACCTGAGAAATGGGAATACTGAGGAGGACAAGGGGATGTGGAACTGCTCCCATTTCCACTTTTGGACGTAGTGAGGAGATGTTGCTTTCTTGCTTTCTGTGGACTTCACAGAAGGTAGCTGTTACTCAGCAATGATGTTTTAATCAATAGAAAAAGCACTTCAACTACAGCAGTGTAAGTTAAAAAAATAGTCTATTTCTTCTCTCTCTTGCCACCCAAAATATTTGAGATCCTAGGCTTCCATAAAGGGGAGTGAGAAAAGTGTGCTAAAAGCAGAGTTGGGGCACAGCAGGTGCTGAGCTGGGAGGAGCAGTGGAAAAGCAGAGGGAGAGGGGAAAGATTTAACTTGGATTTGAGGTTGAAGTTTTAAACTGAATGGAGCCTTTAATTGCTTAAAGTGACCATGAAGTTACAGAATCTAGCCAAGATGTCATTAAAGGGCAAAGATGATTCAGAAGAGCCAATCTGGGAGCTGCCATTGAAGAAAAATAACTTGTTCCAATCATTCATTCAATAATAGTAGTTAAGGGCCTAAGTTGTGCCTGGCACTGCTCCAGGCCTCTGGGAGAGACCACGTAGAAAACAAAATAAAGAGCTCACTCTTTAGAGCTCACATTCAAGTAGGGTAAGACAAATAATAACAAACAGACAACAGTATAGTTATATATTGGATTCTACATAACCCTGTCCTTTCAGTAGTGGGAGAATGTATTGTGACATTCATCCAATGTAATAAAAGTCTTTGAGATCCCATAGATAGACTCAGCTCTGAGGTTGCTGCTCTATGCAGGGAGTATTTGGTAATTAGAGGTAGACCTTTTTATTTCGGTACCTGTAGATCAATGAATTGTGATGAAATGTCCATTGTATACAGAAAATTGTGGTAGAGGAATTTATAGAATTGAGGCAGGATTAGAAAAAAAAACATAAAATATTTTTTCTTAGATGTACAAGAAAATTTTAAAAAAATCTTATATTTTTAAAAATTCTAGAGAAACTTGGTTTCAATAGGCATAAAGGTATATCTTTTTTTTCTATTGGAAAAAAATCTTACCACCTCTATCCCTTTCTTACCAAGCTTGTTTCCCCTAGCACAGATTTTTCATGATTTCAGAAGTAAGTTATAGGAAAAAAATAACAATGGGAATTGCTGGAAAATAAGATGCAAAAAGTCAGACATCAGCTTACTTTTGGATTTGGAAAATTTATAAAGCTTATTGCAGTGAAAAGACAAAACAAAATACCACCATTACTAGTTTTATCAGAATGCCTCTTAAAAAGTTAAAAAAAACCCCAACTGTGTATTTGCTAAAGTTCTGCAGGTCAACAGGAGACACATTATGGAGATAGGAAACAGGAATTCTGAAGGGACTTAGAGAAACCAGAGCCCTACCACCTTGGCTGTGCCTGAAGAAACTAACAAACACATATTCCAAAGACTTTCAAAGGGACACTTTGTGTTTGATGTACTGGTTGGGAACAGTGAGGCTGGGTATAGTGTATGTTGACTCTAATAATGAAGCAATAGGTACTCCATTCTCGGGGCTTGTGATCAAATATCTGACCCCTTTTATACCTGGACTTGGCAGAGTGGTTTTTTCTACCTCGACTGAAACCATGGCACCATCCAGGAGGCTGGAAGAATGCCTCCCAGTCAGAGATGCCATTGTTTCTCTTCTCAGAGCAGCTGAACCACAGGGCCTTGGTTACTCCTTGCTTGAGCCTTGGCACTCCCCAGAAGCCACAGGCACAACTGAAAGAATACTGGAAGAGCAGTGGGTAGTGGGCAAAGTTATCTAACTCATGATTTCAAAGCTTAGTTGATAAAATTCTAGGAAAAGAAGTCTTTGGAAAGCCTCTAAGTCTGAGTTAGTATCCCCTAACTCAGAGAACTGGGCTCCCCTGAGCACACTGTACTTCCTTTACCAAAATACATTCCACATTGTCTCATTTTCTTGACCTCGTTCAACTGAATAGGGGCTTTGTTTATTCTGCTGATCAATGAGTTCCCAGGCCCTGGTGCAGTCCTGACTCATAGTGGGTACTTAATAATTCTTTCCTGATTGAATAAGGAATAAAGGAAAGCTCTGAATGACACAGGTTTGCAGTGTTCAGCTCTGTTATGTGGGTCTGTAGTGGAAGCTGTCCTTCCCATAGCAGTAGCAAAGGGTGGTATGGACATTTTGCAGAGGCAGAGTGGAAGAATCGGGCTGCCTGACTAGATAACAGATTATCTGTAGCTATTCTTCATGCACACAGCTCAATTCAATGGCCTCTGTGTTTAGCTCTTTGTCTAGAAGTGATGATTGGCTATTTTTAGGCTCAGTCCAATTTTGTTGTGACGTACAATGTGCATATATGAGCCAGATATGAATAAACATAGACCAAGGGACTGCATATCTGGAATTTACAGAAATATTTAAAAATGCAAATGCAAATGCCAGTGTGGTTAAGAACCTAAGGTCACATGGCCAGCTAGTGCCAGAAACAGAGCGCCTTCTGGCTCTCTGGACTTCCAAGTGCAGTGCTATTTCCACTCTGCCGCAGACTCAGAAGCCCTTTTTTTGTGGGGAGAACATATAAAATATTACCATTTTGCCCTTTGATAGCTGAAAAGTATGCCAACAATTTTGGATCACTTAATTGTTGAAGTTCCCACTTCTCTCCAAGGCAGCCTAATATCTACCGTGATGAACATCTATAAGGTGCCTTAAAAGTTTCTAAGTTGCTTGCTTAAATTCGCAATAGTTAGACATGCTTGTTGAATGTTTCAATCAATTAAAAAATGTGGAGATAAAAAGGGTAAGTGCTATTCACCCACCCTCCTTACTTACTACCATTTCCCAGAACCCCAGTTAGCAGTTTGATATGTACCATTCAATCCTTTATATATTCATATATGCATATATGCACTTATATATACATAAGCATATGTACAAATGTCTAGCTTCTCTAGTAACAAAAATATGAGATTATTGTTATGGGTTGAATTTTATCCCCCCCCCAAAATTTATATATTGAACTCCTAACCCCCAATACCTTAGAATGTGACCTTATTTAGAAATAAGTTTGCTATAGATGTATTAGTTACAATAAGATCATATGGGAGTAGAGTGGGCCCCTAATCCAGTATGACTAGTATCCTTATAAGGATACTTTTATAAGGGGGAAATAGGGACACAGACATAAACATGAACATTGGGAGAGACTATGTCAGGATGAAGGGAGAGATTAGGGTAATGCATCATTTAAAAGTGAAGGAATGCCAGGAGTTCCCTTATAGCACAGCAGGTTAAGGAGCTGGCCCAGGTCACTGCTGTGGCATGGGTTTGATCCCTGGCCTGGAAACTTATACATGCCACAGGCTCAGCAAAAAAAAAAAAAAAAAAAAAAGTGAAGGAATGCTAAAAATTGCCAGTAAGTCATCAGGAACTAATAGAGAGGCATGAAACATAAAAAAGTGAAGGAATGCTAAAAATTGCCAGTAAGTCATCAGGAACTAATAGAGAGGCATGAAACATACTCTTCCTCATAGCCCTCTGAAGGAACTAACTTTTCTGATATCTTGGTCTTATCCTTCTGGCTTTCAGAACTGTAAGACAATAGATTTCTATTGTTCCAAGTCATCTAGTTTATGGTACTTTGTTACGGCAGCTCTAGCAAACTAATCCAGTCATTAAGCACGTTGTTTTGAAAATTGCTTTTTTGAAGTTCCTGTGGTGGCACAGCGGTAATGAACTCAACTAGTATCCAGGAGGATTCAGGTTCAATCCCTGGCCTCACTCAGTGGGTTAAGGATCTGGCGTTGTCATGCGTTGTGGTGTAGGTCACAGGCAAGGCTTGGATCTTGTGTTGCTGTGGCTGTGGCTGTGGCCAGCAGTTGCAGCTCCGATTTGACCCCCACCCTAGGAACTTCCATATGCCGCAGGTGTGGCTCTAAAAAAAAAAAAAAAAGAAAGAAAAGAAAAGAAAATTGCTTTTTTTTTTTTTTTTCTATTTAGGGCTGCAGGTGCAGCATATGGAAGTTCAGAGCTACAGCTGCTGGCATATGCCACAGCCACAGCAAAGTGGGATCTGAGCCGTGTGTTCGACTTACACCACAGCTCATAGCAACGGTGGATCCTTGACCCACTGAGTGAGGCCAGGGATCAAACCTGCACCCACATGGATACTAGTGAGATGCATTTCCACTGCACCTCCAGGAACTCCCCAAAATTGCTTTTTTGATTCAAAACATAGCTCCTCTATATCCTCCTAAATTTATATATTAATAATAATATATAATATAAATAATAATAATGTATACATATAATATTTTTTTCAACGGTTGTGTGGGGTTCTATACAATGGCTGTTTCCCATTTGAAGGATTTGTATGTTTTCTCTTGTTCACTATTAATGTAATTAACACAATTATTATTATTTTTAATTGTGGGAAAAATACCCATAACATAAAATTTATCATCTTAGCCATTTTTAAGTGTACAGGTCAATAGTGCTAAGTACATTCATACTGTTGTACCATCAATCCCCAGAACTCTTTTCATTTCGCAAAGCTGTCATTTTATACCTGTGAAATAATGACTCTCCATTCCCTCCTCTTCTCAGACCCTGGTGACCACCGTTCAATTTTCTGCCTTTATGAATTTGGCTACTCTAGGTAGCTCATATAAATGGAACCATACAATACATGTCTTTTTGTGACTGGCTTGTTTCACTTAACATAATATTCTCAAGTTTCATCCATGTTGTAGTATGTGTCAGAATATCCTTTGTTTTTTAAGGCTAAAAAATATTCCATTATATGGGTATACCACATTTTGTCATGACACAGGTTGTTTTCACATTTTGGCTATAGTGATTAGTGCTGCTATGTGGCAAACACGGATGTGAAAGTATATATGTGAGACCACTCTTTCAATTATTATGGGTATATACTCATAGGTTGAATTTCTGGGTCATATGCTAATTCTATTTTTAATTTTTTGAGGAACCACCATACTGTTTTCCATAGTAGCTACACAGTTTTACACAGTTTTATCCCGCCAACAGTCCACAGGGTTCCATTTTCTCCACCTCCTCACCAATATTTGTCATTTTCTGTTTCTTTTTCTTGTCTTTTTTTGTCTTTTTAGGGCTGCACCCACGGCATATGGAGGTTCCCAGGCTAGGGGTCTAATCGGAGCTGTAGCCACTGGCCTACACCACAGCCACAGCAATGCTAGACCCAAGCTGCGTCTGTGACTTACACCACACAGCTCACGGCAACACCAGATCCTCAACCCATTGAGCGAGGCCAGGGATGGAACCTGCAACCTCATGGTTCCTAGTTGGATTCGTTTCTGCTGCGCCATGGCGGGAACTCCTCTTTTTCTTTTTTAATAGTAGCCATGCTAATGACTATGAAGTGGTATCTCTTTGTAGTTTTTATTTGCATTTCCTTAGTGATTTGTGATGTTGAGTATCTTTTTAACGTACTAGTTGGGCATTTGTGCATCCCCTTTGGAGAAATGTCTATTCAGTCCTTTGCCCATTTTAAAATTGGGTTGTTTACTTTTTGTTGTTGATTTCTAGGAGCTCTCTGGGTATTAACCCCTTACCAGAGGGGGTTACTTTTTCCCATTCCATAGGTTGCCTTTTCACTCTGCGGACTGCATCCTTTGATGAGCATCGTTGTTCTTATATCCCAAGACAAACATGTGAATATATCTGTAAGATAGATCCTTGGGGTGGGATTATTAGTTTAGGTTCCAAAAGTTGTACCAATTTAGATTTTTACCAGCAATGTATGACATTCCCCACTCTCCATTCCCTTGTCAGCACTGAGTAAGAGATCCATTTTAAGAACTGATATAGACATAGACATTGAAAAGGATATTTTTATACATAGCTATTATGTTCTTCAAACAGCAAAAGCCTGTTACATCTTGGTTAGCTATTAAACAAATTTGGGTCCAATCATGTCCCCTGGAACTTTAACACATATATACAGTAAAAACCTATAATTCAGAAATTAGTTCTGCCCTTAGCCCTAGGGCAAAAAGCTTTTACTCATTTTCACTAAAAGCTCTATAATTAGTTCATTTACATCAAGTGATTTACTTTAATGAATGGTGCCATTTTATAAATTGAGTAAATAAACCTGTCCCAATTCATAGCTAGAGAAATTACAGGAGACGCCAGAGTGCCAGAATGATTCAGTGTATGCCAACGATTCAATCTCCTGGCCCAGAATCCTTGCCATTGCCAGCCCCTCTGCAGCACCATAGAATTCCAGTTTAAGGGGCTCCTGGAAGGGCCAAGCAGAATGTTTGACATTTGGAAGAAGGACGACAATATCCCACAGATTTAGTGGGTGCTGTCTCACTGCATCTAAGAAAGGGACCTGGCCCAAAGGAAGACATTTCTTTTGTCATTATATTTTTAAAAATAATAATTACTGGAAGATAATCATGGTTTTAGATCTTGAGTTCAGAGGCAATGAGGTCTGTCCCTTAAATCATACCACCTGTATAAAGGCCCACGAGGTCCCTACACTGACATTAGGGAGGTTATACAAAGCCATGGTGCCCTGACACAGTTCCTCTTCTTTCCCTGCTAGAACTTTGTACCCAGAGCACTTATGACAGATGAGCCATGCTGGTGGATGAACACTTGTCCTCCTGTGTGACTATATGTCAGGCACATAAGTGTTTCAGTTTCTGGGTCCTCTACTGCAGCTTATTAAAAACCAGAGAAATGGAGTCTGGTGTTTCCATATGGCTTTTCTAGTTTACTGGCTCTATTTGCTTGTAAAAATATGTTTTCAATTACACTTAAAACACTTGATTCAAAGGACTTTGGGAAAATCAAGATGTATTGTTTTCCCTGCTCACATCACATACGTTCTGGTTTATGGGGGACTTAGGGTGCTGTGTGCTGACGTCAAATGGCCGTGATAGAATAGAGTCTTGGGAGAAAGGTGAAGAGTAGGCTTAAGCTATAAATAATAGAATAGTAACAAAAATCAATGTTTATTCTGGACTCCTTGTGAATATGACAGATTGCAGGCATGACCATAAATGACAAAACTATATGTAAAACCCAGAGGAAAAAGTGAGACTGCTTGGAACATAAGATCAAAACAGGAAATATTGGTTTGAGGCGAACCTCTTTTCCTCAGATAGAACTTTCTAGATGTTTTTTTCAGTCATCCATATCTAATTATTTTTCTTTGACAATAATACAAAATTGGAAAGAGTTTTAAAACCACAGGCTTAGTGGGGCTAAAGGGGAGATTTTTGTTTTCCTCAGAGGAGTAAGAGCTTACCATGAATGCTTCATAGTTAATATCATTATTAGCCCTTTGTCCTGGTCATGGACAAGGCAATATTGCTTTACTGACTGTTTGTTAAATATTCATCTGTCCAGACAGAGTGCACAGATGGATTATACTGGGCCATTTCCCAAATAGGAGAAGGGAGGCCACAGTGAGAAGTTAAGTGGGAGTTAGGACTAAAGTGCTATGAAAGCACCCCCCCCCCCCCATTCCAATACACATGACCCTTGTTGGAACTTCTAAGGGCCAACCATGAATGAACCAGGGCAATGGTATCCTTGTCCACAAGCCATATACTACATGGAAAGCAACTGGGGGCTCACAATACTGAGCTAGATACCACCAGGAAAGGGTATTTGCCCCCCCTTTCTTTTTTTTCTTAATGTGTTTTATTACATTTATGGATAGGCATACAACAATCACCATCCTCCCCCCACCCCCTTGTTCTCCCTACTCAGCCAGCTATTGTATTGTCCTCACTTCTAGCCTAGGACCTTAAGTAGCATACATATCCTTTGGCATGCCGGTTTAAAATGAGGATTTAGGACCCAATTCATAAGATTCTGAGCTAATAGGGATATGTGGGGCTGTGGACTCATGATGCAGGTAGTGCTTGGACCACACTATAATACTCTGGGAAACTGCCCAGGATGAGCATGAGAGGGACCGGTTGGGGTTTGTGACAATCAGATTTTGCTTGCTATTATTGGTAAGGGCCTGTTTTAGACCTTCTCTTCCCCTCCTTGAACTACTGGTGGTTAAAAGACCTCTTGGTTTTTGATTTCTTTGACCAGACTTTTGACCCCTCACTTTGTCCAGAACTGTAGTTGATCCTTGAATCTGCTGCTTTGTCTCTGATATCTGTGCTTCTCTCATGATCACTTATGTATCCTTCACTCTTTCCCTGATTTGATAAATATTGAATATATATGCACTTGGTTCAGGCTCAGTGCTAGGAACACACTGCTTAGTAAGACAGACTCAATTCAGACCATACTAGGGTGTCTAGATCAGCAGGAGAGATAGTTAATTAGACAGTACAGTGAAAGCATCAAATGCTACAGGAGGGCCAACCAATCCAGTTCTGGGCTAAAGGGAGGCTTCTGGGATGGCTTAAGGAGTTGGGAGGTGATGAGAAGGCAGAGTGTTCTAGGCAAAAAGACAGGACAGGCTATATGAAAGGCCTGAAAGATAAGAAATATGTTACTCTCTCAGAGAAAACTGTGACTATGTGTACAGTAGGGTTGGTGAGAGCAGGCAGTGTGGAAAGGAATGGAACTGGAAAGATGGGAGGCCCGGACCACTAAAAACCTTGTAAACCCTGTGATGGTGTTTGGACTCTAACTTGAGGGCCATAAAATATCACTGAAAGGTTTTAAGCAGGGGTGAGTCACAATCTGATCTGTGCTGAGAAAGAACACTACAGCTACAGTGGGCCAATGGTGCAACAGGTTCAGAGTGAAGGCCCCAGCCGGCAGGAGGGGTGGGATGAGGAGCACTAGAGAATATGTCAGAGGAGAGACTTGGGGAGAGAAATTCTGCAACAGTAGGAAAGGTGTAAAGGACAGAGTGGCCTGCAGGTCAAACATGTGTTAGGTAATGGTGAGCTGAGGGTATTACCATAGAAACTTCTTCCCAGAGAGAAAAGAGTGAAGACATTTTTGAGATGTCCTTAGAGCACTTAAGGTAATGAGATTTTAGTCCTAAGATAAACTCTTCAATTGGGTGATATATATGAACAGCCAACCACTCAATCTTATCAGGCAAAGAATGACACTAGCCATTTAAAAATGTACCAAAATGAATATGTATCTTTTCCAGATTGTGTCATTAAGAATTAAAACAAGCAATAAAACTCAGCTATAAAATACTGAGAAGTCAGATGGCATACTAAGACTCATTAATCAATTAATATACATGAAAGCCCTTCATATACTATGGAGTTATAGGAAATTTATTAGAGTGTGACAGATGTCAAGAAAGAAGCATCCAATGGAGTTCCCGTCATGGCTCAGTGGTTAACGAATCTGACTAGGAACCATGAAGTTGCGGGTTCAATCCCTGGCCTTGCTCAGTGGGTTAAGGATCCGGCGTTGCCATGAGCTGTGGTGCAGGTTGCAGACGTAGCTGGGATCCTGTGTTGCTGTGGCTCTGGCATAGGCTGGCAGCTACAGCTCCAATTCGACCCCTAGCCTGGGAACCTCCATATGCTGCGGGAGCAGCCCTAGAAAAGGCAAAAAGACAAAAAAAAAAAAGCATCTGAAACAACAAAAAGCATGACATACGATCAACCGTGGGATGTAATAACCAATTTCAATATCTGAAATCTCTTAGTGAAGACCTCAGTGCATCTTCAGCTTCTGGAACCATGAGGAACTTTTTTTTTTCTCTTGAAGGATGGAGCCAGATTTTCTAGACACAAAGCTATACTATTTTTTCATTTGTCCTAAAAGTAAGTTCAAACTGAGAAGCCATCTTAAGGCTTGAATGAGTAAGATCAGAAAAAGAAACTCATGATTTCAATGAAAAGCAAAGTTCGGCCCCCTCTTTTGTCAGAAAGTTCTGACAACAGAAAAGGGCTCCACTGGTAGCTATATGCCCAAGTGAACTTTTCTCACCAATGCATAGCACTGGACAGATTTGGATGGATTTGGAATGTGCCCTTCTCTCTGCTAAATATCTTTTTCCAATCTTGTCCTTCTAAAACCCAGAGTTCAAAGCTTCATGACTACTTTTTTTATGCGGGAGCAAATTGACCACAGCACTATTAGAAAAAGACATGAGTCAGAGAGTTTGGCTCTTTGTTTCTTTGCTGCATTCTTTGGAAAGGAAAGATTGGAAGGAAAGACATTAGAGAAAGAAAGACTGACTTCCTTTGCATCTTTTCCTTGAAGGGTGTTTGCTTAAAAAATAATAACTACAGACCAGGCTATTATTGGGATTTACATTAAGTATTTCCAAGTTTTGAAACAGGAACAAAGTCCACCAGACCCCTGTTAGCTAAGCTTTTGTTTTTGTCATTATACAAATAGATAAATTGAGTCACGGAGCAGTGAGGTAATTTCCCTGATCTCAGTTGTATTAGATGAAAAGAAAGCATGAACTCAAAGTTTTGGATTCCAGGTAACCACTTTGATCATTTTTACTGGAAGGTGGCAACCTAAAAGTTAATAATCCGTTATACTGCATGTTAGGGAGATGAGGTTTTCTAGCTTAAAAGGAATTCTACTTCATATAATTTATTATATACGTATGTGTATATATACATATGTACATGTGCATGCATACACACATATATATTTGAATAACCTCAACATTCATGAATCTTTAGGGAATGAGACATTTGGGGTAATTAAAATTTCCTTAATAGTCAATATTTTACACCAATCAGGACCAAAATATGCTTGTTTTGATACATTTGAAATATAGAATTTCCTTAATTCTTTTTTTTTTTTTTGTCTGTTCTAGGGTCACATCCGTGGCATATGGAGGTTCCCAGGCTAGGGGTCTAATTGGAGCTGTAGTCACCAGCCTAGGCCACAGCCACAGCAACTCAGGATTGAGCCGTGTCTGTGACCTACACCACAACTCATGGCAATGCCGGATCTTTAACCCACTGAGCGAGGCAAGGGATTGAACCTGCAACCTCATGGTTCTGAGTTGTATTCGTTAACCACTGAGCCACAACAGGAACTCCGAATTTCCTTAATTCTTAAAAGACACTACTAAATATGCCAATATATATGTTCAGCTGTAAGTCAGTGATTTCCCCCAGGAACTTCCTAAGGCCATGCAATGATTCGTCTCCTCAAACTTTTATCATTTCAGGTCTTTTCCTCCTCTTTTATTGCTTGGCTTCCATGATTCTACTTCTTCCTACTGTCAGTGCATTTACTTGTTACCACCCCTTCTCCTTTTCAAATAGGTACTTCAGGTTTATTACCTTCATAAGACTCAGAGAACCAAGTTTTATTAGAATTATTTGCAAAGTAGAAGTAAATAGGTTTGAAGTGAGGACTTCTTGTAATTGCATATGACTACGAATTTTAGTGACCACCATCTTTTATTAATCTCTGGGCACTTTTGACTCACTTTTTGTCCTCAGCTGTATTCTATAGGGTTGAAATTTTCAGAAGTTAGAATGCTAGCTAAATGAAAAGCTACCTTAAATATACTTAAATTCTAAAACTCAGCCTGGAATAATTTATTTTTTTCCCCCAGTGATTCAGACACTATTCATCCAATCGGCATTTATTGGAAAGCAAAATACTTCACTCTGTTCCAGGGTCTTAGGAGTTCTCAGTGTCTCAGGGTCATCTCTAGGACGCTCACTATTCATTTTATCTTGTTGGCAACAAAATGAAGATGATTTCATAACAGCTTTAGTTGAAAGAATATCAGATAAAAGATAGTTTATTGTTTGGTACATTCTTATATAGGTGTGTTGAATGTCTGAACTTTGTCTATTAATGTGCTGACCTGTTACTTTTTGGCTTGGATCCTTGACGGTTGTTGAGTGAGAGTAACGATGGGCAAGTTATGAGAGGATCCTGGTCCCAGTGAAGGCTTAGAACACCTTGAGCTGCTTGAAAAATGCACAGATTTGGCCTCCCTTTTGAAGAACAAGAAGAAAAGGAGTCCTCACATTCCCTCTGCATTTATGCTCCAAGTAGCTTTTTATTGGTTTCTATGCCTTTCAGCTATTAATCATTAAGTACAGGTGAAACAGTTCTTGGTGATGTCTAGCATAGGGCTTGGTGCAAACTAGGTGCCCAAAAGTTATATACAGAATAAATAAGGGAGGTCGAGATTAAAGCCCTAAACAAAGAAAGCTAGGTAACTGAACTTGAGTGATGAAGTCTTTTAAAACTTGTTTGTCTCCTTTTCCTTTGTCTTTACAAACTAAAGTGCCTTTTACTGTAGCTTTTAATTTTCCTTATTCTAACATTGGGCTCCTTAGAGACTTTTTTTTTTCTTTTTTTTCTTTAAGACACGCACCTGTAGCACATGGAAGTTCCCAGGCTGGCTAGGGAGTGAATCAGAGCTGCAATTGCCGGCCTACGCCAAAACCATAGCAACGCGGGATCTGAGCCGCATCTGTGACCTACACTGCAGCTCACAGCAACGCCAGATCCTTAACCCACTGAAGAAGACCAGGGATCAAACCCACATCCTCATGGATACTAGTTGGGTTAGTTACTGCTGAGCCACAACGGGAACTCCTTAGAGCCATTTTTGAGACAGTGTGGATTGGAAGTTTTCTTGACAATTAAGGCATAGAGATAAAAAGGCTAGGGCTTTTTTTTTTTTTTTTTTTTTCTTTGTCTTTTTGCCATTTTCTTGGGCTGCTCCTGCAGCATTTGGAGGTTCCCAGGCTAGGGGCCGAATCGGAGCTGTAGCTGCCGGCCTACACCAGAGCCACAGCAATGCGGGATCTGAGCTGCGTCTGCGACCTACACCACAGCTCACGGCAATGCCGGATCCTTAACCCACTGAGCAAGGCCAGGGATCGAACCCGCAACCTCATGGTTCTTAGTCAGATTTGTTAGCCACTGAGCCACAACAGGAACTCCAAGACCAGGGCTTTTTTAAATAAGAAAATGAAATTCATGTAAGATAGGATTCTGATGAGCTGACACTGATTGTTGTAGGGAGAATGCATGGCTTGAAGGAAGTACATTACTTCTGAAAAGGAATATATATATTGTATATCTATACGAATTGCTTTGCTGTACACCAGAAACTAACACAACATTATAAATAAACTATACTTCAATAAAAAGAAGGTATATTACTGCATCAAAATGCAGGGGTCAAATGTATCTGAGATGCCAGCAGTCTCAATGGGAGTGTGCAGGGCATAGCAGCATAAAGCTCCAGAAGCCCGTGAGATGAGCTAAGACCTTAGGTGAGACGGTTATCTATTTTCTGATGAAACCACAGCTGCCTATACAAGATGTACATTTGCCATAGTGAAGGTGGCCTTAGACTGTGAAGGGATTATATAATGACAAAAATCTCCTTTGGGGAACTAGTGGGGATATTGACATAGTGCCATTTAGTGCAAGCAAGCAAATAGCAATAGCAAAACCAAAACAACCCTCTTACCTTCCAAAACCAAAAAACCTCAAAAGACCAGAAATATAAATAAACCTATAAACAGTCCACACTGCCACCCTGACAAGCTCATAGAAGCACCCTAGAGGAGGATGAGTCCAGAGTTCATCAAATGAACTACAAGGCAGAGAGATCCTTGGTACCTTATCTATATCATGTAAAAAGCAGTATTTAAGCATTCAATAACTGGTAGTCATTATTATCAAATAACTTTTACTGGGTACCTTCTGAATGCCAGACACTTTCTCACATGCTATCTTATTGAACATCATAACAATCCTGAGAGTAGACTTATTTTAGAGCAGAGAAAATGAACACTGGGTGAGATTCCCTGTCTGGCCCAGAGTGGCTGTGTTGCAGGTGTCAGAAGCAGTACATGATCCCAAGACTTCTTATGCTAAATCCAGTGCTTTGATTTATGCCTGGTTTCACATCAATGATTTAAGATTCCCCTCACCATAAATGACATGTACTTTGATATTAATTAAAAGGAGAATTTTAAAACACCCTTTAAAAATTATAGGCAGGTTTAAAGTGAATTGTGTGTTCTTTAAAATCATAAACTGTACAGAAAACAACCTACAAAACCATTCCTGCTGATTATTAATGACATTTCTTAGAACTGGTCCTTCTCCCACTGCAAATCTGATTGTCCTCAGATTATTATTATTTTTTTTTGTCTTTTGTCTTGTTGTTGTTGTTGTTGTTGTTGTTGCTATTTCTTGGGCCGCTCCCACGGCATATGGAGGTTCCCAGGCTAGGGGTTGAATCAGAGCTGGAGCCACCGGCCTATGCCAGAGCCACAGCAACGCGGGATCCGAGCTGTGTCTGCAACCTACACCACAGCTCACGGCAACGCCGGATTGTTAACCCACTGAGCAAGGCCAGGGACCGAACCCGCAACCTCATGGTTCTTAGTCGGATTCGTTAACCACTGCGCCACGATGGGAACTCCTGATTGTCCTCAGATTATTAATACGGTGTTGTAAATAATACTTTGGGGTAAAATGTCAATGATACAGCAGTTAAAGAGGAGAGCTCAGGAATCGGAAATTCTGGTTTCATATTCTGGTTATTTTATTTCTAGCAATGTGATTTTGAGGAAGTTACTTAACCTCTCTTATATAGTTTCCTGTCTCAGAGGAAAGTGATTAGGATGAAATGCAATAATAGATAAGAAAAAAAGCTTTCAGCATTCTGCTTGGCAAAGAGTAAACCTTTAATACACATTAACTGCTATCATTGTTGGGAGTTAGGGGCCTACATTCTTGAAAAGCTATTCTCAATCACTGAATCTGCATTAATAAATAACCACTGTAGATTATTCTGCTTTCCTTTGCTGCAGTTTCTCAGTTATGATGTCAGGACCACTCCTAGATATGATATCTTTATTTTTATTTATTTATTTATTTTTGTCTTTTTTTTGGCCTTTTCTAAGGCCGCTCCCGTGGCATATGGAGGTTCCCAGGCTAGGGGTCTAATCGGAGCTGTAGCCACTGGCCTATGTCAGAGCCACAGCCATGCGGGATCCAAGCTGCATCTTTGACCTACACCATAGCTCACGGCAACGCTGGATCCTTAACACACTGAGCAAAGCCAGGGATCGAAACCGCAACCTCATGGTTCCTAGTCAGATTCATTAACCACTGAGCCACTATGGGAACTCCTAGATATGATATCTTTAAATCTTAGTCTGGATTAGTAAAAAGAAGACTTCAGGAATGGAATGATCTAGGTTCATATTCCAGCTTCAACACTCACTATCTATATGATGTTGTAAATTAAGTCCCCATAGCCTCATGTGTAAAATGCAGATAAAAATCTCTAACTCAAATAAAGGAATACATATAGAGTACATGTCATAAACTGTACATTTCTCTACAAAGGCTAATTATTATTATGATCATCCTTGCTATCTTCATTTTTAAAAGCCCCAATTTAAGATGTTAGCACTCTGTTGCTGATGTGGTAAAAATGAACTCTGTTTTGTAAAAACAAGGTACCAAACTTCTCTAGTGTTCTTGCTCTGTTGAGTCATGGATTCTTTCTTTAGCCACTGGCTCATGTCTGCAGATGAGAATTTTATTTATATGTATTTAAATGTGATTTAAAACATGGTTATTCTTTTATGGCTAAATGTAAAAAAAAATTACAGGTTAAATGTTATTGCTATCTTTACCATACTCTAGAGTTTGCTTATCCTGTAATTTGTCAATATTTTACAAGGTAGAGGAAAATACACACCCATAATTATTTCTTGATGCTGTCTGACTGATGATAGCAGGGTAAATTCTTCATTTATTATTTGTTTTTAAAAGTTTTCATTGAAGGTTTTTCCAGTCACTCCAAATAAACTTAGCTGTGAATGGAAAAGATACAGCTGATTGCCCTGGCTTCGTAAGTGTCTCTTCTGCCCTTGTCCCTGCTCTTCACTGAGTCAGAAGGAAGGCATGCAGTGTGGCCGACCTCCGAAATCATTAAACATCTCTTGTAAACTGTTGCTGTTAAAGACTCACTCTGGTTTATTTTCTGAAGGCTTATTAATAAGTCAGAATCTACTCTGCAGCCAGGCTGTTTGATCACTCTGCTCCTGGCTTTGCCGGGCACAGGGTTTTATTGCGTGGTTGGCTTGTTGGCACGATGGTTCCTGAAGGGCCGTCAGTAAGCCAGCAAGCGCCAGGGGCACATCACTGTCAAATTCCAAAGACCTGCGGCCTCCCCTGACCTGCTGCAACAGCTTCAGCCTTCTTCAAAGAACCTCAGGTTGTTCACTGGAAACAGAGATAAAAACGCTCTGGGAAAAATCTACGATTGAGAACTACTTTCCCTCAGAAATCGATGGGGCTTCATGAGGAGAGAAAAGCAAAACTCTGGTGGCTGAACTCCTTTCAGATCCTGGGGGATGGTTTTTCTCTGTAGAAAAGGTCATAATGAAAACTGAAGCAATTCTGTCTCAGCAGGCTGGAAACATGTTTAAAAAACATTTAAAACATGTTTTTCTCCCCAAAGGGAAAAGAGATGACATAGTAGAGAATAATGGAACTTTCTCTTTCAAAGGCTCAGTTCAAATCATCCTTTATCTCATTTTGTTTGCATAGTAATAAAGGGCCCAGGTAGTGATAGAGGGCTATTTTTAAGCCATTTTTTTAAAAAGCAAATATCATCTAATTTTATTTTATTAAAATTACCTATGTAGGGGAGAGGATTCTTTAAGATAATATAGCTGTTAGAGGCAGACCAATGCATTGAACAATTTAATGAATATTACTGTGGTCATGGTATTTGCTGGGGATACTAAACAGCATCTTATTCAGTTTTTTTTTCAGTATTTTATATGCTTATCAGGGATAAAAGACATAGCTCATGAAAATTAAATATTCTCTGTGGTCCAATGCAGTAGTCACTAGCCACATGTGGCTATTTAATTTTAAATTTAAAGAGATTACAGTGACATAAAATAAAAAAGTCAGTACCTTAGTTGCACTAGTCACATGTCAAGTACTCAGGTGCCATATATGTCTGGTGTTACCATATTGGGCAGTTAAGATATAACACATTTCCATTATTGCAGAAAGTTCTAGAAGACTGCCTGGATCTCTTCAATACAGGGTATAGGCAACACCTAAGTGACATTTATAACTGCTTATTAGTTGAGAATAGAGAAGGATCGATGCAGGCTGCAATGTTTTGGAAGGCCTTAATTTATGGTTATTTTGACAAGTGTAAAGGACAGTGGAGGATATTCAGTAGAGAAAAGGAAAAAAAAAATGTTTTGGGGGCAGATTAGCCTGTCTGGTTTAGGTCAAATTCTTAGTACAGACTGGACAGAGATGGATATGGAAAGATGGATTAGGGTGAGAGAGATGGAAGGACAGATTGGCAAGCTAAGGTGTTTGTTCCATGTTTCCTAATGCCACTGAAAGTTTTGAGCAGGGTACTGACAGTTGTGGGACAGTGGCAACATCCAGCAAATAAATTTTCCTTTGTAATTTGGTAGGCCCACAGTAGGTCCACATTTAATATTAGCCTACTAATGGGAGTTCATTCTGTGCATTTTGTTCATTCTCTGCACTCTTTTGTTAGCTCCACGGTTGAGCCTAGGACACTGTACATGTGTGTGCATGTGTGAATGTGTCTTCTTGGAACACCCTGTGGAGATATCAAAAAGCATATTTAGAGCCTTCTCATTCACTGTCACTGCATTTTGTTTCCCTATTCTTCCTGCAAGGAACTTACTTTTTTTTTTTTTTTTTTGTCTTTTTAGTGCCACACCCACAGCACAGGGAAGTTCCCAGAGTAGAGGTTGAATTGGAGCTGTAGCTACTGGCCTACGCCACAGCCACAGAAATGCGGGAATGGAGCCGCATCTGTCACCTACACCACAGCTCACAGCAGTGCTGTTGAGTGAGGCCAGGGATCAAACCCACGTCCTCATGGATACTAGTCCGGTTTGTTAACCACTGAGCTATGACAGGAACTCCCTAAACTCACTGTCTTAAACAAAAAATTAGCCCTTGCCTTTACAGAGTGGACATGACCATGACAGGGCTGGGCAGAGTGCTAGGAAGCCTGGGGAGGTACACACACAGCCCAAGGCATCCTGGGAATAGGCAGGTCTTTTCAGAAGGGAAGGTACCTGATCTGAATCTTGGAGGGAGTACAGATTAATTCAGTAGATCAGATGAGGAATGCTCCATGCAGAGAGGGAAGATGAAGTATAAAAGCACAGCAGGATGTGACCATGTGGAAAGAACTGGACCTTATTTCCTCTTTTGTCTTTGGCACAGCACAAAGGAAGGGTTCAGAGTATACTTATTTCTATATATAAGCTTCCCCTGCTCTCTGGAAGTAGATCATTCCTCTGAAGACTTCATTGGGCAAAATGGTAGAAAGTGGACAAAGTAAGTATCTTAGGACACATCTTGTTAATGGAGTCAAAAAACAAATCCAGATAAAGCACAGATGCTCACAGATACAGTTCAAAGCCAAGGTGGCTGGATGCTGAGTGTAGTTCCTGGGCAGGGAGCTTGGAGGTGCTGCAAAAGGAATGCTGAATGCTATTTTAGCTTTTTGCTCCCCCCTGCCCATAAAAGTGAAAAAACTCTTTGGATTTATTTTGTGAAAACAGGTAGGTCTTTTGTAAAAGTGAAGTGGCATAAAGTGAAATTTCAGAAAATGGGGAATGTCTGTATACCCTCATGCTGATTAAGCAGTAGGTGTAGACAACAACAGAATTTTGTCTAGGTGACTCACATGGCCAGGGGCCTCAGCTAAGTTTTCACTCTCATCTCCTGGGTATAGAATATAGTAAGAAGAACACTAAAGAGAATGATCTAGGGAGCCAGATTCAGGTTTGTTTAACATGCCACAGTGCCTTTGTTCTAGCATGCTTCTCATATAATCACGGGAATTTCTATTGCCTTAAGAATGACAAGCTAGCTTGTCACTCTTTTTCCCAGATTCATGCCAAGCAACTTGGGATCACTTGGGGAGAATTTATGGAGAAACCTTAGCCCTTATAATTTACCCCAGGGAGAAATGATAGCTTTTTTTTTGTTTATTTTTCTAGTTACACAGCCCTTACTTTTTTGGCTCTGAAATGGCAGACTGTTTTTAGGAAAAAATACAAAAAAAGAAAAAGAGATTAAAATCACAGTATTAAACAAAAAACAGAGCCAGTCAGCAGTGTCTAGGAACAGAGCCACTGGAATTCTCTCACTTTGTGAGTCAGAGGCAGTGACATAGGGAATCTATATTTTCTCTCCCTTTTATGCTATGACAAGACCTCATGAGAGGCAGCACGGAGGAGTAGGAAGACTCTGGGCTTTGGTGTGTGATCTGGATGGGAATACCAGCTCTGCCACTTCCTAGCTGTGTGACCCTGGGCAAGTTGCTTGACCAAAGAGAGGCTCTGTTTTCCTCATCTTTAAATTGGAAATGATAGTACCACACTTGTAGGGTTTATGTTAGGAATAGAGATAATGAAAGCAGTAGTGTTTGGTCCTATTAGACACTTAATAGATATTATCTATTATTATAACTAGTAATGATGATTTTGATCTTCTCCCTTAGAGGACTGTGAGCTACCTATTTTCTTAAAGGCGAGGGTGTGACACCACATGGCTTTGGGGATACCTTTGTAAAGGTGATTGATTATCTTTGTAAAGGGGAAAGAAAAGTCCCAGAATAGGGCCCTAGGAGAAGTAGTAAATTTGATGGGGGCAGGAGGTATGAATATCATAGGAAAGCCAATAATCTTTAATGTAACAAGATATACTAGAACACCTGTGTGTTCCTATTTTAGGAATCAGCTCCCTATTGACTATTGATGGTAAACAAGTAGATACTCAAGGAAGCTGTTTGATTAATGATCTTGGTTAATTAGTGGAGGTTATGGTGAAACAGAATTATCAGCTCAGATTGTTGAGCTAATTCACAAAGTTTTCTAGGCTCCTTGTTTACTGGACTTAAGCTCATTGCTGGCCATTTCTCTATTTGTAACACAATATCCAGACACTGGGAAAGAAGAGGAAAGGAAGAGATGATTTTAGTCTGTACAATATTCATTCTTTCTCCCTTCTTTCTCTCTTTCATTCTCCTTTTCTCCCTTTCCTTTCTTCCTTCCACGCATCACTTTCCCCTCTCCTCCCTCTCTCTCTCTCTCACCTAATTAATGTTTGTTAAAAACTTAAATTATTCTGACATTTCTGCTGTTATTATAAAGAACTGAACAATGGGACCAAAACATGTTCATCTACTTCTTCTATTCCCTTTTCAATTGGGTGTTGTAACCACACTGGGATTGTTTCTTATTTTACAGTTTGACATAGTGAGTAATCTATACTGAGACTCCATGTGTATTACATATTAACTAGCAACACTGACAATACCATGTTCTAGTAGATCTTGAAATAATGAAGTAGGGCAGTGAGTCTAAACTGTTCCCAAGCTGTTCCACAGAATACCAGCCCCAAGAGAAGCTCTTAGGTTGGGAAGATTTGTCATCACACAGGTTGAGGGTACATTATTTACTGTAACTTTTTTGAAGAATGAAAATATACATAGCATATTAAGGTCTTTGTGAAATCTTGAAGAGAGTAAAATTGATTATTTCACTGAGTATTTCTGAAATTTTTTTGACCACAGAATTTTTTTCTGCATAAACACATATTAATACCCTAAGTATTACTGTTTTTGAAACATACTTTGGAAAATGCTGAAGAAGTGGCATTCAAAGATTTTATACAGTCTAAAAGTCATTATTAAATATATTATCTTTCTCCAGTTAAAACAGAATTTTTAAATCACAAAATATTTTTTTCTGGAATGAAGAATTTTGACTGGTATCAAAAGATGGATGGGTGAACACATAGGCCTTTTGAGACTCTTTAAGTCATAATTTAATAATTGTTTATTTTCTTTTTTCTGCTTACCCTTGAGTTTGGCCCCTTAAGACATGTAGAATTGTCCTCTGTATGCCAAGAAACAAAAATGCTCTTGGTATACATTGGAAAGTTGTATGTTTATTTGGAATTGTATTCCAGTTGGACTTGGTTCTGTATAATTCAGTGAGCCATCTCCAGGTGTTGTGAGTACAGTCCATTTACTATGTGTGCTTAAGTAGCACCGTTCTGTAAAATAACTAGCAAGACCTCGAGCGTCTCCAAATGATAGAGTGGTATTTGAGAATTGTTCTTCTATTTAAGATAAATAAATAAAGGCAGACAGATGATCAGTGACTTACTCTAGGCCCCAGAAAGAGTCAAGGTGTTCTGGGGATTAAAATACTGAAAATTTTCTAGAACAAGGGGTTTTCAGGTCACATGCATACCAACTTCACAGCTTCATCTGTACTGAGATCAGTAATAGTCTTAGAGGATTGCTCTGTTTTCCTGTGAATATCACATTTTTTTCAAAGCAAGCAGCCCTTTCCTGGTGTGCCAGGAATATTTATTTATTTATTTATTTATGGTCCTAATTGAGCTCTATCCCCCAGAAGTTTCTGAATTAGGCAAGTCTCAAGTCTTAACAAGCCATCCCCACAAGGCTGCACAATGGAAATGTTCAATGGAAAGGTATTCACTTCAGTCTAGGCAAGGCTCTGTCTGCTCCCTGGAGAGACCAGGATCCAGGAGTGCAGGTTCTGGGCCATCTCAGTTGGAGAAGCCTCTTTGGCCTGTTTCTGCCTCCTTCTTTCTTGCAGCTCTCTCCCCGCCTCTTGATGATGAGGTTCTGGTCCTGGCAGGACACAGAGACTTCCCTTTGGAATCCATGAGATCTTCTGACCTCTGCTCCCTCTGCGCTTGTCTCCTGCTGACCCCCAGCTGCCGTGATTTACTTATTACTGAATTGGGCATTTAGTCTTGGCTGGTGGTGGCCTTGGAAAGAACATTTTCTAAGATTGCCTTAGTTTTCTTTCAAATAAACTTCTACAAGCCTGTACATTTCTGGCATTGCTGAAATGCAGGTGATTTATTTAGAGGGGCTTAAATTGGGATTTTTTTTTTTTAAGAAGAAAACCAATAAGGTGATACACTCTCAGGGTACATTTTAGCCACTGGTTGGAAAGGACACCTTGTTCTGTCTTTTATCAGAAACATGCGAATCTAAAGGCTCCCTCTTGGAATAAGTCGGTTTTTTTCTGTTCTGAGACACTCAACCCCCTGGCTCCCTCTACTGGTCAGTAACCTCCCTCCCCATGCATTTGAACAGCAAGGGACTGGGATAAGCTGGGAGCTAGAAAGGGGAACTAGACATGACATTAGGATTGTGGATCCAACAGTCTATTTTTGCTGCAGATCCCTTTTCTTCCCTCATTCTTCTTACCTCAATAATTTTGGCCACCTAAGCCACAAATTCTTAGCTCCACCTAGTGTCTCCTGTATGTACTCCTTGGCCTTATCTTGTGTCTGTCCTTTAACAAGAGGCCACTTTTTGGCTTTATAGCACTGATGAACACCATGACCCAAGACCTCTGGACTTTAAGATGGAAAATTGTTAAGTACAGATCTTTAAGGAAATATAATAATGTGCAGTCATCACTCTGAATTCATAAGTCAAGTTTAGACTCTTCTTTAGCATGAGCATGGCATGGTAGAGGAAGATACTAAATGGGATGAAAGCTGACAGAACATCTCCCAGCTGCCCCAGGACAATACTCTTCAATCAGCTCTGAGGATTTGCTGTCCTCCTGCTGAGCTGAGGGCAGCTGTGCTGGGTAGTGAAATATCTGCAAAAAGCAGCCGTAGTTGCCCTAATACATGAAGCCTTAATTATGGCTCAGGACTTAAGCAAAACAGCTGTTTTATCTAGCTCACAGAGAGGACTGGAGAAGCTCCCCAAAAGGCTGATACATTTTATTTCCTGGAGAAGCCAAGAGCTGACACACCACCCAGGCCTATTCTGTTAGAGCTGGAAAAGTAGTACATGAGGTGACTAATTGCCTTTAATCTCGGCACATCAAATGATGCCAATGCCTAAATATTCTGAGATGTAAACACATCAAGAAGGCTTAAGAAAGACAGTCTTCAAGAAAGACTTACTTAAAAAGTATGTTTTCACAATGATGCTTAGTCATTGACTATGTAAATTTTAACATACAATAAATCAATTTCAGGAACACAATGACTGTTTTAAAGATATGCAAACAATTGTCAGGCATGCTTTAGAGGAAAGTGAAGAAGCATCTGGGGTAACATCTGTCCACTTCTCAGGGTAAATTCTTTCCAGAAAAGATACAAGAATATTCTTTTCTACCTTTGTCATTTTCCACACTGGGGTAACTTTATGGATTACTAAAAATCATATTGTTATCTTAGGAGAGAACATTTTGATGACCTGACATCCATGGACTTAGTACTCTGGGTCAGAGTCAAGTCTAAAATGAGGTCAAATGAGGCTCTTTTCTGAGTGGAAGTACAGCTAAGGTTTAAGAAATGTTTTAATAGATGTAATGCGTATAAACCATATGAGCCAGTGCCAGTATCCAAATGGTGTTAAACTGAAAGAAGACTGACCCAAATAGGATATGACCTCCCAATCATGTGAGTGGGTCTTAGCTCAGACAATCATATTAAAAATCTCTTCTCCAGCACTTCCAAATTCTCCAGAGTTCCTCCCCTTTCTGTTTCAGAAGGATGGACCCTCTAAGTCACACTACCTCTCTCTATACTTTTGGCCCCTGGATAACCCCTCCCCTGTTTCCTCTGATGGCCCATTATGCATATTTTGCCCTTTCTCTCATTAACAACCTGGGGGGATGCTGGGTGATTATACTGGCAACATCTTGTCAAGATGGTGGTGAAGAAGGTTACTTTGTAGATCATTACACCCAAACAATAATTTGTTCTTTCATATGAAAAGTGAACTAAATCTTAGCCTGCTACAAAAAAAAAAAAATAGTACAATTTCCAGAACTCAGGTGAATGTAAGAAGGACCAGTGAAAATACTGTAGTCGGGGGAATGGCTTAGCCACTGATCAGGCTGAATGAACTCTCTTACATTTCCTAAATCATAGGGGAATCATAAATTTGATAGACTTGAAATGTGAGTCTCTGTAATTCCTTATAGACGTCTAAGGATTTTTATAGAAGGAGTTGAGAAATATGGATATTTTATAATTAGGCTTTTTTAAAAAAAAAAAAATCACTTAGGCACTCAACACATTTACCAAGCAGCTATTATGTATCAGGTCCTCCAATGAAGAAAAACACACAAGGTCCCTGTGATGGTGACAATCAGTGATTTCACTCTTTACAAGGGGTTGTATCAATGTTTCCAAGCATTCTGTAGTAATGCAACTGCAGCCCTAAACCTCTACCAGCTTATGGTTTCTGAGAACCCTCTATGTTATGTTCCAACAGAGTTCTCTATAGAGTCAGAGATACATTAGCTATACACTCTGTAGGGAAGACCCATTAGAGTTATTCAGGATAGAGATCTGGTCAGAAAGCTTGGCTATATGAACTCCAGCTGTGGTTCTCCTGCACATGTCTGGGTGACCTGAGGCAAGACATCAACCTCTCCGACTTTTCACTTTAGTTAAAATTACCTCCAAGGATCCTTCTGGCATTTATAGGGTATGAGTCTCTAAATATGTTTTTAAACCCCAAGAAGTTCTAATAGGGCCTAGATAAAAAGTGCTTAGAAACGTCATTTCAAATTGGAGGCATGTAGCAGGTTTAAATTACTTCTCTTCTAGGTACATGAATTAAGGTTTTGAAAAATGTAAAGACTTTTTATTTGTTGGAGTGACAATTTATATCCTTTTTAAGAGAAGTATGAGACTTTTGATAATGAGAAATGCCACAAGTATGAGTGGTACTCCAGAAACTTGATCTATAAGAACTAAAGAGATTTCTTCCATTGGAAGAAAAAAAGAGGGTAGCACAGAGGGTCATGGCTGTATCCGCAGATCCTGTGCTGAAGGAGAGAAGGGCAGCTTTTGTTTTCCAGGAAGGACAATGGAAGTGAGCCCAAAATGAATAGAGGGGGTGTTTTAATATTTTATATTTTTATTTTAGTCTGAGGTGCTTTTGCTGTAATGTTTCATTGAGAAGTGAGAATTCATTATTATTTTAGCTGATCACTCTATGATCAGTTCTTGGGAACATTTTTGTTTCAGTCACTTTGGTTTGATTCCATGCAATTTCAACGGCTTTGTGGATTTGCGTACACAGGGCCCCCAGATTACAGACATTCCGACCTTGTGTGACTCCTTTAACCCCCTTCCTGCAAATCTATTTGCTGGAGGATAGACTATAAAGAACCTCCTGCCTCAAATAGCAAAAGCAGTTCCCAAAGCCATAGTGGAATGTCTGATTAGTGGCTACTCTGCTGGTGCTGAAATGTGGTTAGTATTCTTTCCCCTCTTCACTCCTTGTGTCTCTGCAGAGGGAAATTTTAGTAGAGCTCTAATTTAGTTCTGTGGGGTATAAACTGATGTTAATGACTGCCAGGCATTGGAAGATCTTTTTCATTATATCCTTAGCATTTCATAACAACCTGTGAGCTAGGCTAATTTTTTTTTTTTACATTTAAATTTCTAGATGTTTTGAGTAGTAAAAGAGCCCTGATTACCCAATGCTAAAGTCAAAGATTCTCTGTATTCTAAAGGGCATTCATTTTTCTTAACCTCCTCTTTTTTTTTTTTTTCCTCTCTCTCTTTTCACTCAATAGCTAGAACAATGAAACTCTCAGAAGAATGTACTCTGGTCTGAAGAGCTATACTTTTTTTGAATTATGCATATGCATGATTATGGGGACCTGGTGAAAGAGAAGGAAGCCAGAGCTTGAAGAAAGACCTTCAGAGGGTTACTTAGAGGACCAGAGGTTGGGAAATATGGCTACATCTCAATCATGCTGCAGGTTGCCTTATCAAAAAGGATGGCCATGGATAAAGAGGCTTAAACAGCTGCCTCTAAATTCTAACTAGCAAATAGTTACCAAACACTGGGTCCTTTGGGAGAGTCAGGGTTGATTTGTTGGTGTGAACCACCCAATAGTCAAAAATATTTTCTGAGGGTTTTTATATTCATAACATAGCTTTCACTATTATAACTGGCAAAATCCTATGAGTTTTAATGTGGGGCTGACCTGAAATCATTTTGGTCTTTAGAACTGAGATGTTCTCTTCTGTTAGAGAAGGACATAGCAGGGATGGATCTTAACTTAATAGTGGAAATACTCTTACTGATTTAAGAAAAAAAAACTAAGAGCAGATATGGATTTTTGCCTTTAGTGTCTTCTCATAGTCCCCATAAATAAGAGCAAAAAGAAGCTGGATTTTTAACAGAGGTTCTGAACTTTCTCCTCTCTGGGGCATTTCCTAGGAGCAATTCTGTCTAGCTTCCCTCTCAATTCTCTGCTCAGTCCCATCCTTCTCTCCATGCTTTTTATTTTACGAATGGAAGTAAGGTGGGATATATTTCTGATTACAGAAAGAATATTGTATTATCATTTGAGGAATAGCAGAAAATGGAAAATGTGTGCTTCCCTAGGTACAATAAGCCCCCACAATCTTTACTAGAGCACCTTCCCTGTGTCTCTGGTAAAATAGGCAGCTACCCATCTTTTCTTTTATGAGAAACATTCATGAAATCATTCAAAGCCTGCTGTAATGGTGTCGCATAGGCTTGCCATGCACCCAATCCAGGGGTAGCTCTAGAGAGGGCATAGGGAAGATTCATGTCTCCACAGCTTGTATAAAGAGGAAGACTTTGGGGGAAGTTCATGAAAGCCCACTGCTGATTTTCCTGTAAACTTAAGGAGGGAAGTGTGGAGAAAGCATCACTTTGAGTGTCTGGTAAAGACCCCTGGGAAAGTGAGATCATGAGCAGCCTAGGATGATCTCACCCAGCTATTTAGGGTATTGAACGTGATGGCACATGGGGAAGGCAGCTAAATGGCTCATAGCTGGTAGAGTGGATTAACTGCCAGGAAAAGCAGAAGCAAACCCTGGGAGAACAATTTTCATCCCCAAATTTAGGAATAACAGGGAGCTCTTTTACACCGGCAGCACATTTTTTTTTTTCTCCTAGAAAAGATAACTTTCCTCAAGGGGATCTGGTGAATGAAGCAGTGTATTTCACCCTTGTGATGATGGGCATGAGTCCGGCAGTAACATAAAAGAGGAATTAGCTTGGACATACCACACACTTGGTTTGGCCTGCTCCCATACCTGTGCTCTTGTCATGGTTGATTACCCACTTACAGCGAATATGAAGCAAGCAATCTGCACTGTGGCTTGAGATAAAAGGTATTTTAATATGCTCAGGTCACATACTATCATAGCCAAATAGTAATTTTATATCATTTTCTTAAAGGAAACCACACTTCTTGCAATAATTTTTCCAATGAAGCAAAATTTCACATGACAGAAAGTTTTAGAATATAACTCTTTCATTTGAATATAGCATGAAAGTGTATCCATTTGGGGTGTTTCATCCATGCCAAATAGAATTTTAAAATATCTTTATGATCCTTTTTTGATATACAAACAATAAGGAAGAAAGAATTGGAAGACCCTCAATTAAACTTCTAATGATACTACTTTCTTTAATAGTGAAGACTTTTTTACAGCTTTGGAGAGTTTCCCCTTACAAGTGAAACAATATAAACAAACCAAAAACAAAACAAAACAAAAAAAACTTTTCCTCTTACTTTAAGAACCTTGAGGGCTGAAAAAGTGGTTTGGTTTCCTGACTGCCAGGTTTGGTTTGCCCTCTCTAAGCGGTCTTATGCAATTCCCTAGAGGAAATATTTGAAGAGGGTTTTTCTCCCACATGAGAGAGTTTCATCCCACACAGCCCGCAGATCCTGATGGCAAACTCTGTGGACCAAGTGTCTGGCTTTCTAGAAGTAGCTGAAGAGTACGTTTTTCCTCTTGCAGGTGCATAACACTCATTCTCAGATCTCAGAAATAAGAAGGTAAAGACTGAAGTCTTTAAAAATAGCTTAAAGAGGGTAGCTTAAAGACTCTGTGAGAATCGAGTGCCAATCAAGTCAATTTTGAGGAGATGAGGGCAAAGAGGGTGACAGGCAGGGATCAAACTTCTAAAGCCTTCTAACTGATCTTTCTTTACAACCCTCCAGTGTAAACAGAGGTATTGGATAATCTGGCCTGTAGTTTTCTCTGACTGTGAAACATATTGAAACGCTTTATGTTTAGAAGTGTATATAGAAATTCATGAAGTTCTTTTGTATACTTTCTCATTCCAACGCAATTCTCATTTTAGGACGTCTTGAAAAGATAGCTAGCTTTGTGAGAGCACGTTGTGCCCCAGCTTGTAAATTTGGATTTATTCTTTCCTATCTACCAGCCACCTGATTATGGTCTCTGTGCAAAGGGCACCCGTTCACATCATTTTTTCCAAGCACTTAAACCTGGAAAGATATTTTTTAGAGGACTCACAGAAGCTGTCTTGGGGGTTTGGAAAACATGGCAAAATTGTTAGCAGACCTTTGGCTGTGCTATTTTTAGGAAGCTAATTGTGTTCTTTTAAAATACATTTTCAACAATGGGACAGAGTTTTCCTTGCCCCCACTGATATGTGAAATATTTACAGTGAAAAAAATGTCACTAAAACACCCCAAATGGATACACTTTAACCTCGGCAACAGCCAGCAACAGGGAAAAGTGATTTAAAAGGAGAAAAGGTTTTTGCAGTATTTGTGCTGCTGTTTCTGTCCAAAATGAACTTTTTATTTTACCGTTCAAACAGAAGTTTGTTTTCAAACCAGTTGCTGGTTAAAGGAGCAGCTGATTTGGCATCCATAAGAATCAGCTCTAACCAAACAATAAGCCTGCCAACCAGAGGAAACTTATTCCCCAGGAAACAACACCTAGGAGGTCAGATACCTGTAGAAGTATTATCTTACCTTGAGCACGTAAGATCCAGGAGAGAGGCTCAGGGCTCCCACAGGAGAGGACCGGGAAAGTGCTCTGATCCGCTGCTGGTAACATGCACTTGGCTTTTATGGGCAGGTGGGTGGAGCTGCCCCTCATAGTAGGTGGGCAGAGAAGGAGCGGCTGCGGGCGGGCAGCCCCGGGAGGAGCTGGACACTCTTCTTTGGGGAGGGGCTGGGAGGGCAGTGCCGAGAGCCCAAAAGAGGGAGGAGAGGCGGGGAGGGAGGGGGTGCAGGAGCGGAGGACGGAGTGGAAACGGGAGAGGGAGGGAGGGTGGGAGAGCGAGGGAGAGAAAGAGAGAGAAGAGAACAGAAATAAAGATAGAGAGAAAGGGATGTAGCTCAGAAACAGGAGAAAGTAGTAGTTTGGGGAGAAAATGAATGAGACAGAGACACTGAAACAAACAAGATATAGAAGGAAAGGGGAATTGGATACGTTTCCCGTTTTGCATGACATTTTTGATGGGGGGGGGAATTGAAGGTGACCTTGATAACAAAAGGTGTTTTCTGTGAATATAAAAAGCTAAATAACAGCTCAGGAACCTTGAAGGGCAGGAGAGGCAAAGGCGGGGAAGCGGGCCGTCCAAGTGAGTAGCATATCCCAAGCACAGCGTGGACGCGGAGCAGGCAGGGCGGAGGGGACCCCAGGACTGCTACTGCAATCCCAGCAGCCCCCCTGCGTCCCCTGCGCCCCTGTCTCCAGCCACCCACTGCTAAAGCCCAGCCCCTTCACTCAGCACTCCGGCTGTGCTTTTTGAGAGCAAGGTCTCTCTGTGCTGCTGGTAGTGAGCAGCATCCAGAGGCCCCTCTTGAGACTTCTGCAGCATTAAGGTAAATCCAGCAAAGGTTGGAGAGGATCAGTGGAGATTGGCTTATGGAGACAGGAACCTCAAAACCAGCCTCCGTCAGGTCCTCCAGCATCTGCTTATGTAACAGGATTTCAGGGCTCTCTGCCCTCTGGTTATTTTCGGTATTTTAAAAACTCTTATTCCTAGCAATTGGAGATTGTCTTGGTACCATAGCTTTTTCTGTGTGTCTTAAACAGTAAGAGAGGATTCAACCAACAAGAGGCTGAAGGATCAGGCTGAAATTCTTAAGAAATACATTCAGAGAAAGAAAAACAAACTCCTTTAGCTGCTGAGTGGTGACTCACTTCCTAGCTCAAGCTTGATTTTTGCCACCAAAGGCATTAAAGCATTTTAAAACGGAGAACCTGAGCCTTGGGGATGAGGGGTACTGATAGGGGGACGGGAGGGCGGGGGAGATGGATGGGTGGGCCTAAACAGGATACGGGAGATAACATATTGAAAGTATTGATATATAACTATATATAGCTATATATAGGTGTACATATAATGACATATATATACACACACACATGTAAAACTTGATTCAGTATTCACCATAACCTTAGAATGCTAAGTATGATTCACATTGTGTAGATATATTTTTCTTTTAAGAAAGGAATTTCAAAGGGGTTAAGCAACCAGCTCAAGCTAACAAGAGGGGGAGCCACAGCTGGTGGGCTTACACATTGAGTACACTGTGCATCAGGCCACCATAGAGAACTCTTAGCCTGGTCTAATGTTAGATCTTGATGTCTTTGGATGGAGGATTACCAGACTTCAAGAGAAGGAAAAAGGATGGCCAAGAGCAGGATTTGTTGAACTGGGTACTATTGACATCTTGGGCCAGATAATTCTTCCCGTGGGAACATTTCCTGTGTGTTGTAGGATGGTAAACAGCATCTCTGGCCAGTAAAATCCTCCTCCCCAAGTTGTAAAAGCTGAAAATGTCTCTCCACTTAGCCAAATGTGTATGTAGGGAGGAGGGGGCAAAAATCCCTTCTTCCCTTTAGGAACCATCAGCTTAAAAGGTCTGTTAAGAAAATACCCAATAATGGCATTTGAGTAATAGTTATACTAGCTGACATATGTGTTAAGGTTATACTAGCCATAGTTTTTACATACTCAGATTCCACCAGTCTGCCTCTAGATTTCAAAGTTTTAATTGCTTCCTTTGTAACTGAGCTTATTCTCAAATGGATACACCTGGGAGTCAACAAAATAGAACCCTGTGTGCCTGGTGTATGAAGAAAGATTAATGATATATGAGATGAAAAATGTAAGCTCTTTGTCATAAACACAGAATTGACATTAGAAGAATTATCCAAATATTACTTGTGATGTTTCATGACATTGATTTTTTTTGTCCTAAGATTTATAATTTTTCATATCTAGGCTCCCATTTCAAATTCTATTTATAATGTTTTGGTTGTGAAGAAGTTATATCTAGTGGTTAACTAGCAAGCAGAAAATAAATGCTCAATAGATATGTATCTAATTGAATAAATGACATTGTTGAGCACTGACACACACAGAATGGCCAGTATTTATTTGTTTAGTGACTTAATGAAAGAATTAAGGGACATTTAGAAACTCAGAACTTTAACTTTCCTGTTTATTTACATTTTGCTTTTACTGTCTTCCCCCCCACATAACTCAGTTTTTCTTTTTGCAAATAGTATGTTTTTGTTCTGAGGATGTGGCTAAATTCATTAAATGAAATCTATGAAGTGAATAACTCTAGTTACTGGACCTAGAAATAAGACTATGTGACTATTCTGGGGCTGACCCCTGAAATCAAATGTGATTTTACAAGCAAGGTATCACTTCTGACACTTTTAAATTTAGCCAAGAAATGTTTTCTGGGTAAATAGGGCCCAGTTGGAGGAGTGTCTGGGTGATAAACATTGGTAGATATCCTCATCAGATTAAAGCAAATCATCTTTTCAATCCTGATTTAATGCCTCCAAACATGCCAGTTCTATCACATAGCTATGAAAAATAGAAACCAAAAAGGCAAGAAAAGCACATTCAGAGGGAAGGCAATTGACAGCTGTATTTTCTTTTCCTTTTTCCTCCATCACTCCCTCCTTTCAAACCTGAATATCCAGCCACTGCAACAAAAGAGCTCCTTTCATTTTGTTTGGATGATGCTAATGATTAGTTCATTTCTCCAGTTCACACTTGCCTGAATCTGATTCAGTAGCAGATCTGGACAACAAGTCAGGAATCCAGGAATGTGATCTCTTTGCTGACTCTTAGAGTGCCTTTCTAGAATCTCTTGAAGGTGACTGAGGTTTGAAATGACCTAGTTTGGTCCTCTGTGGAAAGAAAGGAATCCAATGACAACATACTAGATGCTCTGAAGTTTCCATTGTGTGAATATAATAACAGCTACAGACGATTACCTTATATTAAAGAGCTTTGAAAATGGAAAGCTTTTTTTTTTTCTTATTTAGAATTAATCGGTTAAGTATTTTGAAAGAATGGATACAGACAGCATGGGGTATTCAAAGCAGGGGAAAACAAGAATTTAGATCTGTTCTCATGGTGGAAAAAAATCCTCACAAAATCCTGTTTGTTGGGTAGAAAAGAGGCATCAGGGAGGAGGTGGCATTTGAGCTGAACTGTGGAAAGTAGCATTTGGATAAATGACTGATGAATATTGGAACAATGGAGGAAATGTATGCAACTGGGGAAGGCACAGGGATATTTGGAGAGTGGTGAATTGGCCAGCATGACTGAAGTGAAGGGTCTGTATAGCAGAAGAGTGAGGCTAAGGAGCAGAAAAGGAGGGATGGGGTCAGCCTGTAGAAGGCTTTAAATGTCACCGGACTAGTCTGAACTGTGTAGTGTAGGCAATGAGGAGTCCTTAAAGACCTTTGAGAAATAGAATGGCCTGATGGAAATGTAATATTATTAAGAATTCACTTTTCTTTGAATAGAGTCTTTATGGTAGCTTTGCCTATAAATGCTTGCCAGTATGTCCAGGGCCATTAGCATATTTAGAGAAAACTGAGTGTCTGTCTCCTGCAGACTTGGAGGTCTGTGTGAGGCAGGAGAAACAATGGTGGTCTAGCCCAGAGTGCCCCCGAAATGTCCTGGGTGATTGTAAGGAGATAGGAAGGCCGAGTCTCCCAGTGTATGGCCAAGATGATAGATGGGATTACTGTGAAGGGTGTTTGCCCTGTGGGTCAAAGGAGTTAGTGTTTTCTTCACCTGTGGTAGCTTTAAACTTGTCAAAAAGTATCTATCCTGAGATAATAGATTTGATATACAAGATCCTTGAGTTTTTAAGGATTCCTGGGTTAGCAGTGGAACCTGGCATTAAAAACTATACCTTCACATTTATGTTTTCAAACAGCTAACTTTGAATTATTTTCTATGTGTTACCCTTGGCAAATTTCAACCTCCATTTTTTCCTGCCACTCTGAAGTGCTTCAAAATGCAAATGAACATGGCTTTGGGTCTAAGCAAAAATCACTGACGATTTAAAGATCGATGTACAGAAATTTGCTCTTCATCTATTAAATGACCCATCAGTCAGTCAGCCTAAGCTTCTGTTAAGTATCACCAAATAAGATCTTGGACTGCAAGGCACTTACAATTGCCAGCTCTCCTAGGACATTTAAAGTAGGGCTTTATTTACAAAAACTGAAAAGACTCACTGCGCAGAAGAAAGGCACACCTCTCCTGCATTCCAAAGGAACGTTGGATTCTGTGAGTCACTGTTTTCCTGTTGGCCCAGATGGTAGAGAGCTGACTGACTCGGGTGATCCCACAGATGAATGCCTCACAGCTCCCTCTGGCTTTCTAAAGAGCACTGGATGGGGAGTCAGGAAATATGGGGTTTAGTCCCAGCTGGGCCATTAACTACCCATGAAAATTGGGGCAGATGTTTTATCCTTTTTGGATTCCGTGTCTGTATGTAAAATAAGGAGGCTTAACCAGACATTCTCTAAAGTTCTTTCCACTTTTCAGATGCTTGCTCTCTGCTAGTCTGTAGATGCTCTTAACACCCCCATGAAGTCAACCTCACATGCAACAACACACATGCTCAATTTTAGGCATAGGAGTAAGAGCTTGTAATGCATCAGTCCCATTTTCTACAAGGGGGTCACACCCCAACATTAAACCTTGTCTGTGTGCTAGATATAGAATCCCCAAAGGAGGGTATGCCATTATCACTTAACTAGCTTTTAACTAACTGTTTTCTATCTGAGTCTCAGGATGTGGCAGAAGTCTCCCACATTTAGTCATCAGCCTCTAAAATTTGAGGTCTTTTAACTCTCCTCCTCTGAATCAAGTAATGATTCTCTTTTTGGTTGATAGAAATGTAGCCACACCACACAGAGCCCTAGTCTCTGAAAATTTGACTCATTATGCCAGATTTGCTTGATGTCCAAATAAGTTGATTTGATTTCCTAAGAAGCTCTCTATTCTTCTCCCACCCTGAATCCCTCCCTCTTTCCAGTGCCTAACTTCTTTATTTCTTTAATTAGGAAGAATGTGGTTTTCCTTGTCAATATAGACTAAATTATTGTAGTTCTTTTCAGTTTCCCAAACTCTTAGACTTTTACTAGGGCCTATGAGCCTTTTTCCAGCTCTTACTCTCTCCTTAAACAATGGCACCTAAGGTCATTCCATTCTTTTTCTATTTCTTAAAAAATTTCATTGTAGGAATTCTTTCATGGGGGCAGTACAATGGAGAGTGAGAAATATAACCCAGGAATTTCTTTTTCTTACTCCAGAGTGGAAGAGTAAAAACTTTTTAGGGTACTAAAGAAATATTGTTTACCCTTACCATGTGCCATCTAAGATCCAATCTAAAATATGGGAATATCTTGATCCTAGACTTCCCTAGCTGAATAATTCTCAATCCTGCTTTATCTTCTATCTGCCACTCTTTCTAATTGTGGTTTACTCTATTATGCTCTTATTAACATTTACCTCATGTTTAATTTGAATAAATCCCACATTTCCTGCTCAGAGTTAGTGAGATGAGAGATCTAACAGGTATCCTGGTCTTAGACTGGCATGTCTTGCCCCCAAATCACCCTTGACTTTGCCCCCACAGCAATCACCATAAACCCAGCAATGACTGTGTTATGCCTTCATTCAGACACCTTCGATGACATCACACTATTTATTTAAAAAAAAATCCATATATTGGAGCTACTGTCTTGGTGCAGTGGAAACGAATCAGACTAGGAACAATGAGATTGTGGGTTCGACCCCTGGCCTCGCTCAGTGGGTTAAGGATCCAGCATTGCCCTGAGCTGTGGTGTAGGTCATAGACGCGGCTCTGATCCTGTGTTGCTGTGGCTGTGGCTGTGGTGTAGGCCGGCAGCAACAGCTCCAATTAGACCCCTAGCCTGGGAACCTCCTTATGCTGCGGGTGTGGCCCTAAAAAGACAAAATAAAATAAAGTAAAATAAAATAAAAAATAAATAAAAAATCCATATATTGTATGGCACAGGGAATACAGCTATTTTATACTAACTCTAAATGAAGTATAACTTTTCAAAATTGTGAATCATAGGAGTTCCTATTGTGGTGCAGCAGAAATAAATGTGACTAGTATTCATGAGGGTGAGGGTTCGATTGTTGGCCTCGCTCAGTGGGTTAAGAATCCAACATGGACATAAGCTCTGGTGTAGGTCACAGATGCAGCTCAGATCCCATGTTGCTGTGGCTGTGGTATAGGCTGTCAGCTGTAGCTCCAATTTGACCTGCTGCAGGTCTGGCCCTAAAAAACAAACAAACAAACAAACAAAAAACTAAAACAAAAAGTTGTGAATCATGATGTTGTACACCTGAAACTTACATAAATGAATCCACTATACCTCAATAAAAAAATCCAAACTTGTATTCTGTCATTTAAGATCCTCCTTCAAGATTCAAGCCCGGTCTTCACTTCTAATCTTATTTATTTACCCTATGCTTCAGTCAGGGGAAGGAGTTTGCTTTTCACAATATCTGTGCCCTTACCTGTGCATCTTCTATGTAATGGTCAATGGAATGCCTCTTACCAGATCTACCCATGGATTATTGATCAAAATCTTTATTGCTTCAAAACCACCTTCTTTGGGACAAGTTTTCTGATCCTCTTTCTGAACCTCCCAGGGAAACTGGTGTTTCTCTTATGACATTTTCCATTGCTTACTGTTTTATACATATGCTTACTTATTTTCTCACCAAATTCATTGTTCCCTCCTTAGAGTCTTAACTATTTCCCCTGACACCAGGTCAAACGTAGAATAGGTGATAAGTGTATATTTGTGCATTGTAAAACATTTTCTGAAAGTAAATCATTAAATCCTCTCCTGCATTTCTCTATTCCCAGCCCCCTTTACTCCTTTTGACTAAAACCAAAACCAAAACCAAAACCAAAAAACCCGTACAACTTAGAGCTGCTTGTATATTTCCAACAGGGTCATAGAAATTGGGGTTCATAAGACCAATATGGCTTGGTTCCCATTTTTGGAGGAATTTAAACAGTGTTGTGGGAGAGACAGAGGTGAAATAGGCAATTTCCATTTAATGAGGTAAATTCTATGGATGTGGGAAGTACTGGGCACCACAGGAGCTCAGAGAAGGTCCTTGTTCATTAAGGAAGGTTTTTAGCTGGTTACTCAGAATACCAGGTGTAAGTCAGAGGAGGCATCAAGAAACACAAAAAAGGAAAGCTTAGTCCTTCTCTGTGCTTGTTGTGGGGGAAAATACAATGAAATGCTTTTCATTTTTGCTGTGGGATCAGAGAGGTCAGTTTGGATGTTAGCCTGCACACCGAGTCTTCCTGCCTGGTAATTCAGTCAAGGCACAAGGGTTATTTGAGTAGTTGTGTTTCAATATTGCTTTGAAATTATAAAAGGTCTAATACACTCTCCTGATGTACACTACCACACGCTGAGAGTTTTGACTGGCTAAATGAATGAATAATAGGCTGTATCTAATGCCGAATGCACTTGCAAATTGGAGTCACTTGTCTTTGGATACTCTGTGGTGGATGGTTCCCATCTCGGTGTCTGCTTCCCATCTATTTCCATCAGAGGCAAACATCTTTCAAGATAGCCTTCAAGAGCCTCCATGACAACAAGGGAGAGAATTTAGAGTTCTACTTTGGCTTCTATTTTTCATGAATGTACTTCCTAAATGTGGACATAGAACAGTTGGCACTTGAAATTTCTGCTTAGAGCCACCATATGGTTTTGTGAGCATACTCAGGGTGCTAGTACCAGATCGCTTCATCTCTGGCGGTCCACTTCTTTTCCTAGAGGGAAAGTCACAATCCTGGAGTTTCACTCTATGCATAAGGAAACAAGCAAGTCTATTTGCAAGATAACATTTAAAATGCCACAGCTATTGACATGTGGTTAAATGGGCTTTAGTTCACTACGGAAGGGAATAGGAAGAAAAGTTCTTGTTAAGAAGTGAGACAAATTCCCTGTGCAAAAATTGACCAGCTCCCATGGAACTCTTGTAACTGGTTATGGATAGTTTTGGTCCCATTGGATTTTGGAGAAGGAATTTGTGTCACTCTATCTTAGCTTCATCTTATTTTTTGTATCCTTATTTCTCCCATGTTCCCATTTCTTCATTCTCCTACTTTTCCATGAAATTTTATGTTGTATGTTTTTTGCATCCTTTCTGCAACTCTCATTTTTATGAGACTTTCAGTTCTGGATTGATTATCCGAGAGTTTCACTGGGTACTGGGATCACTTCTGGCCATGAGGTACAGGAAGAACGCTGCTCAGGATCAGATGGACCTTCCCCTTCCTCACTTTCACTACAACTAGACAAAGAGGGTTTCCCATTGAACATTTTTAAAAATAAAACATGATTTTTATTTTATTTATTTATATTTATTTTTTAATTTTTAAAATTGTTATTTCCCTAACACATTTTTTTTTTCCACTGTACCGCATGGGGACCCAGTTACACATACATGCTCCCATTGTCATGCTCCATTGTAAGTATCTAGACATAGTTCTCAGTGCTACACAGCAGGATCTCATTGCTAATCCGTTCCAAAAGCAATAGTTTGCACCCATTAACCCCAAGCTCCCAATCCATCCCACTCCCTCTCCCTCCCCCTGGGCAACCACAAGTCTATTCTCCAAGTCCATGATTTTCTTTTCTGTGGAAAGGTTCATTTATGCTGTATATTAGATACCAGATATGAGTGATATCATACGGTATTTGTCTTTCTCTTTGTGACTTACATTTTTGAAGATAATTCATGTTTTGTCAGCACAAATGGATATTTCTTGCTATTTTAATTTGGGTTATCTAGTCTTCACTTCTACCTTCTCGATTATAAATTTCTCAAATTGAGAAGTCAAGAAGTCTGTGAGCTCCTTGAAAGCAGGAAACTGTGTGGGTCAAAGCACCAGCATAGGGCTAATGTGCCAATAAACACTTGTTGATTCATATCCATTTTGAAAGTATGAAGACAACGCATCTTTAAAATCCATGAATATATTTGCATCTGACTATCTCTCTTTATAATAAAGGTATTTATAGGCTTATGTATAAAAAATAGTGAATTGGAGTTCCTGTCGTGGCGCAGTGGAAATGAATCTGACTAGGAACCATGAGGTTGTGGGTTCGGTCCCTGGCCTGGCTCAGTGGGTTAAGGATCCGGCGTTGCCATGAGCTGTGGTGTAGGTCGCAGACATGGTTCAGATCTGGCATTGCTGTGGCTCTGGCATAGGCCAGCAGCTGTAGCTCTGATTAGACCCCTAGCCTGGGACCCTCCATATGCCACCTAAAAAGATAAAAGCCAAAAAAAAAAAGTGAATTGTAGCCATTTGGGACCCTTTGTTTAGGTCCCAACCTAGGTTTTAATTTTTGAAGAATACATCAGTATCACTGGCTTTACTCATAAATTAAAACCCCCACATTTTATGCTATTAGAACAGGCAAAATAAGCTTTATGCCACAGCTTGCAGTAATGCTGGATTCTTAACCCACTGACTGAGGCCAGGCATGGAACCTACATCCTTACAGAAAAAACGTCAGGTCCTTAACCCACTGAGCGGCAGCAGGCACTCCTATGGAAATTCATATATTTTTGAAGTGTGTAGTCTGCACTAAATTTCCATTACTGTTTAGAGTTTTCTTCATTTGATATAATCATGAAGCTACTTTCTCTGGGTGGATATAAACAACATGTTTTGGGCAAGCAAAAGTTAGGTAGTAGTTATTTACATCTATAGGCTTAGTTTAGCAACCAGAATTTTTTTGTATCTTGTTTTCCCTTGAAAGGACATTTGGAGAGAGGAAAGGGCTTGTGAGTATTGGGAGAGAGTCTTCTGGAGAACATTCCTCCAAAACGGCCTTCCTTTTTATATCTAACCCATTTTTCCTATGTACATCCCTCTTCCTTCGAAGCAGAGGCATTAGCATTGTGTAAGGAGAGAGAGTAGTACCAAAGAGACTCATTTCCTTATGTCCCAGAATGGCATAGATTTATGCAAAGCCATTCAGAACAGAAATTTAAAAAATAACCAAAGTGAAAACAAGTATGTAAGATCAATAGAGTTTTTCAACAATAGTTTATGTATTTGACCTGTGAGCAGTTGCAGGCTGAGTGGCTACAAATGCTTTGTAGGATCTGCCTTCACACCAAAAAAGAGACAGGGGAGTGTGGGATGCCGATGGGCCAATCCAGGGCAGGGGCCCTGACAATCTACAGATCTCTTCTCCTGCTGGAGGGTTGAGGCCAGCCTGGTTCTGATGCTTGCTGATGATCAGTGTCAAGGTAGTGATCCAAGGGGATCTTCCTGAACCTTCAAGACTGAGGTGGCATAGCTGGAAGAACCAGGCTAAAACTTGATCTGCTAGGGAAAGCTGGGCGTCAGACAGTCATGTCTTGCTTGCCAGTGTATTTTCAGTGCCTACCATAGAAACTGAAACACAGAGTCAGGTTCAATAAATATTTATGGCAAAATATGAATCAATGAATGAAAATGACAGGGGCATCAAGTAAGAATACAAAGTCTGATGAAAGGCAGGGTGGAAACCAGGGTGTTGTGCTGAGTCTCAGAGGACAGCAAAGATCAAAAGATGAAACCCATAGTGCCTGGTTTTGTGTGGATTAAAAGTCATGTAGTGTTGGGAATAGAAACAGAAGAAAACCAAGGGTGTGTGACCCTAGCCACTCTTATTCAAAACCAGGTGGATTTGTGGTAAGCTCCAGTATACACTTTCATGGTTTATGTTAGACGAATTGCCTCCCGGCATATGCTTGTTAACTATTCCACAGTATGGGAGCTCTTATTCATAACTGATGTTTATGAAATCTGTGTACCATGCAGATCCTTTTAGATAGTGATAAAAAAGTGGGAAGACCCAACGGGAACTTCAAATCTTGTTTTGTCTTCTATATAGGTAGTGCTCCTATGTAAGCAGCACTCTTATACACAGATGCACTGTAATCAAAAATGTATTGCCTGGCAGGGAAACTAGCATAAATTTAAAATTTAACCAGAGACAATTTACATTAGTAGGATAAGCATTGTGGGTGGATACTTGGGAGAATTTATAATTCAAGTGGCAGGCCTAATTGATTCTTTCTGGTCCTTGTTTATTGACATTTGTCAAGTCCCTTGAGTGAGTTTCAAGAAACAAGAGGTTTAAGAGTTGTGTCATTCTCATCAACTATCGTATTGCATTAAGTAGTGGTTATATCTCTGGTTTCTCTGTGTACCATGGGACTGATTTTAGCAAATTCAACTTGTGGCAGTCTGCCCATTATTTACATGTTGCTTTGAAATAATGGAGAATGAATGGCTTGATTTTCCAGAGATGAGAGTAGGAATGTTTGGGTTATCATGGGACTGACCATGTACACACTTCACTTGTCACGATCTTATTAAATCAATTTCCAAAAAGGAATTTGCAGACTTCTTGGCGTGCACATCTATCATCCATATATGGAAATCATTAAACTATGTAAATACTGAATTTTTGTAGTCATCTGTGCTTTATGTTCACTGGGTGGAGTTACTTGGTAATATAAATAGGTCACAGACAAAGTTTTAGACAAAAAGTTCTTTGGACTGGGGAATAATCCCCCTTTTTTTTTTTAAATGTGTCTGTTGCCTCCATATGAGTTTTTGTTTATGTTCTGGATTATAGCCATTGCCACCATTGTGAAAAAGCCAGAAAGAAATTTAATCAGGTGTTGCCCTCGGGGGTTGTGATTTATTATAGTATTCAGTTTCCACCACATCTTACTAAGTCAGTGGACCCATATGCAGCATACCTCCACTGGAGAGATATAGGGTATGCATGTTCAAAACATTGTTTCATAATTAAAACATGGTTCTATCTCTTTAGATTTCTTTAAAGATGAATTCTCCTTTAAAAATGATCCTACTCTCATAATTAGAAGTTCCCCTAATTCTTTTCCATAAATATTATGTCTAGTTTTTGGTTTCCTGAAAAACATCTACCCAATAATCCTTTTCTAAACATATAATTAATATAGTGTCTTAAATTTCTCTACTTTTACATCACTTTGCCAATATATTTACCCCTTCAGCTTTGTAATGGAAATTCTGAAAAACAATTACATTTCAGAGCACACTTGGGAAGAAATCCTATGTACCCTCTAACATGTTTTCTTCAATGTCTATCCTTGTACCTCTCCTAGCTGCTTCCTTGGTTGTCAGCTTTTTTCTCTTCTCTCATATTTTTTTGCCCTTTGTATGCAGACTGTTGTCATGTCTTGTTTATTTGGTCAACATTTCATTCCCCTAGCCATTCATTTGGCTTGTATTTATTGAACCTTTAATTTGTACTTAACAAAGAGTTTATCTCAGGGCCTGATGGGCACAGCTGTCTACATCATTCCCTACCACAGGCAAACTACAGGCTTAATCATATCTTGTTTAGACCACTGAACTTGCCCTTTAGGGATCTGAGAACAAGAGCCACTGTCCACAGGGCTGGCTGCTGCAGTTCAGAGTACATTAAAGTGAAGTCAGTCTCCTGCCCAGTTCCACACTCTTAGTTCTTGATACCATGACTCTTCCTCTTTCTTAATTCTTGGTTACTTTGGTAGGCAGAATAATGGCTGTGCAAATATGGCCACATCCTAATCCCTAGATCCTGTGACCGTATTACCTTATGTGGCAAAAGAGACTTGGCAACTCCTTATGATGAAGTTAAGAGTGTTGAGATGGAGAGATCATTTTGGGTTATATGAAGGAGCTCACTGTAATCACACAAGTCTCTAAAAGAAGAGAAACTTTCTGAGCTTGTTTGCAGAAAGAGATGTCACAAAAGAAGTGTTAGAAAACTTGCTGAATTTGAAGATAGAAAGAGGGGGCCCTGTGCCAATGCAGGTGTCCTCAAGAATCTGGGAAAGGCAATGCTGTGGATCATCCCCTTGAGCCTCCAGAGAGGACCTGCTGACCTTGATTTTAGACAGTGAGGTCCAGGTCAGACTTTTCATTAAAGGTCTGGAGGATAATAAATCTGTGTTGTTTTAAGCTGCTACATTTGCAGTAACCTGATATGGTGGTAATAGGAAACTAATATAGCTCCCTTCACAGCCGTAGGCTTTTTGTACTTCTCGGATTGACATCTTTTGGCATCTCCTGCCTACTGGCCTCTCTCTGTTGACAATTGGCTACCTTCAGCCCTTCTTGATGTTCAGAGTGAAGACATCATTCATGCCTTCCCACTGTGTATTCCTCAGCTTTAATTTCTTTTCTCTGAGCTTAATGTAACTATTTTTCCCTCTTGTAGTACTTTCTTCCTTCAATATACCTTCTACGCTAGACTAGGATCGAAAGCTTTGTATTATCTGACCCAAAATATCCTCCTAATCCTATCTCCTCCAGCTCCTCATTGTCAAGCCTATTCTAGTTAAGTTGTACTTCTATTTTTGCACATAATCTTGACTTTAGAGATTTGAATTGGTCAGGACAGGCTAGGTCATGCTGTTGAAACAAAAACCTCAGAACTTTAGTGACTTATAAAATACCCATGTGGGTCTGTTGAGAGCTCTGCTCCACACTTTCTTGTATGCCTGATGGAGTAGCTACAAGGGAGATTGGGGAATAACTTTGCATCTGTCTATCTAAGTCTATCCACAGCTATGCTCTCTTTCAAGAGAGGTTTCTTGGGTGCACCTGGCCATGGAATGGTAAAGTGGCTATTTTACTGTGTCTTCAGCTTATACCTCCAATGACTGTAAGAACTTTAAGGGGGAGAAAATGTTTATTTACTCAATTACCACAATCATGTCTTAAACTCCCATGAATATGTAGTACAGTTGAGTGCTTGGAAACTATGATGATGAACTAGCCATCCTTCAGGGATAGTGTCCACTACCTATAGGCAGGGGATCTGGGGTAGCTGCCTTCCTCCACCTTGGCAGTCATGTGGGAGGTGATTAGGATGTTAGTGGGACAAGTAATGGAGTGCACTGGATTTTTAAATTTTGTCCTATATTTGCACAGGCTTTTGAAGATAAGTTTGTTCTAGTTTGTTTCACAACTTCTGAAGGAACTTGCAAGGATGAATTTTATGGAATTTGGAAATTATCTAAGAAAGTGTCGTGCTAGATTGGAAAAAATACATGCTTCAGAATTAGGCACTTCTGAACAGGATTCCCAGATCTGTTCTATATCACTGTGTAAACTTGGGAAAATTACTTAACTTCTCTGAGACTTGGTTTCCTCATTTGTGTCAAGGAGTAATAAATTCCTCAACAGATTAATGAGAAAACAGGAAATGTATCTGATGTATCTGGCCTAACTGGCTCTAAATAAACACTGGTTTCCTTCAGTCTCCCTCATGAGACCCAATGGGTACTGATATTTTATTTCACTTTGTATTAAGTTTTATACAGCACCATTAAAAATTGTTTTATAAAGATACTTTACGTAAGTTTGCCATTTTATGTAGTTTGCTTTCTTTTTCTTTTTGTATTTTTCATTGTGGTTTAATTCACATACCATAAAATTCATTGTTTTATTAAAGTGTACAATTCATTGATTGCTATTATATCCACAAAATTATGCAACCAACACCGCTATTCACTTCCATAACATTTCATCACCCCCCAAAGAAAACACATACTCTTAGCAGTCACAACTCATTGTATCCTTTTTCAGGCCCTTGGCAACCACTAATTTACTTTCTGTCTCCATGGACTTGCTTGTTCTGGACATTTCACATAAATGGAATGATACATATGTGCACTTCTGTGTCTGAATCTTTTCACTTATGTTTTCAAGGTTTATCTATGTTTTAGCAATGTATCGGTACCTCATACTATCTTTTTATTGAAAAATAATATTCCATTGCATGAATGCACCACTTTTTGTTTACTTATTCAACATTTGAGTTGTTTTCACTCTTCAGGTATTAGGAACAGTGGTGCTGTGAACATTGATGTACAAGTTTTTTTTGTGGTCACATGTTTTCATTTCTCTTGGGTATATCCTAGGAGTGGAGTATCTGGGTCATATGGTAACTCTGTGTTAACTTTTCCAAAGTGGTGGCACTATTTTACATTTCCATTAACAATGCAAAAAGGCTCCAATTTCTCCAAATCTTAAGTCAACCCTTGTTATTACATGCCTTTTTTAAATGAGTGATTTTTATTTTTTCTGTTATAGTTGGTTTACAGTGTTCTGTCAATCTTCTACTGTACAGCAAAATGATCCAGTCACACATACACACCCCCCACATATATATACACTCTTTTTCTTACATCATCCTCCATCATGTTCTATCACAAGTGATTAGATATTGTTCCCTGTGCTATACAGCAGGATCTCATTGCTTATCCACTCTAAATGTAATAGTTTGCATCTATTAACCCCAAGCTCCCAGTCCATCCCACTCCCTCCCCCTTGGCAACCGCAAGTCTGTTCTCCAAGTCCATGCATTTTTTTCTGAGGAAAGTTTCATTTGTGCTGTATATTAGATTCCAGTTATGGGTGATATCATATGGTATTTGTCTTTCTCTTTCTGACGTACTTCACTTAGTATGAAAGTCTCTAGTTCCTTCTATGTTTGCATGTCTTTTTTATTCTATATTGTCTGTATTTCTGATTATAGCCATCCTAGTGGGCATGAAGTCATATCTCATCGTGGTTTTCACTTGCACATCCACAGTGATTAATGATGTTGAACATCGTTTCATGTGCTTATTTACCTTTCGTATATCTTCTTTTGGAAAAATGTCTATTTAAAGCAGTTTCCTTTCTTTTTACACCATCTCCTCTTATTTTAAATTTTGCTTGTTTTTCTTTATACTGCTAGGCTTTATGATTATTCCCAGTTGGGCACAGAAGTGGTGTTTGAGTGAGGTACCAGTTCATTACCTTCAAGCTCTTGAAGGTAAAACTCTGAGCTATGAGCCTGAGATCTCAGATCAAGCATTGCTTTGCCATGTCTGTCTGTGAGATAATGGATAAATTGCTGTAACCTCAGCCTCCTCATCCTGTTTAACCAGGTTAATTCTTCTTAATCTACAAAATACAATATTGAGCACTAACTATGTATCATATGTGGTGCCAGGTCCTGGGCAACATAAATGAGTAAGACTTGGCTTCTCTTCTGGATGGTCCCTAACGTCTAGATGTATTTAAATGGACATTACACTGTAACAAGATGCAGTTACTGGGAAGAGAACCAAATACTGTGAAAGCTCCAACAAGGGGTCTGCTGACTGTCCCCAAGGCCATCTGAAGAGGCTTCTGGGAAGAGGGTTTTTGAAGTATCTTCCCACATTAAAATTCCCTGAACCTAGGATATCCTTCTCTTTCAGTATACATATTTTATAATATTAAATGGAGAGATTATATTGCTTATCAGAATTTTCAGGCCTACAGTTATTAATATTTATTGAATTCATTAGAAAAGCTGACTAGCAGAGTGCTGTGCCTGTCCAGTTCTTGATACTATGGGGTGGAATAAGGCTTTATTTATCTTTGCATCTCAGTTCCTAGTATATGTTGGATGAATGAATCATTTTAGAAAGAAGGGGAATTTACAAACCACATTTTGGATGCCTCAAATATAATTTTTTTCCTTTAATAATTGAGCCCCAATAATAAGAAGGGTCACTTTTGGGACACTTCAATCTTTAGTAAAAATTCATCTTCCTAATGGAGTGTTCTTGTAATGCTTTTTATTTTTTATTAACAGGTAATTTTCAATCCCTCTTACCTGATTCCAAAATTCTTTACACATGTAGCCTAATGGACTATAGATCTGTTCCCTTCCCTCCAATATTACAAGATTCTTTCAGATTTAAAGATTTAGAGAGTCTGTAGATGGCAGGAGGCTTTGTGATCTTTTAAAATTTCAACACTATTTTATAGAAGAGGAACTGAGCATCAGTTGTGTCAGATGATCTTGGCAAGTCCAATTCCAGGATCCAGGCCTTCAGTCTCCCCCTCAACAGTTTTCTCTTCCACATATTCTTTCTATGTTTTGAGAAAAAAAATCAAGTTAAAATTAAATAAATGGTCTGAACAAAAATGAATCTGTACTATATCTAAAATTGACTAGAGATATGCAAGCAAGTATTTTGAGCTCCTCAATTCCTTGGTATACTTCAAAGTCTTCCTTAGACAAATTACATTGGTCAGCTAGGGCTACTGCAACAAAACATCATAGAATGGATGGCTTAACAACAGAAAGTTACTTTCTTGCATTTCTGGAAGCTGGAAGTCTGAGATCAGAGTGCCAAGATGGTCAGGTTGTGGTGAGGGCTCTTACTAGCTTGCAGATGGCTGCCTTCTTGCCATGTCCTCACATGATGGAGAGAGATCTTTTTTCTTCTCAATATTATTGGATTAGGAATCCCCTTTATGATCTCATTTAACCTTAGTTACTGCCCCAAAGCCCTGTCTCCAAATACAATAACCTTAGGGGTTGGAGCTTCCATATATGAAAGGAGTCGGGATACGCAATTCAGTCCATAAAACCTAATGGAGTCTTTCTTCAGTTTACTCTCCTCCCTCCTTCCCTCACTATCTCACCCTTTCTTCCTGACTCATGGGAAATATTTGGGGTGAATTGTTACAATATTTTGGAAGAATTTTTTTGAATGAGAAATATTTTGTGGGTATGTATGTGTGTAATAAGTAAAATACATATCACTATTGCCTAACCAATGTTTAAATATTGTTCCCAATCATCCCTTAAATTGCTAACATGGAAAAGAGTTAAACCAAGGACCATAACATTTATTATTGGAGTAACTGAACATTGGCTCTGTTATTATTCAAAATGTTCAAACAAGATACGGCCTGGAGGAATATCTCTCAGAGATAGGCCAGAAGAGATTCCAACTCTGGGTGGGAACTGGAAAAGATAACGTTGGAGATTACTTCCAGTTTTTAAGATTTTATTATTCTCAGCAGAATACTAGATGGGTTTAAGTTTCACCTCCTCTTTCCTACTGAACACTCTTGATGCAGGTGCTAATAAAACAGTGAAATGCCCCCACATGTAAGTAGCAGGAGGGTACAAGGACCAAAGCCAAGTTTCTGGGAAATCCACTCTCAAAATTGAAAGCTGGCTGCATCATTAGTGTTGGTTGATGAGTAATGATGACTTTGGAATATTAATAAACTAGCATTGGAAAGAGAAGATACTATTGCACATAAGGAGCAATGGTTAACAAAGTGAGAATAACAAAGAAAATGGCTGCTGTTGAAAGAGGGCTTTATGTAAAAGGAATTTCTAGCATCATTTATTATACTTATTTAGTATTTTGATATAAAGGAAATCTAAGGAACATTAACTACCATCTTTGAAACACATATCATGGCTAACCTTTCCAAAATGGTAGTTGTCTATTATTTGACAAATCTATGAAGTCCTTGGGAAGGGGTTTCATTTTCTAGAAATATTTCTGCTTCCAGCATATAGCATAATGCCTAACACATAGGAGCCATATGTTAACTACTGAATGAATTATTAATGACTGTATCTAAATGAGTTACTTATTTCCTATATTAATCACAAATTTTTTGCCGCGGGGTGGTCAAAAATGAAAAAAAATTTTTTTCTTTTTCTTGAGCATGTTTTTGAGAGCTCTACTTAGTTATAATTGATTATAATAACCTGCACATATTTATAGGATAAAACTTGATAAGCTTAGAGATGTTCACTTATGAAACCATCATCATAATCAATAGAGTGAACATATATAGCACCCTCTAAATTTCCTCATTCTTCTTTATAATTCCTTTCTCCTGCCCTTGTCCACATAACTTCTCCCCAAACAACCATCAATCTGTCCCTAACAAATTTCATTTTCTAAAGTTTTAAGTGAAAGGAATTATACAATGTATAATTTTTTGTGTGTTTTTTTCACTTGGCATAATTATTCTGAGATTCATCTATGTTGATGTGTTGTTTCATGTTTCAATAGTTCATTTCTTTTCTTTTTTAAATCACTAGATATTATTGGTGAGTAGTACTTCATTATATGGATATACCACAATTTTTTCATTTATTCACCTACTGATGATTTGTGTGGCTCCTAGTTTTTGGCTATCACAAATGAAGATACTATGAACAATGTATCTTGTTCATAGGGTACACAGTTCATTGTCCATATTTCAGTGAGACTTGAACCGTGTATAAATCTCTGTATGGGTCCATAAGTTTACTTTTTTCTTGGATAAATACCAGGAGCAGAATGGCTGTATCTTATGGTTTGATGTTTAAATATGGTGTATTATTTTTAAATTTTTAAGAAACGTCCAAACTGCTTTCCAAAGTGATTGCGCTATTTTACATTCTCATCAGAGGCAGTTTATGGCTCTTGCAGTTTCTAATTATCTTTACCAACACTTGGTATGGCCACCCTTTCTAATTTTAGCCATGTAATAGGTATATAGTTGTATCTCATTGTGGTTATTTTTCACTTTCTAAATGTTTAATTATGGCAATCATATTTTGATGTGCTTATTTGCATCTATATATCTCTTTGGTGAAGTATCTGTTCAAAGTTTTTTGCCTATTTTAAAAACTTGGGTTTTTTTTTTTTTTTGTCTTGTTGTTGTTGTTGTTGCTATTTCTTGGGCCTCTCCCGTGGCATATGGAGGTTCCCAGGCTAGGGGTCTAATCGGAGCTGTAGCCGCTGGCCTACACCAGAGCCATAGCAACGCGGGTTCTGAGCCGAGTCTGCAACCTACACCACAGCTCACGGCAACGTCGGATCATTAACCCACTGAGCAAGGGCAGGGACCGAACCTGCAACCTCATGGTTCCTAGTCGGATTCGTTAACCACTGCGCCACGACGGGAACTCCGGGTTTTTTTTTTGTTGTCGTTAAACTAGAACTGAGTTCTTTCCATATTCTGGATACAATTTCTTTATCAAATATATGCCTTATGAACATTTTGTGCACTTCAATCTGTACAGTTATGAATATAGTCCTAAGCACTCAATAAATATATAAAATAGTACTTAATAATACTTAAAACTAAGCTTATTAAAATAATGCTGAAGGCAGATGAAGTTGGGTGCCATCTTAAGCAGAAAATCAATAAAGGGTCAAGTTAGGCTTTCAGGTTCTCATTTGATTACCTTTGGCTTTTCTACTTGCTACACACTTTGCTCATATGTTCCTTCTTGTTGAGAACTATCTGTCTTACCTATGCAGGGCAGTTAGAAATGTAAAACATACTTGTTGTTATCATGGATTATCCTATTTTCTTAATATAGTATTTAAGTTTTTAACAAGGTAATGCATACACATGGTTAAATAATGCAATATTTATAGACAACTCTTATAAAGAACATCAGCAATTCTCTTATCTATCCCTCATTTCTCACCTCTCAGAAAAAAAAAATCACTTTCACTCATTAACTGCTTCTTCTGGTAATTACTTATATATTTCTAAATAATAGTCCTTATATAGGGTTAACCATTGATTTGCTTTTTTTTTTTGGCTACGCCTATGGCATGCAGAAGTTCCTAGGCTAGGGACTGGGATCAAACTAGTGGCACAGCAGTGACTTGAGCTATAGCAGTGATAATGCTGGATGATTAATCTGTTAGGCCACCAGGGAACTCCTGATTTGCTCTTTTGCTTTTTTTTGATAATGGAAAATTTAGGTGTTTTACATGCTAGTATCCACACAATTTTAGTTAAATTAGTAGACAGTGGCCACACCAATAATAATGCAAAATAACAATAACAAAAATAATGTGAACATTTCCACTATTCTTTTACAATGTATTGTGGGTCCATTTACATTCTTGTGCATCTTTCTATTTTTCCTGGTGTTAACTATCTTTTATGCTACACAGTTTTTTTGTACCCTTTCTATTTCTCATTTGTTCTATCAGATTGGTCCTATACCCATCAGTATATTTTCCCAAATGGTGAAATATTTCGATTAACATATATTTTTTTCTCTTTTTGGACCTTTATCCTTGAGGTCCCTGTACTTCTATTCCATTTGCATTTGTCTTTTCCTCTTTGGCTGGATCATATTTTCCAACAGCTTCCCAAAGAAGAATGCAAGGAAGGTAAAATTTATTTTTCCTCATCCTTGATTGATATTTCAGCTAGATAAGGAATTTTGGATTGAAAATAATCTTCTTTCAGGACTTTGAAGGCATTTTCTCACTGCCTTTTATCATCTGATATACTGCTTGAGAATTTGAATACAATTCTAATCTTTTTGTATGTAATCCCCCTCCCCCATTCCCTTTTTCATCTCTGGAAGTTTCTGGACTCTTTATCCTAGAGGCTTGTGGTTATTTGTGATGATGTGTGGTCTAGAGGTCTTTTCATTATGTGAGCATTTAGTGAATTTTCTTAATCCATGGAAGCATGTCCTGCTGAGGAAATTTTCTTGAATTATTTCGGTGATAATTTCCCCCCTCATTTCCTCTGTTCTGTGTTTTTGGAACTCTCATTTATCAAGTCAGAATGTTCAGAACTTACTATTCTCTCTATTCTATGTTTCATTTTTCAACCATTTTATTCTTTTCGATTGAGATATAATTTACATGCAACATTGTTTTAGTTTCAGATGTACAACACAATGATTAAATATTTGTGTATATTGAAAAATGACCACTGCAATAAATCTAGTTAACATCTGTTACCATACATAGTTATAACATTTTATCTAGTGATCAGAACTTTTAAGATTTACTCTATTAGCAACTTTTATCCCATGTAACATTTTATTTAAAAATTTTTTAAAATATATATATATTTTCTACTGTAGAGCATGGTTACCCAGTTACACATACATGTACACATTCTTTTTTCTCACATTAAGTGTTCCATCATAAGTGATATCATAAGTGCTACGCAGGAGGATCCCATTGCTGATACATCCCAAAGGCAACATTCTGCATCTATTTACCCCAAACCCCCAGTCCCTCCCACTCCCTCACCTTCCCCCTTGGCAACCACAAGTCTATTCTCCAAGTCCATGATTTTCTTTTCTGTGGAAAAGTTCCTTTGTGCTGTATATTAGATTCCAGATATAAGTGATATCATATGGTATTTGTCTTTGTCTTTCAGACTTACTTCACTCAGTATGAGAGTCTCTAGTTCCATCCACGTTGCTGAAAATGGCATTATTATTATTTTTCTCTATGGCTGAGTAGTATTCCATTGTGTATATATACACCACATCTTCCTGATCCAATCATCTGTCAGTGGACATTTAGGTTGATTCCATGTCTTGGCTATTGTGAATAGTGCTGCAATGAACATGTGGGTGCATGTATCTTTTAAAAGTAGAGTTTTGTCTGGATATATGCCCAAGAGTGGGATTGCTGGGTCATATAGTAGTTCTATGCATATTTTTCTAAGATACCTCCATACTATTCTCCATAGTGGCTGTACCAGCTTACATTCCCACCAGCAGTGCAGGAGACTTCCCATTTCTCCACACCCCCTCCAGCATTTGTTATATGTGGACTTATTAATGATGGCCATTCTGACTGGTGTGAGGTGGTATCTCATGGTAGTTTTGATTTGCATTTCTCTAATAATCAGGGATGTTGAACATTGTTTCAAGTGCTTGTTGGCCATCTGTATATCCTCTTTGGAGAAATGTCTATTCAGGTCCTTTGCCCATTTTTCAATTGGGTTGTTGGCTTTTTTGCTGTTGAGTTGTATAAGTTGTTTGTATATTTTATAGATTAGGCCCTTGTCGATTGCACTATTTTCTCCTATTCTGAAAGTTGTCTTTTTTTTTTTTTTGGTTTCTTTTGCTGTGCAAAATCTTGTCAGTTTGATTAGGTCCCATTGATTTATTTTTGCTTTTCTTTCTGTTGCTTTGGGAGACTGACCTGAGAATAATTCTATTTTTGAGAGATATCCTTGATTCATTTTTTAATCCTTCCACTGAATTTAACATTGTGTCTATCACATTTCTACTTTCTCTGAGTTCTTTATTATTTTTGATTGTTTCTTTTAAACTGCTCCCTTTCTGGTTGAATTAATGCCATTTCTTTTTTACCTTTTTGAGAATTTAAACTTTTTGATGATTTTTAAAAATTCCCTGCCCTACCTGTTTCCATGGAGTCCTCAGCCTTTTGGGGTTTCCAATATATGAATCAGCTCAATTTTCAATTCTTATTGACCTTCTCGTAGCAAATGCTATAGGTGCCATACTAGATTCCCTTTAATATGTTGATGCTTGTGTTCTGCATCTTCATGTGGTATTATTTTGCTAATGGCTTACATAGACAATATTCTCTAGATGCTGCTGGCCTTATAGAGCAATGGAATGACCTCTTGATGGCACAATTCAGGGACATGTTGACACCTGCAAATGGTTGGAACTGTCCTTCAGGATCTGGTATTTGCCCTAAACCAATGACCTTTATATGTTGCTTTGCCCCTAACAGGTAGCCTGCAAGCATCTGAGACCTACAGAATGTAAGGATAATCGAGCTCATGGTCACTGTGCAACTCTCAGTTCTGTGGGTCTAGAGATCCTAGTTCCCAGAAGGAGAATTCTTCCACATTTATAGGTATATAAATAAAGTCCAGCTTAATTTAAAAGTACAGGGGCCACATGATGGCATTCTGAGATCCCCATTCCATCAGACCAGCAGGCAAAGGAAGGAACTGCTATGTCGACAGGGGTAATACTCTACTGACATTTTAGCACATTTTTGAAGAGAATAGTCATATGTATGTGGCCAGTCTTATAAGGAAGTTTAAGCTCTTGTTATATAGAAATTCACATTTATTTCTACTTTCTATTTACTGTGCCATTCTCACAAAAGATATTAAAAGATTTTTGTTAAAAACTGTTTAGGTGAAAAAACAAAATTAGCAATCCTTTATGTTTTAAACGGGATTGTCAGAAATTCCAAGAACAGTGTGTTGGGGTGGATTCATCCATTTTGCTTTTAGTTTACTGTTTCCAAGAAACATTTTATTTACTAGAGGGACATGTATGAAGTGGTTTGAACAGGCTTACTAATCTCTGTTAGAGCAACAAGTGCCAACACTTATATTAATGAGATAAAACCAGACCATTAGGGTTAGAATTATATGTCTCACTGAATTTTCTCCAAGTTTATCAGTTTGTTATTATTTTCTTAAAATGTTTAATTACCATGATCATATTTCTTGGCTTTTAACTGTGTTTGTGTGTGTGTAATTATGTGTGTATACATGTGTATATACACATTATTTACTTTTGCGTGGTTTATATATCTACTTGCTGTGTATGTCTTATCTTCCCTATAGAGCTGAAGCCAAGAACCATGCCTTCTTTACTCTTCTATATGAGCAGTTTGGTACATGGTAGATGCTCAATTGAATATTTGTTTAAAACAAAATAAAGCAGGAGTTCCCACTGTGGCTCAGCAGTAATGAACCTGACTAGTATCCATAAGGATGTGGGTTCAATCCCTGTCCTCGCTCAGTGGGTTAAGGATCCAGTGTTGCCATGAGCTCGTGGTATAGGTTGCAGATGCAGCTTGGATCTGGTGTTGCTGTGGCTGTGGTGCAAGCTGGCAGCTGCAGCTCCGATTTGACCCCTAGCCTGGAAACTTTCATATGCTGCATGTGTGGCCCTAAAATAAAAATTAAAAAATAAAATAAAACAAAACAGAAAAACCTAGCAAATATTTGTTTGAGAAATTTCCTGTAGTCACCAATGACTTACTAGTTGTGATATCTCTCAATGTCTAATCTGCTGGTAAATAAATGCTCTCTCTTGCATCTCCTAATACTTTCTTGTTGAAAATAAAATTGGGTCAGAGATTGTGCACAGCTGGTTTGAGTACCAGGTATGAAAGCACAGCTCAAGTGAAGTCATTCTTGGTGCAGCTGTCTGGTTCACAGTCATTCAGTTTCACTTCACAGAAGCACAGTATTAATGTTCTTCCTTCCACATCTGCAGAACTCCTTTTAGAGTCAATGAGAATTACAGGCTTTTATTTAGCACACTGGAGACACTGTATGAGATTTTATTTTTGTGCTTATGTTTTTTTTTTTCCTTTTATTGCCAGAGGACAGGATTAATATTTAGGTTATATTTATGATATGACACAAACAGTGTTATAGAATTCACATAGTCAAATAAATTTACGGTCAAAATGGGCTTTAAATGTCATTTAGTTGTACACCTAATTTACATATGAGAGAATTGAGACTTAAAGACCTTAAATTTCTTGATTAAATATAGTTACTGATAAATGCAAGATTAGTGATGTCATCTCAGTGTACGAATATTTTAGGAAATTGACATTTAGTTTTCAGATATGTAAAAGTCATTTAACAGATTAAATTATACTAGATTTCCATTGTATTCAATATCTTAAAATATTTAAAATATTATATTTAATCATATTAATATATATTTAAATATTTTAAAATCTCATTTGAAATATTAGAAGTTAGTTCATTTAATTAATTTTTTGTGAAAAATTAAGGGAACAAACTTTTAAATTATTCCAGCATTCCTTAGTGTCTGCTATCTACTTTATGTCTGTACAAGATCATGGGGTCATTTTAATCTTAAATCAATGAGTAAAAGACTACTGTTGCTCCAGGACCATTGGTTTGAGATTTTAAAATTTAATATGCAGAATGCAAGAAATCATTCTGCATATATACAAAGCCTAAGATATACATCTAGGGAGAAATTTTTTAGACCAGTTCCTCATGTAAGTTTTTTTTAAAATGCCTTTTCATTTTCCTAACAAAAAGTTGAACATGTTAAAAAAATGTTTGGATTATTTGAAAGTCAGAGTTAAGCAGGTTCTGCTAATAGACTAGTTGTTTTAAATCTTAAAAAATGAATTTGATCATGCTTGTGCCCCAGTGGGTTTCATTCACAGCCTAATATTCTTTAAGACTTCACTCACGTCTTCTGTTTGTCAATAGTAATCTCTTTCTCAAACATCAGAAATAGAAGATACTGGAAAATTGGAGAGGTGCTAGCAATTATCATATCAAGATCACCTATGTCAAATTTGGAGAGAGCAAGAAGGTGGCTTGGGTTAAAGATAGTAAGAAATGGGGTTTGCAGAGACAGAGATCCAAGGCCAGGAAAATGAGAAATCTTTAAGGGTTCAACTGTCCAGGCAGTATAAGATGATGTAGTATTTGTAATATAATTCCAGAGTCTCTACAATGAGGTTAAAAATATGACTAAACAGATTTGAAGTTCAAGAATGAACTTCAGCATAGAATAAGTACTGAAGGAGAAATTTGAAGTAGGAGTTCCTCTTCATATGTTTCCTTCTCAACACCTGGGGTACATCTAGTCCAAGTTAAGTTATGAGACACATGGATGAAAGCAGATGTGTTTGAGGGCTGAGCAAGATGACTTCTAATACAGGGACTGTGCTCTCATTTTTTCTCTTAATCCCCCTATTCTTCATACTGTAGCTGTTATACAAATTCTCACTAAGTGAAAGTTGTATGGATGAAACACACACACACACGCACACACACATACATCACGCACGTACACACATGTGCATGCTTGCTTTGAAGGGACCCTGGACCAGGCTTAAGACACATGTGTTTAGTAATGAATGGATTGGTTTGGATTAAAGATATGGACAAAATTACATGCTTTACTTGTCTAATTTACCAGAATTGTTACTGGACTGTCAGAATAAGAGTTACCATTTTTCAATTCTTACATATAGTTATGAGGCTTCCATCGCAGAGGTCCTGTTCTATGCAGCTCTGTATTCACGGAGGTCCCTGCTGACTTGTGTGTTACTTTATAACTCTTTTGGGATTGTTGATGTGGAGGATTTCCCAGGACCCATGAAGTCAGTTGAGAATTTGAACAATGAAAAGAATAAAAAAAATTCATTAGCTTTCTCTTTAGAGTTTTCAATTGTAGAAAACATTAGGAAGATGGGGTAACAATTAGCATTTTCAAACAGCGTAGACTTTTTAACTAGAGGGGACTATGTAAGTTTATATGGAAATGTAAATGATATAGAACTTAAGTCATCATTGCAACTCAGTTCGAAAGCCCATGAGCATGTGAAATCCCAGCACTTGTGGTAAGAACAGTTTTCTTGTTCTAGTCCCACCACAATATTGCAAGATGACTTGAAAAAAATCATTTTACCTCTCTAGAGTACCGTCTCTTTGTATGAGACATGACACTTTCAGACTAAAGCTGTACTGTCGTTTTCAGCTCTGTTCATGGTGAAAATTTTGTTTATCTAACAAAGTTTTGGCAAGTAATTGGTGCTCGTTAAATAAATACTTACTGAATGATCCTGAGCCTCACAAAGCCCTGTGATTCTAAGAGAGAGAAATGGTCCCATGGGTTGAATAAACAAGAAGAGAAGAATATAGGTGAATAAATCTCCAAACTGAGCATTTTGCTGAAGTGTATCATAAAGATGATATGCTGGGCTCTGGACATCTGATACAACATACAATTGCTTTTGACAAGTAGAACTTCAGGTGACAAAAGTTATGTCAACATCTGAGTGAAGTGTAGATTAACAGTACCTAATTTCCTAGGAAGGGCTGATAAATGAGACACAATGAAAATAAGGCCAACAGGAAGGGCATCCAAGTAAATTGGAGTAATGTCCAACCTACAGATTTTTCCCAGCAGAGGTGTAAGAGATTCAATTGTAATTGGCAGGGAAAGTATTTGCTCTCTACATGAGAAGAGCCAGCAAGAACAATGGAAGGGACCTGACAAAAGAAATGAGACATTTCCCAGAGATGGAAAGACTGATATAGTCATGCAGGACACACAGACACCTTCCTATTACTTTGTATTATCTCACCTCTTCTTTTCTCATAAACAGTTTTCCTTTTTTCCCCCCTCTTCCTTTTGTCCTCCAGTCACCTCTTGAGAGATGTAAGATTTAGATTATAGTCTCTGTATACCAATAAAAACCTGTACTTGAAGCCTTATGTTGGAAGATGCTTACTTAGAGGCCCCTGAGAGATTCTCACAACAGAGCTGCTTCTGGGGACTTGGGAAATGACCAGTCTCTTTGATTTCCTGGGGAAAGCCACCACAACAAAGTCCTCAAGGTCAAAGCTCAGCTTTACACTGCACAAGAAATTGCAAATTTTGACTTTTTGGTGGGTTCACAGAGAGGTCATCAGAACTAGTTCCTGCACACGTTGCCAGTAACAACAGACTAGTCCACAATGGGGAAAAAAAAAGAAGAAACAAAAAATTGGAATAGTGTGGCAAAATCTCTGTGGATGAATTAAAAAACATGATGAAATGATTGATCAAGTGGCCATATTTTTTGATTAAATGGATTAAAGAGTGACTTGGAGTATAACAGCAAACACATAAGCTTAAGTGCAGTAGGGCAAGATTTCTCACTTCTGTGACTTGCTATATTAAACTCATAGGCTTGTTGTTTTCCAAGGAAAGGCACAATTTTCTGAGGCCTCTCACTGTGTCCCTTTTGCCCCCAAATGTGATTTGATGTTCTCTGCCCTCTCCAATATCTCTTCACGCTTCCCTGCTATTTTAGGCAACAGTTTCAACAAACCATGGAAACCAGGTCCAAGCCTGCATAGACAGACTATGTACAAAGCTCATAATATTGCTGCCAGCCTAGGTCATCACTGTTAAACATTGACTCTCTCTAGATCTGGCAAAGCATCAGAGCTATCTCTGTGTTTGGGAAACCCAGGTTGTCTGAAAGGAAGCATTGTTCATTTACAGCACTCTGTCTAAATCATCCTACTTGGAAAGGCTATACTAGGGGTCACTAGACCCTTTCCAAATACAGCTCTTGGGCAGGGGTGTAGAAGTTTTCTAGGTAAGAAAATTAACATTTTACCCTAGAAGAAATTCCTTATCTTCTAAAAATGAGGGCACATCTGAAACAAAAGAGACTTTTAATTCAAATACAGTTTGTAAATATAGTTTTATAGTAGTGAGGGGAACTGACCAACATAAAACTCAGTCAAAAGGCCCTCTTGGATTAGAAAGTGAGCTACCTATGAAAAGAGCTTGTGCTCTTTCACACGGTGTGATGCCCCATTGGATGAAAAGCCCTTTCTACCGCTGGTCAATTTAATGTAAGTTAAAGTCAAGTCTTTTCATTTGTTCTTAGTTTTCAGACTTTGTGTTTTAACACATCACAGTTTTTAATGCAAATGTTTCAAAAAAGTCTGAACCATGTTTGAGTCCTTGGATCTGTAAACTCATTTTGTATCAGTTAGGGACTGAAGACTGTTAATCCTTGATTTTGTATTTCCTTTTGGTGGAGTTGTAATCAACTGTTCTCCATAGTTTGGACTTTGGGAGTTGGCCCAGTGAGCTCAGGGCAGATTGTGCTGCTGTGGAACACACAGGACTGCTGAGAACAAGGGCAGCCTGCAGAGAGGTGCTTCTGAGGGTCAGGTTTGAAGAAGCCACAAGAAAAAAGGGTGAGGGTTAATGCCTCCCTTCCTAAGGCTTGCTGGCAGTGGTACTTCACCTCAAATGGAAATTTCAGAAGTTTCTGTACTGCTCACAGAGCATTCTTGGAGTTGAGTAGCAGAAAGTTAGGCCAAGCATAATGTAGTGACTCTGCTGAACACAGCTCTGTCTCCAGGAACTCATCATCATCATCAAATAGCATTTATTAAAAGCCCACACGCATATGGTGCAGAACAAACCACATTAAACAAGCTCAACTGGGTTGCTATTCCTCTGGAGGGCCACAATTTAAAATGCTAAAAAACCCAAAACTCTCTGCTATTAAGCTCTATTCTGACAACTCAAAAACACTGAGAAAGGAGATTGCTTACACAGTGACTAATATGAATACAAATAAAATAATTAGTATGCTAAATATAATACTAATTAGTATAAATGTCATTAATTAAGGACTTTCTGTGTGCCAAGTCCAATGTTATTTTCTTATTCTATTGCAAATGACCTTTATTGCAACTCATTGAAGTAGTTATCATTAATATATCTATTTTATATCAGAGGTAACTGAAGTGTAGACAAGCTAAAAAATTTGCCTTTGGAAACAAACCTACAAGGTAGCAGAGCTGGGTCTTGGACTTAAGTTTATTTAAATCCAAAGACCATATTGCCAGTTCTCATGAGAGCTCAAAGTTGGTGTTGGATAGATTAGTAGAATATTTATATTTATAATATAACTACTTCTATACTTTTTTAGCACAGTAATTTATCTGTGACCTTTAATAAATTTCAGAAAACACCTCACTTGACTCTCTTTATTAAAATGATATTGTTCCTATCATTAATGGGATTAAGATTTTTTTTTTTTGGCATGACAAACGAGAAAAGTGGACTGGTCTGTTTTAAACATGTCTAACTAGAGTAGTTTACACACCAAATTAGTTGAAGAAGATTTATCTAGATAACTGTTTAGAATCACCTGTTGGAGTTCAAGCCCCCTTCAAGGAGATAGAACTCAATCTCTGGCCAAGATAAGAATTACCAAACCCTTATTGCCCCAACTTTAAGCAACCTGGCCTACTATTTCCTACCCCCTACTGGGAAGGGTATGTGGTCCATTCCTTACCCTGCCCCTAAGGGGCAATATATGCCCCTAAACAAACAGCAAGTATATGAGAAGACCCCATCTTTCCCCAACAATGAGCAGGTCAGCAGGTGCATTGCAAGACCTCTCCTCTCTCCCTGGGCTATAAAAACAAACACAACCATACCCCCGGGATTGGCTCTCCCTGATGATCAGGAAGTCATCCTGCTATGCCCAGCAGGGTCTCTCATCTTAAACTCTTCTTTCTCTTTGGGGTTGGCTCTCCCTGATTATCAGGAAGTTGGCCCACTGTGTTAATAGCATCTCTAGCTTTAATAAACTTGTCTTTTCTTCACCTTGCTTTGAATCTGGAAAATTCTTCTTTCTGACCCAAATGCACAGACCATGACATCACTCAAGCCAGAATTTTGCAAAGCACACTTCTGAAACCAAGCAGGGCCCTGTGGGGCCCTCCTGGGTACTAAAGACTTTTCATGTCCTCTGGTTTCTTGTTTGTGAGATAAAGCCTTTAGCCTCTTAGACCCTCCTGAGTTCCAGAGGGCAGATTCAAAGATACTAATCAGGGAAGTGAGGGAATGCAGAAACAAAGGAAAAGCAGTCAAATTTAGTTCCTCCTCTTTGAGTTCTTCTGTAGGAACTAAAGCCCCTACCCAAGAAGATGAAGGTATCTTCAGGCTGAGGCCAAGATTCCCAGAACACTATACCTCGCCATCAACCAATCAGAAGAAAATCACACACCTTACAGCCCTCACCCCAATTTTGCTTTTAAAAATTCTTCCCTGAAAACTATCAGGGAGTTCAGGTCTTTTCAGCATGAGCCCCCTGTCCTTCTTGCTTGGCCTTGCAATAAAACTTTCCCTGCTGGAGTTCCTGTTGTGGCGCAGTGGTTAACGAATCCGACTAGGAACCATGAGGTTGTGGGTTCGATCCCTGGCCTTGCTCAGCGGGTTAACAACCTGGTGTTGCCGTGAGCTGTGGTGTGGGTCACAGACATGGCTCGGATCCCACAATTTATATATATATGTGCGTGTGTGTGTGTGTATGTGTGTATATATATATATATATATATAAATATAAATTCCCTGCTTTGAATACTGATTCAGGCCTCACTGTGCATTGGGCCCATGAACTTGGGTTTGACAAAACTTGCTGTAATAATCTATGCTGATTAATACTTCTCACATGGGAGAGGGGACTCACATAATTTCAATCTATTTTCTTTTGTATTTATCCTGCTTGATGTTCTCTGATCTTCCTGCATCTCTGAGCTTCCTGTGGTTTAGTATCTGACATTAATTTGGGAAAGTTATCATTACTATTTCAAATATTTCTTCTGTTCTTTTCTCTCTTTCTTGTGCTTCTGGCATTCCCAATACAGGTATGTTAACTTTTTGTAGTTGTCCCACAGTCTTTGAATATTCTGTTTTTTAAGTCTTTGTTCTCTTGCTTTCAGTTTTGGAGGATTCTATTGAAATATCCTTGAAACTGCACAACTCAGACTGGGACATGAATCCACTGTTTTTTATTTTATTTTTTGCTTTTCAGGGCTGCACCTATGGTGTATGTAAATTCCCAGGCAGGGGCTGAATCAGAGCGGCAGCTTCTGACCTATACCACAACTCATGGCACACTAAATCCTTAATCCACTGAGTGAGGGCAGGGATTGCAACCCACATCCTCATGGATACTAGTCAGGTTCATAACCCACTGAGCCACAGCAGGAACTCCACACTGTTTTTTAAATTAAAATCACATACCAGGTCCCAGGACTTACTGAAGTTCAGGCTCTTTATGTCTCAACACAAAAGGAATTCAGCCAGAAGCAAAGTGATAGGCAAGAAGTAGATTTATTGAGAGAGATAGATGAAGTGTGGGCTGTCTCAAATGGTGAGAGAGTGGCCCTGGGAGAAACGCATCCCCCCCAGAGAGTGGGCCATCTCAGAAGGTGAGAGGCACTGAAACATGCGGTGGTGAATTTTTATGGGCTGGGTAATTTCGTAGGCTAATGAGTGGGAGGGTTATTCTAGCTATTTCAGGGAAGGGGCAGGGATTTCCAGGAATTGGGCCACTGTCCACTTTTTGGCCTTTTTATGGTCTGCCTAGTAACTGTCATGGCACCTGTGGGCATGTCATTCAGCATGATTATGTGTTACGATGTGTGTATAACCTCAAGGTCTACTGGAAGTCAAATTGTTTGCCATCTTGGCCCTAGCTGTGTCCAACCAGTTTTTTTCATATCCTCAAGGGCTATGCCATTCTTTTAAAGGTTGTGCCCTGCCTGCTTTCCTCCTGTCCTCAAGCTCAGAGATTCTTTCCTCACTCATGTCTAGTCTACGAATAAACCCATCAAAGGCATTTATTTCTGTCTGGCATTTCTTTTTGGTTCTTTCTTAGTGTTTTCATCTCTCTGCTTACACTGCCCACCTATATGGTCAGGCCACCAAAGGTGACTGTTCTCTTGCTCTGTGTACATTCCCCCTGCCCCCACCACCATTGCCTAGTTCATCTAGACTCTACTCCCATGACTGACCTTCCTACATACTTGTGTCAGGCTCCAGCTAATGATAGTTCTAGCTTTACGTCAGAACTTCTCTGCTAGGCCTATCAAAGGGGTGGTGAGGGATGTGTCCCCCTTCTGTTTTCCCTGGTAACCAATGAGCCCAACTGATCTAATTAGCCCCGAACTGGTAACCCTACCTCCCTCCTGGATGCCAAAACTTCCATCCTGCTCCCCATCTGCTGAACATGGCAGGGTGTCACTCCAGGACCTTGCTTCGGATGTGAGATCCCCTATTCATTAAACCATTGATGTCTCTGTCACTGATTCCAAGCGCTTTCTTCAGCTTTGAAGCTGGGCGAGTATAGGACTTGCAGGCCTGCAGGATGCAGGCCAACACCATCTGATCTTGCATGTTGTCTATTTTACCCTTAGAACCCTTAGCATATTAATCACAGTTTTAAATTTCTTGTCTGATAATTCCAACATGCTGGCCATGTCTGGTTCTGGTGTTGGCCATGTCTGGTTCTGGTGTTTGCTCTTTCTCTTCAAATTGTGCTTTTGGCTATTTGGTATGCATGTCATTTTTTTTCTTGGTAGCTGGACATGAAAAGGAACTGCTGTAAATAAGCCTGTAGTAACATGATGGTGAGGTGTTGAGGGTGGGAAGCCGGGTCTAGTCCAGAATTAGGCCTCAGTCTTTTGGTGAGCCTGTGCCTTATGGACGGTGAGCTTCACAAGAGTTTCTCAGTTACTCTCTCCTTGAGCTGGAGCTGGGTATTTTCTTGCCCCCAAGTCAGCTAGGTTCTAATAATAGCGAGCAGGTGAGGCTCTGGTTAACTAGTTTCCCCTGAGAGCAGGCCTCTTAAGAAGAATGTAGTACTCTGGGATATTTCAAAATGGTTCTCTTTCTTCTTCCCTCTGACAGGAGAGGACTTTCCTCTGATGTTTTCTGAGGGAGTCTGGTCAGGCTTCTGGTAGTAAATCTCGTAGTATTATGAATTCCCCCTATTACGGGGTTCCTGTGGGGTTTTTAACTCTCAGACTTATCTTGCTGAGCCGCCCTCAATTCATCAATTACAGTTCCTGGTTTTCCTGCCTCACACTTGGTTCCCAAAGGTAACTCCTTTTATTTGTTTCCCTGTTTCTCTATTATCAGGAGCAGTGGTTTGCCCTGTATCCTCTCCTTTGTTACGATACAAGATGAGTTGTTAATTTTTGTCTTTTCAGGTTTTTAGTTGCTGTTGGAATAGGGTTGTGGCTTCCTGGCTCCTTTCATGAGGAACCAGAAACCAGAACCCATGACCCACTCTCCCCTCGTCCCACTTAAAGCAGAGCTGAATGGTAGTGGTATAATTGCAAAAAGCAATATCCATTTGAGACACTCCCACTGTTACTGCTGTTGCTGTGCTTGGGACTGAACACAGCTAGCAGCAAGCATGGAAGGAAGGCAGAGGGAAATTTGAGTAGCCACAGTCTCAAAGTTTTAAGATGGAGACTGATTGAGGGACGGGAAAGTTGTATGCTTAAGAGAGTTGATCTCTGAGCCAGAGTTTATTTTGTACTATTTTTATTTATTGGTGGCTATGTAACAGTAATTTCTCCATTTTTAATACAATTAACTATCCTACCTGTTCATTATGCTGATTTTTATGAACATCTGATTATTTTGCTATTCAAACTTCCCCTTGGCTTGAGCATATTGACTTTCTATTTACAACATTGTTTGTTCTCCTACCTGATCCTTACGCTGACTTTTATGAACATCTTCTCCAACTACTATTTTATTCTCATGGAAGTGGGTGGTAGGTGCTATAGTGTGTCACTCAGATTCTCCTTGTAGGTCTGTGGCCCTGGCTCCTAAACCTGCAGGAGGTAATGGCTGCAGACATCTCCCAGCTGAGTATCTCTTTGGAAATTGCTCTAGAATAAAGACAGCTTCCTTATTCAAGTTTATACCCTCACCCTGGAGACAGCTCACAAATAATTGATATATGTGGGTGTACAAAGACCTGATCTTCTTGCTCTAATTCTAGCAATCTCTGAAGGGCCATTCTAGATCTAGGGCTTCTTGAAGGATTGGTTGAGGCTCCTGTTCCAGCTGCACTGCAGAAGTTCAACTTCTCCCTTTGTTCAGTCCTCTTCCTTTACTCCTTTACAGGTGTTGTTCAGCCTTAGAATCTGTTCTCTGGGGGAAATCAACTTAAATATTAGTTGGTACCAGGAGTGGTCTGTGGATCCTGCCTGTATGATGGAATTTTGGAGCTGAATCATCTGCTGTCTGTAGGGCAACAAGAACCATATTTGTGGTGGAATTGGGGGTCACACCACTGATAATTCCTGGCATGCTCTAGCAATGCAGTTAGGACTTTCACAAGTGGTGAACCAGGGTAGGAGCCAGTAGAAGGAAATGTCCCAACAGGGGCAATATCTCAGGCATTTGAGAGGTGTTAGTATCATAGTAATTATCAGGCCAATAGAACCAGATGGCCTTGGCTATGAGCTAGCAGTGCATTGGAGAAAGACAAGGGATAAGAGTGGTTAATAATTCATTTAAGGTAAAGTGTCTCCAATGCACTGCTAGCTCATAGCCAAGGCCATCTGGTTCCACTGGCCTGATAATTACTAAAACGTTATTAGAAACTCTCAAATGTGTAAGTGATTGCTATACACTTGAAACTAACACAACATTGTAAAGCAACCATACTCCAATATAAAATAACTCAATTTAAAAAAGAGTATTTTATCTATTACAACCAGAGGAAGAAAAATTGTGGATCAAGGCTTGATTATAATGGTGGTGGAGCTTCAAAGTAGGTTGAATTTTCAACTCCAGCAAGGCTAGTATACTGAGACTAGAGCCCTGGTTAGAAAGTAGTAAGCACCCTGAGACTTGAAATAGGGACATTTGTGCATAAATCTTCAAAAATCTTGGATCTTCAGATTTCTTAAAACTCTGGGCCCACAGAAATGGCCCACTCCACACTGTTGCCACTTGAAGATGACACACAAGCTTTGACAGACACCACAATCCCCTTTGGAACTATCCTTACCTTAATTTCTGGACACTAGCTCAAGAAGTAAGGTTAATTCACATTATAAACCAGCCAAGGAGTGCTGCTAAGAAATCAAAGAAGCTTATACCCAAGGAATTATTGGGCCTGGGTAATAGGTATTGGCAGGAGCTGGAAGAGTGTGTGTGTGTGTGTGTTTGTATATTATATATACATATGTGTGTGTATATATATATGTGTATATATGTTCATATGTATAATAGATATAAACTATATGTGTGTATATATAATATATATGCATGTGTATATATAATAGATATGTGCATATATGTGTGTATATGTAATATATATGTGTGTGTGTATATAGATATATAAACATATATCCTGAGGGTGCTGGATCAAGGGATGGACATAGATCATCAGGTAGGACAAGTTGGCTGAGGGAAAATCTATCTCCATGAGAGTACTCTCCTGGATTATAGGATTTAACTACTTCTTCTTCTTCTTTTTTTTTTTTTGTCTTTTTGCAATTTCTTGGGCTGCTCCCTCAGGGCACATGGAGGTTCCCAGTCTAGGGGTCGAATTGGAGCTGTAGACACCGGCCTACACCAGAGCCACAGCAACATGAGATCTGAGCCACATCTGCAACCTACACCACAGCTCATGGCAATGCCAGATCCTTAACCCACTGAGCAAGGCCAGGGATCGAACCCACAACCTCATGTTTCCTAGTTGGATTCGTTAACCACTGAGCCACGATGGGAACTCTGAATTTAACTTCTTATCAAGCACCAGGAGATGGAGTGAATATGCTTCTAGGATGGCTCTTGGAAGCTTGAGAGAATTGATGGCTCCCATGAAGTGAGGTAGAAATGTCAGGACTCCTATGGCAGACGGAGGCAGCAGGGATCAAAAGGCTGAGAGGACAGGGCCTATCAGAGCAGTCATATAAGTAAGGCTGAGCACCAGTGACTGTGCTCCATGGGAGCACCTGGATGAGGTGATGAAAAATCTGCTTGTGAGAGTTGTATCTACATGCTTGAGAAGGTAATTGGGGGAGTTCCCGTCGTGGCGCAGTGGTTAACGAATCCGACTAGGAACCATGAGGTTGCGGGTTCGGTCCCTGCCCTTGCTCAGTGGGTTAAAGGATCCGGCATTGCCGTGAGCTGTGGTATAGGTTGCAGACGTGGCTTGGATTCTGCATTGCTGTGGCTCTGGCGTAGGCCGGGGGCTACAGCTCTGATTCGACCCCTAGCCTGGGAATCTCCATATGCCGTGGGAGCGGCCCAAAGAAATAGCCAAAAGACAAAAGATAAAAAAAAAGGTAATTGGTGGCTGTCTTCTTTATTTTTTATTTTTTAATTTATTTTTCTTTTTAGGGCATCATCCGTGGCATATGGAGGTTCTCAGGCTAGAGGTAAAATTGGAGCTGCTGCTGTCAGCCTATATAGCAGCCACAGCAATGCAGGATCTGAGCCACATCTGTGACCTATACCACAGCTCACGGCAACACCAGATCCTTAACCCACTGAGTGAGGCTAGGGATTGAACCCAGAAGGTCATGGTTCCTAGTCAGATTAATTTCTGCTGTGTCAAAATGGGAACACTGATAGCTGTCTTCTTTAAATTGAGGGCGATAAAAAGACCAAGTGGTAGGACTTAACCATTATAAGCAAAGTGGCTGTGGTTATCATAATGAATATCACAGTCAGCATGGCAGCCAGGGCACCTGACCTGCAGAGGGCTCTGGCCCTGGTTAAAAAACCTCAGTTCCCAGGGGCAGGATAGATGGGCAGCCAAGGAAGATATTATTTAATTTACACAAATAAATCAAGAATGGGTGATCAAGATGCTGAAGCAAATACCTCCCAAAAAATTGTGCTTCCTGGGCCCAGTGACACAAGGAGAGACCTGGTCCCTACAAGAAAGAACCCTGAAACACCATGGCAATAATTCCCTCAGTCCTGCCTCAAAGGAACTTGACTATTTACTTGGGTAACTTCATTGGGAAAAGGATAATAACCAGATATTTTGAGGATCAATGGACACAAAGCCCAAGTTGACACTGATGCTCCAAAGTTCTTTTTTTAAAAAAGTCAATAAATTTTATTATATTTATAGTTGTACAATTGTCATCACAATCTAATTTTAGAACATTTCCATCCAAAACCCCCAGTCCACCCATCCCCCAACCTGTCCTCTTTGGTAGTCATAAGTTTTTCAAAGTTTGTGAATCTGCTAATACCCAAGTTCCGAAGAATTATCATGGTACCCTTGTCAGAACAGGATTATTAGAGGGCCAGTAAGACATGGAGTTCTGGCCCAAGCCTAGCTCCCATGGACTCACCAGAGCCATGAACTCTCCCTACTGTTAGTTCCCCCACTCCCTGAATGAAATAGACATTCTTGGTAGATGGCAGAATACATGTATTGGAGTCTGAGTCTGGGTTCAGAATAGCAAAGCAAAAATAATACACATCTCGGTAGAGGGATGGTAGCAGATATGATTGCTACCCTTAACAATTTAAAGAATGCATAAGAGGCATTGCTTTTCACATCTTCAAAAAAACAACAAAACAAACAGACAAACAAAACAACAAAAAAATGTGTCATCAAATTCAATCATAGCTTCTGTACCTTTGCTAGAGTGGATTAACAAAAACCTCAGGAACAAGGCATGAAACCACTGATTTGAAAATTTTGTTTTTTCACATACCAGTTCAGGAAGATTAGAAGCAAGTCTCATTCACATGAGATAAACAACAGTATACATTTGTGGCCTTACTCCAGGGCCCTATTTTCTCTCCTACCTTCTGCCATTATATGGACCTACAGGATCTGGACCACCTGGATGTTCCATAAAACATCACATCGATCTATTGATAATACAATGTTAATTATATGAGACAAATAAAGAATGTTGGAGACCTTAGAAGATACATGGTGGGAAATGAACTCTGAAGATTCAGTGACCAGGCACATTAGTGAGGTGACTAGGATATCTTTCCAACATGAAGGAAAGTCCTACTATTAAGAACAAAGCATAATGCCTGGATGGCCTTGTTGCTTTGGGAGGCAGCATATTATACACTGGGGTATATTTCTCTGACCATTTTTTCAGCTCACACAAAAGACTACCAGCTTTGAGTGAGACCCACAGCAGGAAAAGACCTCTGGAAAATCAGGCTATGGTATAGCAGCCCTACAAATTGGGCTTGCAAACCAGCAATACTTCTGGTAATAAAAGCATCCGTGGTGAGAAAAAATGCCATATGGAAATTATGAAAATCTTCAGTAGGGGATCAAAATGTAGACATCTATCATTTTAAAACAGGGTCATGTCATCTGCAACTATTGTAATGCAGTAGATACTGTAATGCATCTGAGGCAATGAACTATAAACTGGGTGGAAAACAGCTCTTGGCTTGGTATTAGGGGTGAGTGAAGGTGGAATGTCTTACCTTGGGACACAGGATGATTTTGTATCTAGGTCATTATGAGCAGAGTATTGTCAGACTCACCAAACTATAAGGTTACACAGCTGACAGTAATCTTTTAAAAGAAGGGACTGGACTGGTACATCTAAGGTCAGGCAAGAGCAGGTGGTCCATATTCACATGCCATCAAAAACTTTTGTACTAGAGCCTCTCATTAAGTTTATAATCATGGTTTAAGTTCCTTTAAATCAGCCAATGGAAAGAGGTAAAAAAGCAGAGTTTGTTTCATGTAAGTGTAGGTTTATACTGAGGGGCAAGCCATAAAAGGATTATTGCTGCCCACTTGGGATAACCCTGAAAAACAGTAGTGATAGAAAATTCTCTCTATGAGCAGAGCTTTAGTGTGCACTTTATGTGGAAAGAGAAGCAGTCTGAGGTAAGAATATACATGCACTCCTGAGTTGTTAATATTTTGGTGGTTGAACCAGGGTAGAGTGGGTGTGGTGAAAGGAGAAACATTGGAATTTTAGAGAGAGGAAAGCCTGGGGAAGAGCCACATGGATAGATCTATGGGGTGGGAAAGCAGATTGAAAGTCTTATTAGATGTTCACTCTTACCAGAGAGCATCAACCATGGAATAAATACTAAGTAGACACAATGCCTCAGTCAGTTGTTAGACAGCCTTTGCCACTGATCTTCCCAGAACAGTGAGCCATGGTGGCTGTGATGTAGGTTAGGTGTGAGCCCAAAACATGGGCTTCACCCTCCAAGACTGGTAGAGCTCCTATCACTGAATGTCCCAAACAAATAAGAATGTTGGAGGCTTTGGTAAGATAGATGGTGGGAAATAAACTCTGAAGATTGAATGACCTGGCACATTAGTGCTGAAAATCCCACTAGGACACTTCTTTCCTATATCCTCCATGAAAACGAAAACTTTAATCTGTGTGTGGGGATATTGAAGGGTAGGGGGAAAACAATGTTGCCCACAGGTCCTGGTAAAAAATGTTTGTATCTGGTGGAAGTGAACACTGAGAGTAACACGCACTCCAGACCCAGGGAAACAGTACGTGTCTAACACTGAATCTTAACTGGAGTAGAAGTTTCTACCCCTTTCCACACCCTCCACCACACATTCGCATATACACCCTGGGCCTAAAAGTGTCAAGTAAAAAATACAAGTAGAGAATTCCTAGAGGAGTTCCAAGAGTGTGGAACCATACTTTCTCTCAGGTCAATGCAAAAGGAAGACCTAAGCCTGAGAAGGTTCGATGTTGCAAAAATCCATCTAGAAGAACTATCTCTACCCTAAACACAACATATTGCTAAAATATTTGAAGCCTGAGAGGCCCTGAGGGTGACCATAACAGCAGCAACCCTCTGAACACACTCTTCTCCAAAGAAGACTACAGATGGTAAATAAGCACATGAAAAGAATTTCAACTTCAGTAGTCATAGGGAGATGCAAATTCGAATCAGAATGAGATACTGCTTCATTTCTATTACATGGCAAAAAAAAGTAACAGTGCTATAGATTGTCTTTTCATTTTGTTTATAGTTTCCTTTGCTGTGGAAAAACTTTTATTTAGATCCCATTTGTTTATTTATTTATTTTTTCTTTTAGGAGGTGGATCCAAAAAATATTGCTGTGATTTATGTCAAAGAGCATTCTGCCTATGTTTCCCTCTAGGAGTTTTTTAGTATCCAGTTTTATATTTAGATCTTTAATCCCTTTTGAGTTTAATTTTGTATATGGTGTTAGAGAGTGTTCCAATTTAATTCTTTTACATGTAGCTGTCTAGTTTTCCCAGTACCACTTATTGAAGAGACTGTCTTTTCTCTATTGTATATTATTGCCTTCTTTGTCATAATTTTCCATACGTGTGTGGGTTTATTTCTGGTCTTTCTATACTCTTCCACTGATCTATATGTCTGGTTTTGTGTCAGTACCAAACTGTTTTTATTATTGTAGCTTTGTAGTGTAGTCTGAAGTCATATAGTAGCTTCATATTTACCCCAAACTGGAATCAACTGAGATGTCCTTCATCTAGTTAATGGATAAAATGGGGTACATTCATACCGTGAAAATACTCAGCAATGAAAAAGAGCCATTTGTGATTCACAGTAATAAGGATGGATCTCAGATTTGCTTTGCTAAGTGAAAGTAGCCAGACCACAAATGTTACATGCTATGACTCCATCATATGACATCTGGGAAAGGCAACACTTCATGGATGGAAAGCAGATCAGTTGTTGCTGGGAAATAGGGCTTAGGAGTAAGAGCTGAAAATAAGGGGAGGGGGCAGGAGGGAATTTTGCTGTTTTGGAACTGTTCCCTATCATGATTATGATGGTGTTAGAGGGCTCCATTTATTTCTTAATACCCATAGAACTGTACATAACCAAGAATGAGTTTTACTGTATGTAAATTGAAAAATTAAACATCCTCAAATTGTAAACAAGTTGAAGTGCCCAAAGGGAAACTTTGATAAATCTCATTACATAAAAGTTTTGAGACTGAGTAAAATTTTCTAATATTGTAAAACCTCATAAAAATAAAAAGATGAATAATGAACTGTTAAAATATTTGCAATAAATACAATAGGCAAAGAATTGTTACAATTAATATGTTAATATTGAATATATCAATAAAAGGCATAAAAATTTTAAGAGGAAATACAGTGACTGTTAAAATATTTTATTCTTACAAGTAGTAAAGATGCAAGTTATGAGAAAATGTAATATTTCAAGCATCAAATTAAAATAGATTTACAAAAGATAATGTTAAAATCTGGTTCAGGCTGGATTTGTAGAACTGTAAATTGGTGTAAATTTTTTGAAAAGAAATTTTACAAATATGTCAGTAGCCTTAAACCTGTTCCTAGATTGATCCAGAAATTCCCCTTCTTGGAAATTATTCTAAAGAAGTAATTACATATGTATAAAATAAGTATATGTAACTAATTATATATAAAAATAATCACATATGTTTTATATATATATATATATATATATATATATACACACGAAAATACCAATGGGAGAAATATTTGTAATAGAATACATTTGAAAACAATATGATTTTTAACAATAGAAAAATGTCTAGGTAAGTTATAGCATATTGTAAAAATGGAGTATTATTTAGGTATATAGTTAATAAACAGCACCTTAATGATAATTATGACATGAAGTAGTCAAGATGAACTAAATATTGTGAGATGTCATAACACACAGACATGAAGCGCCAATATATTAAAAATGGTTATCTCCACCTGGTGGAGTCATAAGTGAATATTATTTTCATTCTCTCTTTTAAATAGTTGAACCTTTCTCAAAAGAGCCTTTTTTTAAACTTAAGTATTTTGGGGTCTGAAGAATTTTCTATTTCTGTTCCCGAGCAGTATAGACAGAGGTAAAGGCCTGATAAATGAGTAGCTTTCTTCCCTGATTTCCCCAGGAAATGCCTTGTCCTTTGAATTAACCATCTGGCTGCTTTGGCTACTATAGAACAAGGTCCAAGATCCCCTCTTGGAAGTCTTAGAGCTGTTATCTCAAATTAAGGAAAAGGTGTAGAGTGTGGGACTCAATTGTTTTCTCCGAGAATACGAAAATAGAAAATATCTTAAAATTGCTAAAACTGGTTAGGATGCACTCTGGCAATATCTAAAAACCAACATAGGGCACAAATCCTCCAATCCATCAATCTCTATCTTGGAAATCTAAAGCACTGGCATCTAAAGATACATATGCAGTCACTTCTGCTATAACACTTTACTTTGAAAATGTGAATTTGTTCCAATGCAATTGATATATTAGGGAACACTTTGAGCATAACATGAATTTCACTTTGGCTTATGCACAATTTCCTTTGCAAAAAATACTAAGGGATGGCAGGAAACTGCACCCAGCTGAACCCAGCTGCCTGGGAAAACACAAAACACACCTCATACGTCTCATACATCTCCAGCTACCTTAGTTCACTGTATGTGTTAGGAGCCACACCCACCCACATCTGGTGTTATGACTTTCCATCTGATTTCAGATAACCCTCCTTCCACCACTTCATAATAACTCACCAGCAACAACTCTTTGGATGCCCATTTCCTCAGGCAAATTTCATGTCTTTTTAAAGTGCCATATCTACTGCAGAATTTGTGTGTCAACTATTTATCATGTGTGAAATTGTGCCACCTCTTTTTCAGGATCCTATTGTTTTTCAATATGTTGTCTTTTTTGGGGAAGTTTTCATATATTGTGCTAACCTCATACTTTTCAGAAATCCCGTATGTTTCTTTTACATTTTTGTTGTTGTTGCACAACATTGCATAGTCAGGTGATTTTTAGGGATGCGGATATCATGTTATAACAGAACTTAGTGTGGAAGTTTATTGCAGCTTTTTTTTGTAGTGCTCAAAAACTGGAAACAAAGTACCCTTAATAGGGACATAACTGGATAAAGTGGTTTTATTCATGTTATAGAATACTACACAGCTTTTAAAAAAATGGAGCTAGTGTTATAAAAGCACCTTAGAAAGATTTCCATGGTTTTTGGAGCTGCATTTTTTGAGCACCTACTATATGCCAGGAATGATGTTATTTAAGTTCTTAGTTTCCCTAAGCATAGAATACAAAAATAAATGCAATGGGAACTTTAAAAAACAACAAAACGGACAAAATTTCAGGCAATTAGGGCTTCCTTATTTGTTGCAGGATGCAGATCCTTAAGTAATTTGCTGCAACACAAACCAGATAATGACTTCAGAAAGAACAATGGGCTTCCCAAAAAGACAGATGTGCTTTATTAATATAAATGAGGGAGAGGAACTTTCCTAACTTCAACTCTATTTTAGACACAGTGAGGTGGGTGAAATGCATATATGAGTAACAGCAATACAGGGAAGTATGCAACATATACTAGGTAAGCAGTGTACATTAGATATTCTAGGGCTTAGAGAGTTCCCCTTCCAGCTGAGGACTGCAGGAAACCATCATGGAGGAGATGATCTTAAGATATCTTTTAAGTTATGGGTGAGACTTTTATTTTTTATTTTTGGTTTTTAATTAATTAGTTTTTTTTATTGACTACAGTTGATTTACAGTGTTTCAGGTGTATAGCAAAGTTATACATGCATTCTTTTTCAGATCCTTTTCCATTATAGGTTATTACAGGATATTGAATATAGTTCCCTGTTCTATACATTAGGTCCTTATAGTTTACCTATTTTATATCTAATAGTGTGTGAGAATTTTATGTCAGAATTTTAAGATCAGGGTTACAGAATTTGGGGGAACAGGATAACTATTAAATAGTAATAGTCCAGAGGAGTTGGAGTTCAGGTTAATTTTATAAATATCTGAGTATCAACATGGCAGTTAAGTACCAACCATGAATCACAGGTGAAAAAGTAAATTCAAGTAAATGCCTAGGTCACATTCTGACTTCAGGAAGAACAAATCAGTTTATCTCACCTGGGTCCTCTCACAAAATTAGAACAACCACTAGAGAACTCCAGTAGACTGGGCTTCAGAGTTCTAGTTATGAACAACACTTTATTGTCTGTGATTGTGAGCAAGGCACTTCACCTCTCTTGGCCTAGAGTTTCTCATCTTTGAAGTGAGGATTTTGAACAAAATGGCTTGATCTTGAGGATTCTACAGTTCCTTGATAGATAAGCTTCCATCTTATTTCCAAGGATTTGAAGGAATCTTGCTATTTTGTTTCTGCCCCTCAACTTTACTGAAATAGGGGCTTTTCAGATCTGGATTTATTTAGCATAGAAGAATAGTTATCAAGTGGAGTCTCTTCTTTGGGTGAAAGGAGATCCATGTGCTGGCACATTCTAATGTATTGGCTCATGTTTAAAAAATGCATTCTCTTTGCAGGAAAGCACAATCAGTTGGTGCAATTATGATACATTCACTGTAACTCTTCGTATATTTGGGGACTTTTCCTCCGTGAAATGTCACGATGATTTCAGCAGTGAAAATTCACTACATGCATCTATGAGTTCTTGCTTTTATTCTAATCTAATGGCTACAGAGAGGCATCTACTCAGATTTCCTTTGTGCTCATGGTATTTCTTACCCCCCTACCCCACATTTCCCACACATTACTTTGAAAAAGATCTTTTAAGGGATGAGAAAATAGAAATAAAAATGTATGAGAACCAGAATTACAAAGAACTCGCTGAGTATACACATGGTTTCTTCTAGTTAGGGAGCAAGTTATAAGAAGTCAAATTTGATTTATTTTCTCTTTCGGTGTCAGTGGGAAAAGACTGGAACAAGCCTTTAATGGAATAGCAAGATCCTGCAATATGTTTTAAAAGGTCATTAGCAAGTTGCCAATAGATTTGTTTTCTATTTGAGTCTGTCATGTTGAAGGTTAGGATTTGGTTTGTTAACCCAGTTTCCTTTTCTAATGGAGGGTTATAACAGATGGTCTCCAAACCTTTTAGCATATCCAGTTTATAATCTTTACGGACAGTTTCCTTTCAAAAATTTATGAATTTGTAACAAATGTAATACTAGTATATATGTAAATAGATAATTTTTTGAATAGCTTTCAGTTTAGAAATAGATCTAGGAGCTGTATAAAATTTGGTTTTAGATACTTTAGTTTACTGTAAATTCTTGAATGATTCAAAATGCACTTTGCCATTCAAAACATTTTCAAAATGATCCCTCAACTGAGGAAGAATTTATCATGAAATGCATTGCAAAGTAGACATAAAATTATACCTATGCTGTAACATACATTGTTGAAAGGACATAGTTGTGTGTCTGAGCCAGCAAGTTAGGATTTTTATTTCTTTTTTTTTTCAAATTTGCAATTAATTTTTTGTAATGGTTTTTATTTTTTCCATTATACTTGATTTACAGTGTTCTATCAATTTCTATTGTACCGCAAAATGATCCATATTATCCTCATATTATCTTTTCCCTCATATTATCCTCCATCATGTTCCATCACAAGTGGCTGGATATAGTTCCCTGTACTACACAGCAGGAACTCATTGCTTATCCACTCCAAATGCAATAGTTTGCATCTATAAACCCCAGACTCCCAGTCCATCCCCCTCCCTCCTCCTCCCCTTTGGCAACCTGTCTGTTTCCAAGTCCATGAGTTTCTTTTTCTGTGGAAAGTTTAGGATTTTTATTTCTATTGCTATATTTTTTATATATTTACAATTGATTGCTGTAACTTTGCTATTTATGTCTTTTTCTCATCCTCAATTTCTTAGGATAATTTTTGAGGCAGAAATAATCTCTCAGTTTTGGAATTAAAAGCCAGTGGTTGATTATGCAAAGTTGCTGTAAGAATTAATAAATAACTTTTTGATTCAAAATATAGGGGTATGTAGCAGTAGCCACAAACCAAAGAATCCTCAATTTCAATCTCTTCTGGTCATTGTTCCAACTTCTCATGCTTGAGTAGGAGAATGCTGGGATATCCTACTTTCTGCCTATGATTTCTCTGGTCCTTTCTGTTTTTCTTGCACTTTTCCTCCATACAGAAAAGATCTGATTGAATGCTTTGTTGACTCGTGTTCTTGTTTAAATGGAGGTTGAGGTTTGGCTGCTCTTTTCCATGGGACCCTGTGCGCGAGGCAGCAGCTCCATTTCAGACTGTCAGGTGACTATACTGGCAGGAAAACTAGAATAAGGAAGGCCATGTTACCCAGGGGTCCACTGCCTCCTTCAAGGAAGAGGACTTCTCTTCAATTATTTTATATTGCTGCTTAGTAATTTGCTTTGTCTAGGCCAGTTTGGAAGTATCTCACGACTCCACTATTGTTTGTTTTGATTTATGTTGGCTTCAGAGACATCTTGAAGCTTTTTATTTTATTTTTTCTGCTAAACGGTTGCATGTTTGCATTTCAGAATTTTACTGACAGAATTATCATGTAGCCTGAGCCAAGGTTATTTGGTTCTATTGGCTTTTGATTTCACTCATGCCAATTAGAGGGAGTTCCAGCAGTCAGTGTCTTGTTTTTAAGAGCAGTTAGTTGTTTGTCTGAGTTCTGATCATGCCTGGAGGAAGGTCTTCTAAGGCAGTTCCAGAAAACTCTTTTAAAAAAAAGGAATTTGGAAACATCAGTTCTGTGATTGAACTCAATCACTGAACATTCTGAATCAAAGTTTCCCCTTCATGCCTCAACTTCTCCATCTGAAATATGGGAATGTAGTACAAAATAGGGATGGTGTTGTAGTAGATCATATGTTTAAGATAACTGAAAGGTCTTGGTCCCTTTTCAAGATACACATTTGAAGGTTAAGAGGTGCATCCTGAAAAAGCAACATAGGAATATATAAGCCAATAACCATGCCTGAAACATTATTCTAAAACAGCTGGATGCTAATTGTTTAGAAAACATAGTCAATTATCAGGCACATGAAGAATTCTCATGAGACAACTGAATTGAATGGCTGATGGATGTGTACAATTTTGACATGTGGGGAGATTTAGAAGCTAGTTCATATTTATGAATTCTAAAGAAGGGATTTGGTGCTAAATTTTTCATTGATTTGGATTAGTGCAAACACACAACTACATTTCTACACTTTTCCAATGTTTCTAATATGAATATTTGTCTCTGATATGAACAGAAGTATATAAAGTTGGGGCTATAAATTTGGTTCTCAGGTTATATGGAATTCTTTACAGGAGTCATGGTACTCTTCTGGCTATTTCTTTTGCATGTGCTTTGGTTTCATGATTCTTCCTGCTTCTTGATCTGACCTTTTCAGTACCACATTAAACTGTCAGTTTCTAGGGCTTTTTTGGAACATTTTCAAAGTGAGCATATGGATTTTATAGTAAGTCTTTATAACACCATTTTGACTCCTTGGTAACTTTTTCTCATCATCGTATTATTTGCATTATATTGAATCATGTATATTTTGCCGGGCCAGCACAAGATTAGGATGTAATATAGAGAACGTGTTTTAAAACCATTTATGTAAAAATGAGATTCTGGATGAATGCCATTGCAGTCTAGCTATTGGCTGGTAGGATATATAATGTACACTGCTGGCATGGAATGTAATTTGAAATGATTTAGCAGGAAGAATAAAACATCTTTACTGAAATTCAAGGGGCGAAGGAATACTCTTCACAAAAGTTTTCTAGAACTTGAGCAAATAACATGAATATTTATATACATTCTTATGAAATACACAAATTTGTATTATTTAATTTGGGCTTGTTAAATATATATATATTCTTTTTCAGCCACATCCATGGCATATAGAATTTCCTAGGCCAGGGGTTGAATCCAAGCCACAGCTGAGACCTATGCCACAGCTGCAGCAATGCCAGATCTTTAACCCACTGTGCCAGAAAGTGATCAAACCTATGCCACTCAAAGGCAACAATGGATATTTAACTTGCTGTACCACCGTGGGAATTCCTAAATATAATTTGATAGAATACATAAAACAGAGAATTCCTTGTAGCTTAAGGACCTAAACCAATACAATTGTGATTTCTCGCCCAATTCTTATCTCTGAAAGCAACTCTAGAAGTCTAAATAAAAGGATTTGTGTCAGAAACAAGGAAAACACAGATTTGATTTGGTTTCAATTCATTCACACTCCACTCAATGCTGGATTCAGGCAATAGAATGAGGCCCACACACTGGATGGTGGTCATGTCAGGACCGCCCAACTATTGTATGGTTGGTGGAACTAAAGCAAAGATCATCAGAGAACCCCACCAATAGCTAATCCATTTAATACAATCTCTTGAGAACAAAGTGCTTTATAATTTACAAAATACTGTCACATCTGTTTCCCGTTTTGAGCCTCACAAAACCCATTTTGTCTGATTAAGGCATATAAACATATCCCAGTTTTGTAGGTGGGGGAATTCAAACTTGGAGACATTAAGTAACTCACCCTAAGTTGCAAGGTAGTAAGTGGTACTGGGACTCAATTATAGTTCTTGGACTACTAAGTCCAGTGCTCGGCCCCTAGAGGATGCAAGTAGGATAAGATAGGGAACACACATTAAGTTTTTGGAAACTGCTTCTTTTTGGGTCTGTGCTTAATAACATACTGATATATTTTGGGTTGTCTTAATTGCTGAAATATCCAGATGCTGAAAATTCACTTTAGTGCTGCCTACCGATGTGGCCACTTCTGCTTTTGTTTGAGGCATTGGAAAAAATATTTCAGTATTTCAGGTCTTTTGTAACACTCACTGTGCTAGAAAGGCAGATGGTAGCTTTCAGTCAGATGGTAGCTTTCAGTTATAGAGCACAACTCTTAGGTGAAAATGGCCCTGTTGTATTTACCTTTAATATGAATTGTGGGTTATTGAGTAGTTAAAGGAACATATAAGGAAAAGTCATTGGCACAGCAAGCTTTCTTTAAGCACTTCTCTGCTTCCTTCCCTGCCTCTCTTCTTATCATCTGTTCTCCAAAATTCTGGGCATGAAACAAAATGGCAAGTGGAGTCTGAATTGCTTTTTGCAGGGCTCCTTCAATCTTGATTATTTATTCTTCAGCTTTTGAATGCTTTAACCTTCCTACTGTAAACTTAATTCTCCCCAATGACCATGATTCTGACTTGAGCACTTTGAAATGCCTTTCCATATAACCTCAGATAACTCTTGAAGCTCAACTATTCCTCAGAGGAATCTTATCTCTACCCATCCCTGTCAGTGAGCATTTACCTCTGGTGGGCTGTTTCTCAGAAAGTGAGAAAGCCACAGCCTTTTTACTCAATCTGAACGGGAAGTTTCCCAGGAAGACTTAATGAGGGAAAATGAGCCAGGAAAGAGAAAAAACAGAAAAATGACTATAAATGACCACAGTTAACAATTCTGTGGTCACACAGGTAGTTGTGGTTACAGAAATGTGAAGATAAATGTTGGTTTGTTTGCTTTTTTTTTAACAGAAAAGATTTTTATGGATTTTTAAAATTCTTTTAATAGTTTGTTCATGAATCAAGGGTGCAGAAAGTTAAACTGAGGGCAAAAGTAATCATTTTTCTTGGGTGACCAATTTTTATTACCTAATTATTTGTCTACTAAGTGCAAGCCACTGTGTACTTTGCTGGTTGGGATGGGTTAGGGGGAGGGAAGATACAGGATGGTTCTAACCCTCAATGAGCTACATTAAAGGAAGATACAAATAATACATTTAAAATAAATTAAGACTAAATTATGTGTTAAAGCTGTGAAATTTTATAAACCACAGAGAAGGAAGACAAGCTTCTGTAAAAAGAATAGACTTTTCCTGAACCCTAATAAAGTTTATGAAATTGACCAGAGATGGCCGTTTTACTCATTTCATTGTGTCTTGAACCCTGCCTTATTTTTATTCTGTTTCTATCAAGAATTATTTTCAAGTAAGAGTAGTTATTTGGGGTGTCTGAAATGGAAAGTAGAGAAGATTCTGCCCCTTCAGCTGAATAGATGTGCTGAATGCCAGGCAGCTGAGGTTGGCCTCTGATCTGATCTCTGGTCAAGATGGGTGAGATATCACTTGTGATCACAGTTGAGGAGATAACACCTTGGGACACATGTTTCTTTGAGTTCTTGTGAACGATCATGCTGGGATTCTCAGAATCAGCTGGATGCCCCTAGTATCATAACTGAAGACATCTGGCCACATAATTCAGATACCGCTGAAAAGCAGAGACTTTTTCCATTAACCTTTTGCTTCTATTTTATAGGCTGTATTCAGTACAAACAGGGGTAACCTGGCAGTTGTGAAGACATCCTCAAGCGTTGGAGGCTCCCTTTTCACTCCAGACAATAGTTTGACAAAATTTTTATTAGTTTTTTCAAAAACATACCAAGTGATTTGAGAAATAACTTGAATCACTAAGTAAATTAACTTAGCATAACTGTAAGTTACTAAAATGATCTATCTCTAGGCACTTCATCCTGTTTTCAGAGTGATTAATTAGTTGTTATGGACTCTATGCTTGTTAAAACTGTGGTAGTTATTTTTAGGACTTCAGGGTTTTTCTTTAAAGCCTATTTCTTCCCTCAAATGAGAAAATAGTAGAAAATTAGAATTGTCTCTTTTCTCAATTCTTTGACTTGTGCAAGATATGTTTTACATCCCCAAACAGAGGCAACCAGGATTCTCTTTCTTCGTGTGTCTGTCTCTTTGTGTATGTCAGACATCCCAAAATTCACTATGAGGAAAGTAAAGAATACTAGGCAAATATCTACATAAGAATATTTTGGGGAAAGTTTTTGTACTATTTTCTTTGGATAGGGGCATGATCATAGTAGCCTATTATATAAATAAGGAGAATGCTTAGATCATAGTAGCCTATTATATAAATAAGAAGAATGCTTTGCTATCTTCATCTGCCTCAGAAGAGAGGAGGAAATTCTGATTGCAAAACATATTTTGTGGGGTCTCTGTTGAAAAAAAAAAAACACAGTGGAAAGAATGGGATACTTGGAAAACACATATTTAAACAGTTGGAAAACTACAGCTGGTTCATTTTTTTTCTTCCTGCCAAGCCATTTCCACTTAGGATTCAAAAAAAACCACAGTTTGATATTGGATTTAGAACCAAATTTTCAAAGAAATACCTTGCCTGGGAACATGCGTGGAATTCCCACTGATAATAGCGTAAAACACAAAAGAATGGAATCTGACCATCCAGTGTGGTCTCTTCTTCTGGCATATTAAGTAACCAGCTAATAACTGTCTTTGTACATACAAATGTGTTGTTAGATTGTAAGCTACTTGTGGATAGATAGGTACTCGACTGATTTGTCTTTTCTAACTATTCAGTAAATAGAAGATACTCAACAGATACTCAATACACAACCGTTAAATACTATATTTAAGGCTATGGTTTAACTGAGATTGCCCCGGTCTGGGTTAGTAGGGTCTGCCAAGAAGCAGGTCTGCCAGAGAGTAGACACCAAGACAGGATTAAACTCACAAGAAAATTTTAGGGGAAATGTCTGTGAGCAAAAATGGGGAGGAAGCTGGGAAAGCTGGGAGAGACATCAGAGTATAATGTAGGTCTGACCCCAAAGGAGAGGAAAAAGGAAGAAGAAATGAATGGAGGAAGAGAGGAAGGAAGGCAGGAAGGGAGGTTGGGTGGAAACATCTTAGACTCAAGTGAAGTTCTAAGAGAAGTTTGGTGAGGCCACTGGGGAGTCCTTAAGCAGAAGTTGGTAATCAAAGGAATCTCACATCTTCCAGGAAAGGATGTGGCTTAGTGTCCTTTTTGAACTCTGTCATTGAGAGTAGCTGGTGGAAAGTATGATCTCAGAGCAAAGGCAGGTTCAACATTTCAGAGTGTAGTCACTGGGGCCCATAGTCAGTTATGTCCCCTACAGAGGGAAATTTGAGAGGCCTGTTCTCATGGTCACCACATTGTCATTGGTCAAAATTTGTGTATCTCCAGTGACAAGGAAAGTTTTTCATCTTGAATAAGATCTATTGGTGGCTGAAGATTAACTTAGATAATGTAAATAAAGGGCATAGCACATAGTGATTGCATAAGAAGAAGCAGCACTTTAACAGTATTACCTGCCTGAACCTCATTATGTAGTAAGCACAATGATGGGTACTTTATATGCAGTGGGACATCACAGAAAGAATAGAGTTCAAAATTAGGATGGGGCACTGACCAGCTGTATGATCACATTGGGCAAGTTATTAAAAGTCTCTGAGCCTCAGTTTTCACATATGTGAGATAAAGATAAAATACCCATAATAGAAGGTAGTAAAGCGATTAGAAGAAATAGAGTACCAGTGCCTGGTACATACCAGGAAGCCATATGTGGTTCACGTTATAATATCTAAGCATCACAAGAATGCAGCAAAATTGTTGATCCTGAGATGCGGAACTGTATGGACTCTATCAAAGGGTTCCTCAAGCTTTCAGGATTTCTTTTGGGCTTGACCAAAGGGAGATGCTTGCAGGAAGCTGTGTGAGGGGCTCAAAGATGATTTCCCTTGGCCCCTTCACTCTGAGACCTAACTGGGTCCTGCTACCAAAAGACACTATTCTTCACAAGAGAGACTGCATTCAACTCTTTCTTCTTTTGGATTCTGATAATGCTTCCTCTCCTTTCTCCTCAGGCCCACTGGTGGTAAAACCTCAGCTTCATCTAGGTTGTTGCACTCACCTTTGTAGCTCATCTAAACCCACACATCTGTCAACTGTGCTACTGGAAAACAGCCTCTCTCTGAATTATCTTATTTCAGTAAGTCTCCACTGTCTTGTTAGGACCCCCAATAGGCTTTAATCCCTCTTTCTTAAACCATATGCCCTCTCTCCATGAAAAATGAGCATTAGATGTTATTTCAGTTAAAAATAATAACCTTTTAAATAAGGAAGATGAAAAAGATGAAGTGGTGAGTGATCCTTTATTTTAAATCTTACACCAAGATAATTGGTTTGATTTAAGAAAAACTTGCAAGCTCTTTCAAAGAAAATTGCTTTTGTAAACAACCATACTGAGCCCTAGAGAGAGAAGTGTGGAAACCTTTGACTGCTGGACTCTTGGATGATTTTAAGTTATATCTTTTACCTACTCTGACCCTTAAATCAGAATGTAGGCAAATGTGTGCCTGAGACCATTTTGGCTGTAACAATACTGTAACAAAATATTGTCTATAGAGGGAGATATCATCTTTTGATTCTTGGAAGAGTGCTTTAAAATTCTTGGTCAAAAGACAAATGTATCAGGGCAGATGATTTTGTCTTCAATGTGTGCTTGGATTTCACTTGGAAGGAACATCTGGCTGACATTGAGGACATCGCCAAGCAAGATCATAATGATTCCTATTGAGCCCATAGCGGGTGGTGGGTGGGCAGGAGAAGTCTGGTACCCAGGGAAGAGGATTTTCCTGTTTTTCCAGCTGGTATGAAGTCTAACAGCCCTAGAATAAAATGGCTTGAAATTGATGGCCCCAGGTAGAAAAACTTTATTAAAGAAAAGAATGGAAAATCAGACACCATCGGTGTGAATGTGAGAGCTCCAGCCAGCAGATAATTTCAAACAGATTTGCAGAGGAATTGTCAAGAGCTACTTAGATGAAATTCTGTGTTTTCTTGGATCTCAAAGACAAGACATGGGGTCCATATGATACCTATGGATTTGAGACAGATGAGCTATCCTCATGTTCTACTTTCTGGCCTTGATAATAAGCAAGGACAGCTTTCTCCCTGGGTGGGAGATATTTTCCTAGTGGTAAAGGAAAAGTTGTGGCTCCTGGTTTGGAAGTGACCACATACCACTCTGATTAATTATATTTTAAAGATGTGCATGAAAGTATGTAATTGAAAAGAAATTGGACTGGCTTTGCTTTTTTCGTGGGGAAGAAACTCAAAGGGCTCAGCAGCTGAAACAATAGATGCCAGGAATTGGAGGAGAGTGACAATATAAACTAACACTGAGAAATTATAACACTGAGAGCTCTGAATGGGGCAAGGTCCCTCTTACTTCCTCATATACACCTGGCCTGCCTGCTTCACACCCCCCCCAACACTGTTTTTACTTTAGGTGCCATTAATCTCCTTCTAGAAAGAAAAGACAGACTGCAGAGCCCAACATACTTCCTCATCACCATGGTCCAGTTGCTCTCTTTAATCTCTGGTTCTAAAAGCATTGAGCACGAAGTCCTTTCTTGATAAATAGGAGTCCAGGTGAGAAGGGGACCCCCTTTTTCAGGGATGTTGTGTTTAGTAGAAGAAGAAATAAAGAATTTATATCAGATGTTCTTGAGCATTGCTTACTAGATGTCCAATTTGGGGCAAGTCTCTATCTGAGGCTCATCGGTAAAATGGGGCTGTTGTTAAAACTCACCTTGCATGATTGCTGTAATGAGTAAATGAAATGATGTATGTAGACATATGTTATAAATTGAAATTTACTATATAAATATTAGTTGTAATTAAGGTGATCCATGTAAGAAAAACACTTTCATTTTTTTAAAAAATTTATTTTTATTAGAGTATAGTTGAATTACAGTGTTGTGTCAATTTCTGCTGTACAACATACTGACCCAGTGATACATATATATATACATTTTTTTATCATATTTCATTCATTTTCAGTTTGTCTGTTTCCACTTTGTCTTTTAGATAGTAATCACTTAGGGGAATTTACCTTTGTGAAATTGATCCATTTATATGTATTAAGCATCTGCTTTGTGCAAGACTTTGTGTTACATGCTATGGAGAATATAAAGGTGACTAGAAAATGGTTCTCACTCTCTTGGATTATACAAACTAGTCAAGGATTTAAGACACTCAAAAATAACCACTTTTCCTATCACTACTTTTTCTCTACTCTGTGTAGCTTTACTGGGGTTGTTATCTTGGAATACTTTCCTTCCTTTATCTGTTCTCAGAATATTTGTTGGAGTTCCTTGATTTTAAGCAAAAGAGATGAACTCTGGCTGAGTTGAGCAAAAATTGGACTTTGGGTGGGACATAAGGCAATCTGCAGAGTTAATAGGAGGTGTCTTGGGAAGCTTCCCTAAAAGCACAGACTTAGACAGAGATTGAGGTACCCTTGATTCATTGAAGATTTGCTCTTCAGGAAAACTTTTAAGGAAAGAGGAAAGCAGTGTAGGTAAAAGCAAGGATCTAATCAAAGTTATGGTCTCAGGTTAAGTCTACTCTTAGTTTGTAAGTTTGTGTTTTAAGGGAAGGATGCTGAACTTTTGCACCTCCCTATCTGTCAATTATTGGCTTCCTTGGGGTGAGGGATACTGAAGCTTCCAAGACATATCTGGGTAGAAGATGTCAGCCAAGGGTTATGCTCTGGAAAAAGTTGCAGATATAAGCTGCTAGAAGCTGTACACAGAGACGATGGGTCATGAATCCATTGGATAGTAAAGGGGATATAGATAGGATACCACAATATTTACTAAAGAAGGGCAAGGAGGTAAGACTCAGAAAAGGTCAAAACCCAGAGTGCTCTGGAGGACATAGTGGGTCTCACTACTAAGAGTGAATGATTACAGTATTGGGATGAATGAGCACCAATGTGTTCCTCATTATTGGAACACCCTGCTTACATCTGGAGTCCAAAAAGAAGGGTTCTGATTAGAATACAGAAGTTTCCTTTTTCTGTGGGTCACTAACCTAAGAACATACAGAATTAGAAATGAAAGAAATCAATCTGTAGTAGGAGAGAGTGAAGCCATACCTAGGAGTTTATAGAGCTGAGAGATGGAGTCTTGAGATCTAATATCTTCAGGTGTGCTTCCATCTATGATGAAGGCAGCATCACTCCTAACTTCTCAGTAAGCCAATAAATTTCCTTTTGGTTTAAGCTTTTTGGGGGAAGATTTGCAATCAAATGAGCTGTGGCGGGCAGAATTTTGGTCCCCTGATGTTATTCCTGTGAATATGTTATATACGTGGTACAATGGGTTTTGCAGATATAATTAAGTTTACTAATCAGCGTACCTTAAAATAAGGAGATTATCCTGGATTACCTGGTCATGTCTAACCTAATCATATAAACTCTGAAAAGCAGAGATCTTTCTCTGGCTAGCAGCATAAGTGGAAGTCAAAGATTTGAGGTGCTGTTGTTGGCTTGAAGATGAAGGGCCCACATGTCAAGGAAATGAGGATCTCATTCCTACAACAGCAGTCAACTGAATTCTACTTCAAAGTGGGATCTTCCACAGAGCTCCCAGATAAGATCATGGATCATCTAACACCATGATATCTGCTTTGTGATCCCAGAGCAGAAATACCTTGAGATTTGAAACATGTTGTGCTTGAATTTCTGACCCACAGAACTGTGAGATAGTAAGTGGATATTTTTTTTAAGCCACTAATGTGGTGGTTACTTAGAAAATTAATGCATGAGACAAATTAGTGGTACTTTTTCATTTGATGACATTTATGGAGCCCCTGCCTTGTGTCCAAATGTCTAGAGTCATATGGACACAAACCTTACATAAATACTAAAGATAAATAATTATACAAGACTACTTTCAGGGACTTTATGGCCTCTCTACAAAAAATGTTTCCTCCAAAGGAAATGACCATGGCTCATCATATCTTTGTCTCATGAAACTTTCCTGGCACTCAATTGATATTAACTCCTATTTGTTCTCCTAAACTGAATGGCTGTAAAATACAGTTGGCTCAACAATACACAGTGCTAGGGAGTAAAGAGTTAAGGACAGAAGCGTGGGCTAGAGGTTATGCTTTAGAGAATACTTTCCAATGTCTGGTTTGGCTTTCAATTTATATTATAAGTGAAGATGAAAAAAAATCATTTAAATGCTAAGTCCCTCCCATCCACCCTTGAAATCTGGAATTCATGTTTTGATTCTGAAAACAAGATTAATTATAAATCTTTATGGCTCATGATTCAAATGCCCCCACTAGCAGCATATGGTCCAGGTGTAAGCCTGGGAGCAGATTCAAAAGTCAGTAAGCTCAGCAGTTATTATATATCTGCTTGTCAAGAATTTAATGTAATTAAACTTAATGTAATAATATTTAGTGCTTTTCCCCTAGTGACTGGTACAAATGTAACTACCCCCCCCACCCCTGTAACTACTCCAGATTCTTCAGGGTGTCCTGCCTTTGCATTTTGATAATCCAGGGTGAGGTCCCCCTATATGCCAGAGAGGTGTGTGAAGCCTGACTCCTCATTCCTTTGACCTCTACTGGTCCCAGTTATCAGTTTCTCTCCTGGGGACATTTGCAAACAACTGGTCCTATATATTTTGAAATAACTCTAAACTGCCTCCTGACTGGCTTACTTTCCTTCCTTTCACTGCTTATCTTTAGGTTGGGAATGCGAATGTACCTTAAATAACCTAAGCTTCACTTCCCTTAGGATTCCCATACTTGGGAGGAAATATCCAAATACTCCTCCTCCATAAGATGGCTAATGACCATTTCACATTTCAGAGCTGGGAGAGTTTAGGGTTTCAGTAACTTTGATCCATATAATATATCTGCTGAAAACCAAATAAACAAATAAAAGAACTATGCTATCATGATTGATTCTGTTTTTACAGATGTGCCATTCTTGAAGTACTGCTGTCGTTGGAACCATTGCTTCACATCTGAAAAGGGGCAATAGGATTAAGTAACAGTTTGAGTCTCTCTTTGACATCTTCCCTTGAGAAGTGTTAAATGTTACCATTATCTTGACAGTCCAAAAGCTAGTCATGTGGTTGATATTTTACCAATGAGGTAAATGTGGAAAAACGTCACTTTTCCTTTAATTAGTTCTGTCAGGACATACTTGGCAAGAGATAATAGTAAGGAGATATTGGCCTTTAGGCATCTTCATATTTCCTTGTGTGACTTAGGAGTTTGATGACTTTCATGTATCCTTACAGTGACCCTGTCTGGTTTAGAAATTCTGAGATTACACTGTCAAATCTCTTTCCTATTCCTGCAGACAGAAGTAGTAACACTAACCAAACATTGAAGTTTTGATCAGATGCAGCCACATAGAAATGAAAAACACTTAATCTTATATTAACCAGTGGATATTTGTGATTATGTGAAAAAGTGGTCTTTCATTTTCTTTTTCTGGAAAAGTTCTTGCTGGATTATTTGATCTGTATTTTGTTTTTTGTTTTTTCAACTCTACTGCATTTGCATGATAAAAGGTATTGTTTTCAAACCTAAATAAGAGGAGCTATTTCTCTTTTCCTGCATTATGATTAGAGAGCCTTGGAACACATGTATGACCATGGCTTTTTACTTTTCTGGTTCAAATTATTAGCATTCATGGCTTACCCTTTGCATTCCATTAATAGAAAAACCAATGAAGAATTAGTTCCTTACTGATTTTAAAACATCCATTTTTTTTCATGCATGATTATTCCATGAGGGAAAGAAGGTAACAGACATGCTGGTTAGGCTAGAAGAATAGACTATAAAACAGAATAGCTGATGTTGATGAACATTAGCTATCTATGCCTAATAATTATATGAATAATATCACCTTCTGTTTCTGACAATATGGTCAGCCAAGTACTCAGACAAACTCTCCCATTGAAAACTACTAAAACTTCTATGTAATGGCTTAAAACATCAGTGAGCAAGCAACAAAGAAAGGAATTATCAGTGTAAAATCTAGATAGGTAAAGACAGAGATCCAGAGAGCTAAGCTACCTCTAAATTTCATTTTTATTCTGAGGACATTTATTGAACCTAGTAACCTTCAGCTTCAATTTCCTCATTGGGGTAAGAGACAGGAAGCAAAACTCAGGTGTGGAGTCTAATGGAGCCTTCTCCTGAAAGCTGGGACAGACAAGAACACATTATCCTCAGCCATAAAGATGAACTGTGAATGCTGCCCTTCCCGTTGGAGAGGCAAAAAAATGAAACATATGAAAAAGATTAAGAGACACAAAGGAGAGAGTGAGATATCACACATAACTATAATTTTAGTTTCATAAAGAAATAATAAAGAGAGTGGGAAACACTATCCAAAGAGATGATGGCTAAGAATTTTCCAGAATTATTGAAAGACATAAATCCTCAGATGCATAAACCCCAAAGAATGCGAAGAGATATTAAAAAAGAAATCCTAACCCAAACACATTAGCTTGAAACTAGAGAACATGAAAGACCAAAAAAAAAATTTTTTTAAAGCAGTCAGAAGGAATAAACTGGCCACCTACAAAGAAATGCTTGACAGCTGGTTTCTTACAGCAATAATAGAAGCCAGAAGCCAGTGTGGTGATATCTTCAGTATGCTGAACAAAAACAATTGCCAATTAGGAATTCCTAACCCAGTAAAACTATTCTATAGAATCAAAGGCGATCAAGCCTGAACTGAGTTTACTTCCAAAATATTATCACAAAATTAATTTCTAAAGGATACGGTTCCAAAGAAATATTTCCGAAATGATGAAAATGATCCTCAATGAAAATATCTGAGCTTCAGTAAGAAATAATGGGTAAAGGTAATTATAAATTTAAATAAAGATGGGGTGAGGAGTAGGTTAAAACTGAAATTGTAAAATAAAGGGCAAAACTAATACACTGGAAATCAATAGAACTCAAGTTGGGAATGAAGTAATTAAAGTTAAAATTGTGTTTGAGAGGGAGGTGAAGATGTTTATTTTTTTATAGCAGGTATACATACTATAATTTATAGGAAGACCACTAAGAATAAAAACAGAGTACATATCTTCAAAACTAGTAAAGGAGGGAGTTATTATTGTGGCTCATTGGGTTATGAACCAGGCTAGTATCCATGAAGATGTGGGTTTGATCCCTGGCCTCACTTGGTGGGTTAAGGGTGCAGTGTTGGTGTGAGCTGTGGTGTAGGTCACAGATGTGGTTTGGATCTTGCATTGGTGTGGTGTAGGCCATCAGCTGCAGCTCCGATTTGATCCCTTGCTCAGGAAATTCCACATGCTGCAGGTGCAGCCCCAAAAAGCAAAGCAAAACAAAAAAAAACAACCCCCCCAAAACAAAACAAAACAAAACAACTCTTAAAGTAAATGAAAGACAAACCAAATATGAGAAACACAGCAGAAAAAATGGAAAACACCAAGATAGTAAATACAGGTGTAAATGTCAGTAATTACAAAGGTGTAGCTCCCTCTCCCCCTGCCTAGACAGCTAGAATCCCCTTCTCATCCATCCTCCCGGGGCTGGGACAAAAGGGGTGAGTTGCCCAGGAGGGCAGTGGGAACCCAGAGCCCCAACCGAGCTCTGCAGAGTAAACCCCACCTCCCTTCCAGGGCTCAAGATTTATATAAAATAGACATCTGACAAAACAACAAAATTTACAACCAAATGCTGAGCAATCTTCAACCAAATGGACCAGAAACTTTCAAAAAGATATCCTACACCAGAAGACAAAGAGAAGGTGACATGAAGAGGTAGGAGGGGTGATCACACAATATAAGCAACCCCAGACCTCCTGGGTGGGAAGCCCCATAGACTGGAAAGTAACTTTCACAGAGACTCACCTACAGGAGTGAGAGTTCTGAGCCCCACATCAAACTCCCACATCTGGGATATGGCACTGGGAGAAAGAGCCCCCAGAGCATCTGGCATTGAAGGCCAGTGAGGCTTGTGTGCAGGAGCTCCACAGGACTGGGGGAAATGGAGACTCCATTCTTAAAAGGTGCACACAGACTTTCACGTGTACTGGGCCCCAGGGCAAAGCAATGTCTCCATAGGAATCTGGCTCAAACCTGACTGCAGTTCTTGGAGGACCTCCTGGGAAAACAGGGGTGAATGTGGCTTGTTGTGGGGGAAGGACATTTGAAGCAAAGCCTTTGGGAATATTCAGCAGCCTGCCTTTCTCTGGAGGTGGCCATTTTGGGAAAATCTGGAGCCACTCATCATTGCTGAGAAGCCCCAGGCCAAACGACGATCCAGGTGGGTTCACAGCCCTGCCCATCAGTAAACAGACTGCCTAAAGACACCTCAGGCACAGAGCTGCCTCTGACATCACCCAGAGACAAAGCCACACCCACCAGAGGGATAGGAATCAGCTCCACCTACCAGTGGGCAGGCATCAGTCCTTCCCATCAGGAAGCCTACAGCAAACCCCTGTACAAACTTAAGCCACAAGGGGGGCAGACACCAGAAGGAAGAGAGGCTACAACTCCATTATCTGTAAAAAGGTCACCACACCAAAAACCTATAAAAATGAAAAGACAGAGGGCTATAACTCAGATGAGGGAGAAAGAAAAAACCCAAGAAAATCAGCTAAGTGATCAGGAGATTCTCAGCCTCCAGGAAAAAGACTTTAGACTGTTGATGCTGAAGATAATGCAAGACAATGGAAATAAACTGGAGGCAAAGATGGAAAATTTACAGGAAATACTGAGCAAAGAGATACAAGATAAAAAACTGAAACAAGAGAAGCAAAATACAATAACTGAAATAAAAAATTCATTAGAAGCAGCCAAAAGCAGAGTATAGGAGGCAGAAGAATCAATATGTGAAGTGGAGGTCAGATTAGTGGAATTTATGGAATAGAAAAGAAAGACTGAAAACAAATGAAGAGAGTCTCAGAGAACTCTGGGACAATGTTAAACACACCAACATCTGTATTATAAGGGTGCCAGAAAGAGAAGAGAGAGGAAAGCAGACAGAAAAATATTTGAAGAGATAATAGACGAAAACTTCTGCAACATGGGAAAGGAATCATACTCAAATCCAGGAAGCACAACAAGTACCATATAAAAAACCCAAGGAGGAATACACTGAGACACATATTAATAAAACTGACCAAAATTAAAGACATAGAGAAAATCTTGAAAGCACCTAGGGAAAAGAAACAAATAACATACAAGAGAACCCCAATAAGGTTATCAGCAGATTTTTCAGCAGAAACTCTGCAGGCCAGAAAGGAGTGGCATGATATACTTAACATGATGAAAGGGAAAAACCGCCAAATAAGATTACGTTACCCAGCAAGGCTCTCATTCAGACTTGAAGGAGAAATCAAAAGCTTCACAGATAAGCAAAAGCTAAGAGAATTCAGCAACACCAAACCAGCTTTACAACAAATACTAAAGGAACTTCTTTAGGTAGAAAAAAAAATGGCCACAACAGGAAACAAAAACAGCATAAATGACAAAGCTTACCAGTAAAGGTATATATACAGTAAAGATACGAAATCATCCACACACAATTATGCCACCAAAATCAGAAATTGTGAGAAGAGGAGGGTATGAATGCAGGACACTGGAGATGTACTTGCAATTAAGAGACCAACAACTTAAAACAATCTCATATACATATAGACTCTCATATAAAAACTTCAGAATAACTGCAAACCAAAAATCTACAATTGATACACAAACAAGAAAAATCAACTCAAATTCAACACTAAAGATAGTCATCTAACCAGAAGAGGAGAGAACAAGAGAAGAGGGGAAGAAAAAAGAGCAACAAAAACAAATCCAAAGCAATTAATAAAATGGCAATAAGAACATACATATCAATAATTACCTTAAATGTTAATGGACTAAACGCCCCAACCAAAAGACATAGACTGGCTGAATGGATACCAAAACAAGACCCATATATATGTTGTCTTCAAGCGACCCACTTTACTTCTAGGGACTCATACAAAGTGAAAGTGAGAGGATGGAAGAAAATATTCCACCCTAATGGGGATCAAAAGAAAGCTGGAGTAGCAATACTCATATCAGACAAAATAGACTTTAAAATGAAAATATTTTAAGGGACGAGGAAGGTCAAAACCTAATGATCAAAGAATCGATCCAAGAAGAACATATAACAATTTTAAATATCTACTCACCCAACCTAGGTTTACCACAATCTATAAGGCAACTGCTAATGACCTTCAAAGGACAAATCAACAATAACACAATCATAGGGGGGGACTTTAACACCCCACTTACAGCAATGGACAGATCATCCAGACAGAAAATCAGTAAGTAAACACAGTCCCTGAATGAAGCATTTGACCAGATGGACTTAATAGATATTTATAGGCCATTCCATCCAAAAGCAACAGAATACACATTCTTCTCAAGTGCACATGGGACACTAAGATTGATCATATCCTGGGCTACAAATCCAGCCTTGGTAACTTTTAAGAAAATTGAAATCATATCAAGCATCTTTTCTGACCACAATGCTATATGACTGAAAATCAACAATAAGAAAAAAACGGCAAAAAACCCCCACAAACACTTGGAGACTCAACAACATGCTACTAAACAACCAATGGATCACTGAAGAAATCAAAGAGGAAATTAAAAAATACCTAGAAGCAAAGGACAACAAAGATACGACGCTCCAAAACCTATGGGCTGCAGCAAAAGCCATTCTAAGAGGAAACTTTATAGCAATATGAGCCCACCTCAGGAAATAAGAAAAAGCTCGAATAAACAAGCCGACTTTACATCTGAAGCAGCTCAAGAGAGAAGAACAAACAAGACCTAAACGTAGTAGAAGGAAAGAAATCATAAAGATCAGAGCAGAAATCAATGAAATAGAAACAAAGAAAACATAGAAAAGATCCATGAAACAAAAACCTGGTTCTTTGAAAAGATCAACAAAATTGATAAACCCTTAGCCAGACTTATCAAGAAAAAAAGAGAGAGGACGCAAATCAATAAAATTAGAAATGAAAAAGGAGAGGTAAAAACGGACATCACAGAAATACAAAAGATCATAAGAAACTACCATATGCAAATATACGCCAATAAAATGGGAAACCTAGAAGAAATGGACAAATTCTTAGAAAGGTACAATCTTCTAAGACTAGACCAAGATGAAATAGAAAAGATGAATGGACGCATCACAAGAACTGAAATTGAAACTGTGATTAAAAAACCAACAAACAAAAGTCCAGGACCAGATGGTTTCACAGGTGAATTCTATCAAACATTCAGAGAAGAGCTAACACCTCGCCTTCTGAAACTATTCCAAAAAATTGTAAGGAAGGGACACTCCCAAACTCATTCCATGATGCTACCATCACCCTGATACCAAAACCAGACAAAGATTCCACAACAAAAGAAAACTATAGGCCAATTTCACTGATGAACATCAATGCAAAAATTCTCAACAAAACACTAGCAAATTGAATCCAACAATATATTAAAAGGATTGCACATCATCAAGTGGGATTTATCCCAGGGATGCAAGGGTTCTTCAATATCCACAAATCAATCAGTGTGATACACCACATTAACAAACTGAAGAATAAAAACCATATGGTCCTCTCAATAGCTGTGGAAAAAGCCTTTGACAAAATCCAACACCTATTTCTGATAAAAACCCTTCATAAAGTGGGCATAAGGGAACCTACCTCAACATCATGAAGGCCGTCTATGACAAACCCACAAACATCATTCTTAATGGGGAAAAGCTGAAAGACTTCCCACTGAGATCAGGCACAAGACAAGGATGTTTGCTCTCACCACTACTCTTCAACATAATTTTGGAAGTCCTAGCCACAGCAATCAGAGAAGAAAAAGAAATAAAAGGAATCCAAATTGGAAAGGAAGAAGTAAAACTATCACTATTTGCAGATGACATGATATGATACATAGAGAATCCTAAAGATTCTACCAGACAACTTTTAGAGCTCATCCATGAATTTGGCAAAGTCGCAGGATACAAAATTAATACACAGAAATCAACTGCATTTCTCTATACTAACAATGAAAGATCAGAAAGAGAAACTGGGAAGCAATTCCATTTACCATCACATCCAAAAGAATAAAATACCTGGGAGTAAACCTACCTAAGGAGACAAAAGACATTTACTCTGAACTATTTGACACTGATGAAAGAAATCAAAGATTACACAAATGGACGGAAAGACATACCATTCTCTTGGATTGTAAGAGTCATTATTATCAAAAGGACTATACTACCCAGGGCAATCTATAGATTCAATGCAATCCCTATCAAATTACCAAGGACATTTTTCACAGAACTCGAACAAAATATTTTAAAGTTTGTTTGGAAGCACAAAAGACCTAGAATAGCCAAAGCCATCCTGAGAAAGAAAATTGGAGCTGGAGGAATCAGGCTCCTGGACTTCAGACTATACTACAAAGAAACAGTCATCAAAATCATATAGTACTAGCACAAAGACAGAAATATAGATGAGTGGAACAGGATAGAAAGTCCATAATTATACCCATGCCCCTACAGCCAACTAATCTATGACAAAGGAGGCAAGAATATACAATGGAGAAAAGACAGCCCCTTCAATAAGTGGTGCTGGGAAAACTGAACAGCCACATGTAAAAGAATGAAATTAGAACACTCCCTAACATCATACACAAAAATAAACTCAAAATGGATCAAGACCTAGATATAAGACCAGATACTATAAAACTCTTAGAGGAAAACATAGGCCAAACACTTTCTGACATAAACAACAGCAACATCTTCTTAGATCCACCTCTTATAGTAATGAAAGTAAAAAGAAAATTAAACAAATGGGACTTAATCAAACTTAAAAATTTCTGCACAGCAAAGGAAATCCTAAACAAAAAGAAAAGACAACCCACAGAATAGAAGAAAATATTTGCAAATGAATTGACTGACAAGGGATTAATTTCTAAAATTTATAAACACCTCCTACTGCTCAATACCAACAAAACAAACGACCCCATCAAAAAACGGGCAGAAGAACTAAACAATTATCCAAAGAATACATACAGATGGCCAAAAAACACATCAATCATTATTAGAGAAATGCAAATCAAACCACTAGGAGATACCACCTTACACCAGCCAGAATGGCCATCATCAAAAAGTCAAAAACAATAAATGTTGGAGAGGGTGTGGAGAGAAAGGAACCCTATTACACTCTTGGTGGGATTGTAAATTGGAGCAACCACTGTGGAAAACAGTATGGAGATTCCTCAGAAAAGCAAAAATAGAAGTACCGTTTAATCCAGCAATCCCACTCCTGGGCATCTATCCAGAGAAAACCATGACTCAAAAAAACACATGTACTGCAATGTTCATTGCAGCACTATTTTCAATAGCCAAGACATTGAAACAACCTAAATGTCCATCGACAGAGGAGTGGCTCTAGAAGATGGGGTACATATACACAATGTAATATTACTCAGCCATTAAAATGAAAGAAATACCAGCATTTTTAGCAACATGGATGGACCTATAAATTATTATGCTAAGTGACGTCAGCCATACAATGAGACACCAACATCAAATGCTTTCACTGACATATTGAATCTGGAAAAAGGACAGAATGAACTTCTTTGCAGAACAGATACTGACTCACAGACTTTGAAAAACTTATGGTTTACAAAGGAGACAGTTTGGGGGTGGGGGTATGCTCTGGAATTGTGGGATGGAAATCCTATAAAATTGGACTGTGATTATCATTGTACAACTATAAATGTAATAAATTCATTGAGTAGTAAAAAAAATTACAAAAGTGTAAACAATGCTTCAGTTAAAATATAAAGATTGTTAGACTGGATGACAATAAAAAGGAGAACTGAAAAATGTATCAGGCATGTGTAGCCAAAAGAAAAATGCTGTAACTATTTCAATATCAGACAAAATATGCTTTAAAGAAAATAGCATAATTAGGTAATCTTTTACCAGGAAAATATAATAACTTAAAATGTATGTGTACCTAATACATCTCAAAGTGAATAAAACAAAAGTTGACAGAACTGAAAGAGAAATAAGTCCATAACTATAAAAGGAGGTTTTCATATACCTCTCAGATGTTGAGTAATGGGACAAAAATCAGTAAGCAAAGTAAAGATTTAAGTAAGGTTAATAATTATATCCTAATGGACTTGTATAATAACGTCACCACAATAGAACATGCATTCTATATAAGAACACAAGGAACACTTGAAAAAACTGACTACACAGCAGTCTCAATAATTTTCAACATCCTATATCACTATAGGGCAGTTAAACTAGAAATCAATAACCAAAAGATAACCAGCAAGACACACATTGAGAAATTAAGAAATAAATTTCAAAGAAAATTATCAAATAAAATATCATAATAAAAGCAGAAAATACTTGGAATGTTTGTGAAATATTACCATCAAAACTTGAGATGCAAATAGAGAAATTAGAAATTTTAGCTTTTAATAATTGTATCAAAATAAAAACAGGAGTTCCCGTCGTGGCGCAGTGGTTAACGAATCCGACTAGGAACCATGAGGTTGCGGGTTCGATCCTGCCCTTCCTCAGTGGGTTAACGATCCGGCGTTGCCGTGAGCTGTGGTGTAGGTTGCAGACGCGGCTCGGATCCCGCGTTGCTGTGGCTCTGGCGTAGGCCAGTGGCTACAGCTCCGATTTGACCCCTAGCCTGGGAACCTCCACATGCCGCGGGAGCGGCCCAAAGAAATAGCAAAAAAAAAAATAATAATAATAAAAAAATAAAAACAAAGATTGAAAAATCAATGAGTGACATATTAATCTTAAGAGGATAGGAGAATATCAAAGTAAACCCTAAGAATCTGGAAGGAATGAACTAATTAAGAGTTGGGCTAAAATTAACATAATAGAAAATAAGATTGAGTAAAATGGATAAATAAAAACAAAATTTAGTTGTTTGGAAAGACATAAAATTGACAAATCTTTGGCAAAATTAAGAAAAAAATGAGTTGTCTCAACTAAACAATGTGAGGAATGAAAAAGGGGATAAAACTGTAAGCATTAAGGAATAATAAAAGAATAATATGAACAACTTCATGGTAGTTAATTTGAATATTTGTATTCAGTGAGAAAATTCCTTGAAAAATAGAGCTTACCGAAACTAGTTAGAGAAAAAACAGAACACATGAAAAGTCATTTAACCTTTAAGAAAATTGACAGGTAGTTAACAGGCTTCCCATGGGAAAACTCTAGGCATTAGAAGGTTTTACCATGGAGTCCAGCCAAACATTCAAGGAACAAATAATTTCAGCTTTATCAAAACTATTTCAAAATAGAGTCTTAAGAGGGAATGTTTCTCAACTCATTTTATGAGACCAGTGTAACCTTTATACTAAAAATATTATGTAGATAAAACAAGAAAGGAAAATTGTGGATCAGTGTCATTCAGGAGCATATATACAATAATCTTAACATATTAGCAAAGCCAATCTAGCAATTGTCTAGTCACGTTTATCTTAGAAATGGAAAGTTAGGAGAGCAGACTTGTGGTTTTGGAGGGCAGGTGGGGGAAGGATGGATAGGAAGTTTGGGATTAAGGTATACATACTACTACACATAAAATAGATAAACAGCAAAGACCTACTATGTAGAACAGGGAACTATGTTCAAAATCTCGAAATAATCTATTAAGTGAAAAGAATCTGAAAAGGAATAGATATGTCTATGTATAACTGAATCACTTTGCTGTATACCTGAAACTAATACAATATTGTAAATTAACTATATTTCAATTTTTAAAAAAACGTTAACAAACCAAAAATAAAAAATAAATGCAAGTTTCTCCAAAAGCATTAGAAAAATCAATCTTATTTTTCATATTAACAGATCAAAGAAAAATATTATTGTCAATAGATGCTGAAAAATGGTTTGATAGAACTCAACATCCATTCATGAAAAAAACTCTTGGCACACTAGAAATAAAAAGGCTTTTGTTAACTTGGTAAAAATAACCTAAAAAAAAAAAAAAGCCTACAGTCAACAGCAAATTGGAAAGTGAAACAATGAATGTTTTCTCTTCAACATTAGGAATAAGACAAGTGTGCCTATTTTTACATTTCTGTTTATATTGTACTGGAAATTCTAAAGAGTAAAGTTGAAAAAACATTAAAGGGTATTAGGATTAAAAAGTAATAAGCACACGTATTATTAGTAGATATGATTCTTTACATAGAGACTAAAAAAACTGCAAATAAAATATTAGAAGCAATAAAAAATTAGCAAGTTTGCTGTATATTAATTTAGTTGCATTAACAAAAATAAAAATGAAAAAAGATACCATTATGGTAACATAAAAAATAAAAACTCTCTAGGAATAGTCTAACAGATGTGAAAGGCCTCTTTGGGGGAAATGGTGTTATTGCTATTTTTTCTTTTTGGATTTTTAGGGTCACACCCATGCCATATGGAAATTCCCAGGCTAGGAGTTGAATTGGAGCTATAGCTGCTGGCCTATACCACAGCCACAGCAACGCTGGATCCTTAATGCACTGAGCAAAGCCAGGGATTGAACCTGTGTTCAATGGATTCTAGTCAGGTTCATTACCACTGAGCCACAATGGGAATGCCAGTTATTGTTATTTTTTATAAAAGCTCTGCAAGGATATTGCAGCCATTTATCAGAGATGTAAAACAACTTATATAGATATTACATGCTTGGAGATGGAGATGGAAGGATATGTATGAACATGCTTGGAGGTGGAGATGGAAGGATATGTATGAACTTAGGTCCATCAAACTCCAGGATCTATGTTTTCCCCAACATAGTGGCCCTCATTTGGGGGCCTCCCAGGTATGCTCAATTCTGCATGACTCATGGGCCTTGTCCCACCTCCTGGCTAAAGAACAGTGACAACTAGTGTCATCTCCAGAGTCTTAACTGGCTGCCATGACCATCCCTTCATCTCAGGTTGTCTCAGCATCACTGGGGGCGGCAGGGGAGGGGGGGTGACATAAGGGCACTGACATCTCTTCCTTGGGCAGGCACCCTGTTCTGTTGCCTTAACACATGGTCTGATCTTGCTGGAAGAAGTTCTGTTCAGAGGAACTGGATGATATAATCCAGAGACTTAAAGGAGTTGAAGTGGGGTGAATTTTGACCAATGAGATACTATATATATAGGAAGGAGCTAACAGTCAATAGCTTGCCTTCCTCCTTCACCCTCTACAAAGGGCTGATCTATGCAGACACTGTGGAGATGTCCTTCCTTTGCAACCAGCTGTGTTTTCCTATGAAGCTGTGGCCAGATCAGTAATGCACAATTTAATATGTGTTCCTTCTTTTTCCCCTGACTTACCTCCTTTTTCTCTCACTCTTGCTTTCCTGAGATAAAACTCTCAAAGCGCTAAAGCTTTGCCTTGGGATCTGATTTCCAAAGGACCTGGACTTTGATATCCACTAAAGCTCAACTTCTCCAAAATTCAAATAAGGACCACAACCTATTAGTAGTCTGTATAATCATTTTCAGGGCATTGCTATCAGCATTTGAAAATGCAATGAAATAGACAGGAAGCAAATCATCAGAGTATAGCATGTGTAGTGAAAGTACCTATTCCCTGAATCTGTTATTTCAGTTTTGTGTGTACATTTGAGGATGTGAGTATGTGTTTATTGTATTATGATGTTAAATTTGTGTTTTACTGTCTATCATGGTCAGAAAGTTTGAAAGCCACTGGTCTAGGCAGTGGCCACATGGAATGATAGGCTTACATTAAAACTGTGACTTTTGGTTGCATGTTCACAAATGTCTTATCTCTGGAAGTTTTGCGGGACCCAACCCCTTACTTTAAGAAATACTGAAATGTCTAAGGAACTCTCATGTGATTTCTTTCTGTATGGTCAAATTATATTTGTAGCTACCATGTTAGAGAAAGAATATTTTGAAATACTACTTCTTTCCTTGAAAGCTAGATGGCATGCCTTATTTAGAAATATAAAGGGGATTAACCAGTGTACAAAATTTTATTTAATCATGCTAGATGCCTTTGAGAGACTGTGGTTATACAGACAATCCATTTTTCTGGTAACAATAATTGGTAATCCAGGTAACCAACATAGTGTGCATCGTATTTTCCGTTGATGATTTTTTTATCTTTGAAAAACATGCCCACTCTTCCAAGTGATCTCCTGGGAATATCCTGATTTGGAGAAGCCTGACGGAGGGAATACAAGCTTCAAATCTGTGCATGCACTTGCTGACTTTAAAAACAAAGACCTAGAAAAGGTTTTAGTTTTCATTGTGTGTACTGACTTAATCTGAAAATATTAACTGAGAACATCTGCTGAGTTGCACTCAGTTAAATATTTTGTGATAAAATACTCTGGCAAGACACATAAAAGAGAAAAACAAGAAAGTTTGTGAAGACACAGAACAATATTTAAGGTATGATCCAAAAATCAAAGAAATGGCTAGTAATGTCCTTATTCTTCTATGATTCTATGAAATCCACAGAAAAGCAATTTGAATGGATTCATACACCATTCAGAATTCAAGGATATGGTTAGTTGCCAAGACTTGAGTTGCTTTTAATTTTATAATAATTCCTGGGTAGACAATTGATAGACCTAGCTTTTTCATTTGATAGTCATAACACAATCATTTTTACAATTACTGCCAAACCTACTGAGAATTTGATGCATTTGGAAATCTGTAAAGAGAGTTTTTGAAGTTCATTCTATCCACACCCAGATGACCAGATCATTAAAGTCTGGCAAAGACAGAGAGGTTGTTTATTCCTTCTCCACATAATTATTGTACAATAACTAGTGAGTCCCACTCTATGTCCAGATAATAACTTGTTATTCAAAGTATTAGTGATATCTTAATTCAAAAGCATTAGTGATATGCTAAGTGAATTTAAATAATAATGTTTAAGGGGAGGAATGTACACTTGTTTCATTTTTGTAGAGCTAATTTAGAAGGTATGCATTGACCAGAAGAGATTTGATTCAATATTCATTATTCTTGCTCTGGAGTCAATAGTAGCAAAGGTCAGGTATCATGTGAGGGGAATGCATTGTACAGAAGCAGCCTGACCGAGGATAACAGGTCTGTTGTTTATCTTCTCATTTGTTCAGAAGTCCCATCATGGTGTGCTTTTCATCTGGTATGCTTGTTGATCACCTTTGTGGCAGATCATGTTACCTTCCTTGAATTCATCTAGTCTGCCATATGACTGTTCAGTTTCTCCTATTAAATTCTATAGTTTATCTCCCCACCCCTTGACTTTGGGATTGGCCTTAAGACTTGTTTTGGCTGATAGCATCAGGTGCAAGTCCAGGGTGCCAGTTCTGAGTTTAGACCTTAAGAGACTTTGTGTGTAGCCACTTGTTCTCTTGTGCTTCTACTCTATTCATAAGAACATTCCCAGACTACTTCTAATCTCAGGAGAGGGTCAAGACACATCTGGAACAGAAGCATCCAGCCAAGTTCAATCCTTATTAGCTAACCACCAGTCATCCTGAATTTTATGAACTAAATAAGTGCTTACTGTTGTATGCCACTGATATTTTGTAGTTGTTCATACCAGCTGTGCTCTTGCTTACTTCCCCCTGAAAATATATACAAAGATATATTAGATCCAAGTGTGAGAATCTGCAGTCTGTAAGTGTTTTATTTCTATGGTAATAGAGGTGAAATATATGCTTAGAATTCCATTTTGATAAGTCCTGAATCTCTCTTTTAGCTAGGACACGTAGGTTGAAGAATCTAGCGACTTCTCTAGAAGTCCCTGTGTTAAGCCTGGAGAAACCAGTGTTTCCAAGTGTGAGTATAGTTTCCAGTACCTTCTAGTACCTGCAGTGTGTTAATGGGTTCCCTACGCTTCCCCAGGGCACATGCAAAATGTAACATTTGTTGTTTCTGAACCATATTCCAATTCAGTCATCTGTATGCCCCCAAAGGACTTTTGAATCTGAGATGGTCATCCCAGAAACATTATAAAATATCACAAAGAACATGGTGTATGTGCTGAAATATGCTCAAATAACTCTACAATTGCTAACTCAAGCTTTTAAGTTCTGTCCAAATAATATCCTTTTTTCTCTTTTATATTTTTTGTCTTCTTAGGGCTATACTTAAGTATTTTATTGTTTTTGATGTTATGGTGAATAGCTAGTTTTCTTTATTTCTTTTTCAGATGTTTCATTATTAGTGTGTAGAAATCCAAGTGTTGTTTTGCAAGTTGATTTTTTTTTTCTTTTTAGGGCCGCACCCATGGCATATGGAAATCCCCAGGCTAGGGATCGAATTGGAGCCCTATCTGCAGGTCTACATCACAGCCACAGCAATGCAGGATCTGAATTGCGTCTGTGACCTACACCACAGCTCGTGGCAATGCCAGATCCTGAACCCACTGAGTAAGGCCAGAGATAGAACCTGCATCCCCATGGATACTAGTTGGGTTCATTACTGCTGAGCCACAGTGGGAACTCCTTCTGTCCAAATAGTTGTGGAACTTATACCCTGTTTCCTTGGAAGTGTATGGAAGCCTCAATAGAACTTGATGAGGACCCAGAGGCATTGAGGTGTTCCAGGAACCCAGCCTAGGAAGTTCAACTCAGACCAGGATGAACTCTGAAATGATGTTATTATTCCTTTCCCACCCTTTCTATGATTTCTAGTGCCCAGCATCTGAGATTTGTTAGATTAACAAATGTCAGTGAAGCGTCTTTGAATTGTGAATGCTGACTGGATATGTCCTGTGAATCTCTACTGACTCCATTTATCTACTATTGGGTCATGAGACCTCTGGAAATATTGCAGCAGATAAACTTAACGGTTCAGCCAGACTCTGATATTAAAAGCCACAATGAGGGTGGGAGATCAGAAAACCTCCTAGGTACCAACTACAACCCTGTACTAAAAGCACAACTGGGAACAGGGCTGAGAAACCCCAGGGAAAGGAGCTGTCCCTAGTTTTGGTGCTGACTGCCCATAGCTCACTTGCCCTACAGGGAACAGGAAGAAGTGGGTGTTAATAGGCTGATGGTCTTGGTGAGTCCCATCTAGAGACACTGGAGAGAGGAGACCAAGAGGGGAGGGGGAGAAAGAGGAGAAGAGAGGAAGAGAGAAGAAAGGGGTGGAGAAGAAACAACATAAAGATAGAAATCTGAACAGGGTAAAGATGTCCAGTTTCGCTGCTTTTTTCCCCCCTTTGTAGGTAATGAAGATTGAATTCCAATACTAACTTGACTATATGAGGGAAACAATACAACCAAATCCTTGGATTTTGGGGGGCCATTTATCCAGTAAATGATTGGAAAAAAAACATTTTGAGAGGTCAGAACCAGGGTAAAAGCAAGTTTAATTACAACTCCACACCTCAAGCTACTGTCTGGTTTAAGAAGAGGGGTGAATGTTGTGCAAAAGGTTGCAGGCATGCAAGGGTTTAGAAAAAAGAAGCCTCAAACCAGAATAATCTTTTGTGTCTTAATTGTAGCTGCAAGTCATGCTTCTATTAAGTAGACTCAGCCAGGCATATCCAGACTAATATCTTAACATCTACAATCATCATCAAGTGCTAATTAGTGGATAGAAGGTATAAAATCTTGTGCTATAGATGGAAGGTGGTCTCAAAAAATCCTGTGGATGGTGTACTGGAATGGATGCTACCAGTCCTTGCTTTGATTTCGGTCTTTAAAGTCTGTAGCTGTCTTATGTGCAACAAGTCGTCTTTTCCATCAGTCAGATGTAGGATTCAGGGCAATACAGGTCAATCTCTTCCCATGTATCTTATAGCTGAAGAACTAATGCATGTTGACACCCTGCTTTGAAGCTTTACTCTATGAGCACTGTTCCCCAGATAGAGGTGGGTCCTTCCAAAGATTTTTCTAGTCTTCCCTGACTGTTGGCCTACTGTCTAGTGTCTCTCTTTGTATGGACACATCACGCATAATGGCAAATACTGCCTGAGTCCTAATGTTGACTTCTGCCTGGCATCTTTGTTGCTAGATCCACTTTTTTCTACCCACTGACTAGTTCCATTTATAGATTTACTCCCATTTTGAAACAAAGAATTTTGCAAGGTAGTTTTTGTAATTGTTAGGAGTACAAACTCCATCTAAACCCTAGACTGCTTGGGTTTAGATTTTTGTCTCTGGCTTTGTGTCTTTGGGCAAATTACTCGAACTATGCTTCAATATAATTTGACTATAAAATAGAGATGGGAATGTTTGAGCTTACCTCACTGGACTGTTTTGAGTATTAACTGAGATTCGTTTCCTCCTTTACAAACTAGACCAACAAAAGTATAACACATGCTTCTATATGCTGATTGCTTATGTATATCATCTCTTTTGATCCTTATTACTCTCTGAAGTATGGCCATTTTTATCTCCATTTTACAGTTAGGGTTAGAGATATTCAATAACTTTTTTTCAGTTTTTAAAAAAATTTTATTATAAGTGATTTACAATGTTCTGTCAAATTCTGTTGCACAGCAAAGTGACCCAGTTTTTTATCTATATATATATACATACACACACACACATTCTTTTTTTTTTGACATTATCCTCCATCATGTTCCATCACAAGTAATCAGATATATTTCCCTGTGCTACACAGCAGGATCTCATTGCTTGTCCACTCCAAATGCAGTAGTTTGTTATCTACTAACCCAAACTCCATCCAATAACATTTTAAAGATTAAACATTCATCAAATTTGTAACTAGGACTTGAATGTAAACCTGCCTCAAAAGATGAGCTTTTGACTTTATGTTACATGACTATGGATTATCTAATTGTCTCAATCCAGACCCGTTTTTTGTTCTTTTTTAGCCTTTTAGGGCTGCACCTGTAGCATATGGAAGTTCCTGGCTAGAGGTCCAATCAGAGCTACAGCTGCCAGCCTATGCCACAGCCACAGCAGTGCAGGATCTGAGCCACATCTGTGACTAACACCACAGCTTATGGCAACACCAGATCCTTAACCCACTGAGAAAGACAAGGGATTGAACCTGCATCCTCATGGATACTAGTTGGATTCGTTAATGCTGAGCCACGATGGGAACTCCTCCAGACCCATTTTTGTGTCTCAGTTGTACTCTCAAATCGTTATAACACCTAGTCCTGGTTTACTCACATTTCTGGTTAGCCCCCCATATTGTGTAACTTGGTTACAGCAGCTTAGATTGAGGGTAATGATCACAGAAGGAGTGCACTTTGTAGAACCATAATCCCTTTGTCTTTTCTTCCTGCTAAGTTCAGCTCATTCTAAAAGAGTAGTCACATAGATGTAGTCTTAATTGTGTGGAACAAAAGGGCTTCTGCTTCACCCATCTTTTATGTGTAGTGATGCTCCTCCAGAAACCTAATGTGAGTGTGGATTGCAAAAAAGATAAAAGAAATTAAACAGGAAAAGATGAAGGAGATTTTTCTTTTGATAGTCAGAAAATAATTTTAACTTAGGAGAACATTTTAAACCACTTTGAAAGCATTCAAAGACCTAAATTAGCACAGTACAAGATGTTTTAAATATAAATTTCCTTTTAAATTTGAAATAAAAACAGAAGTAATATGAGGACACTTCCTTGCCATGAAATCTAAAGGATAGGCAAGACTTGTCCTAAATCCATGAAGTCAGAAAAAAAACTGCAAGATTTTTAGCCAACCGAATCCAACAACATATCAAAAAAATTATACAACATGACCAGGTAGGGTTCATCCCAGGTTCACAAGGATGGTTCAACATACACAAATCAATCAGCATCATACACCACATTAACCAAAGAAAAGTCAAAAATCATATGATCATCTCAATAGACGCAGAAAAAGCATTTGACAAAGTCCAACATCCATTCATGATCAAGACCCTCGCCAAAGTGGGTATAGAGGGAACATTCCTGAACATAATCAAAGCCATTTATGAGAAACCCACAGCAAATGTAATACTCAATGGGGAAAAACTGAAAGCCTTCTCACTCAAATCTGGAACAAGACAGGGATGCCCCCTCTCACCACTGCTCTTCAACATCGTTTTGGAAGTCCTAGCCACAGCAATTAGACAAACAAAAGAAATAAAAGGCATCCATATAGAAAGAGAAGAGATAAAACTGTCACTGTATGCAGATGACATGATACTATACATAGAAAACCTTAAGGACTCAACCCCAAAACTCCTTGAACTGATTAATAAATTCAGCAAAGTAGCAGGATATAAGATTAACATTCAGAAGTCAGTTGCATTTCTGTATACCAGCAATGAAATATTAGAAAAGGAATACAAAAATACGATACCTTTTAAAATTGCACCTCACAAAATCAAATACCTCGGAATCCACCTGACCAAAGAGGTAAAGGACCTATATGCCGAGAACTATAAAGCTTTAATCAAAGAAATCAAAGAAGATGTAAAAAAATGGAAAGATAGTCCATGTTCCTGGATTGGGAAAATCAATATTGTAAAACTGGCCATACTACCCAAAGCAATCTACAGATTCAATGCAATCCCTATCAAATTACCCAGGACATTTTTCACAGAACTAGAGCAAACAATCCAAACATTTATATGGAACAACAAAAGACCCAGAATTGCCAAAGCAATCCTGAGAAACAAAAACCAAGCAGGAGGCATCACTCTCCCAGACTTCAAGAAATACTACAAAGCCACAGTCATCAAAACAGTGTGGTACTGCTATCAAAACAGACAGACAGACCAATGGAACAGAATAGAGAACCCAGAAATAAACCCTGACACCTATGGTCAATTAATCTTTGACTAGGGAGGCAAGAACATCAAATGGGGAAAAGAAAGTCTATTCAGCAAGCTTTGCTGGGAAACCTGGACAGCTGCATGCAAAGCAATGAAACTAGAACACACCCTCACACCATGCACAAAAATAAACTCAAAATGGCTGAAAGACTTAAATATATGACAGGACACCATCCAACTCCTAGAAGAAAACATAGACAAAACACTCTCTGACATCAACATCATGAATATTTTCTCAGGTCAGTCTCTCAAAGCAATAGAAATTAGAGCAAAAATAAACCCATGGGACCTAATCAAACTGAAAAGCTTTTGCACAGCAAAGGACACCAAAAAGAAAACAAAAAGACAACTTACAGAATGTGAGAAAATAGTTTCAAATGATGCAATCGACAAGGGCCTAATCTCTAAAATATACAAGAAACTTATACAACTCAACAGCAAAAAGGCCAACAACCCAATTGAAAAATGGGCAAAGGACCTGAATAGATATTTCTCCAAAGAAGATATACAGATGGCCAGCAAACACATGAAAAAATGCTCAACATCGCTGATTATAAGAGAAATGCAAATCAAAACTACCATGAGATACCACCTCACACCAGTCAGAATGGCCATCATTAATAAACCCACAAATAACAAGTGCTGGAGGGGGTGTGGAGAAAAGGGAACCCTCCTACACTGTTGGTGGGAATGTAAACTGGTGCAGCCACTATGGAGAACAGTTTGGAGATACCTTAGAAATCTATACATAGAACTTCCGTATGACCCCGCAATCCCACTCTTGGGCATATATCCAGACAAGGCTCTACTTAAAAGAGACACATGTACCCGCATGTTCATTGCAGCACTCACTATTCACAATAGCCTGGAAATGGAAACAACCCAAAAGTCCATCAACAGATGATTGGATTTGGAAGAAGTGGTATATATACACAATGGAATACTACTCAGCCATAAAAAAGAATGACATCATGCCATTTGCAGCAACATGGATGGAGCTAGAGACTCTCATCCTGAGTGAAATGAGCCAGAAAGACAAAGACAAATACCATATGATATCACTTATAACTGGAATCTAATATCCAGCACAAATGAACATCTCCTCAGAAAAGAAAATCATGGACTTGGAGAAAAGACTGTGGCTGCCTGATGGGAGGGGGAGGGAGTGGGAGGGATCGGGAGCTTGGGCTTATCAGGCACAATTAGAATAGATTTACAAGGAGATCCTGCTGAGTAGCATTGAGAACTTTGTCTAGATACTCATGTTGCAACAGAAGAAAGGCTGGGGAAAAAATGTAATTGTAAGGTATACATGTAAGGATAACTTGATCCCCTTGCTGTACAGTGGGAAGAAAAAAAAAAAGGCCAACCTCATAGCTTTTGCATAGTGTTGCACATCATTATGATTGCTTATTCAGTATGGAATTGAATATTATAGTTCTATAGTAAAAATAAAATATTTGCCTCGTTATGGAAGAAATCACTTTTCTGATTATGATTCATCATTTACCATGACCAAAAATAGTTATGTAAAATATTGAAGGTCAGCCTGAATATAGTCACTGAGTCATAAATTTGTAGATAATATAAAATAAAACCTACATAGTGCCAAAAAAAAAAACTGCAAGATTTGTGTGTGTGTGTGTGTGTGTGTGTGTCTGTGTTACGTATTGTATTGAATTTATGTGTTTAAACCCTACCTTCCAATATGATGTTCCGGGTCTTTAGGAGGTAATTAGGATTAGTGATGAAGTTATGAGGGTTCTACTTTCATAAATGGGATTATAAAAGAGAACCTGAAAAACTCCCTTGTCCCTCCAACCTTGTGAGGACTCAGTGAGAAGGTGGCAGCTTGTGCTAGAATTTGACCATGCTGGTACCCTATTAGAGACTTTCTAGCCTCCAGAACTGTGGGAAATAAATGTTTTTGTTTAAGCCACCTATTTTATGCTTTTTTTGTTATAGCTGCCCAAAAGAACTACAACTGTGTGTGTGTGTGTGTGTGTGTGTGTGTGTGTGGTGCATTGGGGGGAGGGTGGGTTTGTTTTTTAATCCCCTCTCTCCCAAAGTGTATGTGAGGTGTGAGAAGCCAGTTTGAAAGTGGCAGTGTGGTGCTTCCTTTAACCCAAAGAAGGTCCAGAATTCTAAGCTATTTATATTGCTTTTTTTGGACTTCACATTGGAACTTAAGTGCTTTAGAAGTGTTGAAGGAAAAAGGAAGCCTTCAAACTACTCAAAGATTTGAATTGCTTTGCTATCTAAAACTGTAGTAAAGAGAGAGATTTATAAAACAGTAAGCAATTAATTAAAACCTTCCATAAAAATAAGCAGCCTGCTAAAAATAAAAGTACCACAGAGAATAAATAATAGAACACTTAGATTAAATGAGTAAGTATTTCTGGTTACTATCCACTGAAGCACTCTGAGAGAACATTTAATTCTGTCATTATTACTATTATTATTATGATTAGGTAATTGCTTCAACTTAAGTTATTAATATTTTGTCCTGTGCAGGATGTATTACTACATAATTAAGTGGTGTAACACTCATGGATCCATAGTTCAAAATGTAATATTCTATATTATTTCATGATGAGTTATTCAAATGAAAGAACTAACACTTTTGGGTGACAAATGTTTTCCTCCTGAATTCACAAAAGTAAATTTGTTACTTTTTAATATTTGCATCTCCACGAAGAGCAACATTGATCTATTCTATCTTGATGTTCTCTTCCAAGTATTTGAGGGAGGAAGACATTGTCTAAAATACCTTCTGCCTCCTCCTTTTGTACTACTTTGTCATTTGGTCACCCCTTCCTCCTTAACTACCCATATTGGGCTCCTGAAGTGTCCTTCAGTTTTTGGCAACTCGGTGGCTTATTCAATATCTGATGCTATTCCTCTTTATGCTGGTGCTGCATAGGTAGTCTTGCTTGGAACCAATCTCCTATAGCTATTATGTCACTTTCTCCTCTTTCTTTAAATTGCAGACATTTCTTCCTTCCCCATGTTCTGAGCTGATGACCTTTCTTGTTATTTCAGTGGGAATAAAGAGGCACTCAGAGCAGGACTTCCTTTCTTTTCTACCATCAAGTCACATCTGCACCAGTGTTTTCTGCCTTTCCTCCCTTCTAGATGATCTGTGCCTGCTCTGTTCTAAAAGCTTAATCTCCTGCTTGTGCATTGGTCCCATTTTCTTTTGTCAATCTCAGACTTTATTTGTGCAAATATCTCATTTCTTTCCTAGGTGAATTCCTCCTTTCCTAATGGGTCTTCCTACCAGTACACAAGCTTCTTGTCATGACTCTCATCTGGAAAAAACCAAACAAACAAAAAACCCCGAGCCCAAACCCCTCTTTACATCCCCTCATCCTCTTCCAATTCCTTCCCCATTTCTTTGCTCCTTTTATAACAAATTTCCTAGAAAAATTTTCTAGTTTTCTCTCCTTCCTTTTCTTTATTTTTAATTTTTTTGTCTTTTGTCTTTTTTAGGGCTGCATCCGTGGCATATGGAGGTTCCCAGACTAGGGGTCTAATAGGAGCTGTTGCCACCAGCCTACGCCAGAGCCACAGCAATGCCAGGTTTAAGCCACGTCTGTGACCTACACCACAGCTCACAGCAGCGGATGCTTAACTCACTGAGTGAGGGCAGGGATCGAACCCGCAACCTCATGGTTCCTAGTTGGATTTGTTTCCACTGCGCCACGACGGGAACTCCTCCTTTATTTTGAATTAACTCCAATGATAGTTTGTCCCCATCATGCCAGTGAAGCTGTACTTCTTAGTGTCACCAGTGACCTCAGTGTAGCCAAATCCCATAGGCAATTTTCAGTCCCTACCTTAACTTTTAGGAACAACTGAAACAGCAGAATTTCCTTTTGAAACATATTTTTATCAGTTGGTTGCTACAACACAGTTTTTGGTTTTCCTCTTTCAGAATTCTTGGCCTATATTACTGCTTTTTTGGAAAAAAATCCTTAGCTGATTTTTCTTCTGCTACCCAACTTGAAACATTGGAATGCTGTAAGACTCCCTGGATCCCATCAATTACCCATCTATACCTATTTATCCTTTGGTGACCTTATGGTGTTCAGTGGTTTTAAGCACTGTCCACTTACATCTCCAACCTTAATCTCTTCCGTGAGCTCCAGACACTGCTATTCAACTGCTTACCCAACATTTCTATTTGAAAGACCAATACACAGCTCAAATGTAACATGATCAAGACAGAATTTTTTATTTTCCTCACTGAATACATTTCTCCCTGGGAAGTCACCGCTCTCTACATCGAGGGCTTAAGATGAAAAACCATTCTTGAGTTCTTTCTTACTAAGTATACATATCCAATCTCGAAACTGTTCTTGTCACTTCTACTTTCAAAACATTACCCAAATCCATCATTTACTGCTGTCTCTATTGCTGTTATCTTAGTGCAAGGCACTGTCAACTTTCTCCTTGGTTTTACCTCTCAGGCATCCATTCATTCAGCAAATACCTCTAAGACCCCAACATGTGCCAGACACTATTTTTGCTACTGCTTTTGCCAAATAAAAATCCATGTTCTCCAGGAATTTAAGTTCCCTCTTAAAGAGATGCCTCCTTATTGACTTCCCTGATTCTCTCTCTCCCCTCTCTTTAGTCTGTTCTTCACATAACAGCCAGAAAAATCTGTTAAAAAAAATCTAAGTAAGATCAGCCCTCTAGTGGCCCCTTGGACCTCACTTCACGTAGTTCATGTCCATTCTCCCTTGCCCCCGACCCAAGCACACTAAGCTCATTACAGCTCCCTGGACTTTGGCAGTTACCCTGATAACCCTCTCTTAAATAGCTGTTCCCTACCATTCTCTGGCTTTTGACTTCTGTTTATTTTCTTGGAAGCATTTACCACTCTTTGACATACTATCTGAATTTTGTTATTTTCTTCCCCTAGAATATAAGCTAATTAAGGTAAAGATTTTGTCTTTCTTGTTCCTTCTTCTCTTTCCAGCACTCAGAATATTACTTGTAATATGGTAGGCCCTGAAAAAACCTTTGATATAAAAGTGAATTGAAGAATGAAAAAGTTATCTATTAAAATGGGGAGGGAAAAAGCTCACTAAACTTGGAATCAAGAGAACTGGGTTAATAATCCTGGTTCTGTCATTGACTAGTTATGAGAAATTTGGCATGCCATTTTGACCTCCGTTGGTCTCAGTGTTTGCACAATTAAATGTCTGGACTGTGAGCTGTAAGGTCCCAATTCTGACATCTTCAAATTCTATGTGCGTGGTGTCTTCACTCTAGAGGCTAACTCCCATGCCTCATTTGGCGAAAATAGTATTGATGGTTTTTTTTTTTTTCCCTAGAGCTTCTGGGAAGTAGATGTGGGTTTTTTTTTCCTATCTTCTTTCAGAGTTGAGATCCCCGCCAGGAAGGAAATCACAGCATTTGCATCTGCACAAACATTTCAGTCAAGAACCTCCAAGTTGCCTACCGAAGGGAAGGAGCCAGAGTCGGGGATATCAGAAGGGGAGATTCAATGGGGCTTTGATCAGAAAGTTCATTACATTTGCTTTCGATCACAATGCATACTCACTCAGGTCTGCAATCACTTACTCTGTTCGGCAAAAATCCTAGTGGGAAAAAATAGCATGTGTGCACGACTCCATCTGTGTGAGTCCCTGCCAGAAACATTTATGAATCACTCGTCTCCTGATAGACAACTTGCTTTCCTAGTTTGCAATCATATTTCCCACAGATGTTGTCTTTGAATTAACCATTGTCTCATTTTGAATGTTTTCTCCTATCTGAGACTGTCATGTGGCAAATCCCCCCTACCATCAAAGCTGGCGGTACTTGCTCAACATTCAAGAAAGGAGACATCTGGGGCAAGCCAGAGAGCTGGGATCCAGAATCAAGGATAGATACTTCTCCACAAGTTTGGAGTTTGGTATTTCTCAAGTTCTGGCCTCAGGGATATTTACTCTCAGGTTATGCACAGTCCCAGCTTTGGTTCTGGAAAAAATGAGCTGACAACTTTGTCTGAAAGGAGTTTCTTGGTAGTTCCTGGCGACACCTTGCTTTTATTGGGCCATATCTAGCATTGTGTTATCTATGCTGAGCCGTGAGAGTGTCACTCACCGTATGGAATCTGTAGCTGTTGTGGCCTTTATTATCTGGCAATTTCTATTCTGTTTTACATCAAACTTGCTTATAACCATTTTGTCTGGATCTCAAATGTTACTGAGAAAGGTATATAGATTTTATTTTAGGCATATTTAGAAGTTAGCACCCTACCTGTACAGAAATATTTTATCTTCACTTTGAGTCACTCTGTCATTCAATCTCTACTGATTCTTCACTAACTTCAATTAGTTTTTCCTTCTCTTTTGCTTAAGAGATAAATTATTAAACAAAATCCTATAAAGCAAATTTTACTCTTTTAAAAATACCCTGTCTGAATGTGCCAATGATGTGTCCAATTTTGGACATGAGCTAGAAGTTAAATGCAAATTTTAATTTCCTTTATAAAGAAGCTGATGAAAATCCATTGTAAAAAGGTTATGAGAAAAATCTTATCTTATAATTGCAGCCAAGATTCGAGCCATTATTTAAGACATGAAGCATTTGGCAACAAAAAGATTGTTGTCATTAAAAAGGAAGCCTGACACATTACTCTTGGGCTGAGAAAAAATAATTTAGCTGTCATTGTTACTTAAGGAGCAACACAGGAATATGGCAGAAATTAAAATGAGCAGCTTTACCTTGAATGATGCCATATATATATTTTCACCTAAGAAGCAGAGATACGCATTTGGTGATTGGTTTAAACTTATCAGGGAGAGGTTCATTTATTGGTTAGTACTTGACATTTAGCTAAATTTGTATTCCCCTGGTGCATGTAGGTTAGACAAAGCAAGTAGAACTTTACCACAGTGGTAGTAAAGAGATAAGTTATTTTCTCCACATGTTATTAGCAGCCTGAGGTCTGTAACTTAAAAAAAATTGCTGCCACATTGTTAGGTATTCTTATAAAATATTCATTTTTTGGAAAGAAAGGGTCAGAGTGAGGCCACTGAGGTCATCCTGGCTTGGCTGACCTTAGTCTGGAGGAAGAGGGAAATAGGCATTAGAGATATGCATAGGTAAATATATGGAGGGCTCTGTTGTTTTTGGAGTCTACAAAAAATGCAGTGTACTTATCATCAGCTCCTTCTAGATAATTCCTCCAGATGTTCCATCCCTTGGTGTTTATCCTGAATCACTGTCTAAAACGGTTCTGGCTGTCTCTTTTCTCATCTCCGCCCAAGGCAGTGTTGATTTGAGAGAAAAATAGATGGACATAACTCCAAAGATATTTCAGTTTGGTTTCTTGTTCTAAAATATTATCTCATGAATATACATTTTCCTTGTCAATCATGCTTTCCCTAAGCTTGCATTACACTTCTGTGTGACTAGAATTTTCCATTTCTGTAGAAGGTAGGGGCAAAGAAAGAGATGGCATATTAAACTTAGGCCATCAAGGAACCATTAATGAAGGAGCTATTTTCAAGGCTGTGGGCAAGGTTAATGGTAAACAAACAGGGATGGAGAAGTACCTTAATCTCACTGGTCTCTCATCCTCTGATCTCCTACTAGTACCTCCTGTTGACTATAGTCAGTTGGAAACCTGGGGGAACTCCTTGATGCAGGTCAACCTCTAAAGCACATAGTAGGATGGAAAAGGTTGATATGTGTATCTAGATGGACAAATATAAAATATTTAGCACATGAATTACTTCTGGAAAACTATTTTCCTCCTTTCCTAGTACTCTTTGTGGTGACTTATCCTGTCAATTTGTGTCTTTAGCAATCCAAAACTAATGCTTTCTTGAGTGTTAAGATGAATTAGGGAACTGATATATGAAGTAAAGGAAAAGAATCAAGAGTTTTGGTATATGCACTTTTTGTTCACAAGCCTAACAAACCTAAATAGAAAATGGGAAAGTAAATCTGCTACACTGTGTAGTCTTCTCTTGTGGTCCTAAGTGCTGTAAAAATTTGGAAAACATGAATAACGAGTGGTGAATTCTTTAGGCCAGAGGCAGGTAACTGAGAGCTTATCACTTAAAAGTTTTTATTTTCATTACTGTGGTTTTATTCCATTTAGGGAATTCCTTCCCTTTTTATATTTATACATCTACCCCAGTCATGTTTCTATTTCCATTTTATCTTCTCATGTCCTCTTAAATGAGTACCCCATTTTTTTTCTTACATTAATAAAGCCATTATTATAATTAGCTGATAAACAATCAGTGTTTCCTTCTCTGTCCTTCCAGAGTAAGGGAGTTATAGGCTAGTTTCTTGGTAGTGTGGGAACTCTTGGCTGAGAAGGGGAATATTTTAAAGATGGACTGTATATATAGCCCTGGATAAGCTCCTCTGAACCATCATCCTGGAGTAGATTATTGGACCTCTTTCATTTCATGAGGAGATAGGTATCCTCCCAAGTTTGCAAGTAACCTCTATTCTGCTTAGATTCTCTCTTCCCTGAGTCCTCAGGCTACCTATTCACCAGACCCTGTGCCATTCCTTCAGGTTTCATCAAAATGCCATTTTTTTTTTTTCAGGGAAGCTTCCACCATTTCCCAAGACCAAGGTAAATCCTTTGTTGTGGAACTTACTACACTCTAACTGATCTCTTATATGTCTTTGCCTCTGGTGCATAATCTCTGGAAAGGCAGGAATAATAAATGTCCTGTTCACCACTCTATCCCTTAACATCCAAACTGCAGTAGACACTCATTAAATACTTGCTGAGTGGAAACTGGATCTGATATAGCCAAAGACCAACCAAGCTGCAACCAGGGTGGTTTGGAAACTCAAGAGCTTTATCAGTCACACTAGGCCACCCCACATTGGCAGGCAATGTCTTCTTTATTTTCTTTTTTTAAAAATAGCTTCTGTTGTTGTTATTATTGTAGCAGATTTAAAAGTAGAATTTTGCATTAAGCTGCTAATATAATGAAATTGCAATCTTACTGAAATTTACAAAAGCATCAGGTTTTGGTAAATATTTTTGCCTGCTGCATTTTTGTAAGTATTTATTTTGGGAAGAGGCTGCAAATTTAACTTTCTTTTCATGGTCCCCTTCTTGCTTTATTTTTGTCTGAAGGCAACTGATATGAAATGAACTGGAAACTTGAGCATTCTCTTTGTTCTTTTAAAACTCTATTATTAAAACAATGTGGAAAGAACACTGGTCTTGGACTCAGAAGCCCCAGATTCCAGGCCCCAATCAATTATGTTCTCTCATCGGTAAAACTGAGATAATAATAATACCAATTGCATAGAGTTGTTGTAAGGGTTAAATGAGATGATCCTTGTAAAACATTCGGTGTAGAACTTGACAAATAGTAAGTGCTCACTATACTGATAGTGAAGGTGATGATGATGGAGGTGGTGCTGATGATAATGAGGATACATGCTAAATTTATATATCTGAATACTTGCTATTTTATCTACATTGAAGGGTCAGGAAGGTCATGTGGAAATGAGAATATGTGAGAGCACATTATAAACGACTTAACTGTAATGTATAATATTAATAATAGTAAGCATCATAGTAATAAATAGTGGTAAAAATAAATGTTCTATGCATATTGAACCCCTATTCCAAATAGAACTCAGTTCTGTTCTCAACATACTACCCTCTTTTTCTTTCTGTTTCCTTACTTGGGGAATCAAGAGTAATGATTGGGAATGGAGTTTAAATGAGCTGGCAAAACCCTCATCAAATGCTTTATTTTTCTAAACTTAAATATTTCAGTTACAAAAACTGAAAAGTTCATTCCACATTTCACAGGCTCTTTTTACCTATAGTGTCATGAATGCCAAGAAAATTGTTGATCTAACTTTACGTTTATGAAAAGTAACACTTAGTTGGCAAACAAATACTCCTGACCTGAAGGAGATAAGCTTGCAACAAACTTGCAAGTCATTGCTTCTGGTTTTGTTTTATTTTCAAAGAAGAAAACATATTGGGTTGCTTTCATTCTTATCACAAACAGCACTAGTATCCAGATTGCCAGCTGTGTTGGGGTCCCTAACAAGAGAGGTTCATGGCATTTTCTGCTGGCATGTTCCTTCCCTTATGCTTTTGCAAGTCATCTTTAGACTTAGAATTTTAAATATAACTAACTCTTTATGTTGAATGCTATTGAAGAAAGAGATTTTTTTTTTAGCAAATTTAAGTATGTATGGAGTTCCTGTTGTGGCACAGCAAAAACAAATCAGACTAATATCCATGAGGATGTGGGTTCAATCCCTGGCCTTGCTCAGTGGGTTGGGGATCCAGCATTGCCATGAGCTGTGATGTAGGTCACAGATGCAGCTTGGATCCTGTGTTGCTGTGGCTGTGTTATAGGCTGGCATCTGTAGTTCTGATTCAACCTCTAGACTGGAAACTTCCATATGCCATAGGTGCAGCCCTAAAAACAACAAAATAAAAAACCACCCCCCCCAAAAAAAAAACCCACAACAGATTCTGTGGATAATTTCAGAACTTCACCTTTCTATTTCATCAAATTTTACTTTTCTTAGCGGTATTAATGAGAAATGAGTACATGATAAAAACAGAATATGGAGAACTGAGAATTTATAGTCAGCCTTTGAAGGATTTTGAACCTCATGTTACTTAGTAGTTACCTTCTGAAAAGTTGTCTGCTAATCTAAGTCATAAAATATTAGGTCTAGAAGGTGCCTTGAAGTCCATAAGTTAACTTCCTTTCTTTGCCAAGGTGGAAACATATACTTCAATTTTTGACTGTACCCCTTATATATGAGAGTTATGTTTATTTTGCTTTTCTGCATCTCTCTTGTTAGGTCTTGTTTATCACATAAACACCATCAATGAGTATAATCAATGTTGGCAAAATATAAATGTTAATGCCTTTTAATCAACTGGGCTTTTAGAAAACCTGGGCTGAAAGCCTCGAATAATCCTACTCAGGTCTAGAGAGAATGATGAAGCAATTTTAAAGAATTTATTTTCTGATTAATAATGGTGATAGTAATGGCAATTGTGTTCACAGTGATAGAAGAAACTGCAAAGTCATGTGTTGTGTGGCCATGTGGTTTTGGCTGCCCTGACCTCACCACATCTCTTGTTCCCACCTTTCTGGTTACATTTCCTTCTAGCTTCTGTATTATTTAGCAGTAAACTTGGGTGAAAGGCAATGTGTAAGCTACCAAATGTTACTGAAGCAAATAAACTGTACTACTGTAAAAACTGACCATTAATATTTCCTTTCCCAGTTCCTCACATCCTTGCAATCGTCCTTCCTGGATGTCCTTGAATGGATTGAAATCGACCAATTATCTCTCATAAATAAAGCTTTGGCTGTGGGCCTAACTCCACTCCTGCTGTTTCCTTTTTCTGCTTTCTGATAAAAAGTATGAGATTGGTGCCCCGAGGGCTGAGAGGTTTAGGTATTTCTACTGCTAGCAATTTAGTTCAAAATATTTGGAACCTAAGCGTTTCTTTTATTTTTAAGGCCATTTAGCCACTTAACCTTTAATTTTAGGCTAAGTGATGAGCAATCAAGGAAACCATTAAAATGGATTAATTAAATGTAAGAAGAGACCTGTATTTCAAGAACTATGTTCACCTAAAAAAATCCATAATATGTACCTTTTGGATTTTAGAGTCTCATGCTGGAGCACATGCCAGTGATTGACCTAAAAACCTTTCCTTGGACAGACACATGTCCATGATAAAATGTGCACTATAGTTACCACTGTCTAGTGTCACCCAAGTGTTTCTGCCTGAGCATTCCTCCACCCCTCCACAGCCTTTCTGCCTGACGAGAACTCTACAAGACTTTTTTCCAGGAGAGCCTAAAGTATCCCAGGCTCCAGACATAAAGGAGAGTCTGGGAGATCCCACTGTGGCTCAGCAAGTTAAGAACTGGACATAGTGTCCATGGGGATGCGGGTTCAATCCCTGGCTTTGCTTAGTGGGTTAAGGATCCAGCATTACCACAATCTGTGGTGTAGGTTGCTGATGCAGCTTGGATCTGGTGTTGCTGTGGCTGTGGCATAGCCTGGCAGCTGCAGCTCTGATTCGACCCCTAGCCTGGAAACTTCCATATGCTGCAGGTGCGGTCCTAAAAAGAAAAAAGAAAAAAAATAAAAATAAAGGAGAGTCTGTGTGGTACCTTTGGATGGGGGAAGCAAACTCCAAGTATGCGCAAGCCTCATTTTGCTGGACATTCCCAGTGTGGCCTGTGGCCAGCTCTTGATGGATGGAGTTTTCAAAGAGAGAAGAGCAGCCAATACGACTCCTTAGCTTAGGCAGCATAGGGAACTCACTCAAATGACCTTGCAAAGTGAGGGGAGGTGTGATGGGCAGGCTGCTCTGGCTTCCAAAAGGGTCCCCTGTACTAGACAAACAGGAAGGGCTGTTTTTGAACGTGCCTGCTCCTTCTGGTCCTGTGCCCCCTCTCCTCCTCAAGTCTCTCCCCAAGGTTGCTTAATTACTGTTCTTTGAGACATTTATTTATTTTTCTAAGATTGTGAACTTTTCCAATTTTTAGTGTTAAAATGCCTTTCTTTAATAAAATGATGGTGATAATAGATGGTATTTCTTGTTTTTGAGAGCCTGCTTGGCAAAATTGGCACTTGGCAGCTTTCTGCCAATTTTCCACATTGTTTTTGTGTTTGTTTAACTTACTGGTCATTGAACTTCCAAAGTCTGGATTAGCAGGGTGTGCAGGCATTCAAGGGCAGGGGTGGCCAGGAAAGCTTGTGGAGAAGGAGCATTTTTAGACACTGTAGATAGGGTTGTCAAGTTTATCAAGTGCCAAAGGAAGGGAGGAGCAAGCAGATACTTGACAGGAAAGAGTTTAAGTCAGAGGAAATGAGTTTAGGCGGTAAGGAATGGATGGGCCTTGCAAAACCCAGAGCACGGCAGGTGGAAAAGAAGCAAGCTTAGAGGCAGGATTACAGCCCAGGTGCCTGCTGATATGGATGCAGTGTAAGACTCTTTCCCTGGGTGCACCAATATCACACATGGATGAACCAGGCTTTGGATGGATACCACAAAGGTCAGAAGCCTGAAATCCCACTCTACCTTGACATGGATCTTGCTAGGGGCTCCCACTGTGGATAAGTCTGTATTTCAGTAGAAAAGGAACCCAGGTTCAGTATCTACCTCCATCTTAGAACACAAAGAGGGGCTAGCTGTGTGTTTTTGTGTGTTGGCAGAGTAAGGGAACTTGATAACAGCATCCTGGATTGCCAGAGCAAGGGCAAATCTCCCAAGAGTTGAGAGAAAACAGGATGGTTAGAGAATACGGTAAATCAGAAGTAGGTATATTTTGAGCTGACTGCACCCTCCTGATCTAGTTTTTAGTCTAAATGTTTTAAATTAGACAAGGATAATATGACTATATTCTAACTGCTAAAAATTAAGATAACACAGAAATACCTGGAGTTAAAGTTTGAGAGAAAATACAGGGGAAATAAATATTTAAAAATATCATTCATATGTATTCAATATTTTTTTTCTATGCAAATTGTCAAATATCCTTCTAACTGAAAAGTGTCAGTTTCCTCTAAAAAGTCTCACCTGGTGTCAGTCACACTTAAAAGGACATGAGAGAAGGGCCCATTTACCAGAATCTTCACCTAAACCAGATATTGTTAACATTTTTAACTCTTGCATCCAAAAGTCATGGATGAAAACAAAGATAATACATATGCTGTTTAAATATGCATCTTCCTGATTACTATAGATTCAGCACCTTTTCTCATGTTCAGAGTCATTTGTATTTCTTTTGAAATTGCCAATTTTAAGTTGACCATTTAGTTTTCCAATGTTTCATGTAGCAGTTAGCTCCTGGTAATTAAGTTTTATCAAAGAATAGAGCTGTGCCTTTTTTTTTTCTTTACTTTACCTTTCTACCTACCTACTCTGAGAAATTAAGATCTTGATCTTAGATTCAGAGAGCCTAAGTTCAACCCTTGGCTCTACTGTTCACTGTGTGACTTACCTCTTAGAGCTTTTGCAGAAATTGTTCGGTGGAGTTATGGAAATTTAGCAAGGAAATTCCACATTAAGGGATTAGTACAAGCTTTGGCACAGTATATAAATGGTAGTGATTATATTTAACAAGATGGATTCCAGATAGTTAATTATAAAGACCAACTCAGTTTGATTCCTATCTTTAACCTTGAACTCACATCAGGTATAAATGCTCTGGGGATTCTGTTTTGATTTGACATGAACTAGCTAAAATTCTTCTTGAGATATTCTGCACATATAGGTAAGTGCTCACTTTGCACTTATGGATTACTTTTGTAAACATTTTGAAAATTTGAAAATTACTATCAAGTTAAAAGATTTGGCAAATTTTTTTGTTTGTTTATTTTTTGCTTTTTTTTTTTTTTAGGCTGCACCTGCAGCATATGGAAGTTCTTAGATTACAGGTCTAATCAGAGCTGCATCTGCCAGCCCATGCCATGGCTCACAGCAACGCCAGATCCTTAACCCACTGAGCAAGGCAAGGGATCAAACCTCCATCCTCATGGATCCTAGTCCACTGAGCCATGATGGGAACTCCAGATTTGGCAATTATTACCGTGTGGGATCTTGACTGAAGAAAAGTACAGAATTAACCAGAATCACAATAATTGTTCTGGGTTGTAAATTATGAGAGCAATAACTAAAGTGAATGAAGACTTGAGGATATGAAAAATAGAATGAAATTCCACAGTTTTCTGCTAGAATATTCTGCAGAATTATCATTATTGTCAACAATTTTAATAATATGGAAATGATCATATAATTAAGTACTATCTTTACAGAATGGATTATGGCTAAAGTTCTGTCATAAGAGTAGAAATTGGTAATTTCACTTAAGAATGCTGTTAAGAAAATATGCTACTCTGAATACTACAAGGGAAAATATGCAGTGTTTCTTTTTTCTGTTCTTAACTGAATTATAATGTGCAAAACTATAAAACATTGCATAAAGGACTTATAAGTGTCACTCTAGTCTCTTTTACCAATAATTTTTATTTTATGAAACTGGAATTTCTATTAAAATACAATAGGTATATCTAGGAATTTACAGTATTAATCTTGATAGCTCCATGCTGTAGAGAACTTTTCCCATTGATCTTCAAAATTTACGTGGGATTTTTGAGAGAAAGCGGATGCTATGTCTTCTTGGTGAATATCAAATGCATGTGACTGTGAAGGGACTTAACGTAAAAGCGTGCAAGAAATCAGGCTGGTGTCATCATCTAAGTCCCTCAGTTCCCAGAAATGGACCCCCGCAGTGCAAGCAAAACCAAGGGTTGAGGCAAAAGGGGTAATAATTACCTCAGCTGCCCAGTTTCTTGCATCCCTAAATGGTACATCCATTAGCTCTAGGAAAATGAGCAATTATAAAACAATGTTGGGATTCACGTCTAACTCTTGGGTGCCTCTCCTCATTATAATCATATATGTTATGAATTGTTCAGTATCTCTTAATCTTCAAATTATTGCAGAGTGAAGGGGATCAAGTAAATGGACACGGTTATACTATAAGGAATTCGTTTTCTAGATGGGAATGGGGTATATCACCCCAATGTGATGATACACATGGACGGGGGGACATGACAAGATATAGGCCAGCTCTGAGGAAAATCAGTCATCTGTAGGTGAGATGGATAGTAAATTAGTGGAGACAAAGCTTATCCAGAGGGCCAAAAACGTGGGGATCAAATCAAGCCTCCTGGTTTGAAGATAGGTGGTTCAATTTGGATCAGAGGTTGAGGTACACCATGGAAATCAATTCAAGCCTTTACATCTCCCGTGTTGCACCAGAGGGTTGACTTTGACTCTCATTGTGGATTTGACAAGCTCCATAAAAATCAAATAAGGTAATATTTTATTTTATTTATTTATTTTGTCTTTTTGCCTTTTCTAGGGCCGCTCCCACAGCATATGGAGGTTCCCAGGCTAGGGGTTGAATCAGAGCTGTAGCTGTGGGGCTATGCCACAGCCACAGCAACGAGGGACCCGAGCCGTGTCTGTGACCTACACCACAGCTCACAGCAACACCGGATCCTTAACTCACTGAGCAAGGCCAGGGATCGAACTGCAACCTCATGGTTCCTAGTTGGATTCATTAACCACTGAGCCATGACGGGAACTCCAAGATAATATTTTAGAAGAAAAAAGAATGAAGAAAAAATATACAGAGGGGAATGTGTTAAGAGAGGTTTCCTTTCAGACAGTGGATGGACGAATACAGTGAATTGACTACTCAGAAAAAAAAAATGTTGAAATGATTTTAATTGAAAGAGGCCTTTTAGGTAACTGTCTTAGAGAACTCTGTATTATGTAACAGCATGAAAGAAACATGGTTACAATGTGTGTCTAACTTAGGGTGTCACAAGTGAATGACACCACTGTAAGAAAACCTAACTTACACACACTCTTTAAGGTCTGGGTGACGGTGGTAGTAAAACTAGAAAGAGAGCCCAGGGCACTTGTGCCAGGTTTCCAGGGCACTGCATTGTATCTTTAGAACAGTCCCAGAACTCTCACCAGGAGCTGGATATACCAGACACTGAGAAGTCCTAAGAGTGGGACAATGCAGCATTGTAGCTAGACAATATAGAACAATGGCAAATTGAGAATACTTAGAAGACCTGGGTCTTAGTCTTAGCATTGTCCTTCAGGAGCTGTGAGAATATGGATAAATCATTAGATCTTTTAGTATCCCAGTTTCTCTGCTTGTGAAATTGGAAGATGGGACTAGATTCTTTCCAAAGACCCCTTTTAGCTATAAAGATATTAATGATTTGCTAGTTTTGACAAGCAATGATTACCCTCTTTCTGTTTTTCTGGAAAGATATCTATGCTCTTCATTTTTTAAAGTGAAGAGTTTAAGTATCATATTTTCTGTTTGTTAATTCATATGGACTTTTATTTCAGCAAATTAAGAAACAATTAGCATTTAAATGTAACATTGTTGCAGGTATAGTGTCTATCTTCCTTGAAGCTATAGTTCTGTAAGAATAAAGAATATTCTTTGATATCTGGGATGTGACCAAAATTCCTCAGAAATAGGACAGAACAGTGCCTAGCCTAGTTGCCAGAAGATTGGCTTTCATTAAATGCATAACATTTCTGCTGTTTTTGATCTCAAACTCCACCCTGCTGCAAAAATGCAATTTGGGCCAAATACCACATCCAGGGATGAGGTAAATTTAATCTGTTTTTGTTCTGGATGAAATACAGCTGATGTATTTTTTACTATTTTGGTGCAGTCTTCAGTGGGAATCATTATCCTGTTTAATTGACTATATTTTTCAAAATGGTGTTGGCAGTAAAGATGGTATTGTAAAAATATCTATCAAAGTAAATTTTTCTATTAAGTAGTTGGCAAATATAAATTATAATGAGAGCTCCTAGTTTACTTGGGGCCCATAATTTGTTAAAGATGCTTTAAAGCAATATATCTATATTATATTTTACCCTTTTCCATTAAGTCTACAACCTATGTCAGGCTTACTCCAGTTAGATTTAAGCAGACATTCATTCTTCCCCTAAAAATGTAGTGAGGATAATCTTGTCTGCTCTCATTTAGGCATTTCACCAATTTTAATGTTTGTCATGAACTCACAATCACTGAAAATCCTCTCTGTAATAAAGATATACATATACAATATGGTCACAGATAATCACATATGACATCCATGTCATACATAAACACACATGCCTAAATTTACTCACACAATAGTGACGGAATGCTTGCTCTACATCAAACACTGTATTAACACTTCAGATTTATCGGCTAATCTGAGAGTTAATTTTATGTCACTTTGGCTGTACCACAGGGTGCCCGGTTTAAACACAGCTTCCAAGTGTCTATAAGGGTGTTTCTGATGAGATTAATATCTGAATTGGTGGCTCAGTAAAGTAGCTTGCCTTCCCTGGTGTGGTGGGGCATCATCTGATATACTGAGGACTTGAATAGGACAAAAAGGGGAAGGAACGAGGAATTCACCCCTTTTGCTTTCTTCCTGCCTGATTGGACAGGGATAGCAATCTTTTCCTGCCCTTGGACTGGGGTTTATACCATTGGCTCCACTGGTTCTCAGACCTTAGAACTCGTACTAGCATTTGCACCACCAGCTTTCCTGGATCTCCAGCTTGCGAAAGGCAGATGTGGGACTGAGCCTCCATAATTGCATGAGTCAATTTCTCATAATTAATTTACACATACACACACACGCGCACACACACACACACATTCACATATACATATATGTACATATTTTATAAACCCTCTCTCTCTCCACACACACACACACACACACACACACATGCACATATCTCCTGTTGGTTTTGTTTCTCTCAATAACCTTAGCATAGCAGTGAACAAGAGAAACAGTTCTTAATGCCCATAGCTTATTATTAACAGGAGAATGGTTGCCCCAGGGGCATCCTAACTCCTTACTTTTCACTTTCACACAAATCTAGGAAGCAAATGGACATTGTTGCCACCTGTGGTAATTTTCGGCTGGCCTGTGTGCCCACTGATGGCAGCCAGAAGATAAATTGGATAATTACAGATTCCTGTGGGATTAATTACCAGTATGCCAAAGTCAGGAGGTTTTTAAACTTCTGAATTAGGTTTTTATTTCTTTGGCTTTCTAAGCTTTATTTTATTTTATTTTATTTTTTATTTTATTTTCCCACTGTATAGCAAGGGGATCAAGTTATGTTTACATGTATACATTACATTTACATTTTTTCCCCCACCCTTTGTTCTGTTGCAACATGAGTATCTAGACATAGTTCTCAATGCTACTCAGCAGGATCTCCTTATAAATCTATTCTAAGTTGTGTCTGATAATCCCAAGCTCCCGATCCCTCCCATTTCCTCCCTCTCCCATCAGACAGCCACAAGTCTGTTTTCCAAGTCCATCTTTCATAATGGGAGAAAATAGTTTCAAATGATGCAGCCGACAAGGGTTTAATCTCTAGTATATATAAGCAACTTATACAACCCAACAGCAAAAAAGCCAATCAATCAATGGAAAAATGGGCAAAAGACCTGAATAGACATTTCTCCAAAGAAGATATACAGATGGCCAGCAAACACATGAAAAAATGCTCAACATCGCTGATTATAAGAGAAATGCAAATCAAAACTACCATGAGATACCACCTCACACCAGTCAGAATGGCCATCATTAAGAAGTCCACAAATAACAAGTGCTGGAGGGGGTGTGGAGAAAAGGGAACCCTCCTACACTGTTGGTGGGAATGTAAACTGGTACAGCCACTATGGAGAACAGTTTGGAGATACCTTAGAAATCTATACATAGAACTTCCATATGACCCCGCAATCCCACTCTTGGATATATCCGGACAAGGCTCTACTTAAAAGAGACACATGTACCCGCATGTTCATTGCAGCACTCACTATTCACAATAGCCGGGACATGGAAACAACCCAAAAGTCCATCAACAGATGATTGGATTTGGAAGAAGTGGTATATATACACAATGGAATACTACTCAGCCATAAAAAAGAATGACATCATGCCATTTGCAGCAACATGGATGGAACTAGAGAATCTCATACTGAGTGAAATGAGCCAAAAAGACAAAGACAAATACCATATGATATCACTTGTAACTGGAATCTAATATCCAGCACGAATGAACATCTCCTCAGAAAAGAAAATCATGGGTTACTAAGCTTTAAAGAGCATGAGAGGCATTATGATCTAATGGCTAAGAATCTGAGTGCTGGAACCAGCCTATATGTGTTCAAGTCACAGCTCTGCATTTTTAGTTCTGGTACCTCAGACATGTGACTTTCTAGTTCTCTCATTTATAAAATAGAGATGATACTGTTATGTACTAACTGATTTTGTGGCTTATTGTAGGGATTACATAAGCGAATATGTGTAAAATGTTTACAATAGTGCTTGGCACATAGCAGGTACTCAACAAATGTTAGATATTATCACACACAAAAAAATCCACCTCTCTTAAGAGATACATGTTTGGGAAACTCTTCATATTTCTGTTTTAGTATATTGTTTTGGAGTCTTCCCCTCCCCCCCCATTTTACTGATTCAAGGAACCTTTGTCAGGAATGAAAAGCCTGACCTAATTTTGATAAATAGCAAGATGGAGGCTGTATTTTGGGTGATTCTCCCCCTGAAGTATCTTCGTGGCTTTGTTGCTGGCCTGTCACTTTTTTTCTGAGGGTTTCAGTTTCCCTACGCAACAAAAACACAGAGCAAATGTCATGAGGCTGAGTTAATGGTGGCCCATAAGACCGAATACCTTGACTGATAGGTTCAAAAGTTTTCTCTCCTAGCAATTCAAGAGTGCCAGGAATGAGTGAGCCAAGAAGGAGAGTTATGGCCCTTTGCAAACCCATAAGGAGTAGTTCTCAGTCTGCACTTGACAAGTCAGAGGGTTTAGAAGACTGTTTTGTGGTATAGCTGAATCCCCTGTGTGCTGTGTTCCCAGGGAAGAAAACCAATAACAACAGATCCCACAACTCATACCATTTGCTAAATGGGCTTCCTCGCAAGTGGGGCTCTGGGAGGAATCTCACAATTTCCTGCCGCTTTGTCTCTGAAGGGTAAGCAAGCAGAATTTTTCTCATTTCAGCTGCTTTCATTTCTTGAGACTGCAGAGAGTGTGGAAATGTCTTTGCTTTTCATTTCTGCTTCCATTCCAATGCTTGCTTTTATCAGCTTTATTTTTTGTGTTGCCCACAGCCTTGAGACTTGACATAAATTTTGAGTCAATTTCTATATTTCACTGGTTTGGGGTTTTTACATGGAAAATTTCTCATAGCTATCTTTCAGTTTCTAGGAAGACAGAAAAGTGGAGGCGCATGATGACAGTGATCAAAATGTGGTAGGACATCTCAACTAGCTGACGTGTAGCAGAAAGACTGTAAATTCATATGATTCGCCACCAGCATTTCCAATGAACAATTTGTTATCTGATTTTTAGTAACACTAATAATTTCTCCATTGAAATGTGCTTTAATATGGCTCTAGAATAAACAGAATGCGATACTTCTCTAGAGACCAGATTCTGGCTTTTGGCTGGATTTTGCAATCAAGTCCTTAAACAAATTCTGTCTGATAAACACTGGTGTTCTAAACACCTACCTCACCACATTTTTGACATTCAGAATGGCCCAGTTTTATCATCCAAAATGCAGAAGTTGATATTCAATAAGTCCTCTATACTAACCAGCTGATCTTTGATGTTAGTTTTAGTATTTTGGGGTCCCATTCGTCATTTGAATGAATCCCTGTGGCTTGTCAGTTTACCCAGCAGGGAAAATACTTGGGTACAAATACTTGAATACATTAGTTCTGAAAGATTTGAACCAATGGCTGTCTTGTTCTTTGGAGTGTGATATTAATATCATGACTTGAGAGTCCTTACTTAGATACCCAGTGTTCTCTTCCTGAATTAATGAAGTGACTGAATCATCGCTTCTAAAACGTTGAGTCATTATGAATTGTTAATACTGAATTTTAGGGGATTCTTAATTGAAATATATTTGACAAATAACGTTATGCAAATTTAAGGTGTTCAACATGTTAATTTGATATATTTATATGCAGTAGTATGATTGCCATTGTAGTAATAATTATCACTGCTAGCATGTTATATAATTATGTTTTTTTTTTCTTTACTTTTTATGGCTTCACCTGCAGCATATGGAAGTTCCCAGGCTAGGGGTCAAATCAGAGCTGCAGCTGCCAGCCTACAGCACAGCCACAGCAATGTGGGATCTGAGCCACATTTGTGACCTACACTACAGCTCATGGCAACACTGGATTTTTAACCCACTGAGCAAGGCCAGGAATCGAACCTGCATTCTCATGCATACTAGTTGGTTCACTACCACTGACACACAACGGGAATGCTTGCTTTCTTTTTAGAGGGAAAAATTTTAGTCTCTTTGATGATTATAATACAATATTGTTTATATTCACTCTACTGTGCTTTAGCTCTCTAGGGCTTATTTACTACTTGTACCCTTAAACGGCATCTGTTCTATACCCCCCCACACACCTCCACCCTTTGGTAACCATAATTTTACTCTCTGTTTTTATGAGTTTGGCTTTTTTAGATTCTAAATATAGGTGATATCATACAGTATTTGTTTTCCTCTACTGAGTTAGCTCACTTGGCATATTGTATTCAAGGTTCATCAGTGTTGTTGCAAATGACAGAATGTCCTCCTTTCTCATGGCTGAATAATACTTATATATATCTCATATCTTTTTTATTCATTTGTTGAACATTTAGATTGTTTCTATATCTTGGCTGTTGTGAAAAATGCCCAAAAGTGGAATTGCTGGATCATATGGTAGATCTATTTTTAATTTTTTGAGAAAACTTCATATTGTTTTCCATAGTGGTTGAACAAGTTTACTCTTCCAAGAATAGTGTACAAGTGTTTCCTTTTATCCTTCTTCTCTTTTTTTCTTGATGATAGTCATTCTAACAGGGGTGAGGTGATATCTCACTGCCGTTTTGATTTGCGTTTCTCTGATGATTGATGTCGTACATCTTTTCATGTGCCTGCTGGCTATTTGGATATCATCTTTGAAAAAAAAAGTCAGTTTATTTCCTTTGCCCATTTTAAAATCTATTTGTTTTCATTCTTGAATTGTAGAAGTTCCTTATATTTTTTGCGTACTAACTAACCCCTTATCTGATATGTATATGGTTTGCAATATTTTTTTCATATTCTGTAGGTTGCCTTTATTTTGTTGTTTCTTTCACTGTGCAGAAACTTTAAGCTTGATAGTCCTGATTGTTGATTTCACTTTTGTTTTGATACTTAGAGTTTCATATCCAAACAAAACAAAACAAAACATTGCCAGGACCAATGTCAAGGAGTTTCTTCCCTGCATTTTCTTCTAGGAGTTTTATATTATCAGGCATTATGTTTAAGTCTTTGAGCCATATTGAGCTAATTTTTGTGAATCTTGTATAATAGGGCTCCAGTTTCAGTGTTGTGCATATATTTATCATTTTTCCAGCACCATTTATTGAGAGACCATCCTTTCCCCACTGAGTGTTCTTGGCTCCTTTGTTGAATATAGTTGGCTGTATATGTGGGAGTTTAATTCTGGGCTCTCTATATTATTCCATTAGTTTGTCTGTTTTTATGCAAACACCATGCTGTCTCTATTATTATAGCTTTTAGTATAGTTTGAAATCAGGAGATATGATGCCTTTGGCTTGGTCCTTTTTTCTCAGAATTTCTTTGGCCATTTGGGGTCTTTGGGGGGCTGTATACATATTTTAGAATTGTTTTCCCTATTCCTGTGAAGAATATTATTGTTGTTTTGATGGCATTGCACTGAATCTATAGATGATTTTGTGTACTATGTTCATTTTAATAATATTAATTCTCCTGATTCATGAACATAGGCTGTCTTTTCTTATGTTTGTGTCTTCCTCTATTTCTTCCAGCAAGGTTCTATATTTTTCATTGTATAGATTGTTCATTTTCTTGGTTAAATTTATTTTTAAGTATTTTATTGCTTTGGATGCTATCATGAATACCTAGTTTTCTTTATTTCTTTTTCAGGTGTTTCATTATTACTGTGTATAAATGCAAGTGATTTCTGTATATTGATTATTTATTTCTTTTTAGGGCTGCACCCATAGCATATGGAAGTTCCCAGGCTAGGGGTTGAATCAGAGCTGCAGCTGTCAGCCTACACCACAGCCACAGCAATATGGGATCCAGGACATGTCTGTGACCTACACCACAATTCACAGCAGTGCCCTAGGGAGAGAGGCCAGGGATCAAACCCGCATCTTCCCAGATACTAGTTGGGTTACTTAACTGCTGAGCCATGATGGGAACTCATGTATCTTGATTTTGTATCCTGCAACTATACTGAATAGTTTCAGCAGTTTTTTGGTTGAGTCTTCAGAGTTTTCTATATATAAAATGATATCATCTGCAAATGGTGATAATTTTACTTCTTCCTTTCTCATTTGTCTTATTTTTTGTTTATTTTTTTGTTTTGCCAAAAATTCTTATAATTTATTACCCAATATCTGAGAATGACTAGAAAAATGATCCTGAAAATTTCTCCTTTTTTTAGGTGAAAAAAACCAAGTCAGAAGATCCTTTCATAATGGTGGCAATGATGCTTTCTTTGTATATATTTGAGATTACCCTGGGGAAATTTTAATTTCAGTAACATACAAGGAGTGGTTGAAGAAAAAAAATGTTATAGAGGTAATAAAGGAACAGGAGGATATTAATAAACCTAGTCAAAACATAATATTAGGGCTAGGCAAGGAAGAAGACAGTGTTGCATGAGACTGAAATTTGTGGACAGGAAAGTGGCAGGCATTTGGGTCTAGACTCTAGAGCACTGATAATTCTTGACACAGAACTATATAAAATTAATTATCTGAAAGTCTGCCCAGTTATTGGTATGTTCTAGGTGTTCAATATATATTTGCTACATTCCTCTTGTTTTATGCCATCAAATGTGTTTCTTTCTTTTTATATATGCTTAGTAATGTTTGAACTGGGAGAAAAGGAATGGGTAGAATTTGAATGAATAGGATGTTGAGAATGGTCTGAGCACAAAATTGGGCAAAAACCAGGATATGTATGGGTAAGCATAAATATACCAGCGGGTTAAGGAAAGGGGAAATAGCTATTTTGAGAAATTACACAGATTCTAAAAGAAGTCAAAACTGTTTTTAAATTTCAGATGCTGAAGGGCCTTGGAAATAGAATTCTGGGGTTTTCTAGTACTGTTCTCTCTATGTATTTCATGGATGCTTATTCATTAACCATTGTAAGGACCTAGAACTCTCCAAGACATGGATTTAGCAAAACCATGGATTTAGCAAAACTTTTATCCCACTAGTTTTCATCCAAGAGCTAGTGTTTTTTAGATGCTGAGAAGAGCTGGGTTTCTGCTTAATATGATGTAAAATATATTCCCAAGTGTCATCTTGCATGCTGGTGCTCTGAAGACTGAAATAGAAAGAGAATGTTTGAGTTATTGCCATAGCTGATGGTTATTTTCCAGTTTCCTCTCTAACATGTGGTCATTAATGAGCTGTGATGAAACATATGGCTCTATAGTATAGCATGGTTGCTTGTTATTAAAGAAGCTGAGGTGTTTGAACATATATCAAGCTCCACAGTACATTAAGGTCCCAGCCTACATTCCTGCCTGGTTTCCTCTCAAAATTCATATATATTATGTTCCAGAAATTATACAAAACTTTCCCTTTTCCCCCCTACAAACATGCCTCAGTGCTTTTGCATGATTCTTCCTGGAATGTCCTTTCCTTCTTCTATGACTGGTGATCTACATCTTATTCTTCAGAATTGATTTAAATTGATTTAAAATTTGTCGTATTATGTAGAAACTTTCCTGACTCTCCTGGGCTAAATTAATGAATTGCTCCTTTGGAATTGCCAAACTCTTTTTTTTTTTGTCTTTTTGTCTTTTTAGGGCTGCACCCATGGCATATGGAGGTTCCCAGGCTAGGGGTTGAATCAGAGCTGTAGCTGCCAGCCTACACCACAGCCTCAGCAATACCAGATCCGAGCTGCATCTGTGACATACACCACAGCTCACAGCAACACCGGATCCCTAACCCACTCAGCAAGGCCAGAGACCAAACCCGCAACCTCGTCATTCCTCATTGGATTTGTTAACCACTGAGCCACAAAGGGAACTCCACGAATTGCCAGCTCTAAATCCTCAGAATATGGGACAATAATATGCCATATATCTAAGCCAGTTGTCTTATTCCTTAATACAAATATTTATTTAATGTGACATTTCTAGGAAAACACTATATTTAATGTAGACACAGCTTTTAAACCAAGACTACCTTATTATTAACAGCAAATCTATATACCACTTTTCTTCAACATCCCAAAGTTGAGTCTGTGTTTTTCACATTCCTAGTCTAAATATTCTTCAGGATTACCTTTGGCCTTTGGCAGTGGTATTTAAGGTCATGACAACATTGTTTTTCATAATCCATTCTGGTGATTTAGGAATTTTTAGAATTGATAAAATAATTTTGAGAAGTGTTGAAGAATGCCAAAATTTTATCTTAATTTCCTATTTGATTAAATTCTTTAATTTTTTATTAATTGAATTACATGTGATTGGAAATTAAACAATTTCCTTTAAAACTTGTCTGAAAGTTTTAAAAGGGTAAATGTTCAAAAATTTCCTAATAATCTGTTGCTGTCTATGTATCCCCAGTAAACTGTTTTAATTTGGTAAGTCCTATGATCGTTTCTGAAATTTGGCAACTTATACTGCATTAATTTCATGGCTTTTCATGTGACTACTGCATGTAAAACATTATTATTATTATTATTTTTGTCTTTTTGCCTTTTCTACGGGTGCTCCCGCAGCATATGGAGGTTCCCAGGCTAGGGATCTAATCGGAGCTGTAGACACTGGCCTATGCCACAGCCACAGCAATGTGGGATCTGAGTCTCGTCTGCGACCTACACCACAGTTCATGGCATTGCCAGATCCCTAACCCACTGAGCAAGGCCAGGGATCGAACCCGCAACCTCATGGTTCCTAGTTGGATTCTTTAACCACTGCACCACAACGGGAACTCCTGTAAAACTTATTATAAGACTGTATTATGGTAGTTCCCATCATGTTGCAGCAGAAACGAATCCAACTAGGAACCATGAGGTGGTGGGTTCAATCCCTGGCCTCGCTCAGTTGGGTTAAGGATCCAGTGTTGCCGTGATCTGTGGTGCAGGTCGTAGATGTGGATCAGATCCTGCATTGCTGTGGCTGTCCTATATGCTGGCTAGCAGTTACAGCTCTGATTAGACCCCTAGCCTGGGAACCTCTATATGCTGCATGTGTGGCCCTGAAAAGACAAAAAGTCAAGAAAAAAAAACACTGTATTATAATGTTTTCTTTTTGAATATGGTAAAAGAAGCAGCAATCCAAACTTATGGTATTGTCCACTAGTTTCACCCTCATGTTCTCTGTCCAATATTTTATTCTTTTAATTTCTTTCCTGGGAGGACATTTAAAGAACCTGCAATCCTTCACAAGGATCAAAGGGAGTATACAGGGATTACAGAAAGAGGCCAATGTAAAAATCCTCAAATAACAGGGAATGAGTTCTCAAGATTTCTGCTCCTTAACTCAAGCCTATTTGTTTAAAAAGAGGAAAGGGGATATGTTGTTCCTTTGCACTTGAAAATATAAAAGCAAGAGCTTAGAAAAGTAGAGTTATTAAATTTTTGAGAGTGAGATAGACACCTTTATTGTAATTACAAGGAAGCTGGGGGCTACAGAGATTAAGGCCTTATCCAAGGTCATCCAGTCAAGGTATCTCTAAAACCTGGAAATTTTCAGAGGCAAGTTCTTTGGCCTGGCCAAAAGCAGAGTCAGGTTTTATTTAGTTGGGAGCATAAGAACATTGGCATATGCAATTGCCTTGGGGGTTAAGATGTGCATATTGTTTACATCTGAATATCCCTCTAGACACTCCCATACACTTGTGTAAGAATCACAAGTAACGCTGATTGTGAGATATATATCAAATGAGCTCCATGTTTCAGTGACTTACTTTTCAATCCCATATCTCACTTAGGTTCTACTTTTAGCCATATTGCCCCTGGCCTAATACATGCTTACTGAATCCGTTCAGAGAGACATGTGAAGACAATAGCCAAGAGTTTTAGCATCCTTCCTTCACCTTTATGTAATATATAGTCTGTCACAACAAGGCATGGAAACAGCTTATTTATTTATCAAATGGAGACTTTATATGACTAGCTCTCCAATATATATTATTAAGTAAAAATGAAAACAGAGGAAGAATAATATATGTATTATGCATATGGGCATTTAAAAATAGTCATCTAATGTGTGAAAAATTTCCCCAACTATGTACAAAATAATTCAAGTGACCTCTGTGGAGAGTATAGAGTGAGAGAGTTTTTATTATATATCACTTATACAATAATTTATATAGTGTGTTTTTTTCATATTTAAAAATAAATAAGCATGTGCATTGCCAGTAATACAGTTTCCTATTAACCGTCTTTAAGTGAAGAAGGGAAATGGAGCTAATTTTCTTTTTCTCTCCTAATTTAATTATTATTTGTTGTTGTTATGCTTAGTTTATTTGTCTATTTGCTGTCAGATCCATTTCTCCCCCTTCTCCTGGATTTGCATTCACAGGGTAGGCATTGTGTAAACCTTGCCTGTTGTCTTCCATTTAAGTTTGGCCAGTGGGAAGCAGAGGCAAGATGATGAAAAGGAAGGAGCAGGAAAGAAGCTAGTGTAAGTTTTCCCATCCCTCTGTTCCTGGTGACTTCCTTCAGTAACTCCAACTCTGTCCTTAGTCCTAACTTCCAACAGGCAGTCCTTTCAGAGTTTCAGTGTCCTTGGGGTGTCCAGGTCCTGGACTCTAGGAACAACATTCCCTCCCTTTGTCCTTCCAGCCTAGGGACATTAGCAGCTTTGTACAGTTACTAATTTTTAGGCAACATTATCCCCTGTTTACTCTTTCAGCTATTCTGATACCTTCACAATTAGTTCTTCTATTAAATTCTTTTATTATTGTTATTTCCCCCAACACAACCTTTTTTCCCCCCACTGTACAGCGTGGGGACCCAGTTACACAAACATGTATACATAATTTTTTCTCCCATTGTTGTGCTCCATTGTAAGTATCTAGACGTAGTTCTCAGTGATACACAGCAGAATCTCATTGCTAATCCACTCCAAAAGCAATAGTTTGCATCCATTAACCCCAAGCTCCCAATCCATTCCACTCCCTCCTCCTCTCCCTGGGCAACCACAAGTCTATTCTCCAAGTCCATGATTTTCTTTTCTGTGGAAATTTTTATTTGTGCTGTATATTAGATACCAGATATGAGTGGTATCATATGGTATTTGCCTTTCTCTTTCTGACTTACTTTACTCAGTATGAGAGTCTCTAGCATCACTTCTATTATATTCTCTGTATTTGCTTATATGACAGGACTCTATTTTGCTAGTGAGGTCCTGAAAAATTTGCCATTGAAAATGAGATTTTCCATCTCCTATAATTTGAAATAAATTGTTATTTGTACACAGGACAGCAATTGATTTCATATATAAATTTATTTGTAACTTTATTTCCTTATATTCTTTTTGAAGCTATTTCTAAAGGCTTTAACCTGGTGATCTTACCTTGGGGATTGGAACCAAAAACCTCCAAGGTCTCAGTCTCTTGATCTGGCTGTATCAGTTTTGATTTTCTGTTTGATGTTAGTGTTTGAAAACATTTTATTTCTGTTCACGTCAGCCTTAACTTATTATCATTATATTTAAATTGAGATATAATTGACATATAGCATTGTATAAGTTTAAAGTGTTCTATTTAGATTAATTTTTATTATAAATTTCTTCTTTTTTTTGCCTTTTTGCCATTTCTTGGGCCACTCCTGTGGCATATGGAGGTTCCCAGGCTAGGGGTCCAATCAGAGCTGTAGCCACCGGCCTATGCTAGAGCCACAGCAACGTGGGATCCGAGCCGCATCTGCAACCTACACCACAGCTCATGGCAACGCCAGATCAAGGCCAGGGACCGAACCTGCAATCCCATGGTTTCTAGTCAGATTCGTCAACCACTGAGCCCTGACGGGAACTCCTTATAAATTTCTGATGTGCATTGTGGTTAGACAACATTGCCTATGCTATTTCACATTAAGGAAATTATTGAGATTTTCTTTAGGAACTGTTACACTGCCAACTTTAATATCTTTTCCATGTGCCTTTAAAAATTACTTCCTTTGATTTTATTTGCATGTGTGTGTGTGTGTGTGTGCATCCACACACATCGACATGACTAATTATATTTTTAATTTTTTCTCTGTTTATACTTATTTTTGAATCATCTGTCAAGGACTATGTATATGTTTTCTATTACTATTCATTTATATTTGTTTCTTTTTTTGTTTAATTCAATTTTTGCTTTATGTATTTTGACACCATATTGTTTGGTGCTTAAAGATTCAGGATTGTAGATCTTTATTATAGTCTGTATATTTCCTCATTATGAAATCCCTTTCTTAGACTAATTGAAAAGTTTTTGTTCTGAATTCAGGCTTTATTAACACAACTTGAAAATGTTTTCCTCTAATAGAACTTTAGATTTTTTCTAATTTGTTTCCTTTTCTCATGTAGAACATCATTTTTGTACATGTGGGATCTTACTTGTCTTTTATATCTATTTTAACTTTTTTTTGTCTTTTTGCTATTTCTTTGGGCCGCTTCCGCGGCATATGGAGGTTCCCAGGCTAGGGGTCTAATCGGAGCTGTAGCCGCTGGCCTACACCAGAGCCATAGCAACGCGGGATCCGAGCCGCGTCTGCAACCTACACCACAGCTCATGGCAACGCCGGATCGTTAACCCACTGAGCAAGGGCAGGGACTGAACCTGCAACCTCATGGTTCCTAGTCAGAATGTTAACCACTGTGCCACGATGGGAACTCCTATTTTAATTTTAATTTCTTTTAAATTATTTCCTCTTATGATTTCTAATTTTTTTTTTAATGGCTGCACCTTGTGGCATATGTAAATTCCTGGGCTAGAGTTGAATTGGGGCTGCTGCTGAGGCCTATGCCACAGCCAAGGAAACATTAGATCCAAGCCACATCTGCAGCCTACACAGCAGCTTACAGCAATTCCAGAGCCTTAATCCACTGAGTGAGGCCAGGGATCAAACATGCAGCCTCACAGAGACATTGCTGGGTTCTTAACCTGCTGAGCCAACAGGAAATCTGGATTCTTTATTCTTGTCTTGTTCTTATTCATTTTAATTAATTTTATTGAATCTGATCTCCATATATTCTTGGTGGTATCTATTAAGAAAGTTTTTGCTTCTAAAGTGATCTTTATAGCTGAATAAGTCACATTTATTTCTTTTATTTCCTTGCTGAATTCTGCCAGCTACTTATAATATCCTTTTATTGGCTTATCTTCTTTGAGCCATTCTCTCTTGTTCTAAATACTTTTAAAAAAAGACTCAAAATTTTTTCAATATCAGTGAGAAGTATTTGAGGAAGTCATTTTATTTTCTATATCATTACATGTGATTTTTGTGTACCTATTTTATTTTACTTTTTTTTCTAAATTTTCTATGTAAATTGGTTTTGCGCCAATTCCTTTCAATATTTTTCTCATCTTTAAATGGGGCCATTCTTTCTGGAGTAGCTGTATGCTGAGCATTTGTCCGAGAAAGAGCTGGGGCAGTAAGGTGGTGCATAGACAGTTAGTTATTATTATTTTGTCTCAGTTCTCTTTCTAAAATTTTGCAAGGGAATAGAATTTTGCTTACTTCCCTCATGGGTGTACTCATTCAGTTTGCATGTTCTGTAGTGCAGCAGTGTTTTGGGAATTTGTGTTTATTAATTTTACTTGGCCAGTTTTGAACAACATCCGATTGTCGCCCACCATCTGTCTTTGCTGTATTGCCACCCTAGGAGTCATAAAGATGGTATGCTTGTCTTATTCCTCATTTGGTCCTGCATTGCTTGTCACTCTCCACAACTTGCTGTTTCAAATAAGAAATCACTGATCAGGCGCCCTAGGGCTGTGTCTCCTTCCTTTGTAGAATTCCATGCCCTGCCTGAGGTCTGTTAAGGTATGCATCTATTATGCTCAGCTGAATCCAAAATCTTACTGTATTCCTCATAGTTTTTGGTTTGGTATTATAGTGGCTATTATCATTTAAAATGGAATTTCCTTATTTTTGTTCCTTATTATTCTTTTCAGCCAGTTTCAGAGAAGAGACTAGAGGTAGAAGCACCCTTTCTCTTCAATCTCTAAGCGTATGTCTGTAGGCCAGTGGTTGCTAAACACATTGTAACACAGATTTCTGGGCCCACTCCAGAGCTTCTGATTCAGTAGGTTCAGGGTAAGGCTCTAGAATTTCTGTTTCTAACTAGTTCCCAGGTAATGCTGCTGCTGCTGCTGGACCATGGACCACACTTCATTGGCCCCACCTCTAAGCTATTTATTTAATAATAGATTCATCTCTGGGCTTACTTAATAGAAGACAGACTTGAGTCCCATGTCAGTTGGAATTTTGCTTAAGTATTTATGTAAAATGGGAAATAGGTATATGTGGGTGATATTGCTGATTACTCTCTAAGGACTTTTTGAAAGTTCAGTGAAAATATTTATGGCTATCAACAGTGGGAAAAGTTTGTTTCAGTTTTCTTTTTCCTTCAAATAATCTGTCTGTTTTACTCAAGATTGAGCTAACTTTTTTTCCAGTTGACTTAAGGTCTCTAAATGTAATTAATGTATGGTCTTAGGGCTCACAGTAAACATGAATGGGCACTTTTTGGCTCTGAACATCTATCCATGGTTTTTAGCCCTGAACTTTACCATACATTTTTGACATATTGAAATGAGATTTACCATGCAGCTAAATCTATTCTGCCTAGATGCTTTCCACTCTGGCCAGAATATTTTCAAGTTTGACATTTTGATAGGTTTTTTTTTTTTTAATGTCTCTCTCAATCCCCCTCCCTTCCTCAACATAGAACAGAGACTGGCCTAGTAAATGCCATATTTCATGTGACAGAAAGCCCAGACACATTTGAAACTCTGATTCAGATTCATCTGGAGGAAACTGTAGGTTAGATAGAGGTAATGAAGTTTTTGATTATGTGTTATTAATGAAACCTCTGTGATTGTAATAACCTTAATTGAGTGAATGACTCATTAAAACTCGAAAATTCAGAAACTGCCTCTGGGAACATGAAGTAATGATTTATTTGTGGTCCATGGTCACTTCTTTCACTGGTGTCATTTCTGCTGCCAGACCATATGCTGCTGTACAGATTTCCAACCTGAATCTGGGCTGGAAGCTGAATGATAATTCTGGTGTTTTTTTAATCTTCACCAGAAATGCCAGTCTGTAATAATCGGAAGCTTTCATCAAAGCTGGAAAATATAATCCCCTTTCAAGAAAAATGTAATGTTGTCAGCAGGAGGGGGGCAGAGTGGGTCCTAATTTCAGCAGAGGTTTGAGGAATATTTATTGAGTTTATACTAAGATTAGAGCCATGTGCCTGGGAAAGCTATTGGAAGACATGCACAGTTGTCAGAAAGGTCAAAAGCACAAGGAGGTCATAGCACTTTCACACTTTTTCCCCTTTATAATCCTTGTCTATTATACATGGCCCACAAGTATATATATCACCATAAATGGTTTATGTAAATACCCACTAAGATAAAGAAGAGAAAGAATTAAGAATAAAGAAGGAGTGTTGCTAAAAAAAAAAAAATTTGCCAAAACAAGTAAAAAAAAAAAACGTTGGTTAAATAACAAGATGGCAGGAGTTCCCGTTGAGGCTCAGCAGGTTTAGAAGCTGACTAGTCTCCATGAAGATGTGGGTTCAATCCCAGGCCCCACTCAGTGAGTTAAGGATCTGGCATTGCCACAAGCTGTGGCAAAGGTCACAGATACAGCTCAGATCTGGTGTTGCTACAGCTGTGGTGTAGGGATTTGACCCTTAGCCTGGGACTTCCATATGCTGTAGATGTGGCCCTAAAAATAAAAAAGAAAAAACAAGGAAAAAAATAAGATGACAACTGTCAGTTCTTCTACAATATTGTTGTTCATGTGGGGCCTGACCCAGGGTTTTTGATGTAGCTGGAGTGTGGGTGCTGCCCTGTGTTTCCTGCCATGCTTTCTCCATACCCTGGCAAGCCCTCCCTCCCTTCATTGGGGAACTCTTTTTCCTCTTATTTAGTGAAAAGCTGCTGTTGCACTTGATCGAATTGGAGGCTAAAGGTATATAGAGTTACATGACATTCACTCTTTCTTCAATGGCAGAGTCTTTTTAATATGTAATTTCAGCCCTGTATCCTTTGTATTTCCAGGGAGGCCTAGAAACTTTCATAAACCTGGGCATAGCATTTCTGCTGGTACCTGGGTGAAGCCTGAGCATCAAGACTCTCTGCCTTTAAGTTCCCACCAGCATATTTTCTCTTCTCAGTTGTGCCATTATCTAATTGAATTCTGTTTATTTTTTTCTTGCTTAACACACAATAGTATTAATAATAATAGAATTGTTTTACTTCTTATTGATTATCTTTAATTTTCATAACACTTTGAGTGGTTCAGATCTTAATATGAAGAAGGGCTTACTCAAAGCCCCAGTGTAGACCCTGGTATGATTTTTCAAACACCCCAATCCAAGCTGCATGATGAAGATTGAGTCCACATAAACCCGCCACGGTTTAGGCAGCTAATTTTGTACAAGTGACCTGACTTAGGGCTTAGGATAGGAACATCTGACTCCTATCATAAAGGGGCTGATCAGTTGAAAAAGTCCACTGTCCTTACAAATCTCAGAGATTTGACCAGGGAAGTAGAAAGCGGATTTAGCTTGGCATGTGAAGCTGCCGATTGAAAACATTTCAAGTATGCAACCTAGACTTGTTTTTCACCCCCAAAAAGGACTAATATGGAAATCTAGGCTCATAGAGACCCCTCCGGAAGTTCCTCACATTATTATGGGTATCATTCTTTCTCATAAGCTAAATGTACATGCAGCTAAGGGATAAAGTATTCTAGCTATGTGTTTGTTAAAGATTATGCCCTCTGGAATTTTGCAGCATCAATGGGAATAATAATAACAAAAAAGAATTCATTGAATTAAAGTGAAGCTACTAGTCTGTGAGTGATAATTCTCACAATTAACTGACTAGTCAAAAACTAGGGCCAATTGGCTTTACACAGCAAGGAGTAAGTTATAAATATCATATCTTCACTTAAAAAAGTGGGCAAGCCTACCAGGAGAAACAAATTAGAGCATTTCACGAAAGCCATGTAAAATGTCAGTATAAAAATAACTATTAGGCCCATGAAACCACAATTATCTTTTCTTAGCTACTTTATAGTACTTCTCACAGCAAGACATTTTGGTGATAAGAATATTTGCTCACAGTAAATACACTTAGAATTTTCCATATAATTTGGATTTTTATGAAAAAACACATTAAAAACAGTGTTAACAAAAATCTGAAGGAAAACTGAGAAAATGACAGAGTAATTGAATTCTGTAATCCCTGTGGCTAAAGTAAGTGTGATTTTTAAGTGAATATCAAACATGCTGCTATTTTCTGAAACTTCAGTGTTCATTACAAGTCTGCTGGGGCAGGGGTGAAGATAGAGGCTGGCCTCTTTGCCTCCCTGACTGGCCTGGCTTCTCCCTTCCATGTAGGCTCACAGCTGTCTGTGTATAGAGCTGTATTATCATTTACCACTTGTATTTACAAGTTCATCTCTCTCAACATGCAGGAATATATGGAGGTCAGAGGCTGAATCTTATATAACTCTCCACAGCATCCTCCTTCTCCTCAATTACTCGTTGCTACTGAGGAACTTTTTACATTTCTTGATATCCCTTACCATTTTGCTTGATTTTAAAGTGGGAGGAAGATGAAGTAGGGTTGAGGAAGGGAAGGGGGAAGCAATGTTGATGAGCATGACCTACCCCCTCTTACTGCTAACCTTAGAGAAGTGAGAACCAAAGAACTGGCTGTTCAAGCTTTGGAGATTCTGGCTGACAGGGCTTCCTTGGAGCTCAGGTGGAAAGTGATGTGCAGAACTGGGGAGAAAGTCTCTTGAGCCCTGCAGACAGGAAGCTTAAGGGCTTCCTTGGCAAGGTAGCTCCCTTGACAGGTATGCTGGAGTTCTTAGCGTTAGCCGTGTGGAAAGCAAGGCTTCTCAGGCCTGGGGCTGTACTTCTGAGGATATCATACTGTAACTGAAGCAATTCAACTTCTGGATGTTTCTGGGAAGTTCTTAGCCCCTCCAGATCTTCTCCATGAGGAGCAGCAGAGCGGGGACAGCTTTGGACCAGAACCTCAGATGAATCAGCCAGCCATGGACAATGCCTGTCTTTGCTCTGAGAAGTGATATTCTGGGGGACGTGGATAGTTCTGATATCAGCCAGACTTGCACTCGCTTCTGTTTTGGAGTAAATGATGAAGAAACAAAAAGACTGAGGTAGTAATCTCCACAGAGAACAACACTGAAGCTTGTGGAGGCGCATGGGGAGAATGTTCTCTCCTTTCTCCTCGTCATCTCTCCCCTCCCCACCTTCTCCCTCTTTCCTCTCTTTTCTGTCCCCTCTTCTCCTCTTTTCTTATTTCCTCTCAGGGTTTGGTTTCTATGAAGCCTATGTGAGGGGTTTTAAAACACGTGGGTTATAATTCTTGTCAGCTTTGATTTAAATTATTTTTGTTAGCCAGTATCCAACCAGGGAAATAGAAACCACTCAAAGTGTTTTAAAAAGTGGGATTAAGGGTGAATTGGTCATATATAAGATGGAAGTTTGGAAAAACCTAACAGGAAATAGAATGACAATCCAGTGATTAGCAACAAAGGAAGCCATAATAAGAGAGACAAAAGGAGGGTATCTTTAAAATTAAGATATAATTAACATGTAACATATGTAAACTTAAGGTGTACAACATGTTGATTTCCTATGTTTATATAGCGCAATAGGATTTTTAATGGGATCTTAGAGGTTGGGTTCATGCAGTGGAATTTTGAACTGTAGTTGGCATTTCCTTCTATGAAGCTGTGCAGGGAGATGTAGCCTGAGGTAAAAATGCCCAGACTTTTCCTTTTTCTCCTACTTTCTAATCTCCCTAACAATTGTTTCTCCTTGGCTGAAGCCAGAGCCAGCAGAGAACTCTGGGAAAGCAGCCTGCAGGGGGCAGCACATCCTTGTTACAGAACAGCCTAGGGGTAGGAGAAGAATTGATGAGAAAGCAAAGAAACCAAGAGTCAGCCTACTCTTCTTATAGTAGCCTTCTGGGTAATATGATGGAGGAAAACGTGTGTGTGTGTGTGTGTGTTGTGAGGTGGGGTTTGGAGGGGGGTGGGGTGGTCTGAAATTGAGAGAAATTCTTCACTTTCCTGCCAGAAGAGTTGAAGTTTATGCTGGCTTGATACTCAGCTTTCAGACAAAAAGATCATATTCAATATGAATTCATTTCACAGACTTTAATAAACATTAGAATTTGCCACCAGTTCAAATGAGCTTATCTAAGATTTTATTCCAAGTGAGTAGTAGCTGATAGAATTTTATTCTAAAGTGAACAAACAGTTCAATCAATTGGTATTCAGAATTTAAACTGAAACGGTAATAATTATTTCTCATTATATTAATCGTGGACAAATTAAACTTAGAAGAAGCAGATGTACTTCTTTTAATTTATTCATGATGTTGTTACCAGGGGTGGGGACACTTGTTTGGATAATACACATTGGATTAAAAGCTTAACATAAAATCAACTATTTGAGGGCTCAAAATGTTTAATTAACTTTTTTTCCCTTTTCCATTTTTATGTGGCTCTTGCTTTTATTTTCTGTTTCCAGCCAAGAGAGACAGTACTGAAATGTCATTAAAAATGTTGATTTTGCAGTATTTCTCTGCCCTTGGGAACAGGAAATACCTAGAATTTTGCTAGTGAGATGGTTCTTACAAAATTTCTCATGTAATTTTTATAACGAAGGGGATTAAATATGTTTGAGTGAGTATCTAACAATGGGAACTTTGTAATTCTGATGCTCCAGATCCATTGACATTTTCTCAAAATGTTCCTTCTTCCATGTGTTAGGGAATTACTTTTAAGATCAAGTAATGAGTATAATTTAGTCTATGCTGGTTTTGGATTTCATATTCCTTATGAATGTAAAATAGATCAAATAGAGGACACTTGAGAAGTAATGAATTCCAACAATAATATCAACTGGTGTAATGAAGAGTCTGAACAAGTGACTTTTCAACAGCATTAAGGTGGTACCAGCATTTTCTTCCCTTCAGGAAGAGAGAAGTGGGGGCTAAGTAGTAAGTGACAGTCAGCTCTCCGAAGGCTTCCTAGGCTACCCATACAGCCTTTTGGCTTGCATGGTGAACTTCTGGTTATCTGAGCCATGGAGCCATTTAGAAATAAAATTCATGAAATAATGTCATGTAAAGACTAAAATTGACAAGTTATGCTGTTCTCTTAATTTCCTTGAATCATGGGAAAGAATTATGTCTCTTCCTAATATTTAGTTACTTGAGATCCATGTCTTATGTTTATTTTTACACTATCATAGATCATTTGATTGGCTTAGTCAACATTTGAGAGGGAGAGATAGAATGAAAAACAAGCACCCATTATGTTCTAGTTGCTGTGTGAGGTGCTTGGCAATGATTTGCAGGAAGAAAAGACCTTCTTCAATCAACAAGTGGTTGGCTTGCCACAAGCTATAATCAATACTGGATACAAATAATGGAGGGCAGCTGTTACATTTTAGGGAATTCTATCTGGACTTTGGAGTCAAGTAGACTGTTGCCTGTTTGCTATCAAATCCATTTCCTGTCTTGCCTCTGCTCTCCTCTCTGTGCTACAGAGAAGTATTCTCGTTATTTCCAAGACTTCTTTACCAATTAGCATCTCTCTAGTAGTGGCCCTGGGAGACACTGGCAGGAGACAGGATGGATAGAGGAGGGCATATTCCAGGATACTTATCTCCACCTTTCTCTGCTTCTGAGATATCTTTAGTGACTGTCTCTTGTGAAGCTCCAGCTCCTGCCAGGCAGCTTGTTTTTCCATGGTTCCATTCTATGGTCTGAGTTTGCTGGCTTCCAACATCTACCATGATTTCAGTTCCTGACGTCTGGTTCTATCACTCCTTTCTTTTGTCCAACTAGCGCTGGATGATGACAGACTCTTGTTGTTGGAAATTCCTGGTTGCCTCCCCTATAGTGTTAACTTTTGGGGCTCTTCTCATGCCTTTATGACAGATAACCCATCATAAACTTCCTGTATTGAATCACTAGTACAGGCATTTTCCTCCTGGCTGTACCATAATAGATGCTGAATCTGTAAGATGTAGGTTAAAATCTATTTTTGCCCCACCATGAGCAAGCCATTTGGGCAAGTCATTGAACTGTCTGGGGATATTTCTTTATCCAAAATGTGAGATTAATAAAGACCTCCAAAAATTGTAATGGAGCTTAAATGAGAGTCTTATCATGACACCTAGCACAAGGCAAGCATCCACAATTTAAAACCAGGACACTGTTCTCTAGACTCTCCAATACAGAGAATCTTATGGAAACAAAAGCATCATGATTGTATGAGTAAAACATCCATTTAAGAGGGTGTGTGGGTGTTGGAAAAGTCATGGAATACAAATTGCAGTTGTTTGGACATACTGTCTATGGAGAAGAGCAGATTATCTAGGAGAAAAAGATGAGACTAGGGTGTATTCCAGGGAAAAAGTCAACTGGGAGACAAAAGTTGGCTGAAAGACCTTAAGGCGTGACTGTGGAACAAGAAGAGTGGGCAGCAAGTAGTTGTAAAATCTGAGGGCACATAAGGATAGCTTCTGGCTGTGGGAATCATCCGCAGATTAATGCAAACCCAAAGTATCAGGGGAGCATACTCCCTCGTGTAAAGGAAACCTTTGTTGCTTGTCCCTTTTTGGCTAATCTACATTGAACATGACATCGGGGATCTTCTATGACATATTTGGTTATTTAAAGTGGGCAGTTACTTTCAAGGAGAAAATGTTTGTAAGCTCACCCTGGTTTATAGAGCCATATCCAAGGAAAATCTCAGTCATCCAAAGCTTGCTTGATTTAGGTATGTTCCTAACCTCTTTTACTGAAAATGTCATATAGGAAAGTATAGTTTATTAATGTAATAGACATTAAGTTTGTGATATAATGGATCCATTTGTCTAAGGTTATGATGGCAAAACATTTTGGTCAACTTTAGTAAATGTGTTTAGAATATGACATGAGTTTGGAAGATAGTAGGTGTTCACTTATTGCTGGTTGAATTAAACCTGCATTAAATAAAATATTGGCAACATGAAATGACATATTTTCCAAAAATTTAACAATACCATCACACAGAAACAACACACTATGAAATAATGAATGTGAAATATGAAATGTGATACAAGTGTGAGATATTATTGTTATTCTGAAAGTACCTTGTGTATCATTGCAGTAGTTGTTGGCATTAAATCATTGAGTCATAGTCTTAATCTTATAAAGAAGGGAGTATCAGGTATTCGTATCTCTGATTTTTATCTCAGTAAATCATAACAAAATGTAGGGGGCCTGGAAAATACAAATCCAAAGCAGAAATGAATCTGCTTTTGGTTATAATATGTTTGGGTGGAATGCAAATAACCCAGTTTAAAGGTGTTGTGACAGACTTTGTTATCTTCACAACAAAACATGTAGGTTGAGTCCTGCTCTCCAGAGGGCTCACCCTTTTCCAAGCCACTTAGAGCAAGAAGAACATCCTAGTTCCTCCTAGAAGCTGTCTCATAATATCTTCAGGCTAATCTCATCTTCAAAATGTCTCTGGTACCAAGGAGACTGGACAAACAGGTGCTTTGCGCCCAGTGCTTGACAGGGGGGAATTCTATTCTTTGTGTATAGGGACAGATATTACTTTTCTCCAATACCATGAGGGACATCTATTACCTTTGCTTTTGGGAAATACTGGAGGAACTATCATTCAGTATAATAATCACCAGGAGAGTACACTCTTCAAGAATATTGGAAATACTTAGAAATACAGGTTTGGGGGTAAAGACCTATTTATTTGGGAATAAATACAAGTTTGAGGAAACCTGAAGTCAGTAGAAAATTGCAATAATTCAGTCTTATTTACATTGTGGTTAAGGTTAATAGCAGTTAATCACCTCCTTATGTAATCTTCCTTTAAATGAACTGACACTTTTTCATAGGACTCTTTTGCTAATTCTCCCTTCCTTATCATTTTCAATATTCCAAATATGTTTTCTTTAAAAGGAGGATAATTTAATATGCTGCCTAGATACAGTTTGGGGAAAACAACACACAAAGTCCTAAGTGAAAACAGAGTGGCATTCCTTTTAAGTATACGAGTATGCTGGGATTTTCACCTTCAATAAGATTATCCTGAAAAATAAATACGCTTTCCAATAGCTGCTCTGAATATCCTAAAATGCTCTGAGACATTTTGGCACCATTGGGAGAAAATTAATTTGTGGCTTATTTAAATTACTCTACAAGAGGAGAAAATAGCTCAATAAATGAATGGAAACCAATTTCTCAATGTTTCTTATTTGTGTAATGCTTTCTCAAGGAATAAATAGTAAAGAGAAAATTCATGAAATATACAAGACATGCTTATGGCCACAGGGCTTCCTTCCAAGCTTTCAAAGCTTTACAGTTTCTTTTCTGAACCACTCACCCATACTGCTCTATCATTTTGGACACAAACAAAAATACAGCACCCATTCCCCATTGTTTTCACCTTCTTCTATTCTTTCTTCTTATAACCCCTCCTCCTTTCCTTCCTCCTTCTTCTAAGCCCCTCCCTCTTTTTCAGCAAATGAATCTTTATTAAACATTTTCTGGGCATAGGATGCTATGGATTCAAAGATGGGCTATAAACAGTGCTTTGAAAAAATAAAGTGTGTTTTAGAAATTAGAGTTCATTGGAGAGAGTCTTTGAGGAGGAGGGATAATAGAGGCGTGTTCAAGAAGCAGCCCATCAGTCTTGCCAGAGTGAAAAGAAGTAGTGGAAATAATGAGAGGAAAGTAGGTGGGGGCCTGATTGCGAAAAACCTTGAATGCCAGACTTGGACATCTCTCTGTAGACAATGGAAAACTGTCAGTGGTTTCTAAATATAATCATATGCTAAAGAGTGATTTTGGGAAGATAAAAATATTAAAGTACAAGTTCAGCTGGTCTAAGAGAGACCAACAGTAAAAGTGGCTTAAATAGGATTAAAGTTTGGTTCACAGCTTATTAACAGTCAAGGGTGAAGCAGTTCAGACTGGCAAGTTGGTTCCACAGAATCAGGCTCCAGGGCCCTTCTATCCTGTTGCTTCACCTTCCCTAGGGCTTCTCCTGGTCCATGTGGTCCACATGCCTTCACGTTATGGCTCCTGCAGAAAGGGGAATGGGGAGGGCAGGTGCCCAACTAAAATACAGTTTTACTAGTATAAAAAAGAATACTCAGGAACAAGTGTCAAACTTATTAGGCAGCAGTGTGCAGAATATACTAGGATAGGATATCTAGCTTTGTCCCTTTAGGCTTACATCTCCAGAGTTCTGAACCACATGTTCCCTGGCCCCTAGGGGGAAGATCAGGCCATTCCTTGGAGGGAGTCTGGTAACAAGGAAATGTAAATGGTGCATAAGAGAAGTTGCCAACTCAGTGTCAAAAGACTTAGTACAAGTCTCAACTTATTAGTTGAGTGATTTTTGATCAGCTTACCTAAAATTATTAAATCTCAATTTTATTATCTATATATGAAGTTACAAGTACTTTCTCTTCTTGTCACAATATTTCTCATAGGAATTAACAAGCAGAAAGGTACTCTTATTGCCTTGCCTTAGTATAGGATATAGATAAATTTCTGTATAGGTGTGTGTGTATTAGATAGATAGAAAGATAGATAGATAGATAGTTTAAAAAGGAGTAAGGTAATAGTATCATCAGGAAACAAGCAAGAAAATGAGAACTATTATGGTTGTGATCCTTATTCATTTTTTAAAAATCTCTGGTGTATGGCATATGGCAGGCTTTCCCATGTTGGTTGGGTTTGTTTTTCTACTCTCAAGTTTTACTTTAAAATGTCACATCCAAATACTCTTAGGGAAGTTATTTATATTTATTTGGAGTTTTTCATGACTTTCTTTGTGTAATTTCCCTTTATCAACTCTCTAGAATAGACCCCAATATAGATTCGGTGTAATTTAGCATAATACTTCTGTTGTTTCTCATATTATCAGAAAAACATCTAAAATGTAGCAATATTTTGAAAACATATAACAGTCATATTTTTCATTCTTTTTTAAAGTCATCTTTTCCTGGAGGCTTCCTGTCATTAAGGCTAGCCATAAGTGGTTTTTTTTTTTTTTTTTGCCTTGGGAATGAATCCAAAAATGACTTTTTGGATCCATAGTAACAGAATGGTATTGAAATCTAATTTTCTTGAGGAAGAAGAGGATTTATTAAATTTTGAACTCCCTCACTATAAATACAAAAAACCAAGCATGGCACTCTTGGTCCATAGAATTTTATTATAAGTCATTGTATATAAATGTTGGAGTCTATTGCAAGGAAATTTCCCATTTTTTTTTTCTTTTTGTGTTTTGTTTTGTTTTCCCACGGAGACAGGAAGGTAGTAGGAAGAGAAACAAGAAGTCAGATATTATTGTCCAAGTTTTCCTCTCTTGAAGAAAACCCCGAAAAATGGAAGTGAGAAGTAGAAACACCCAGATAGTTTTGGGAAACTCCCTGTGTAGGGGGCTTGCTCCTTACTTCTTAGACAAGGAATAGTGATGCCTGCCTCTTAGAGAATTTGTTTCTTTATGTGTTGGAGCATTATGGTGCTAACCAGGTAAGTACTGCCCATCAAGGGATTGGCTAGACATGAGGCTCTCATAACCTAAAGAATGGGTGTGGCCTTTAGACAATCTAAATATTTCTGTGTGTCTTGGGGAGAGGACATGTAGGCATTAAATCAGGACAAAGAATCAGCAAAAGTTAAAGTGGTGCCATGCCAGGGACAGGTTTTATCTCAACAAGTGACATAGAAGGATTGCTACGCACAAGATCATCAAGCACTGGGTACTAGAGAGGAAAGAAAACATCAGTAAGCCTCCCCTGCACCAAGATGCCATCTTTTTATTTTTATTTTTCCTTTTCTAGGGCTGCTTCCTGCAGCATATGGAGGTTCCCAGGCTAGGGGTCTAATCAGAGCTGTAGCTGCTGGCCCGTGCCAGAGCCGCAGCAATGCAGGATCCCAGCCGCATCTGCAACCTACACCACAGCTCACGGCAATGCCGGATCCTTAACCCACTGAGCAAGGCCAGGGATCGAACCCATAACCTCATGGTTCCTAGTTGGATTTGTTAACCACTGAGCCACGACAGGAACTCCCAAGATGCCATCTTTAGAAGATGGAACAGGGTGGAGGGGAGCTCTTAAAAAAGTGAGAAGCTTACAGTTGAATAAGTTAACCCAAGGGAAATAATTTTAATTTGGAAGAGGTTTTTTTTTTTTTTTTCCCTCCTACCTTAGGGTTCTAGAGAGAGATGAGATAAAGTATACATAATAGCAAAATATGTAGGGAAGAGCTGGGTTATTGCATGTATATTTCATTGTTACTACAGGAGCTTAAGATACCCACTACTGTCTCAAAATGAACAGTGACATTCACTGGTGCATAAAGGTTTTGCTATTTTAGTCAGTAGTTGTATAGTAAGATATCCTTTTTTATTAAAGGAAGCCATTGATTCCAGAACTTTCATAACTTCTGAATTTCTTCTTGACTAGGTGGTAGGGTGGAGAAATTTAAACTGTTGGAGAGAAATCCAACTGGCCTCCATGAGCCCTTGTCAAAAGAACTTGGAATTTTCATGGGAGGTCAATGAGCATACTGTGGAAGGCATAGGAAGGAGGGAGAAGATGCCTGTTGCCAGTCAAAGGTAGGGCCTGAAGGCAGAGCCAGGGCACCCTCTCCATTAGCTTTTGTGCCTGCTGTTTGCCTTGGCAAGGGCAGGCTCCTTTGCAGGAGGGAAATGGTTTCTATATTGGTCCACAGACTAAAAGTATGTGGACTCAAAAGAAAGGAGGATTGAGTTGTTCTGGCTAAATAGGTTTGGTTCATTTCCCTGAGACCTCCCCAAACACATTGATATTTTCACAAGAATGAAATGAAGGCAGTGATGACAAAGAACACTAAAACTGTAACTGCCATCTGTACTGCCAGTTAGTATAATACTTACTTGTTAATGCCTCTGAATGGTTCTGTGAAGAAGGAAAATTCCAAATAAGTCATCTAATCTATCTTCCTTGTGGTACAGGATTACCACCTACTATTTATTAAGGGTTAGGTAAGAGATTTTAAAAATTTCTCAGTTATGAAGAAGAAATAATTTTGGATAACCCCAAAGGAGACACTTGAAAGAAAGCATCACAGCTAGGCAGTTTCACCCTATAAATAAATATATTTGCCAAGGAGCTTATAGTCTAAGAGACAGTCATGAAACATGCACTTAAAATGTAACAAGTATTTTGGTATTTGATCATTCATGTGTCGGAGAGTGTTATCAACTATCATCATTGTGCAAAATATTGGCCTAGATGCTGGGAATGTAAGACACTTGGCTATCTAGCTGGAATGATGAATTTAAATGATTCACTTGCGTGAAGGAAGTGCTTAAAAGAAGGGCCAACAGCCCTAAAACAGAATAAAGATGTGATTATGGGGGAGAAGAGTGGTGGAATCAGAGAAGGCTTCATGGAGGAGGTAGTATTTGTGAGGCTCTCTTAAAGCCACATAGAGTCACATCTATAATATAGCAAGTTCGCTAATGAATAAGCAATTTTCAGAATTTTCTTTGAAAACAAATTAATCAATCAACAAAGGAGGAAGTTTAGTATTCTGAAGACAACATGCACTGAGGAGATCCAGCCATATTTTAACTGTTTTTAAAAATTTTATTTTGATCATTGCTAAGGTAAAGTTAGCTCAAACAAGTTGCATTGTGCTGGATGATTTGGGAATGATCATTATGAATGTGAGGGTCTACTGGAGCAAAGGTGGAAAGAGAAGTGGAATTTGTGAGAGATGTGTTCTCTCAACTTCACCTTCCTTTCCTGGCCCTTCACCCCTTCCTCTTAACCATTATGATGACTCTTTGAGTTTCCTCCATTCTTCTGTCCACTTGCTGGTTAAGAAAGAAATAGACGAAGTTCCCAGGCTAGGGGTGGAATGGTAACAGCAGCTTCTGGCCTATAGGAATCTGAGCTGCATCTGTGACCCACACCATAGCTCATGACAATGCTGGATCTGTAACCCACTGAGCGAGACTAGGGATCTAACCCGGATCCTCATGGATACTAGTTAGATTTGCTACCACTGAGACACAATGGGAACTCTGGGATTTCAACTTTTAGAAACTTAATGATTTACTTCTTTTCTGGGAACTCTGTTTGTTAGATAAATTTATAGGAGGAATACTATGCCTAACCAAAAAGAATGATATCTCTAATATGAAGACACTTGGATGGTAGATATTCATACATAAATACATGTGTGTGTGTGTGTGTGTGTGTGTGTGTGTGTGTGTGTGTATCTGAAGAAAAGCCATTGTTACAACCACTTTCTTTGCCTGGGTGTAAGACTACTCTGATTACAACCAAAACAATACTCCCCCAAAGGAATTTAGAATATTTAGTTGAGCTGTAAAGACAGAGGCCATACAACTATAAAATCCTAGTCATGATATTATTTATACTTTAAAAATTCATGAATGAGATTTTCTCACTACATGAGAGCTACATATATATGTGAAAATTCTACATTTTTATTTCCAATGTAACATGGGTTATGAGAGTAAAGGAAAAAAGAATAACAGCAAATAACTTTTGTATATGTAAATATACAATATATAATCTATATATGTATATGTATGTGTGTGTGTTGTGTATCTTATAACATGTTATTCTACTAAGTGGTATTGATTGTGTTGCCAAGAATCACAGAAAAAATCTGGAAATTTTTAATTAATTCTTTTCTTTGGGCCTAGTACTGTCATTTTCAACCCCCAGAACATCTGAACTTTCAGCTTCTGAACTGATTGCTTTTAGTGCTTTAACCAGTGGAACTTTCTGACCCAGATAAACCTGATTCTGGGATGATTTCCTAACAGAACTTAGTGCAGATCATTTTTTTAGAGAAGGCATGTGATTAATTGTACTGACAAGATTTTGGCGGTTTTCAATTTCCCTGCCATGCATGTTTCTGTTGCTTATTTGTATCTCTATAATTTTTTCTTTGTTATTTTAGTTTATTATCTTGTATTATATGTAGCCCATTATGCTATTTATGACAATTCTTGTCCATCTTAATGCCACACTAATTATTCTGGAGAACTATTACTGTATTGATCAATATTGAGCTCAGCTATGAAATGCACCTTTTTCCCTTCCAAATGTTTATTTTCTCTTTTTTAATTTTGCCGAAACTCTAGTCAGCTCTCACTATATCTAATAAAAATTCTTGCCTTATTTAACATTGTATTTGTTTATTACTTTCATTTCAGTTGCTTATGATTTCTTATGAACGTCAAGTAGAATAGTCATGTAAAAAATTTAATATCTCTGCAACTCATAAAATCTTAAAATCTAATTTACAGTTTGACACGAAATTCAAAAGCAACCAAACCGTCCAAATGCAGCTTCTTGGAAATATTTCCAAATTGATTCCAAATATTCTTTTGTAGCTGTGAGTCCCAGTTCCCGTCACATATTTGTTAATTTTCCTTTTTTCCTCAAGTTTCAGAAAAGTGAGAGTTCAAACAAGAATCATATGATCATTGACACACATACTCATTAGGTCGCTTGAGACCCTCATAGTTATTTTATCATCTACTTAGTGCATTTTTCAATATCCTTTATATACATACCCTCCTAGAGATAATCTGGCTTATTTTTTTTTTTTTGTCTTTTTGCTATTTCTTGGGCCGCTCCCACGGCATATGGAGGTTCCCAGGTTAGGGGTCGAAACGGAGCTGTAGCTGCCAGCCTACGCCAGAGCCACAGCAACTCAGGACCCGAGCCGCGTCTGCAACCCACATCACAGCTCACGTCAACGCCGGATCGTTAACCCACTGAGCAAGGGCAGGGACCGAACCCGCAACCTCATGGTTCCTAGTCGGATTCTTTAACCACTGTGCCACAACGGGGACTCCCTGGCTTTTTCTTAACTGCCTCTTTTAAAAAGAAGAATTGCTAACTTTCAAAGCAAACATTCCATATTTGCGTAGTTTTTCAGAAATTTTCTCCTCCCAGGACTTTTTTCCCCTTGCTTTTAGTTCTGGAGTTATCTTGGAGTTATAACCCCTTTGGATTTATTTTGAGCAAGTCTAGATCCTCAATCACTTGTAAACCTTTCACTATTTTATGTCAGCAACTCTAGGCCCCCAAAATCTTTATATCTTCCCTCTTTGGTCCATCCTTTCCCATTTTCTTGGTTACTGATCATGTTACATGCATGACTACTGCTCTTAGAACATGTTCCAGTTTTGTAGCCTTGCTGGGGGGTAGTATTCCAAATTGGACACAAATTCTAGGTGTGCCCCAGTAGAACTATGATTCTTCCTCATTCTAAAATCATAAGCTCCAATCAATGTATTCCAAGATTGCCTTTGAGGAATTTGAACATCATACTACAATGTTGACTCATAAGAGGCTTACTGTTGACTTAAACCGTAAGTCGTGATCTTAGCTCTTCATGCTGAGCCCTGAATCCTTTACTACCCACAAATCAAAGTAGTTTTGGACTTTAAATTTATCTCCTTTAAAACTCATCTTACTATATTCAGCCTGACTTGAAAAGATGCTATTAGTCTTTATTGGGTCCTAAATCATTCATAATGACTTGTGAATTTATAATCATTTCCAGCTTTCTACAAATTCAGAATGCCTACCTCCCATATTTTATCCGAATCATTGAAAGAAATTGTTTGGGTTGAGAAAATCAAGGCAAATTCTCTCTAGCTTTCCATGGACCCATTGCATGTATTTCTTCAAGAACTAACTACAGGATCATTTCACCACCTTTTTCCATGTTACCAGCTAAGCTGTTTAGAGAACACTTTGTAACATGTAGACATCACATGGTATCTATCTACTACCTTTTTTTTTGGTCCACCAGAGTAGGAAAAAGATGTGAATCTGATGTGACCTATTAATGAACTCATGCTAACTCCTAGTAGAAACTGTTAACTGTCCTGGTCCTCATCATATTTCCATATTTTGGAGTCTGTCATCGGTGTGTGTTCACTGTCCTCTGATAAGTGCAGTTTCCATCCTTATCATTTTTGGAACTAAGACATTTGGTGACTAAGACTAAGACACTGCAGTCCTCCAGCTCCTCTCCTCATCTTCCCATTTCCTCACTGGAGTACCTCACACTTGCATTTTTCTTAGTTGCAGGGAATGACATTCCCTCTGACAGAATTACACATTCTCGTTTAAAGAACAAGATATTCTGTTAAAATTTATTAAAACACTGGAGGTTTTAATTCCCTCCTGCTAGTGTCTATAGCATAATATTCATTCCAGAGAACATTCTCAACAGAGAAGATGGGGATCAGATGGGGATCAAATAAAGTATATGAGCTTTTACCATCCCTCTGTTATATTCAACTCTAAATTGTGGGCTTAATGCTAGCCTATAGCTCTTCAAAATTCACAGTTAGGAGAATGAAAAGCAAGCTAGGAGAAAATATTTTCAAATAACGTATATGATAAAGGACTTATATCTGGAATATAAAAGAACAATGAAAAGGCAATTATAGGAAAATAACCCAGTTAAAAATGGGTAAAAGGGGCAGGGGGAGGGAGTGGGATGGATTGGAAATTTGGGGTTAATAGATGCAAACTATTGTTTTTGGAATGGATTAGCAATGAGATCCTGATGTGTAGCACTGGGAACTATGTCTAATCACTTATGATGGAGCGTGATAATGTGAAAAAAATAAAGAATGTACACATATATGTGTAACTGGGTCACCATGCTGCACAGTAGAAAATTGACAGAACACTGTAAACCAGCTATAATGGAAAAAAATAAAAATCATTATACAAACTAAAAAAAAAAAGAAAAAAAGAAAAAAAATGGGTAAAAGATTTGAAGAGTCACTTTACCAAAGAAATATATGGATAGCAAATAAGCATATGAAATTATGCTAATCATTAGTCCTTAGGGAAATGCAGATTAAAAGTATATGAGGTATCAGTGCACATTTATTAGAAATGCTTAAAGAAAAACACTGATCATACCAAATGTGGCCAAGGAGGTGGAGAAACTTGAAGTCTAGTACAAAGCTGTGGAAATGTCAAATGGTTCAACCACTTAGGAAAACAGCTCAGCAGTTTCTCATACAGTTCAACATACCCTTAGTATACAAACCTAGCAAGTAAGTACTTACTATAGACAAACTAACAGCTACATCACACAAAAAACTGAATGGGAGGGTTTATAGTAGTTTTATATGTAATTGCCAATAACTGAAAACAAGCCAAAAGGCTCTCAACTGTGGTCTAATCATGCAATCAAATACCACACAGCAATAAAAAGAATAGACTCTTGATACACTATTGTAACAAGGATGAGTCCTATATATAGTGCTAGGGAAAAAAAAAAACAGTACAACTCCTATGTAATTTCACATATATAATATTCTTTAAAAGGCATAACCATTAGAACAGAATAGATAGGTGGTTGCCAGTGATTGGATAGTGAGGGAGTGATTGATTACGAGGTAAGGGAGTATTCTTTTGGGTGATGGAACTGTTCTGTGACTTGATTGTGGTGGTAGTTACACATGATCAAGTGTGTTTGTTGAGTCACAGAATCATAACTATAAAAGATGTTTTTCTGGATGTAAATTAAACCTGAATTTTAGAAAAGTGGATTATAACTTCGTAGTTGTTGTTACTCAAATACATTTCATTTTTAAAAAACAAAGCCATTTTAATTTTCCAAGCATGTGGTGAGCTTTAACCAAAAATATCACAAGTAATAGCTGGATAAAACCTCCATACTACTATTCACACAGCGAAGACATGGAGACAACCTAAATGTCCATCTACGGATGAATGAATTAAGAAGATGTGGTACATATACACAATGGAATACTATTAAGCCATGAAAAAACCAAAACAATACCATTTGCAACAACATGGATGCAACTAAAGACTCTTATGCTAAGTGAAATGAGTCAGAAAGAGACCGACAAATAATACCTTATGATATCACTTATATGTGGAATCTAAAATGTAGCACCAATAAACCTATCTATGAAACAGAAACAAACTCGCAGATGTGGAGAACAGACTTGTGGTTGCCAAGGGGGAGGAGGAGGGAGTGAGATGGTCTAGGAGTTTGGAGTTAGTAGAAGCAAACTATTACATTTAGAATAGATAAGCAATGAAGTCCTACTGTATAGCACAGGGAACCATATCCAATCTCTTATGATAGACCATGATGAAATATGAGAAAAAGAATGTATATATATGTATGACTGGGTTGCTTTGATATATGGTAGAAACTGACACAACATTGTAAATCAACTATATTTTAATAAAAATATTAAAAAAAACCCCAAAAGACAACAACAAAAAACTTTAAGACTGACCATTTGGAACTTTTTCCAAGCTCTCCCTCAAGGACTTCTCTCTCCTCAGAGTTTTCCTGGGTAGATCTAATTGTAGCCTCCAGGATTATAGTCACCTGTTAAGAATGGCTCAGAATCTTTACTGTTTCTCCCTTAGGTTAATATAACACCAACCTGTTAGAACATTTCTCGATTTTTTTTTTCAAATGACCTTGAACCCTAGTCTAGTTTAATGTTTGGGAAGGGATCAGCAATGATGAAATACATGCAAATTAAATATGTCTGGAATGACCACATTTTCCTGGTACTTTATGGAATCATGAGGTTACAAAAACCACTAGTCCAGATCAAATTTTCCTTGTTTGTCAATGAATATGGAATGAGGGGTGGAATCATAGAATCACAGAATGTTCAGGCTGGAAGACTCCTAAGAATTCATCTAGTCCAATTTTTTTATTTTACAGAATCAAAAGCTTCATTGCCTGTTGGCCATTATCTGGTAACTTCAGGCACTCTCTGAACTCAAATTCCTTGGTTTCCATCCAGACCCAGGTCTGAGATATGCTGTGCTCCTTGAGAAATGCATTCCACTTGGATAAAGCAAAACAAAAGCCCGGCCACCTATTCTACTAGCAGACAGAAGTATAAATATGCAGTTCTGAGGATGCATCAGCGATCAGCTATGCTGTGGTTCCTTAAAATGAGGCTTATTTAATAAGCCCCTGAGTTTTCCCTTAAGGTCATGCATTTGGGTTCCTTTATGGTTTTTGTTGGTCCCAGTATTTAAAGACTCTTGATTTATTTTATGTATTCTTTTGTTGAAATGTAACTGAAGTTCAGGCTAAATATCCTATATATAGGGAAGTTTGTTTCTTAAACACCTATGTTTAAATCTTTTTTACCTTGTTTGTCCTCAGAAAATGTCTGTGAAGGTGGTTCAAAGCTCTCTCTCAAAAAAAGAAAAAGTGCAGTTGGGTTTTCTGCTGCCCTTGGCTTCTCAAAAATAAAGTTTGTGGCAAAACTACAGAACCGCCAAGGTTTGGAGTTTTCACTACTGAGGATGATTGGGTGATATTTGAGAAGGTTTCCTTAGCTGGAGGAAACAAGTCCACAGCTCAGTTGTTTATTTCCCTTCCTCTCCAAGCATTTACTTGGAGAAGCTTCTGGGTCCTTAGTGTATTTACCTTTTGGATGAATTCCCTTGCAATGATATTTCCCAAACAAGAATCGTTGCTTTTAATTTTCACCTCTTTCTTCACAGCCAAATGCAGGAGGTTAATTCCATTCATGCTGTCCTTCTTCTCTCCTTTGGGTACCATCTAAGTCATTCTTCCTGGGCATGAATTTCTCCTTGGAGTGAATTGTCTAAATCTCCAGTATATGAGACCTCTGTTTGCTGTGAAAAAAAAAAATATGTATTTTTGCTTCTGGGATATTAGCTAAAGAGTTACAGTGATTGAGGCTCACTGTTTTCACTGTGTTTTTCTTGATCTTCATATTTTGAGACTGTGAATAGCCTCCTGTTTGACTGGAAAAACTCTCATTAGAGCATGCATGGGGGCCTGGGTAGGGCTTGTAGGAAGAGCACTAGTATTTATCAGCACTTTGTAAAGCTGGCTGATCATTTCCTCTTCTGAGCTCGCTTTTGGGGCTTTTGGAATATGACCTTGCCACACTTTTCTAACTCCTCTTCTGCTGTGGTCCTGCTGTGAGCTATTTGTCAGGCCCTGTGGAATGTAAATATCCATGTCCAGTGGGCAGCCCTTGTGAATAGTTCCTGCCATTATCTGTCACCCAGGTCCTGCCAAGACCCTATCTCACTCCCCACAATCATCTTCCCTACACATGTGCTGAGTTTTGACAAGGGGCCAGATTAATTTGATAGGGAAATGGGAGGTAAGAAATACTTGGAGATTTCATTATTATTATTATTATTATTATTATTATTATTATTATTAGTAGTAGTAGTAGTAGTAGTAGTTGTTGTTATTTTTAGGGTCACAGAGTGGCATATGGAAGTTCCCAGACTAGGGGTTGAATCTGAGCTGCAGCTGCCAGCCTACAGGCATGGCAATGCAGGATCGCAGACATATCTGTGAACTATGCCGCAGCTCACAGCAACGCTGGATCCTTAACCCACTGAGCAAGGCCAGGGATTGAACCCACATCCTCATGGATACCGTCAGATTCTTAACCCACTGAGCCACTACAGGAACTCTGAAATACAGTAGAGAGATTTTAACAGTAGTCATCTAGAGACACTCAATCTGCTATTGCTCTCTGACCTCCAGAAGAGTCTCTAAGGGCAAAGCTGGGAGAGCTGATGAGGGCTCCTTCATTGGTAGGATGCTCCCTGGCTGGAAGCCTTGGCTCTGAGCTGCCTGAAGGTAGCCTTGTTCCAGAGCCACCTGAAGGTAGCATTGTTCCAGAACCTGCTCTTGTGCTGCATGTGGCCTTCTGTGTTCATTCAACCTCTATCCTGGCCATCCCATGGCATTAGAAGTGTTGGGGCCCTTCTGGTTCATGGTGCTCATGAATAAGCCTCCCAAATCATAGAACTGGATAGGTTACCATCAAGAGAACAAGCTTTTGCACTATTTATCCAATTCTCAAAGTTGCTTGACTACATATTGACTCAGTCCAAGGAAAAATGAAAGTAGAACAAGAAGTGGTTCATTTGACATTTAGAAATTAAAAAAGTGAAATTTAAAGTTAAAAAGTAGCTGAAAAAAGGACATACTGAACTTCTTTGCAGAACAGATGCTGACTCACAGACATTGAAAAACTTATGGTCATCGGAGGAGACAGTTTGGGGGGTGAGGGGATGTGTTATGGGGCTTGTGTTGCGGGATGGAAATCCTGTGAAATTGGATTGATATGATCATTATACAACTACAGGTGTGATAAGTTCATTTGAGTAATAAAAAAGGAAAAAAATATTGTCATGCTGGTCTTCCTTCCCACCTCCTTATGAAAGAAGGAGTAACATTGATACGATAGCAGCCCAGGCTTGAATGCAAGAACTCCTAATGAAAATCGCGGGTTCCAGGCTGAGCCTCTGGGAGCATCTTGAGTGGCTCAGACCCAGGCTTTCGAGGCAGGCGACGGACACTCTGGTACTTACTTTGCAGTGGAAGATCTGGAAAAAGCATTGGTTACATATTTGTAACCCTTGGCTAATGAGTCCCAGTCGGCGGAGGCTGAGCTGAACACCACACAGGCAGCAGACCATCAGCTCGCTTCCCGCGGATTCAAAGAAGATGTCAGTGGAATCAGGACTTATTTCTTCATGGAACCTGGCAGCTAATTTCTCCCTTAATTAGTTACAACACCGTTAATACAAAACAAAGGATTTTGTTATTTCTTAAACAGAATGATGGTGCTGGAATCTTAGAATTTATTTTCCAAGTGTGTCATTAAGCATTTTCTAAAAAACAAGCTCAAAGATTAGAACCCTCAGAGATTTTCTAGAGGAGACTGTCATCACCGGTGCTTTAGGATTTCTTGAAGGAGGTGTGATGACAGAAGGATATGCTCTAGCTCCCGCAAGTCCTGACCCTATGTTATAATAACTAAAATTATGTTATCATCGTTAGTTATTGTTACTGCTATAATTTCTACCAGTGCAAAAAATCAGTATTTTGAAGTTTTCAGTTTGGATATATAGAATCTTCAGAGGAGGTCCTTACTACAACTAGAGGAAAGAAAAAAGAGGTTCATAGGGTAAAATTTCAGAATACTACTGCTTGGAAGGGCTCGGGGAGGCTTTTAGTCTAGCAGTTTCTAAATTGTGTCCATAGAACAGTAGTTCTGAGAAATGATATTTGAAAACAGGGTTCAGAGAGCAAATATATTTGGGAAACATGGACCTCTATTTCTCCTCACAGTGAAGCTTAAAATATTCATAATCCCTGAAGAGTCCTAAAGTGAAAAAAAAAGTGCCTGTGTTTTAATGTAGAATTTCCCACTTTTATTTGATTATACAATTGCTCAATATCTCTTGCCTCATTCCCCCCTCCTTTTTTTTTTTTTAAACGCTAATGGAGTCTTAAATGTGCACAGCTAGTTGGTGGCAAACCCTGATCTCATGATTCTCAGCCTCCAAACCATTACATAACTTGCTAAGTTTTGTGACTTACTCCCTCCATGACTCACGACTGAGGACTTGTGACCAGGCCATGTGTCTGTGGTCTGTGCTCTCTAAGATTTTGGTTTGCTAAGTTACTCTCCTGAATCTAATGATGTTTGGGTGATTCTGCAGACTGAGCAGGAGGCCACAGCAGCCTATGCACAGGGCTTATTGAAAGAACTATTGAAAGTATGTCAGAGCTCCTGCATCTGAGAGGGGTTTGGTTCTGCTGCTCACAGGTGAATTCAGGGGAAGACCACATGCGTGTAGCCAAGGCCAGGCCAAGGCAAGTCAGTGAGGAGATGACATGTGCCTTCTGAAAAGTCATGTGTTCTTTTTTCACTTTATTGATTAATCACTTCTCAGTGACTTTTAATAAAAATTCTGCTCTAGAAACTTTTATTCATACTAAAGTGTAAATGACTGATAGGTATAATTAAAGCATTAAATGTAATCCATAGGGATTTACAGTTTAACCTATGCCCCATGCTAAAGAAATAAAACTGAGAGTGCATCTTGAGGTAAGAGAGAGTTGAGGAGAATTTATAGGAGGGTACGTGGAATCTGAAAACCATTTAAAATAGATAAATGTCTAGTCTTTGTTCAAATTTGAATATGCATAGCCTGGGCTCCAAAAATATACATTTCTGGTCTTACCTAATACACATGCCTTGACATTTTATTTAAGACTTCTGATAAGACACCTCTTTTCACAGGATGGAATAGTGTTGGTGGGTGCCTAGGGAGCTGTGTGATTTACTCTTTACACATGACTGCTGTCTTTTGCTACTCAAGAAAGTGGGCAAACATGATCAATGCTGCTCAGTCCTATACGCCCATTCATTCTATAATAGTAGCTGTCATGTACCAGGCCTGGAGTGAGGATCCATAAACACAGAGAGACCTAAGTCATGGCTTTTGCCCTCAAGGAACTTTACTTTCAAGAGGGACTATTAATATGTTCATGTAGACAGATAATGATAACTTGATAATTTTTATAATAGAGGTGTGTACTAGCATTGGTGAAAGTAGAACTTCATGTCAGGATGTTTTGAGCTGCTTTGATAAAGTTAATTCTATCTGATAAGCATATCTGTAGAACTCCAATTTCATGCTATTTTCAGGCCTTTAATCTAGGCTAGAGTCCTGGGTAGTGCTTAAAATATAGATCCTTTGCCTGCAAGATGTGTGTGTGTGTGTGTGTGTGTGTGTGTGTTTGTCTGTGTGTGTATGTGTGTGTGTGAGAGAGAGAGAGAGAGAGAAAGAGATAAAAAGCATTTCCCCTATTATAAATGGCACAAGCTTTTAAGGTGATGCGTATGTTTAGGTTGGGCTGAAATCTTTTGTTATTGAAGAGAGAAGTCACACGTGAACTTGGAAAACTATGGTTTTGAAAGATAAGAATTACTTAGCCAGCCAGCAACTTCTGAATAACATACAATAGAAAAGAAAACCTTTACTTTTTTGTTTAAGCAAAAGGGTAGCATTTAGTGAAGTTACTAGGCCCTGAGATCTCAGTTCTCTTCTTTGAAGCTAATCCATTCAACTAGGATGCCAACATATTAGACATATTAGTCAAGCATATCAGGAAGAACTGACACAGTAGCAGTCATCTTAACTTTCTTCCCTGGGACTTTGTGGAGTATCTCAATTATGTAAAATTCTGGATGGGGTACGCGGATGTGACCAGTGTCCCAGGAATTGTGCAATATTGGGGCAGTACCTCGTCTGTGAGTGTCTTGCTTTACTCTGTGTCCTTCTTTCCATATATTTGCCACCTTGTGAATTCATAGAGTGCAGGGTTAAACAATAGAATTACAGAGCTCTAAATGACATGGACTCTCTGAGAAGCAGCAGTGAAAAAGTTTAATGCTCAGTCTCAGAAGCAGACGTATTTGATTTTGAAATATGGCTCTGTCTTTCACAGCTATGTGACCTATAAAATGCAGAAATTAACACCAAATGCATACTGAGATCACGCAGGCAAGTCCTGTGAATTTTAGAACCTAGCACAGTATAAACGTACAAATAAATGTAAATGATCACTGTAACTAATCTCCTATCCCTCCACTAAAAAATAAATATAAATCAGCAATTTGAAATGACTTGTCCAAAGTCTCATGGTTGCTCAGTACCAGTCAGAATTAGTTTAGTGCTGACTTTATCAGAGCCCAGAGATCTGCACCATGGAATTTCATATTTTAAACCACCCTTCAGCATCCATAAAGTAAGGATTCATTTTGGGTCTTGGTTCCTCTCTTCCTACTGCCATTCACTCATATTATGTCATACTTTTTTCATACATCTTAATAGTTTTGGCATGAAACTTTGAACTCAGCCCTAGTATCCTGTTTTTCAAAGTCTGTTGTCCTCAGAGCCAAACCCACAGGAGTACATTGTGTCATTGCTCAGCTCATATCCTCTGGAATCCTGTTTTCTGTCTATGTCTGTGAGCTTCCCTCTTCTGCATGTTGAGTTTTCTTCTAACAGTTCTCAGTGTGACTCCCTTCTGGAGCCTTATATGTGCAGACAGCCAGCAATGCCCAGGATTGATGTTCCCAGTCCCCACCATTCCTCCCGAACCCTTGACCCATGAGTATATGTGCAGGAAGGTGAAAGCCCAGGCCTCATGCCTCTGGTTGGGACAAACTCTGAGGTGTAGTTTGTATTCCAGAGCTCCCTTTAGGGGTCAGGCTGAAGCCTGACTCTGCCTGAAATCCCACCTTTGCTTGGCTGCTCCCCTTCCTCTGTCCAGCTTCCCTGCTTATGAGTGAGTCCTGCCTCGGGGTCTGCCTGGAACCCCAGACCTAATACACCAAGGCGTGCTTTTGCTGCTGACCTACTGTCTGTAAAAAGAGGCTTACTTGCGACCAAGCTATCTTCTGTTTCACATATGCGTTTTCTCATTCTAGAAACTGTTTATGGAGAGTGGAATGACTTGCTGTTTCAATGAGATCACATATGTAGAAGCTCTTTGTATGCTGTAGGAGTTATAGAAATATGAGTTATTATAACCCAAATTTGATTCCATTTGCTGCAATTTTGAATTCGGGAAGAGAATTCTGATCTGCAAAGGATATATCATGGTTTTCCTTTCTCAGTTTTCCACTGCACAGGAAGCTTTCATTTTCATTTCTAACACTTTGGTTCCTCTGATGCCTCCCTTGCTGCTGATTGTTTCGGGCTAGAGTTTTCAGAGGAAGGACCTCAGGAACAGATGTTTAGTGCCCCCAGGGTTAGGTGTAGAGTGTGTCATGTAAAGGTTGTAGTTAATACTTTTTCCGTAATTCTTAATATGCCTTTATTCTTTAATTTATGATCGGTTTTAACATATGAAAGTATGTTGCAGTATATAGTACTTCATTATAATTGATTGGTTTCCTTTCATGTTCAGTTGAGAGGCTAATTTAGTCCTTAATTTGAAATGACCTGTGAACAAGGGAAAACAAGCTTACTACAACAAGGATATTTCTCTGTTACATGTATCCATATAAAACATTGCCCAGTTGTTCTTCTTAATGCCCTCATTTAATGATTGCCAAAGCAAATACTTTTCTGTTAAAAAGTTCAAAGGACATTAGAAGTTTGTTTTTCCCAAGGATTCTCTGTGATTTCTGCAGCATCTTAAGCCCCTTTGTCATTGCATTCGTAGCGGTTTCACTGGGATGGAGGGGTGGGCTGAAAGCTCTCCCCTTGCAGGCATTACTGGGCCAGCCCCTGTCCTCTAGTCCCCAAACCTGCCATGGTTTTCTGAATAATAAATGTGCCCTTTAGCAGCCTTGGCAGGAGTGGATGCTGAAACCCCAAACCAGTCATTTTTTCTTCTATATGATATTGATTCTAATACTTGCAACCAATAGAAGGTTGTGCCTTCTACTCCCAGCCTTCCACTTTGCTCTTCCTTGGCCCTAACCAAGAGCTTCAGGTGGCAGAGATTCTAATAGGTGAATTTTAGTGTAACTACTTCTTTTCCCAGATGGTCCACTTCAGGATTTACCTCCAGTTTAGAGTTGGTTGTGAGAGACTTACAGACCACAAAAAAAGCTGGGGAACCATGACAAGACGCCATTGCCTTGGAGGTCCCAGGCAGAAGCCCCAGGAATGCCTGGCTACATAGATTTGGGTGGAGAGCCCACTAAGGCTGCAAGGGACACTTAGCACATGAGAGGCTCCCAGCCCAGTGCAATAGGCTTTTCTTTCTTTCCCAGTGTTTATCCAGTTGTAAACTCTGTGCTCTTATTTGAACAATTGTTAGACTTGTTCCCATAAACCAAAATGCATGGTTCCTGTGAAATTCATTTGGCATCAATTAAAAAAATTTTTTTTTAATGTATAATTGTTACATTGTTAAAAATATGAAGATTTAAATGATTCTATTTATGACAACCCTAGTTCATCTTTTCTCTCATTTTGAGCTTATAATTCTGGCTTTAAATCCCAGATCAGTGTACCTCTTCAAAACGTACAGTGTCTGTCTGTGCCTGAGTAGCTCAGAATAATTTTTTCAGTATAATGGTGGATGTCCTTATTTCCTCCAAAGAACTGTAAGACCTCAGTGTGTATCTTGCTGCTGAACTACAGATCCTTAAAAGCCAGTTTTGGTTTGCTGTGACTTATCTGAGGTTTTTTCCACTGCCTCCACTCCATCCTTATTTTGTAGATATTCTCAGAAGTGGATGTTTTAAGGGAATGCAGCATACCACGAACACTTCTCGGATGGGCTTGTCTCACAGCCTCTGGGCATTCTGCAGTCCTCCGAGAAAACTGTTTTTGAATTGCCTGAGTAGATTTTATTGAGTGAGGTTTTGATTTCTTGATGAAGAACCTCATCTTTATATTTACCTTGAGCAATGCAACCGATACACTTTGGACACATGCACAGACTGTAGGCTGTGTGATATTGGTTTTTAGGTAAGTCAGGACTGAAATGTCACGTTTCCCCACAGAGGCATACCTGGCTCCAAGCTCTTGGCACAAAGCTTGATTAATCAATTAGAGAGAGAGGTGGTGGCCAGGGGGCTGCAGTCACTTGTGGACCATTGTGGGAAACCTAAAGCCTTAAGCCAAAATGTAGCCATTTCATCCTTGTTTGCACTTTCTCATCTGAGTTGAAGGAAATTTATAACATGCTTGGTCTAGTTGTCCAAAGCCACATACACATGCCTCAACTATTTCTCATGGTCAGCCTAATGGCATCAGATTGCTGCTTGATTGAAGAGTCAGTAGAAGTTTCTCCTCCTATATGTAGGTCTAGGTTTACATGCTGCATGGAGCTGACTCCAGAGAGACCTTCCCCCTTCTGGATCCTTCTTTTTCTCTATAGGTTTTTCATGGAGACTGGAAAAAATAAGCTTTTCCTCTTGCTCAGCAACATCACTAGCCCACTGCTCTTTCTGCTTAGTGAAGTATTGAGGGAAGCAGAGAGTAAAGATGGGAGGAAGTCCTTAGAGACAGGAAGCCCCATATCTAGTTGAAGTCCCTAGGTGACCTCTCAGCACTAGTGTTTCCTTTGAGAAAGTGAAGGTGCTGGAAACCCTCACACAAGAGAGAAGATGGACAGTGAATAATTATTAGAAAAATGCAAATCAAAACTTCAGTGAGGTGCTATCTCACACTGACCAGAGTGGATATTATTAATGTCTACAAATAACAAATTTTGGAGAGGGTGTGGAGAAAAGGGAACCCTCCTACACCATTGGTGGGGATGTAAGCTGGTACAACCACTACTGAAAACAGTGTGGACGTTCCTCAGAAACTTAAAAATAGGAGTTCCCATTGTAGCTCAGTGGTAACTCCCTGAATAGTATCCGTGAGGTTGCAGATTTGATCCCCGGCCCCCTCAGTGGGTTAAGGATTTGGCATTGCCCCGAGCTGTGGTGTAGGTCACAGATGCGGCTCAGATCCCATATTTCTGTGGCTGTGGCATAGGCCAGCAGCTGCAGCTCTGATTCAGACCCTAACCTGGGAATGTCCATAAACCATAGGTATGGCCCTAAAAACCAACAACAACAATAAAGAAAGCTAAAAATAAAACTACCATATGATCTGACAATCCTCTTCCTGGGCATATATCTGGATAAAACTATAATTCAAAAAGATTCATTCACCTGTATGTTCATTGCACCACTATTCACAAAGGCCAAGACAAGGAAACAACCTAAATATCCATCAATGGATGAATGGCTTAAGAAGATATGGTACATATATACAATGGAATACTACTAAGCCATATAAAAGAACAAAATAATGCCATTTGGGGCAACATGGATGGACCTAGAGTTTCTCATACTAAGTGAAGTAATTCAGAAAGAGAAAGACAAATATCATATTATATCACTTTTATCTGGAATCTAAAGTATGGCACAAATGAACCTATCTACAAAATAGAAACAGACTCACAGACATGGAGAACAGACTTATGATTGCCAAAGGGGAGAGGGGAGGGAGTGGGATGTACTGGGAGTTTGGAGTTCATAGAAGCAAACTATTACATTTAGAATGGATAAATAACAAGACCCTACTGAAGAGCACAGGGACCTATATCTAGTCTCTTGGGATAGACCATGATGGAAGATAATATAAGAAAGGGAAGGCATATATATGTATGACTAGGTCACTTTGCTGTACAGAAGAAATTGGCACAACATTGTAAATCAAATATGCTTTTATTTAAAAAATAAATATGGACAGTGAAGAAAGATATACTTGGATTCACACTCTGGTTCACTATTTATAGCTCTTAGATGTACCACTTTCTCAGCATCTCTAAAATGAGGCAAGTATACCTACTTTGTAAATATTATCAGGATTAAAGATAACATATATAGAATATGAGATTTTCCATTGTGATGGCTATTATTATAATTACCTTCCCCATTATATTTCTGTTAGAAACTGTGTACATTTAAGTGGAATCATATACTCATTTCTTGAAGTGCCTGTCTTTTGGATAACAGAAGTCTCATATCAATACATCTTGTTGTTTTTAATGAAATAAATGCATGCGAAAATGAATCTAAATGCAATTCTTTTGCCTCTATAATATTTGGAGTTTGGTTCAGCCAATATTTTTTCAAGCTTGAGTTATGTTTATTAAGTCTGTTTTGTGCCAGGCGATGTGCCATGTGCTGGGAATACAAGAATGATTGGGTGCCTCTGTCTGCCAAGTGCCATTAATTCTGGTGGGAGGGAGAGACAGACAGAAACAGAACATTTCAATGCAATTTGGTCAGTGCTATGCACAGGATGTGGCAGATAATTTTAGTTGCTTCCCCAGTAACTGTTCCCTCTTTGTAGTTGACAGAAGCCTAATTTTGTTCAGGCTAGCAGCTAAATTCTCACCTCCCTAGGCTCCTTTATATGCCAGGTATGGTGGGATGATGGAGATATGATGAGAGGGACACACAGAGAGGTCTGATGGGAATTCCAGTGGAGCTGCTGATAAATACAGATTTTCACAGGGGACACTGCCCGTCCCACCTTCTCCTACTTTGAATATGTGTGTAATGCCCAATAATGCAACAGTCATCTTTTTTAAAAAAGTACATATTTAAGGTGCATATCATGATGTTTTGATATACATATACATAGTGAAGTGATTAATACAGTCAAGTTGATTAACATATCCATATCCTTACACAGTAGCTATAATTATATTTTGTTGTCAGAGCACCTGAAATATATCCTCTTAGCAAACTTACAGGGTATATTACACTCTCATTAGCTATAGTCATCATGCTGGACATTAGATCTGTAGACTTGCTCATCCTACGTAACTACACATTTGTACTCTTTGACCAATGTCTCCCTGGCCACCCCACCCCACTTCCTGCCCCTGGTACATACCATTCTACTCTCTGCTTCTATGTAGATTATACATATAGGTAAGATCATGCAGTAGTTTCCTGTGTCTGGATTATTTCACTTATCTTAATGTCCCCCACGTTCATCTATTTTGTTGCAAATGGCAATATTTCCTTCCTTTTTAGGGCTGAATATTATATTGTATATACATGTATATATCACAACTTCTTTATTCATTTTTCCACTAGTTAGCAAATATTTGTGACCATAAAAGAGACAAGTGTAAGGGTAAATGTAAGGGAATTCCAGAGGTGGTAGCCCTGATGTCATTGAGCTCCTAAAACCATGTCAGCTGCCTCTAAATCCTAAATCTCATTATGTGAGAAAAGTACATCTGTGTCTCTTGGAGCTGCTGTAAAGTAAGTTTTCTCTTGCTTGCAACCAAAGACATTCCTAAACCAGACAACTCCCATGAGTGTGAGGATGAGGAGGATACTTAGTAGCTGAGAGGAAGTGATATGGCTCCAGGCAGAAAATCTGCCATCTATTGCACAGGAAAAGTTCTTCGCAAAAAACAAACAAACAAAAAACCAAAAAACCAAAAAAACCCTCCCTTGTCCTTGAAAAGATTCTCATCTGCCACCTAAACTTTGGAACACTACACAGCTGCAATCAAGAGAGACAAGAAACTTGGATGGACCTGCCTCCCGAGAGGTTCCATTCAGTTTGAGGCATGTTTCACTAGAGTCTTCCATGAGCTAAAGGCAGTCTGTAAGCAAGGGCCAAACTAGTCACAATGTCACCAGAGCGACCTCGTGTACTGAGGGACCTACATCAGGAACACAACACATGGTTTCCTCTGACTTAGATCACACCAGAGCTGTCCATCCATCGTCTACATTTCAGGTTAAACCCTTGCCATGTTTTTGGGAAACAGAAACCCTGACGGCGGCCAGATTCACAGATATGCAGTGGCCAAGACTAACAGACTAGTAGACAGTCTTTTTGTGGCCCTCACAACTCCCAATAGAGATACCTGCTTTTTCCAGTAATTCACTTTTCTCTCTGTCTCACCCTTTTCTTTCTCAGACACACAAAATTTGAGAGTCTCGCAGGTGGTTTTGGGGAAAAATAACTGCTTCTTCTCAAACCTGCCATTGGAATACACATTCCTTTTCCCTCCCTTCCTCTCACAGACCCCTGGGCCTGCCATGGCTCCATCTCTGGGAGACCAGGATCCTGCAGCCTTGTTCTTCAAGTCCCATACCTTCCAGAAGTGCTGCTGGCAACTTAGGCTGTTGGCATTTACATTCTTCTAAGTAGCTTGGCAAGTAGGATTCTTTGCCTCTCTGCTTTAAAAGCCTGGCTTTTAGTTTCTGGGCTGAAGGGAGCATTCATCATTGTGCTGATGAGCCCACAGACCTCAGGGAAAGCTTCTACTCCTTCCACCATGCCTGCTGTGATCACCAAGGTTTTACTCAAGGTGCAGGACAAACCACCATGGAGTGAGCTGATTTGAACTGGAGCCCCATTTGTGGGGAGCTGGGGCAGGAGAAGTTGGGTGCCCTTAAGGCATGAGCTGGATGGAAGGGCCAGAAGAGGAGACTGGGGACCCTTGAAGATGCTGTGTCTATGATCAAAAATAAGGTCAGACACAGCTTGAGCTCCCAGGTTTAGTTTTAATGGATAGGAGGCAGGTGAGGAAACTAAGGACCACAAAGCAATCCTCTTAAAGCTAGTCTGGATGTTGTCAAAAATTAAAATAACCATTGTGATAGAAGGCAAGTGACGTGTGACATTCAGAAGAGATGAGGCATGTGTTAAAAACTGGTTTTGTCTTTGGGTTTCCAAAGGCCCTTAAATAAATGGAAACTGCCCCTGATGAAGATGTATAATCTGCTTCTTCCCTAAATTTACTTTTTATATCTTTCTGTGTTTTAGTTTCTTCACTGGTAACTTGGAGGTAAATATATATATTCTTCTAGGTGTTGTTTTGAAGCTCATATGAATTGATGTTGTTGAAGGAACTTTATAATCTCACAAGCTAATTTCTTTTTTCTTTCTTCCCTCCCTTCCCTCCTCTCTCCCCTCCCCTCTCCCCTCCCTCTCCTTCCCTCCCTTCCTTCCTTCACTTTCCTTTCTCTCTCTCTCTGCTTATCCTCTCCCTCTCCCTCCATTCCACCAGAATAGATGATCAGGAACCAGACCCAAATCAGAAGTCAGTCAAATAGAAAGAGGCAGAAAGGCAAAGCCTAGGGAGACATAAGTCAATGCCTCCTTCCAGACATTATACTGTTAGGGTGGAGAGGGAGCATATCTGCTTAAAACCCTAGCCTGTGATGTATTTTTGGTTACTTTTGTTTTTTCTAGGTTTTATGCTTTAAAGCAAACCAATTCTCTGCTCTCAAACTCCACAGGATAAACACACATTATGTATTTCCCTCTTCTTTAGAAGGGAGACTAGAATCCAGACTTGAGAATAAAGACAACTGGACATCAGAGAATGGGCAGATGCATTTTATGGGAAAGCCAAGGTTATATATACCCAGAAATTAATTTTAGGGCTTTAGAGGATAAGGGCACCTGGCTCTAACATTCATCTACTTCTACTTCTAGGCACACAGAGACTGCAATCCCATGCCCTTTGAACTTAGGCAGTGACTAGAGGTGGCCAGTGAAACATGAGCAGCAGTGACATGTATCACTTATTGTCCCTGGGACTGGGGTGGGACTCTCCTGCTCTCTCTCACCACTGTATTGACGACCAAAGGGGGCTATGTCCTTGGATCGTACAAGTCAGGGGAGCAGAGAGACCCTGCAAGTTTGGATTGCAGTATCACCACAGGAGGGACAGGTGCCTTGAAAGTATCCCAGACTGCAGAGTATTTGGAGGATAAGCAAGTAGTCATCCTTTGTGGTACACAGTGGTGTGGCAAAGCAGCATGACGGCCTATGCTGAACACTACAGGGCATGTGTAGAGAAGACTTTAGCTCTTCCCTAGATGGCTTTCCTTACTCTCTGCTTAATTCTCAGCAGCCAAACCACTGCAGAGTGTCCCACTTCTCTTTTGTTTTTCTTCTGTGCTAAACCCAGAGTAGCAGCTGTTTGGAGGGCTGCAGATGCTGGAATTAATGGGGAGCATGGCTGCTCCTCTTCCCTTCAGAATTAGTCTTATCACATAAGACCACACTGGTGGTCTCCACAGATGTAAGGCAAGTGTTCTCAGGTGCTTCCCCCATTCTGCATGTACCCTACTGGTCTCCATTCCAACCAACTCATAGAGGGGAACCACGGACCCCTCACAGAGCCAGGAGGTATTGTAACACTTCAGGAGGCCTAGATTCCTCCTTGGAAACTGGCAGACCTGATGTGTGGCACCACCCAGAGACCTAGCTGTTGCCGAACTGATGTAGCCACAAGCAAAGATAATCTGCAGATCTATTTCCTGGAAGGGATGATGAATGTGGTTTTCTTTGCTTTCTTTTCTCCAAGAGTTTGAAAATAGTATATCTCAAGTGACTTAGAAAGTGACAGTGTACCTAAAAGGTAGTTTAAGTTATTCCTGTGTTTGCTTACCTTTATGTCTTCATTTTGCCTTTTTATCAATTATACTCCATCCCTGAGAATTTTAGAATTTATATCATTGCTTCAAATGTGAATGTTATTTTGATTTTTATTTAATTGGTATATAATCATAGTTAATGTAATTTTCCATAGAATACATTTTTGTGGTTGCCAAGGGGGAGGGTGAGGGAGTGGGATGGATTGGAAGTTCGGGGTTAATAGATGCAAACTATTGCCTTTGGAATGGATAAGCAATGATGTCCTGCTCTATAGCACTGGGAACTATTTCTAGTCATTTATGATGGAGCATGATAATGGGAGAAAAAAGATTGTATACATGTATGGATAACTGGGTCACCTTGCTGTACAGTAGAAAATTGACAGAATACTGTAAACCAGCTATAATGGAAGAAATAAAAATCATTATTAAAAAAGAAAACATATGGCAGTATTTAAAAGCTATGTAAAATGTCAGGAGTTCCCGTCGTGGCTCGGTGGTTAGTTAACCTGACAGCATCCATGAGGATGCTGGTTCAATCCCTGGTCTCGCTCAAAGGGTTAAGGATCCAGTGATGCCATGAACTGTGGTGTAGATTGCAGAGGCGGCTCGGATGTCACATTGCTGTGGCTCTGGCGTAGGCTGGTGGCTACACTTCCGATTGGATCCTTAGCCTGGCATGCTCCATATGCCACGGGTGTGGCCCTAAAAGACAAAAGACAAAAAAAAAAGCTATGTAAAATGCTCAAATTTGTGCACTGATTAATAGAGTTAGAATTTTAAAACTATCCAAATCTAAAAATGGAGTTTTTAAAATATGCTACTAAAATATATCTTCCCAGGAAAAGTTCGTCTGTTTACTATCTTTTTTTTTTTTTTTTGGTTGTTACTTGTACAAAAGGGCTAATGATAAGAAAAAGTGTTAGAGTATCTAAGCCATTAGCTGTTAACAAGTATTGATGGTCATAAAATTAGGTAAAAATATAGACATACTTTACTAAAATCATCTATAATTTCATATTCATATTAATGTCAGAAATGGAAAAATTTTGCCAGGTTTGCATTGTACAAATTTACTCCATTTAATAGGTTTTAAAGATTTTTGTTTCTTCTTACTAAATTGCATTTTTTTGTTGTTTATGGTACAAACTCTTAGCTCTACATTTATGAATGGGAGAAAAAAATTAACTGGAAATCAAAGGACAGTGACCATTCTGAAGTTGAGTATAACAAGTTACAATTTCCACTAGGTGTGATAATCCAATATTGATTGTGACGATAACCATACCTACTGTGGTAGTGTTTAGATGAATCTTTTTTTAAATTGAATTGGGAGAAATAAATGCATATCTTGGTGTCCAGTCCTCATTTACTCAAATTTCATCTTTGCAAATTCAATCATGCCTCTTTAGGGTAAATTCCAAGTGAAAATTTAATACAGATAGCAAGTTAAAAATACAGATTTGGGGCAAACTCTACCCTTAGCTTTGCTCAAACAGCCTTCATGACTTTGATAGGAAACCTTGCCAGCACATGTGTAGCCAAGATTTGTCTGATGTTGCTGGATCTGAATGATCGTCATGTACAGAATTGGAAATTTCTTGGTCTATTAATGAACCTTCAAATTATTCACCACAGGTATCTTTTTGCCTGGGGCTTCTGGTTGAGACTATGGAAGCCCAAAGAGACCCTGAAATCTGTGAAACGAAGCACCCAATCCCTTAGGCTACAGGAGAGTCAAGGTACAATGGCAGATTATGTCTCAACTACTTTTTACCTTTACAGAGTTTGCTAAGATTAGCACTGTCTGAAGTCTCTAAAGGAAGGATTACCCAGCTTGTCTCAGTAGGGGGAATTAGTCTTGAAACTGGGAACTTTGGAGGTAGCCAAGACAGGGGGAGGTGGGGTGGGAGCATGAAATTAAAGGTTCTCATATATGTAGCTATTCTTATCCCTGCTCTTATATCTCCTTACACAGATGATTCTTCATGGAATTCTTTCTTCCACTGGTTTATTTTTCAGTATCATAGACTGAAATGCTGGTTGAAAACTTATTAGTAATAAGCTGCCAACAAGCCTTTGAAGTAATACTCTTATTAAGAGATTCAAAAAGACTCCATTGACCTATGGCATTGAGCATTACTGCTGAATTGGAATAACATATTTAAAGTAAGTGTTCCTTGGAAGACTGACCTAAGAAAACATTTGTACAGTTAATGTCAGAAAATATTTTGCCTATATTCTCTTCTAGGAGTTTTGTGGTGTCTTGTCTTATGTTTAAAGTCTTTAAGCCATTTTGAGTTTATTTTTGTGCATGGAGTAAGGGTGTGTTCCAGTTTCACTGATTTACATGCAGCTGTCCAGTTTTCCCAGCACCACTTGTCTTTTTCCCATTTTATATTCTCGCCTCCTTTGTCAAAGATTAATTGACCATAGGTGTATAGCTTTATTTCTGGGCTCTCTATTCTTTCATTGGTCCATATATCTGATTTTTTACCAGTACCACACTATCTTGATTACTGTAGCTTTGTAATACTGTCTGAAGCCTGAGAGAGTTATGCCTTCTACTTGTTTTTTTTTCCTCAGAACTGCTTTGGCAATTCTGTATCTTTTATGCCTCCATATAAATTTTTGGATTGTTTGTTTTCGTTCTGTGAAAAATGTCATGGGTAATTTGATAGTGATTGCATTAAATCTGTAGATTATTTGGGTGGTATGGCCATTTTAACAATATTAATTCTTCCAGTACAGGAGCATGCAATATCTTTCGATTTCTTTGAATCCTCTTTAATTTCCTCTATTAATGTTTCATAGTTCTCAGCATATAAGAATTTAACCTCCTTGGTCAGTTTTATTCCTAGGTACTTAATTTTTAGGGTGTGATTATAAAAAGTATTGTATTTTATATTCCTTTTTCTAATATTTCATTGTTAGTATACAGAATGCTGGCAATTTCTGAATGTTAATCTTGTATCCTGCCTCTTTGCTGAATTAATTGATCAGTTCCAGTAGTTTTTGTGGGGGTCCTTAGGGTTCTCTCTATTAGTATCATGTCAGCTGCATATAGTGACAGTTTTACCTCTTCTCTTCCAATTTGGATACCTTTTAGTTCTTTTGTTTTTCTGATTGCTGTGGTGAGGACTTCCAATTCTATGTTGAATAACAGTGGTAAGAGTGGACATTCTTGTCTTGTTCCATATTTTAGCAGAAGGGCTTCAGCTTTTCTCCATTGAGTATTATATTTGCTGTGGGTTTGTCATAAATGGCTTTGATTATGTTAAGATATATTCCCTCTATACTTACTTTGGTAAGAATTTTTAATCATGAATGGATGCTGGATATTGTCAAATGTCATTTATGCTTCTCTTGGGATAATCATGTGGTTTTTGACTTTTCTTTTGTTAATGTGGTGTATGACATTGATGGATTTGCATACGTTGAATCATCCTTTTGAACCTGCAATGAATCCCACTTGGTTGTGGTGTATGATATTTTTTATATGTTGTTGGATTCATTTGGCTAAATTTTTTTGAGAATTTTTACATTTACATTCATCAAAGACATTGGCCTATAATTTTCTTTTTTGGTAGTATCTTTGGTTTTGGTATGGGGATGATGGTGGCTTCATAGAATGTCTTAGAGAGTTTTCCTTCTTCTTCAACTTTTTGAAAAGTTTAAGAAGGATGGGTATAAGTTCTTCCTTGTATGTTTGGTGGAATTCCTCTTTGAAGTCATCTGATCCTGGACTTTTGTTTGTAAGGACTGTTTTTATTATATATTAAATTTCATTTCTAGTCATTGGAATTGTTCAAATAATCTATTTCTTTTTGATTCAGTTTTGTGGGCTCTAAGTCTCTAGAAAGCTGTCAGTTTCTTCCAGGTTATCAAATTTGTTGGCACATAATTGCTCATAGTATTTCTTTCCTGCTCTCTCTCTCTCTCTTTTTTTTTTTGTATTTCTGCAATATCCGTTGAGACTTCTCCTTTTTCATTTCTTATTTCGTTATTTGGGTCCTCTCTCTCTTTTTCTTGGTGAGTCTGGTCAGAGGTTTTTCAGTTTTGTTTGCCCTTTCAAAGAACCAGCTCTCTGTTTTACTGATTTTCTTCTATTGTTTTTTGAGTCTCTATTTTATTGATTTCCTCTCTGATCTTTAAGATTTCCTTCCTTCTGCTGACTTTAGGTTTTGCGTGTTCTTTTTTTTTTTTTGTAATTCTTTTAGGTAGTAGGTTAAGTTGTTGTTTTGGTATTTTTCATAGTTTTTGAGGAAGGCCTGTATCACTATGAACTTCTCTCAAGGAAGTGCTTTTGTGGCATCCCATAGATTTTAAATGGTTGTCTCCCATGGCACATAATCAAACTTAGAAGCTTTTGCACAGCAAAGGAAGCAATTAAAAAATGAAAAGACAACCTGTGGAATGGGAAAAAAATCTTTGTGAATGACACAACCAAGAAGTGCTTACTCTCCAAAATACATAAAGAATGCATACAACTCAACAGAAAAACAACTACAAAACAAAACCAAACAACCCAATCAAAAAATGGGCAGAAGACCTAAATAGACATCTCTGCAAAGAAGACATACGGGTGGCCAACAGGCACATAAAAAAAATTCTCAACATTACTAATTATTAGAGAAGTGTAAATCAAAGCTACAATGAGGTACCACTTCACACCAATTAGAATGGCTATCATTGATAAATCTACAAATAATAAGTGCTGGAAAGGATGTGGAGAAAAGGGAATCCTCCTACACTGTTGGTGGGAATGTAAATTGGTACAACCACTCTGGAAAACAGTATGGAGGTCCCTCAGAAAACTAAATATATAACTATCATTATGATCCAGCAATGCTACTCCTGAGCATATATCTGAACATGACTTAATTGAAAAAGATACACGTACCTCTATATTCATAGCAGCACTATTCACGACAGCCGAAACATGGAAACAACCTAAGTGTCCATTGACAGTTGAGTGGATTAAGAAGATGTGGTATATATACACAATGGAATACTACTTAGCCATAAAAGGAGCAAAATAATGTCATTTGCATCAACATGAATGGAACTACAAGTTCTCATTCCAAGTGAAGTAAGTCAGAAAGAGAAAGACAAATACCATATGATATCACTTATATCTTGAATCTAAAATATGGCACAAATTAACCTATCACCCCAACAGGAACAAACTAACTAGTGAACATAGAGAACAGACTTGTGGTTTCCAAGGGGGAGAGGGGAGGGAGTGGGATGGACTGGGAGTTTGAGGCTAGTAGATGCAAACTACTACATTTAGAATGGATAAGAAATGAGGTCCTGTTGTATAAGACAGGGAATTATATCCAGTCACTTGTGATAGAACATGATGGAAAATAATATGAGAAAAATAATATGTATACATGTATGTATAATTGGATCACTTTGCTGTAAAGCAGAAATTGTTGGAATGTTGTAAATCAACTGTAATAAAAATTAAATTAAAAAATAAAATGTATCCATTCAGATAGGCTAAGTTATCTAAGTTACTCTTGATAATGACTCTAGAATTTTAGAAGTTTTAAATGTTTTCTTACGTTACCTGTCCATTGTAGGTTTGTTTTTGTATCAGGGAGGGTCAAGGGAAGATCTGCTCATCATCTTCCATCAGGAAACAGGATAGGAGAGGTTACCTGTCCATACTAGCAGATTGTCATGTCAAAAAAGAAAGAAACCAAGGCAGGGCACAGATCATGCACTGATTCTTGGAAGTAATTCTTGGAACTTATTCTTGGAAGTAACACACATTACTTTTGCCACATTTAATTGGCCAAAGTTATTTACATGCCTATACCTAACTTCAAGGGTAGGGGTGTAACTCTACCAACATTTCCCAGAAGAAGATCTAAAAACATTTAGTGAACAATGTTAATGACAACTGCAGTGAACTTTAATTCATGCTAATTTACTTAAACTCAGCAAATGCGGAAATGAATTTTAGTTAGAAGATCATCCCAGTCTTTGGGTCTCACAGAGACATCCAGAGGACACCTAGACTTCAACCTCTACTTCTGGAACATTGGCCTCTTTGTAGGCATGAAAATGTGCTTATATGTGATGTAGCAGAAGAGTTTAAAGGGGCACATCATCAGCCAGTACTCAGAATATCACTCTTCATGGCGGGGGTGGGGTGGCAGTGGGCATGGTGAGAGGGGGCCAGAGAACAAGCATGTACAAGAAGATAATTTAAAAAAAAAAGACTTGAAGTCAGACAAGTTTTAAGCTTTAACTTGGCAACTTACTAGATAAGTAATTATGGGACCATTTTTTATATTCTGAGTTTGAGTTTCCCTGCCCTGAAAGATAAAGAATCAAATGGATCTTACATGTGAAGTAATTTATGACTCATAAGCACAATATTACTGTCATAGAATAAGTTATTTGAGCCCTGGGCATGTCTGAACTCTGTCCAAATTTTAAGGAATCCTTGATTCTGTCTCAGATAATAGAAATGGTATTGGCATGACACCAACACATATAATTTTTATATGTCAGCAACTCTAATTCTCAACCTACAAAATTTAATAGTAATAAAGATAATTCTTTATATTGCTTTACCTAAATATTTCACACCATGACATCCAAAGCCCATATCAGTTGCCATCACTGAACAGAGAAAAAGATTTTAAGAAACAAGTTGAGTAAAAAAATAAAGTGACAGAGAAGATAACAAATCCTGAACAGGAAATGAAACAGAACAGAAAATAAAGCCTCACTGGAGAAAGGCAAAGTAAAAATAATGAGACCAAAATGAAGGTTGTTGTATTTTTACATTGATTTTATATAAGCCTGTACATTATGTACAAAATATCTTCTTTATTATATCACTATATTTAAATATTTAAGGACTCTTTGCTCTTCTAAAAGATAGTATTATGAGCTTTCTAGTTGAAAATTTATGTTCTGGATTTTTTGGGTCATATTTAAAGCTTAAAGTATTTCTTTGCTTCCTTCTTTCCTTCCCTCTCTTCCTGTCTCTTTGTTTCTTTCACATTATTGACTACAGCTTCTATGTTTCAGATAAAATACTGCTATTAGGGAAGTTAATGTTTTTATAATATGTTCCTTTCCCTGGAGGGATGCAAAAGCTGGAGAGAGGGAGAAAGAAATGAGGTAGAGATTATAATACGTGTATGAATAGAATGCAACAAGAAAAAGAAAGTGCCTTGTGGTATTTAGAACCTGAGGGAAACATTCACACATTTCTTACTCTGTAAGAAAGAAAGGTGGGGAAAGAAATTCTCTGTAGAAGAAAGAATTTTTGCTAAATGAGAATTAGCATTAGGCATCTTTAATACCAAGTGATTTAGAGTAACTGAAATGCAGGATGTTTGGGGAAGGGTGAAGTTACAAAGATAGATAGATAGGATCCTGGCCATGGGGGTCTTCATAGGCCATGGCTGAGTAGTTTGTGGTGAATCCTAAGTGGAATTCAAATAGGGTGATAAAAAAAGCCTAACATTTTTATTTATGGAATATTCACATTACCTCCAATTAGAATAAATATTGTACACTTTCAGGGTTATGAATTTGAATTATCATGTTAATCCATTTATTGACATCTAAAACTAACTCCCTATTTTGGCTCATCTATATGATCAAGATTTTCTTCATAAAGTAGCAAATCTCCTGTCCTGATCTTAAAGCCCTTTCGTGAAAGTACCAGTAGGGAATCTAGTCCACATACCCAGTGTTTTAACTCCAAAGGATTTGAGTGTGTTTCATTTCTTGGAGTTGTGCTTTACTCTCATGTAATCGTTACAAACACAGAGACACAGGGAATGTCCTTGAGATTTTTCCATTGTGTAACCCAGTGCTGAAAGCTTTCAAAATGAATGGAGCTGGCATGCAATTTCTTACCCTTTCTTAAACCATCTCAGCATTGCTAACAATCCTAACTACTTTTTTGTTCATTTGGGTTTTTTTTAGAGTCACACCTGTGGCATATGAAAGCTTCCAGGCTAGGGGTCAATTCGGAGCTGCACCTGCCAGCCTCTACTACAGCCAGAGCAACGTGAGATCTGAGCCATGTCTGCCACCTATACCACAGCTCAAGGCAACACCAGATCATTAACCCACAGAGTGAGGCCAGGGATGGGGTCTGCATCCTCCTGTATCCTAGCAGGGTTGTAACCTGCTGAGCCACAGTGGGAACTCCAACAATCCTAAGTACTTAACAAGCTAATTATTGATAGTCAAATAGCCAAAAGTTCTATGGTGTTAGCTTCTGTTAAGTAAGTTCAATTTTTCCCATGTTATGATGACGAGAAATACCTTTGGATAAAACTAAGCATAAACTAATGACCATGATGTAGAACGCATTAGCAAGCTGAAAACATTTTGGTCACTGTAGCTGTAAGCTAAAAAAAAAAAAACCAAGAAAAACCCCTCAGTAATTATATGCTCTTTTTTTTTTGTAATTGTAATGTTTATGCAGGGTTTATAGGTTAGAATATGCTTGTGGTTTATTTAAATTTAATATAAGCTATGGTAATGGGGTATTTTGTTTGAGGATGGAAACAGAATCTTGATTAACTATATGACTAAGACAGTGTATGTACTCTATTCTTTCACTGAAAATGAATAAGATAGGTAGTATCTTCTAAATGAAATAACTAATGATTGTCCTTGCATTCTCATGTCTCTGTGACTCTACATTGGATTCAGTAAAAGGGAAAATAAAAAGCAAAATGTTAAAAATGGCCATTAGATTAAGCCAGTAGAGAGAACACTTGACAGTGAGTATAGGCAGGAGCTGGATAATACTGTAGGATAGCAAGGAAAGAATTAACATAGTTTATTCTTATCTCTATAAGCCCTTTGTTATCTGCTTCCTTATCCTGTTCATGTTAAACCTTGGTTTCTTCTGATCACAGCTGAAATGCAGAATGGATAATTCTTAACATTTGGAATTCTAAGATCTTGGAATCTGGTGTACATAATACATGTGGAAAAATACTTGCCTAGTCAGTTCACTCACTCCCTCAAACCTCCCCGCTGCCCTCCCCTCCCCCACACCTGCCCCTTAGCCCTGAGGAAAGAAGATAAAGACTAAATGAGGAAGAAATTTCTGAGGTGAGATGATTTTTTTCTTTCCCGCGGGGATATTGGCTGAATTCATTACTGATAAGTGTCATGGCCTGTAGCCATGGGGTTTGATAGGCATCAAGCCACTTCTAGGGGAAAAAAAAGAAACTAGCAAAGTGTTGTTTTAGTAGTTGTAGGAGACTAGAGAGACAAATTAGAAACTTTAGGGACTTCTTCAGATGCATAGCTAATTTACCCCATGTGACACTGGCTCAATTCTAGAGAGCCAGCAGAATTGCTCCAATCTGCAGCAGCCTTGGAAATAGTGAAGCAAGTCCAAAAGCTTCAGAAAGGCAAAGTGAAATCTAAGACATACCAGAGAGGGTAGGCCTGCCTTAGTCACTTCATTAGTTTCCCAATCAAGACATATGCTAGATTATTAAGATGCCTAGAATGGGAGGCTGAAGAGCTGGGCTGGAAATTTGTGAATGACAGAGCTGAAAATCCTAAAGAATTTCAGCATCAAGGATAAAGAGACCATTTTGGCTGTCTACCAGTAAGCTTCAGATGACCATTCCCAAGGAAGTGGGCAGAAACAAATGTAAACTGATTCTTATTCTACAATCCAGCTCTAACCCAAGTTGATTACAGATTGGGTAAATGATCAGCCTCTTCTCTGAGTTGCATAACAGAGGAAAGGGGTGGACTCTTTCTAGTGAAAGATAACATCATTCAGATCCTTTTTATTTCTTTTATATTCAATAACATATTGAATATAAAAGTTATATTCAAAATACAATTGAATAAATTAAGTATTACATACTTTAAATTATTACTGACATATAATAAAGTATTACTATATATGCAAAAAGACATGAGAATATGTTGATTATCAAGAAGAAAAGGATAGAATCTGGTAGGAGAGCAATACATGACCCAGCTATCAGAGTTTCTAGCCAAAGTCTTTGAAATAACAATGATTAGTGTATTGCATAAATTAGAGAAGAAGATGGGAAGAATAGATGAAAGCATGAAGAATTTCTTCAGCAAATTATACTCTAAAAAAAAGAGATAACTTATGAATAATCTAGAATAGAAAAATATAATACCCAAAGAAATCAGTGAGTATTCTTAAGGGTAGATTACAAAGATAAGTATATAGTACATGTGAATTGAAAAACAAGTCAGTAAAAAAATACAAAACTAAGTATATAGAAAACATTATAAAAAAGTGAATAATGATATGTAGCGTGATCTAAGGTATAATATGTATGTAATGGATGTCACAGAAGGAAAAAGAGAGAAAATGGAGGAAATTACTATGCACATTTTTCAAAACCAGTGAAAGATATCAGGTGAGAGATATAGGAAAGTCTGGGAATCTCAAGTTGAAGATAAAGCCATACCTGTGTACATTATAAAATTTTCTGAAAATCAAGTACAAAGAGAAAAAACTGTAAAATCAGTGCATTTAAAAAATTACCAAAACTGACATCTAACCACTCAACAGAAATAATGGAATTAGAAGACAATAAAATATCTTTAAAATATTGAAAGAAAATAACTGCCAATTTTATACAGAAGATTATCCTTCAAAAATGAAGATATAGTAGTTCTGGTCGTGGTGCAGTGGAAATGAATCCAACCAGGGATTGAATCCCGCAGGAGGTTGCAGGTTTGATCCATGGCCTCGCTCAGTGGGTTGAGAATCTGTTGTTGCTGTGAGCTGTGGTGTAGGTCGCAGACTTGGCTCAGATCTGGTGTTGCTGTGGCTGTGGTGTAGGCCGGCAGCAACAGCTCCAATTAGACCCCTAGCCTGGTAACCTACATATGCCATGAGTGTGGCCCTAAAAAGACAAAAGACAAACAAAAACAAAAACAAAAACAAAAAAACCCCAAGAAGATATAGTTTTAATAAAAGAAAAAGTGAGAGAATTTGTCACTGCAAATCTGTTTTTGTAAAACCAAATGGGACTTTTTTCAGTTAGAAAAATAATTCCAGATACAGCATGGAAATACAGGAGGAAATTATGAATTCCAGAGGAGTGAAATATGTGGGCAAATAAAAATGACTATTGACTTTATATGTAGAACAATCATTATAATGTCATATATATATCATATATATCTTAACTGAGTTATAATGGAAATATAACATGTCAAAATTATATTGTCGCAGTTAATATGAGTGCTTAGAGAGAAACTGCAGCAATAAAATTTTTGATATGTTTCCAGTATAATTCAGTTCAAAGTGATTTCTAATTTCTAGCTTAATTCCACTGTGGTCAGGGTATATTCTCTATATAATTGATCCTTGAACAACATGGGTTTGGACAGTCTGAGTCCACTTACATGTGGATTTTTTGCAGTAAATATATACAGCAGTACATGATCCATGGTTGGTTGAATTTGTGAATGCGGAAATCCAGATACAGAAGAACAACTGTAAAGTTATACATGGATTTTTACTGTGTGTGTTGGCACCCTAGCCCCTGTGTTGTTTGAGGGTCAATGGCATATTAGAAAAGAAGACAGACTGAAAATCAATTTATTTAAACTTAAAACCCAAGAAGCTAGAGAACAAAAAGCAAATAAAAGATAAAGGAAAAAATAAGAAAAGAAATAATAAGGAACATAAATAAAAATAAGAAGAATAAAAAGAAATCCACCTAGGGTTATCATTTTGATAAAATTCATAAAATTGATAAACTCACAAGAGTGATGAGGAAAACAAGAAGTCACAAATTTTCAGAAATAAAAACATGCAGATCATAATACATCAAATGAGATGATATTATGTGTACTTTCTCCAATATGTTTGATAATTTGGAATAAATGGATTAATAATCCAAAAACCCAATAACATTAAATTTTCCAGAAGAAGAATAGAAAATGTAAAAAATAAGGTATGTATTTTAAAACTTGATTCTTTCTTAATTAGAACATTCTCATAATCAAATTCTTAGGCCAAGATAGTTTCACTAGTGGATTCTTCCAACATTTAAGAAAAACATGACAATATTGTACAAATTCTTCCAGAGAACAGAAAAAGAACATTTTCTAACTCTTTAAGAGGCACATTTAAAAGGTATTTAATTGAGAAAGACATAACAAAGAAAAGTTATAAACCAAATTTTTTAATTAGTACTGATGCAAAATTAAGACAATATTAACAGACTCAACCCAGAAATAAAAGGGACAGTATATTTCCACCAATTGTTTATTCCAGATATGCAAGTATGGTTTAATATTAGAAAATCATTTGATGTAATTCATCACATCAACAGAATACAGAAAAACAGCAAGAATTTACAAGCAGGTTTAACAATCCCCTAAATACAAGGTTAGTATGCATTAATTTTATAAGTATTACTATACATATCAGAAGAAAATAGAAAAAAAAGAAAATTAAAATATTATCATTTATAATAACATTGAAAAACTATATACCTAGCAACTAATGTAGTGAAAAATGTGCACATTTCTACAAACTATAAAGCATTATTGAGATATTATAGAGAATCTAAACGAGTGAAGAGATAGTTCATGTTCATGAACAGGACTCAATATTGCTAAGATATTAATTCTGCCCCAATGAGCCTACAGATTTAGTGTAATACTAATTAAGAATATCATCATGCTTTTTGTTAAATGAAAATTGGAAATACAAGGAGAACCAAGGCATTCTTGGAGAATAACTTAGCTGAAAGACTTGTCTTGCCAGATATTAAAATTTGTTATGAAATTACAGTAGCTAAGACAGTGTGGCTTTGGTAATAGAATAGATAAACTGACAATTGGAGTAGAGAGTCCAGAATTAAACTCACATATATAGTCACTTAATTTATGATAAAGCATGAAAATAGTACAACAAAGAAAAAATAGCCTTTTCAATAAATTATTCTGGATCAATTGGATATCCATATGAAAAGATACCTACTTGACCTTTACCTCACACTCTACAGAAAATAATCAAATTCAGATGGATTATACATCTAATTTAAAATGCAAATAATAGAGCTTCTAGAAGAAAAGTCTTTAGGAACTTGAAGCAGGCAAAGAATTTTTCACAGGGCACAAAAAGAACTATTTATAAAACAAAAAATAATGATCATTCAGTTTATATCAAAATTAAGAGCTTCTCTAAGAACCTCGAAGTACTCATATCCAGGATTAAAAGGAACTCCTACATAGCAATAAGAAAAAGGCAGATAAAGCAATAGAAAAATAAACAAGGTTTGAGCAGAACTTTTAAAATAGGCAACATTCAAATAACCAATAAACTTAGAAAAAACATCAACCTTATTAATTATGAGGGACATGCAAACCAGAAACCACCATGGAACAATACCACACATCTACGAGGATGCCTAAAACAGAAGGCTGGAGAATACTGAGAACTTGTGTGAATGTGAGTAGCAGAAATTGTTGCCGTGAGGCACTGCTGGTGGGGCTTCAGATTTGTATATGCACGTGGAAAGACAGTTTGACTTCATTCTAGGAATCCCACCTATACATTTAACCAACAGAAGCATGGATATAGCTTCCTCAAAAGTCATGAACTAGATGATCTTAGTAACCCTACTCATAATGGTAAAAAACTGGAAACTCTTTGAGTAGCTGTAAGAGTAGAATGGACTGATCAAGTGTAATGTCATCACAAAAAGACAAGTCCATACTACTGACAAGTCCTCCTCCCTGAACTCCACCCAGAAATGTGTAGTTTCTTCCAGAGTGTGTCCACTACTGTTGGAACATGCATTTAATAAAGAAACAAGAGGCTCTGTCTAAATAACTCCATGGAGGGCTTGGTACTCCTTTCTGAGGAGTGGTTTGGCCTGAGAGAGGCGATATTTCCATCATTTTCCAATTCAGTCTTTGGTGTTCCCATAAGGCTTGTCAGTATCTGAGCAGACTTCAGCATCATGTCAGCTGGGGACACAGGTGGAGCATCCCTTTAGTCCGAGAGGACCAAACATGGTCAATCAGACCTCAGCCACTTGACTGGTGTTTACTCAATGGTTTTATTCAATGAGACAGAATTAAAGTATGTTTAGATCCTGAAACTATTTTTTTGGGGGGGTTGGAGGTGGCCATGGGGAGATAGGGCTGAAAAACATGTCCCTAGATGTTTAAAGAAAGCAATCTGCTGTGAGGAATCTTGCATTAGAAATCTGTCTCTGAGGCTGAAACTGCTATTTTGGTGTTCTTTAATGTGGCATCTGACATGCAGTGAGGAAAAAAAAAATAAAAGGGAAAAAGGAGGGAAGGTTGTTTTTCTTCTTGGACAATGAATTAGACACAAAACCTTGAAACCTTGATCGTTAACTTCATCTTGCAGTCAAACCAAATTTTGTAGTGTCTTTTAAAGGATTAGGCGATTCTACCACCAAATACTTGTCTTTTATCCATATTACTGTACTACTGACAAATCTTCACCTCGGAACTCATCATTTAGAAATGTGCAGTTGTTTCCAGAGTGTGTCTAATACTGCTGGAACACAAGTTTCAGGAACAAACGAGAGGCCCAGTCTGGGTAACTCCAAGGAGGGCTCTGTTCACCTCTGGTGTGGGATTTGTCCTGTGAAAGGTGCTGTTCCCATCATTTGCCAATTAAGCTTTCGTTATTCCCATGTGGTTCACTGGTCTCTAAGCAGAGTTTGGCCTCCTATCAGCTGGGGACATGGGTGCTGAGTCCCTTTAGTTACAGAATGCCCAAAATTTATCAGTCCTTCCCATCACTTTAATGATGTTTTGACACTCAAAAAACAAAAAAAAACAAAAAACAAAAAAAAGAAAAAAAAAAGAAAAACTCTGTTTTTAAGAACATTAATCATATTGACTCTTTTATATTTTTTAAGAATATTTTTCACAGCCCCTGGCCTAGAACGGAAATGTCACTACTGGGCATCAGCCACCGCAGACTTGGCTATTTTAGCAAAGCTGGGAGAAAACAGTGCTGGTGGCCAAGTGAGTTGCCCAAGTTCAGAAGAGTTGGAGGGAGTCCTGAGACAGCCAGTGTTAGGTTCCTGCTACTGACCACTGTTTCTGGCACCAGGGCTTGTTGTGGCTGTACAGGGGGCCTCTGGGAACTCAGGAATCTGAGACCATAATGGGAGAGGGCAAGTCCAGGTTCTCCCAGAGAGGAGATGTCTCAGAGGAACCTTACGTGGCCCACATGTGCCTGGCCCATCTGCCAGTCTGCACTCGGAGCACCAGCTAATCCTTCCCATGTCTGTATGGAGTGCCTTGGCCTCCAAAAGGGAGGGCACAATCAGGACACTGGGGCTATTTATCATGGTTTCAGAGCAAGCTCAGCTGTCTTCACTTCCCACTTATTATATAACTCCCATAGAAGAACATAGATCGTGTCTCCATGCACAGTGGGGTGGGTGGGAGAGACACAGAGGAGGAGAATCAGTGCTATTTCCAAGTAGAATGTTATTGGCTGAGAATCACAGGAAAGCAAAGAATTTTAGAGATGGAAAGATCATGAATATAAAATCACCTATATCCTTCCAGTTTTTATGTGTAGAAACAAAGGCTCACATAAGTTGAGTGACTTATTCAAGATTGTAGCAATAGTTAGCAAAGTCAGGAGAAGATTTTTTTCAGAGGTTGAAATTTCTGTTTTTCTCTCACTCTCTGCTTATCTGTAATCCCAGCATATATCTTCCTTTAGGTTTCAGTTAAGAAAATTATGTTATTCTCAAAGCCCCCATAACGTACTCATACTACTAAAATTATGTAATATTGAATAACCTTTTTTTTTTTAAGTTTATTTGTTAGGGCCAAGGATTGTTTCCTTTTGGCTACAGTAGATCCGTCATTCTTAAGTTTCCCCACCTTAAAAATTAAGGAATTTTCTTCTCCTTCCCTCTGTGCCTGGCAGCATCCTCAATTGAAAACAAACAAGCTGTTAATCGGTGAAAAAATGGAGAGAGAAAAATCTTCAAAAATTGTGTTTAGGCCCATCTGGCCTTAGGAAAACATGGGAATTGGTGATCAAGTAAATTCAGCAGGATGGCTGCCTTTCAAGGGAAACAATATCTGGATATTTCTATGTCTAGACCACAGAGGAAAAATGCTTCCTTAGTAATTAACCCATTGAAAGCAGAACAGGTCCACGTGGCTCTGACAAAGAGAAAAGAGTTAGAGAAATGCAGTCACTGAAAATGCAGTCCTCCTTTGGCATTGTTGGTGATATATTTATAAAAGCTTTCCCACTAGTTTGTATTTGAGCGGTTTAGATGGGTGAAGAATGAATAGGAGATGGTAAGAAGTTTTTTCTTAAACAGTCAATGGTATTTATCATTTTACTGTTCCTATCTCACTTTCCATTTGCATACCACTGCTATGGATCCTGTAAGAAACACCCTTTCTCCTGGAGTATGAAGCAGGGAACCTATATTCAAGCTTTAAGAACATTTTCATTGAGAATTAAAAGATGAGCAGTTTGCTTTGATAAGTGGTTAGTCTGGGTCCTGGAGGAGTAATTTATGTGAACCCTGGTAGGATTATGAATCATGATTCAATTTGATAATGTCAGTCTTTGAGTTCTGCTTCATCATTTGCAAAAGCTGGATGTGAATTGAATGTGCTTTAAAAAATATTCTGCAGGCATAGGCTCCAGCATAGACCATATTGCAATGAAATAGTTTGAACTTCCTATGTTCATGTTACACATCAACAGTCATAGAAAGAGTTCCTTTTACATTCAAGTTTCCTAAGTATAATTTGCTTATCTCTTTCATAAGCATTTATTAAAGGCTGATACATGCTCACAGAGGTGTTTAAAATCATGGGGATCTGAAAGATAAACACACAGTGTCTATTTCTGAAATGTAGTCTGCATGTAGAAACAAAATACATACCAAAGCCAAATGAACAAATTATAATTAATATCATAGAAATGATATAGCAGGGCTGAGAAATACACAATAAAACATGGCTAGTTTATGTTGAAGGTAGTTGGAAAAGGATTTTTCCAAAGTTCAGTTAACTGAAAAAATAATAGTACAAGGAATGTTGAAGGAAATAAAAAATAAAATCACTCAAACTTATCTAGTTTCATTTTTTTTTCACATTTCCTTTTAGGACTTTTCTATATTCAGGCATAATTTTAGAAATCTCCAGTGGAGCACAAGTCCATCACTGATGTACTTTTATCTTCTTTTCTAGCCTCTTCCACATCTTGTACCTTATTTCCTGCTTCCCTCTTGTGAAAGGCCCATCTTACTGTACCATGTGGCTCTTCATTGCGGGGTCTTCCGCTTTTGCCTAGAATCCTCTTTTTCACCACCTCATCTCTTTTCATATTTTTTAAAAATAAATTTTATTGGAGTCTAGTTTTGACTTACATAGTTGTGTTAGTTTCAGGTGTATAACAAAGTAAATCCATTATACATATACATATATCCACTCCTTTTCAGATTCTTTCCCAATATACATTATTACACAGTATTGAATAGTTTACCACAGAACATACGGTAGGTCCTATTGCCTATCTATTTTATATATAGTAGTCTTTATACTCCCCAATTTATCTCACTACTCATGATTCTCCTTTGGTGACTATAAATTTGGTTTCAAAATCTAGAAGCCTGTTTATGTTTTATAAGTTCTTTTGTATCATTTTTTATTAGAGTCCACATATTAGTGATCTCATTTGATAATTGTATTTCTCTGTCTGACTTATTTCACTTAGTATGATAATCTCTAGGTCCATCCATGTTGCTGCAAATGGCATTTCATGCTTTTTTATGGCTGAGTAGTAATATTCTATTGTATATATGTGCCGCATCTTCTTTATTCAATCCTCTATTGATGGACATTTAGGTTGCTTCCAAGTCTGGGCTGTTGTAAATAGTGCTGCAATGAACACTGGGGTACATCTGTATTTCTGAATTACAGTTTTCTCTGGATAGATGCCTAAGAGTGGGATTGCTGGATCATATGGTTGTTCCACATACAGTTTTTTAACGAACTTCCATACTGTTCTCCATAGTGGTTGCACTAGCTTACATTTCCATCAAGAGCATAAAAGGGTTCCCTTTTCTAAATGCCCTTTCCATCATTTATTGTTTGTAGACTTTTTAATGATGGCCATTCTGACTTGGGTGACGTGATACTTCATTGTAGTTTTGGGCATTTCTCTAATAATTAGTGATATCAAGAATATTTTCATATGCTTTTTGGTCATCTGTCTGTCTTTGGAGTGATGTCTATCTGACCATTTTTTAATTGGGTTGTTTGTTTTTTTTGGTATAAAGTTGTATGAGATGTTTGTACACTTTGGAGATTAATCCCTTGTTCATTGCTTCATTTGCAAAGATTTTCTCCTATTCTGTGGGTTGTTTCTTCATTTTGTTTATGGTTTACTTTGCTCTGTAAAAAATTTTAAGATGAATGAGGTCCCATTTGTTTATTTTTGTTTTATTTTCATTACTCAAGCAGGTGGGTCAAAAAAGATATTGCTGCAATGTATGTCAAAGAGTGTTCTGCCTATTTTTTCCTTTAAGTGTTTTATAGTATTTGGTCTTATGTTTAGGTCCTTAATCCATTTCGAGTTTATTTTTGTGTATGGTATAAGAGAATGTTCTAATTTCATTCTTTTACATGTGGCTGTTCAGTTTTTCCAAAATTATTTATTGAGGAGGCTGTCTTTTCTCCATTGCATATTCTTGCCTCCTTTTCATAGATTAACTGACCATAGGTACATGGGTTTATTTCTGGGATTTCTATGCTGTTCCACTGATCTATCTTTCTGTTTTCAAACACTTTCCCACTCTTAGAAGCTTTGGAATTACATCATCCAAGAATTCTTCCTGAAACTTTTACTCCTCCTCTTCTCTCCTGTTTCTTTGTCTTTTCTTAATATGACTTCCAACCTTTTCCCACAGATTGTATTAAATTCTCCTCCTTGGTAAATTTATGAAAATCCTTGAAAATTTAATAAGTATATTAGCCATATTAGATTTTAATGATCAATTTCCATGTTTGTCTCTCCAACTAAGAAGAACTTTGAGAGGAGGAATCATATCTTATTAATGTTACACTCTTTAGTGTCTGTGTCAGTGTCTGCACACAGAAAGGGTTCCATTCATTTTGTTGAATGAACCAACAAAGGAATCTCATATATAGTGCTGAGTTAAAAAAAAATGCAGAGACTCTGCCATCAGGCAGTTTATAATCTTGTAGAGAAAACAGACAACACACAAACATGACTACAAGTTTGCTAATGCAATGAGGAAACAAAATGAGTTTTGAGGTAGAGAATATTTGAGCAGATTTCTTTAGTTGGGAGATTAAAAATGTTAGGTTGGAATTGAATCCACTTTATTTGGTTCTAGGAAAAAAGGAATTTGTCAATGTATGAATGGCTCACAGAGTCTTTGGGAAAATTAGAGAGCCAAGAACAACATCCAACCACACGACAGAGGGCTGCTCCAGCAAAAGTAGCTGGCCACCATCACTTGGCTCCCAAACTACATCTTTAACAACCCTCTACTTCCTCAGTGATGCTCAGGATGGGCTGTCAGAATATCTATAACTAGTGCCCTGAAGAGCTTGTCACCTCTGTCACCTGCTTTCAGAGAGGTGAGTTGTAGTGAGACTGCTTCCTCATGTTGGTCCCTTCTCAGTGGAAGATTAACTCTGGTACAAGTGACTGGCAGATTCTGGGTCATAGGTCCACATCCCAGCTGCCATTATAGGTGGGGATGTTGAATTTTGATATCTACTTAAAGAGACAGAATTTATAATGTGGGAATCACCTACATTATGAAAATTTCTATTAATGTAAAAGACTAGTAAAGAGGTGCTAAACAGTCACAAATGTATATATTTTCACTTGCAGGTCAATAAAGTAGTCTCTGAGAAGGTAGCATTAAGGCTGATAACCTGAAGCATGACAAAGGGCTTGCCAGGCACAAAAACCAAAACCAACCAACCAACCAACCAACCAACCAAACAAACAAACAAACATTAGAAGATAATGGAAAATATTTTATTTATAGCAGGGGAATGCTCAGCAGCTTCCAGAAACTGAAGAATTCTGTATGCTAAAGAGTGGTGAGTAATGGAGAGGGGGCCCTGTGATGAGACTGGAGAGGGTACCAATCACTAAAAGGCTAGTGGGATATGTGAGTTTGTATTCAATTTAGAATTGAATAGGAAGCCCTAAAAGGTTTGAATCTTAGAGGGGTGAGATGATGCAACGTGTACTTCACCAAATTTATACTGACTTGTATGTGGAGAATAGGCTGAAAAAAGACAAGAGTGGGAATAGGAAGACTTACAAGGAGTCTAAGTGTTATCCAGATGAGAGATGATTATGGCTTAGACTGGGGTGGTGGCAGGGGTTAAAAGACAAGTGGGGAGAATTTGAGATATAATTTGGAGGTTAAAATGTTTGCACTTAATGCTAGTAGATATTGTGGGTGGCTGGTAATAAAAAAGACATTAGGAAGGACTCCTAGGTTTCTAATTTTAGAACTGCTGGATGGATTCCTGAAAGGGAGAAGCCTGGATAAGGATCAGAATTGGGAGAGGAGGGTGAGATTTGAGGGGGACACCTAGATTTAAGGTATGGATATATAAATTTGTGACTCATGAGCATATAATTAACATTTAAAATCTTGGGAATAAATGTTCTCACCCTGTGAGAGAGGGTAGGTATAGAAGGAATGAGTTAAGACAGATCTCCAAAATCTTAAACTCTAACTGCAAAGGTTCAATATTGAAAGTGGGTCTTACAGAGGAGACTGCAAAAAAAAAAGTACCAAGAGATCAAAGGAAAATAGGAAAGTGTAATATGGAAACCAAGAGAAGAGATAGTTTCAAAAATATATAGAAAGAAAGTGAGGAAGCATATGTGTACTGCTAAAAGGTGAATGAACTTCAGATACACTTAATGGTAGAAATCCAAAGGCTATATAATGTTTGATTTCACTATGTGACATTCTTGCAAAGACAAAACTACAGGGATAGAAAGTAGATTCATGAACTAGGGGTTGAATATGAGTGAGAGTTCACTTCAAAGTGGTATAGGGGATTTTGAGGGGTGATAGAATTCTGTATCTTACCAGTTGTTGATATATATGTTTCTTAAGACTTGGAGAATGCTGCTAAAACTGTGCATGTTGTGTGTATAAATAATGCAGTATTTTTTAGTATTGTCTCGTAGTCTATTGTGAGAATATATCAGTTTTTTTTAACTTATTCCCCACTTGAGGGATATTTGGGTTATTTCAAGATGTTGGTGATTATAAGTAAAATTGTTTATGTATACTTCTTAGGGTGAACATAAGGAGGTTACTTTTTCATATGGTAATCATACATTAAAGTTTGTAATACACTTCCAAATTGTTTTACATCCTGAAATATTTTGCTTACCCACCAACAAGATATGAGATTTCCAGGTGCCTTAAATCATTGTCATCACTTTATATTGTCATATTGAAAAATAATTTTAGTCATTGTAAGAAATGTTTAGTGATAGCTCACTGGAGTTTGCATTTCCAAAATGACTATGGGCATAATTTCATATGCTTATTTGCCACGTATTTGCCTTCCCTGGTTATGTCTCTTTTGCCCATTTTTTTTAGATTACTCATTTTCTTAATATTGAGCTTTGAGGGTTCTTTATATAATCTAGATTGAGGTCCTTTATCAAATATGTGACGTGCAACATTTTATTCCATTAGCTGTTTCATTTTCTTAACTGTCCTTTGAAGAGCAGAAATTGTAATTTTGATGATATTTACCTGTGTATAAAATTCTTTGTAGATAGTTTTTGTCTTGCATTTTAAAGATGCAAAATTGTTTCCAATTTTCATACATTTTAAATTTTAAATTTGTTTTTGGAGTATAGCTGATTTATGAAGTTGTGTTAGTTTCAGGTATACACAAAGTGATTTAGTTATACCTATATGGCTTTTTCAGATTCTTTTCCCTTATAGGTTATTACAAAATATTGAGTACATTTCCCTGTGCTATGTAGTAGTTACTTGTTGGTTATCTATTTTACATATAGTTATGTGTGTATATTAATCTCAAACTCCTAATTTTATAGTTATTAATGAGAAATCAACTATAATTTTGGCTACAGTTATATGTCTTCTTCTCTGACTTTCTTCAGGGTTTTCTCTGTATTTGGTTTTCAGCCAATATCACACTGTGTCAATTTCTTTTTAAAAAGCCTATTTGGTATTTTTGAGTTTCTTGGAATTGAAGTTTTGTGCTCTTTTGGAAAATTTTTGGCATAATCTCTTTAAATATTTCTTTTTCTGATCTCTTTGTTTTCTCTTTCCATTTCAATTACACTTGTTTAGAATTTTTGGTTTATAACACCAGATCTGGGTTGTGCTGTCTTTTATTTTTTTCTTTTCAAATTCTCTCTTTTTAATTTTTGTGCTTTGGTTTGGGTGATATTTAGTGACTTCTCTTCATGGTCATTGATAGTTTCCTGAATTGTGTTAGATTGACTCATGAGTCTTTTGAAGGCATTTATATAGTTATGATGCAGATTTTTAATTAGCTAGTATATTGAACATAGTAATCTCTATTAATGTATGCTTAAGGGATTGTTATTGTAGTTTTTTATACTGCCACATTTTGGGTTTATTTTTAAGCTTTTCCTAGCCTCATAAATTCTCTTCTTATTCAATTAAGTTTCAAGTAACAAATATTACTTGTTCCATGGAGTTTTTTTCCTTAATATTTTTTGGTAAAGTTATGTTATTCTGATGTTATTGTAGGGAAGAGTTTTTTGGTGAAATTTACATAATATACATTTAACCATTTTAAAGTGTACTATTCAGTGGAAGTTAGGGTACAATTAAGTAGTATTTACTATATTCATTATGTCAGACAACTGCCAACTCTTTTCATTTTTCAAACTTTTTTCTCATCCCATATAAACACCTAATATACCTTAAGTAGTCATTCTCCATTCCCTTCTTTCCATATCTCCTGGGAAACTTTAATATGCCTTTTGTCTTGGTAGATTTTCCTATTCTGTGTATATCCTATATAAGGAATTATATGTGACCTTTGAATCTGATTTAGCATGATGTTTTTGAAGTTAATCCAGCTTGTAGCGTGAATCAGTGTTTTTTCCTTTGTATAGCTGAATAATATTCCATTATCTGAATATACCACAGTTTGTTTAATCATCTTTCTACTGATGAATATCTGGGTTATTTCTACCTTTCAGCTATTATGAATTATATTTTCATGAAAATTTGGGCCCATGTTGCTGTTTGGATATATGTTTTCGTTTCTCTTGAAATGAAATATATCTAGAAGTAGAATTATTGGGTCATGTGGTAATTCAATGTTTAACTTTAGAGGGACAGCCAAAATGTTTTCTGCAGCAGCTGCACCAGTATATATTCCTATCAGCAATCTAGAAGGGCTCCAATTCTCCTCATCCTTATCAGTACTCAGTACTTGTTATTTTACATTTTCTTGATTAAAGTCATTCCAGTGGGTGTGAAATGGTATCTCATTGTGGGTTTGATTTGCATTTTCTTAATGATAGATGATGATGAAGACATTTTCATGTGCCAACTGGTAATTTATAGGTCTTTGGAGAAATATCTATTTTAAGTTCTTGCTCATTTTTTTTGTTTTAATCACTTATTTTTTTAAATTTTAAAATATTTTAAAAAATGAAGTATACTTGATTTATAATATATTAGTTTCAGGTATACAACATAGTAATTCATTATTTTTATACATTATACTCCAGTTAGAGTTATTACAAAATAATAGCTATATTTTCCCGTGCTTTACAATATTTCTTTGTTACTTATTAATTTTATATATAGCAATTTATACCTTTTAATCCCCTACATATGTCTTGCCCTATCTCCTCCCCTTTCCCCACTAATAACCACTAGTTTTTTTATGTATATCTGAGTGTATTTCTGTCTAGTTATGAATATTCATTTGTTTTATTTTTTATATTCTACATAGTGATAATGTACAATTTTGTTTAACTCTGACTCAATTCACTAAGTGTAATATCCTCTAGGTCCATTCATGTTGTTGCAAATGGCAAAGTTTGTCTTTTATTAGGCTGGCTAGTATTCCAATTGTGTATGTGTATCTTTTCATTTTCATATTAAAAATGAATACATCTTTTCATTTTCATGACAGATTCCTTTGCAGTGCAAAAGCTTTTAAGTTTAATTAGGTCTCATTTGTTTATTTTTGCTTTTGCTTCTTTTGCCTTAAAGAGACCTCTCCAAAAAATTGCTGTGATTTTTATCAAACAGTGTACTGTTATATTTTCTTCCTGGAATTTTATAGTTTCAAGTCTTATCCATTTGGAGTTTATTTTTGTATATGGCATAAGAAAATGCTCTAATTTCATTCTTTACATGTAGCTATCCACTTTTCCAACACCACTTACTGAAGGGACTGTCTTTTCTCCATTGTACATTTTTACTTCCTTAGTTATAGTTTCCCTTCTCTTCTGTTCCATTGATTTATGCATCCATTTTTTGTATCAGTACCATGCTGTTTTGATTACCATAATCTTGTAGTATAGTCTGAAATCAGGAAGCATGGTAACTCCAGAGCTGTTCTTTCTGAAGATTGTTTTTTTCTATTCAGGGTATTTTGTGTTTCCAAACAAAATTTAAAGTTGTTTCTTTTAGATCTGTGAAAAATGCCATTGATATTTTGATCGGGATTGCATTGAATCTATAGATTGCCTTAGGTAGTATGGTCATTTTAACAATATTATTTCTTCTAATCCATAAACAGAGTATATCTTTCCATATCTTTTTGTTGCCTTGAATTGCTTTCATTACTGTCTTATAGTTTTCCAAGTATGGATCTTTTATTTCTTTGTATTTATTCATAGACATTTTATTCTTTTTGTAAATAATCCCATTTGTGATTGTATATAGACTCCTTAGCTCTGAAGTGAGTTTCTTTTACTTTTTTTTTTGTCTTTTTGCCTTTTTCTAGGGCTGCTCCCATGGCATATGGAGATTCCCAGGCTAGGGGGTCAAATTGGAGCTGTAGCCACTGGCCTATGCCACAGCCACAGCAACACAGGATCCGAGCCACGTCTGTGACCTACACCACAGCTCACGGCAATGCTGGATCCTTAACCCACTGAGCAAGGCCAGGGAACGAACCCGCAACCTCATGGTTCCTAGTTGGAGTTGCTAACCACTGCGCCACGACGGGAACTCCATGCAGTGAGTTTCTTGTAGGCAGCAGGTAGATCCAGTCACTCACTCTAGATATTTTGATTGGACTATTTAGTCTGCTGGCATTTAAAGTGATTTTTTTCACAGGTATGTACTTATGACCATTTTGTTACCTTTTTAGTAGTTCTTTTTTCCTTTAATATGCTTTTAGTTTCTTCCCTCATGAGTTCATATGCTCTATTATAGTTTTTGAATTGTGATTATCATGAGATTTATATATGTTGACCTATAAATATATCTACATGTTTTAAACTGGTAGTTATTTAAATTCAAACACATTTAAATATCTACATAGTTTTAGTCCTCTTCCCCACATTTTGAGATTTTCATATATATTTTAGGTCTTTATCTCTTTACTGTTGATTATAGTTATAGTTGATTTTACTTTTTTTGTGTGTGTGTGTTTATAATGATTTTTTTTCCATTATACCTGATTTACAGTGTTCTGTCAATTTTCTACTGCACAGCAAGGCAGTCACACATATGTGTATACATTCTTTTTTTCTCATGTTATCATGCTTTATCCCAAGTGACCAGATATAGTTCCCAGTACTATACAGCAGGATCCAATTACTTATCCATTCCAAATGCAATAGATTGCATCTATTAACCCCAAGTTCCCACTCCATCCCACTCCCCCCCTGCCTCTTGGCAACCACAAGTCTGTTCTCCATGTCCATGATTTTCTTTTCTGTGGAAAGGTTCATTTGTGCCATATATTAGATACCTGATATAAGTGAAATCATATGGTATTTGTCTTTCACCTTCTCACTTACTTCACTTAGTGTGAGAGTCTTTAGTTCCATCCATGTTGCTGCAAATGGCATTATTTTGTTCTTTTTATGGCTGAGTAGTATTCCATTGTGTATATGTACCACTTCTTCTTAATCCAATCATGTGTCAGTGGACATTTAGGTTGTTTCCATGTCTTGGCTCTTGTAAATAGAGCTGCAATGAACATGAGCATGCATGTATCTTTTTCAAGGAAAGTTTTGTCTGGATGTATACTGAAGAGTGAGATTGCTGGGTCATGTGGTAGTTCTATGTATACTTTTCTAAGGTATCTCCATAATGTTTTCCATAGTGGTTGTACCAGCTTACATTCCCACCAACAGTACAGGAGGGTTTCCTTTTCTCCACACTCCCTCCATCTTTGTTATTTGTGGACCTCTTAATGATGGCCATTCTGACTGGTGTGAGGTGGTATCTCATGGTAGTTTTGATTTGTATTTCTCTTATAATCAGCGATGTTGTGCATTTTTTCATGTGCTTGTTGGCCGCCTGTAAATCTTCCTCAGAGAAATGTCTATTCAGGTCTTGTGCCCATTTTTCAATTGGGTTGTTGGCTTTTTTGCTATTGAGTTGTATAAGTTGCTTGTATATTCTAGAGATTAAGCCCTTGTCAGTTGCATCATTTGAAACTATTTTTTCCCATTCTGTAAGTTGTCTTTTTGTTTTCTTTTTGGTATCCTTTGCTGTGCAAAAGCTTGTCAGTTTGATTAGGTTCCATTAGTTTATTTTATTTTCATTTCTATTGCTTTGGGAGAGTGACCTGAGAAAACATTTGTAAGGTTGATGACAGAGAATGTTTTGCCTATGTCCTCTTCCAGAATTTTGATGGTGTCTTGCTTTATATTTAAGTCTTTTGGCCATTTTGAGTTTATTTTTGTGCATGGTGTGAGGGTGTGTTCTAGTTTCATTGATTTGCATACCACTGTCCAGGTTTCCCAGCAATACTTGCTGAATAGACTGTCTTTTTCCCATTTTATGTTCTTGCCTCCCTTGTCAAAGATTAATTGACCATAGGTGTCTGGGTTTATTCTGGGTTATCTATTCTGTTCCATTGGTCTATATGTCAGTTTTGGTACCAGTACCACACTGTCTTGATGATTGTGGCTTTGTAATATTGCCTGAAGTCTGGGAGAGTTCTGCCTCCTGCTTGGTTTTTGTTCCTCAGAATTGCTTTGGCAATTCTGGGTCTTTTGTGGTTCCATGTAAATTTGTGGATGATTTGTTCTAGTTCTATGAAAAATATCCTGGGTAATTTGATAGGGATTGCATTGAATCTGTAGATTGTAGAGTTCCCTTCATGGCTCAGTGGTTAACAAATCCAACTAGGAATGATGAGGTTGCAGGTTTGATCCCTGGCCTCACTCGGTGGGTTAAGGATCCAGCATTGCTGTGAGCTGTGGTGTAGGTCCCAGATGCAGCTTGGATCCTGCATTGCTGTGGCTGTGGCATAGGCCAGTGGCTACAGCTCCAATTAGATCCCTAGCCTGGGAACCTCTATATGCCACAGGTGCAGCTCTAGAAAAGACAAAAAAACAAAAAAACTAAAAAAAGAAAGAAAAGAAAAAAAATCTGTAGATTTTTTTTGGGTAGTGTGGCCATTTTTACAATATTAATTTTTCCATACCAGGAGCATGGGATATATTTTCATTTCTTTACATTTTCTTTAATTTCCTTGATTAATGTTTTATTTTTTATTTTATTTTTTAAATTTTTTATTACTCAAATGAATTTATCACATCTGTAGTGGTATAATGATCATAACAATCTGATTTCACAGGATTTCCATCCCATAGCCCAGGCACATCCCCCCACCCCTCAAACTGTCTCCTCTGGCAACCATAAGATTTTCAATGTCTGTGAGTCAGCATCTGTTCTGCAAAGAAGTTCAGTCTGCCCTTTTTTCAGATTCCACATGTCAGTGAAAGCATTGGATGTTGGTGTCTCATCGTACGGCTGACTTCACTTAGCATGATAATTTCTAGGTCCATCCATGTTGCAAAAAATGCTGGTATTTCATTCTTTTTGATGGCTGAGTAATATTCCATTGGGTATATGTACCACATCGTCTTGATCCACTCCCCTGTCAATGGACATTTAGGTTGTTTTCATGTCTTGGCTATTGTAAATAGTGCTGCAATGAACACTGGAGTACATTTGTCTTTGCGAGTCATGGTTTTCTCTGGGTAGATGCCCATGAGTGGGATTGCTGGATCAAATAGTAGTTCTATGTTTAGTTTTCTGAGGAATCTCCATACTGCTTTCCACAGTGGTTGCACCAATTTACAATCCCACCAGCAGTGTACTTGTGTTCCTTTTTCTTCACACCCTCTCCAGCATTTATTGTTTGTAGATTTTTGATGATGGCCATTCTGGCTGGTATAAGGTGGTACCTCAGAGTGGTTTTGATTTGCATCTCTCTAATAATGAGTGATGTTGAACATATTTTCATGTGTTTCTTGGCCATCTGTATGTCTTCTTTGGAGAATTGTCTGTTTAGATCTTCTGCCCATTTTTGGATGGGGGTGTTTGGTTTTTTGGTATTGAGCTGCTGATGGTGTTTATAAATTTTGGAGATTAATCCCTTTTCAGTCAATTCATTTGCAAAGATTTTTACCATTCTGTGGGTTGTCTTTTTGTGTTGTTTAGGGTTTATTTTGCTGTGCAGAAACTCTGAAGTTTGAGTAGGTCCCATTTGTTTATTTTTCTTTTTATTGTCAATACTCTGATAGGTGGATCTGAGAAGATGCTGCTGTCGTTTATCTCAGAGAGTGTTTGGCCTATGTTTTCCTCTAGGAGTTTGATAGTGTCTGGTCTTATATCTAGGTCTTTAATCTATTTGGAGTTTATTTTTGTATATGGTGTTAGGGAGTGTTCTAATTTCATTCTATTCCATATGGCTGTCCAGTTTTCCCAGCACCACTTATTGAACAAGCTGTCCTTTCTCCATTGTATATTCTTGCCTCTTTGTCATAAGATTAGTTGGCTGTTGGTGTGTAGGTTTAATTCTGGGCTTTCTATCCTGTTCCACTGATCTATATGTCTGTCTTTGTGCCAGTACCATGCAGCTTTGACGACTGTTGCTTTGTAGTATAGTCTGAAGTCTGGGAGCCTGATTCCTCCAGCCCCGTTTTTCTTTTTCAGGATGTCTTTGGCTATTCTGGGTCTTTTGTGCTTCCAAACAAACTTTAAAACATTTTGTTTGAGTTCTGTGAAAAATGTCCTTGGTAATTTGATAGGGATTGCATTGAATCTGTAGATTGCCTTAGGTAGTATAGTCATTTTGATAATATTAACTCTTCCAATCCACAAGCATGGTATATTTTTCCATCTATTTGTGTCATCTTTGATTTCTTTCATCAGGGACTTATAGTTTTCAGAGTACAGTTCTTTTGTTTGTTTAGGTAGGTTTAGTCCTAGGTATTTTATTCTTTTGGATGGGATGGTAAATGGTATTGCTTCCCTAATTTCCTTTTCTGCTCTTTCATTGTTAATATATAGAAGTGCCATTGATTTCTGTGTACTGATTTTGTATCCTGCAACTTTGCCAAATTCGTGGATGAGTTCTAACAGTTTTCTGGTAGAGTCTTTAGGATTCTCTAGGTATCATATCATGTCATCTGCAAATAGGGATAGTTTTACTTCTTCCTTTCCAATTTGGATTCCTTTTATTTCTTTTACTTCTCTGATTGCTGTGGCTAGGACTTCCAGAACTATGTTGAAGAGTAGTGGCAAGAGCAGACATCTTTGTCTTGTTCCTGATCTCAGTGGGAATTCTTTCAGCTTTTCACCATTGAGAATGATGTTCGCTGTGGGTTTGTCGTAGATGGCCTTTATCATGTTGATGTAGGTTCCCATTTTGCCCACTTTCTGAAGGTTTATTTTTTAATCAGAAATGGGTGTTGAATTTTGTCAAAGGCTTTTTCTGTGTCTATTGAGAGGATCATATGGTTTTGATTCTTCAGTTTGTTAATGTGATGTATCACACTGATGGATTTGCGGATATTGAAGAACCCTTGCATCCCTGGGATAAATCCCACTTGATCATGATGTACAATCCTTTTAATGTATTGTTGGATGTGGTTTGCTAGTATTTTGTTGAGGATTTTTGCATCGATGTTCATCAGTGAAATTGGCTTGTAGTTTTCTTTTTTTGTGAAATCTTTTTCTGGTTTTGGTACCAGGGTGATGGTGGCCTCATAGAATGAGTTTGGGAGTATCCCTTCCTTACAATTTTTTGGAATAGTTTCAGAATGAGGGGTGTTAGCTCTTCCTTAAATGTTTGATAGAATTCACCTGTGGAACCATCTGGTCCTGGACTTTTGTTTGTTGGAAGTATTTTAATCACAGTTTCAATTTCAGTTCTTGTGATGCGTCCATTCATCTTTTCTATTTCATCTTGGTCTAGTCTAGGAAGATTGTACTTTTCTAAGAATTTGTCCATTTCTTCTAGGTTTTCTGTTTTATTGGCATATACTTGCATATAGTAGATCCTTTGTATTTCTGTGATGTCCGTTGTTACCTCTCCTTTTTCATTTCTAGTTTTATTGATTTGAGTCCTCTCTCTTTGTTGCTTGATAAGTCTGGCTAGGGGTTTATCAATTTGGTTGATCTTTTCAAAGAACCAGCTTTTCGTTTCATTGATCTTTTCTATGATTTTCTTTGTTTCTATTTCATTGATTTCTGCTCTGATCTTTATGATTTCTTTTCTTCTACTAACTTTAGGTCTTGTCTGTTCTCTCTCGAGCTGCTTCAGATGTAAAGTCAGCTTGTTTATTTGGGCTTTTTCTTGTTTCCTGAGGTGGGCTTGTATTGCTATAAACTTTCCTCTTAGAACGGCTTTTGCTGCATCCCTTAGGTTTTGGAGTGTTGTATTTTTGTTGTCATTTGCTGCTAGGTATTTTTTAATTTCCTCTTTGATTTCTTCAGTGATCTATTCGTTGTTTAGTAGCATGCTGTTGGTGTTTTTTGCAGTTTTGTTCTTGTTGTTGATTTCCAGTCGTATAGCATTGTAGTTGGAAAAGATGCTTGATATGATTTCAATTTCCTTAAAGTTACTGAGGTTGGATTTGTAGCCCAAGATATGATCAATCTTAGAGAATGTTCCATGTGCACTTGAGAAGAATGTGTATTCTGCTACTTTTGGATGAAATGTCCTGTAAATATCTATTAAGTCCTTCTGGTTTAATGCTTCCTTCAGGGCCTGTGTTTCCTTATTGATTTTCTGTCTGGTTGATCTGTCCATTGCTGTAAGTGGGGTGTTAAAGTCCCCCACTATGATGTGTTATTGTCGATTTGTCCTTTTAAGGTTGTTAGCAGTTGCCTTATATATTGTGGTGAACCTGTGCTGGGTGCATAGATATTTAAAATTGTTATATCATCTTCTTAGATTGATCCTTTGATTATTATGTAATGTCTTTCTTTGTTCCTGAAAATATTCTTCATTTTAAAGTCTATTTTGTGTGATATGAGTATTGCTACTCCAGCTTTCTTTTGATCCCTGTTTGCATGAAATATTTTCTTCCATCCTCTCACTTTCAATTTGTATGTGTCCCTAGAAGGGAAGTGGGTCTCTTGAAGATAGCATATATATGGGTTTTGTTTTTGTATCCATTCAGCCAGTGTATGTCTTTTGGCTGGGGCATTTGGTCCATTCACATTTAAGGTAATTATTGATATGTATGTTCCTATTGCCATTTTATTAATTACTTTGGATTTGTTTTTGCTGCTCTTTTTTCTTTCCTTCTTCTCTTGTTCTTTTCTGCCTAGAGAATTTCCTTTAGTATATGTTGTAAGACTCGTTTAGTGTTGCTGAATTCTCTCAGCTTTTGCTTATCAGTGAAGGTTTTTATTTCTCCTTCAAATCTGAATGAGAGCCCTGCTGGGTAGAGAAATTCTTGGCTGGGGGTTTTTTCCTTTCATCACGTTAAGTATATCATGCCACTCCCTTCTGGCCTGCAGAGTTTCTGTTGAAAAATCTGCTGATAACCTTATCGGGGTTCCCTTGTATGTTATTTGTTTCTTTTCCCTAGCTGCTTTCAAGATTTTCTCTTTATCTTTAATTTTGGTCAGTTTGAATAATATGTGTCTTGGGGTGTTCCTCCTTGGGTTTATTTTATATGGTACTTGTTGCACGTCCTGGATTTGAGTGAGTGATTCCTTTCCCATGTTAGTGAAGTTTTCGGCTATTATCTCTTGGAATATGTTTTCTGTCCCCTTCTCTCTCTCTTCTCCTTCTGGCACCCCTATAATACGGATGTTGTTGCATTTCACATTGTCCCAGAGTTCTCTGAGACTCTCTTCATTTGTTTTCAATCTTTTTTCTCTTTTCTGTTCTGCATCCGTAATTTCCACTAATGTGTCCTCCACCTCACTTATTTGTTCTTCTGCCTCCTGTATTCTGCCATTAGCTGCTTCTAGTGAATTTTTTATTTCAGTTATTGTATTTTGCATCTCTTCTTGTTTAAGTTTTATATCTTGTATCTCTTTGGTCAGTGTGTCCTTTAAGTTATCCATCTTTGCCTCCAGTTTATTTCCAATGCCTTGCATCATCTTCAGCATCAACAGTCTAAAGTCTTTTTCCCGGAGGCTGAGAATCTCCTCCTCACTTAGCTGTTTTTCTGTTTTTTTTTCTTGCTCCCTCATCTGAGTTATAGCCCTCTGTCTTTTCATTTTTATAGGTTTTTGGTGTGGTGACCTTCTTACAGATAATAGAGTTGTAGCCTCTCTTACTTCTGATGTCTGCCCCCCTGTGGCTGAAGTCAGTATGGGGGCTTGGTGTAGGCTTCCTGATGGCAGGGGCTGATGCATGCCCCCTGGTAGGTGGAGCTGATTCTAATCCCTCTGGTGGGTGGGGCTTGGTCTCTGAATGGGATTAGAGACAGCTGTGTGCCTGAGGGGTCTTTAGGTAGCCTGTTTACTGAGGGGTGGGGCTGTGATCCCACCTGGGTTGTTTTTTGTCCTGGGGCTTCTCAGCATTGACTGATGTGTGGGGCCAGATTTTTCCCAAAATGGCCACCTCCAGAGAAAGGCACTGCTGCTAAATATTCCGGAGAGCTTTGCTTTCAGTGTCCTTCCCTCACAACAAGCCACATTCACCCCTGTTTTCCCAGGATATCCTCCAAGATCTGCAGTCAGGTTTGACCCAGATTCCCTTGGAGACTTTGCTTTGCCCCAGGACTCAGTGCACGTGAAGTTCTGTGTACGCCTTTTAAGAATGGGGTCTCTGTTTCCCCCAGTCCCTGTGGAGCTCCTGAGCACAAGCCCCACTGGCTTTCAATACCAGATGTTCCGGGGCTCTTTCTCCCCGTGCCAGCTCCCCACATGTGAGATTTTGATGTGTGGCTCAGAGCTCTCACTCCAGTAGGTGAGTTTCTGTGAACCAATTAGTTTCCAGTCTGTGGAGCTTCCCACCCAGGAGGTATGGGGTTGTCTATATCATGAAATCGCCCCTCCTACCTCTTGATGTGGCCTCCTCTTTTTCTTCTGGAGTAGGGTATCTTTTTTAAGGTTTCTGGTCCATTTGGGAGAAGAGTGCTCAGTCTTTAGTTGTGAATTTTGTTTTTTTTAGGAGAGAAGTTGAGCTCCAGTCCTTCTTTCCGCCATCTTAATCCCATCCCTGAAGGGTTCTCCTTGATTAATGTTTTATGGTTCTCAGCATATAAGTCCTTTACCTCCTTGGTCAGGTGTATTCACAGGTATTTGATATTTTGGTGTGCAGTTTTAAAAGGTATTGTGTTTTTGTATTACTTTTCTAATATTTCTTGTTAGTATACAGAAATGCAACTGATTTCTGAATGCTAATCTTGGATCCTGCTGCTTTGCTGAATTTGTTGATAGTTCAAGTTGTTTTTGGGTTGAATCCTTAGGGTCTTCTATGTATAGTATCACATCATCTGTATACAGTGACAGCTTTACCTCTTCTCTTCCTATTTCTATGCCTTTTATTTCTTTTGTTTGTCTGATTGCTATGGCTAGGACTTCCAATACTATGTTGAGTAACAGTGGTGAGATTGGGCATCCTTGTCTTATTCCAGATTTTAGTGGGAAGGCCTTCAGCTTTTTGGTGTGTGTGTTTTAATCTTCATACTAATTTATTAAGTGGTTGATCGTAGCCTTTGCTATATATTTGCCTCTTCTTGTGAGATTTTTTCCTTTCCTATAGATATTCACCTCTTGTTATAACCTTTTCTTTTCCATGTAGAGAAGGTGCTTTAATATTTCTTTTAGGGTAGGTTTAATATTGATGAACTTGTAGTTCTGTATGACTTTATCATGTGTCACTTGTAGCAGTATTTAGCTATATTTTTTCTTAATGTTCTAATTTCCTTATTATATTAGATAAGATTATTCCATTTTTTTTTATTTTTGGTATTTTGGACTAATTTCTTTCATCTTATTTTGTTTTCAGTTATGTTAAAATTATTCACTTTTGTCTTTGTTTACTTTTTTGTTCCTCTTTGCTAAAATTTCTGCAGATGTATAATGGGTTGATAACATTTTAAAACGTTTTTTCCCTGAACTTTTGGTTTTTAAGTAATATATTTGTATACTTTAATTGTTAGCTTTACATTTTAAACTTTCACATTTAGTTAGAATTAGTCAGCATTTATATCCTCTTCCTTAATATTATTAGCTTTATTTATCTTTAACTACCTACTATACATTTTCCCCCTCTGGATCTTGTCATTTTTCTTTAGGTTCTAGATATTAAGTTATTTTTAAACCAAATTATACTATTTTTATAGTTAGTAGTTTATTAAATTTATCAATATATTTTGTCATTGTCTGTTCCCCCATGTTTAACTTGTGCTTTTCTTAGGCATTTACTTTTCCTAATAGTTAATTTTTAAAATTATGTAATCATATATAATATAATATCCTAATCAGTAATAATTAGGAGGGTTATGGAAGTAATCATTCCTGGAGTTCCTGTTGTGGCTCAGTGGTTAACGATCCTGACTTATATCCATGATGGTGCAGGTTCAATCCCTGGCCTTGATGAGTGGGGTAAGAAGGATCCAGCATTGCTATGAGCTGTGGTATATTTTATGTTTCATACTTTTAAGTTCTCCTTATCTTTATGTTGGACATTCTGAATGAATTCCTCAGTACAGTCTTCTATTTTATTAATTCTTTCTTTGTGGTAAGTCTAGAATTTATAATATTTACTGAGATTAAAAAATTTTTTAAAATTATTTTAATGTATCTTTTTCCAAGTTAATTTTTAGTTAAACTGTTTGTTAATACAATTTTATCGAGTGAATTTATTTCAATTTTTTGTTTATCATTCTCTTTCACTTACAATCTTCATGTGTTTTGTAATTTTGTTTTTCAAGTCCTTTTTGAATAACTCGAAGACTTTTCTTTTCCTTCTATCTCTAACAGTTTGCCATTTTTTCCTGAACCCTCTTTTAGTACTAGGACTTAAAATGGCATTTTGGCATTCATTTTTTGTGGTTAGGATTGCAGCATAATTGTAATTATTTTGTTGCATCTGTGACTAGAGCAATCCATAGACCTGCAGCTCCATTTAAGATACAGTCTTAGGCTGCCATTGAATGATATTATCTTCAACCTCCTTTTGCACATGGAGCAAACCATCCATAGTCCTTGATATTAAGTAATAAATTGGCTGAGGTACCTTATAATTTTGTGTGGAGCACACTTTATCCCTATATCTTGCAGGGCCAAATGCCTCATTCCCAGTGTTTACTTGCAATCATATTATCCAGTAGACTTTTTGCTTGAACTCTTTTTAGTGATTTTCAGGTAGGTTCTGTTTCTGATCAGAAGAGATGTTTATTTTTATTTTGTGTATGTGTATACACATTTATAATTAAAAAATATGCATACATATAACACTATGAGTGTGTATGTGTGTATACAGATACATATATATGTCAGTATATATATATTTTTTCAAGGAAATAATTTAAATAAACCCTTATTAAATATATTCAGAGTAAAAGCATTTTACAAATCATTAGTATACATCTTAAGTTTAATTTCTTATCAATAGTAAAAGTTTAAACATGCAGGAAAAGTATAAAAATTATAATTGATCCCTATATGTTAACATATTTCTGTTCCAATTTTTAAAAGTAGGTATTGCAGATAAAGCCAATATCTGCTTAAACTATGACCCAGACTTATATCTTTTCCCCACTCTAACAGCAGCCATTGTCATGGGTTTGATGTGGTGTTTTTTTCTGTTTTTAAGAGTACTTAAATTACTTAAATGATACTCCATTCTATTGATTTGCTTCTTGACTTTTGACACAATTTTGTTTCCAATGGTTATTCTTACTTATTCTTATTAGCATAAATACTTTAAAGTTCACCATTCTATTTTTTTAATATATTTTTTATTGTTATTTCCCCCAACAAACTTTTTTCCCCCATTGTACAGCATGGGAATCCGGTTATATATACATGTATACATAATTTTTCCTCCCATTGTCATGCTGTGTTGTAAGTATCTAGACATAGTTCTCAGTGCTACACAACAGGATCTCATTGTAAATGCATTCCATGAGCAATGCATCCATTGACCCCAAGCTCCCAATTCATCCCACTCCCTCCACCTCCCCCTGGGCAACCACAAGTCTCTTCTCCAAGTCCATGATTTTCTTTTCTGTGGAAAGGTTCATTTATGCTGTATACTAGATAAAGTGATATCATATGGTATTTGTCTTTCTCTTTTTGACTTATTTCACTCAGTATTATGGTGTCTAGTTCCATCCATGTTGCTGCAAATGGCAATATTTCATTCTTTTTTGTGGCTGAGTAGTATTCCATTGTGTATATATATCACATCTTTCTAATCCAATCATCTGTCAGTGGACATCTGGGTTGTTTCCATGTCTTGGATATTGTGACTAGAGCTGCAATGAACATGCAGGTGCATGTGATGCAACTGTAAAGTTCATTATTATAATCTACTGTATGGATAAAATTTCTTTCTCTTTAATTTATAAAGTTTTTTAAAAAATTTATTATTACAACACTCCTACAATTAATATTCTTGTGTTTGTCTCCTTGTTTGGATATTTCTTCCTTCTTTAGGGCATATATTTAAAGTAAAATATCTAGATTGTAGAGCATATACACTTGTAATTTTATGATGAGCTATCTTCTCCAAAATGATAAAAAAAATTTTACTCTCTCACTAGTGTTATATGAGTGTGTCAACTTCCCAATATTTTCCTTAATAAAATATTGTCAGTCTTAAATTTTGACATTGCTGTTGTGAAAAAAGCATTTCTTGTTTTTGTTTGCATTTTTCATTTGTTTATAATTTGTTAGCATTTTTTTTACAAATGTTGATTATCCACTTGGATTTTTCTCTTCTGTGAATTGTCCTTTTTATATCCTCTGACCAGTTTCTTTTGAATTATTAGCTTTGCCTTATTTGTGAGTGTGTATATATATATACATGTACGTGTAATCACTATATTTTCTTCCAACTATTTTTATAGTTATTTATTATATACTTTGCAAATATTTCATCCATAGATATTGCTTGCTAAAATCTTTGTGTGCTTAGCACAATGTTGAAGACAAAGCTGATACCCTTTATATTGGATTTTTTTAAGTTAATAATTAATCTGTTGAATATGATGGATATTTTTTATGAGATATCAGACGAGATAAAAAAGAAACTAAGTACAAAGGAACTAGTAAGGAAGTTGATGACTGATTCAGGGGTGGACTGATGAAATTATGCTGTGGTTGGTGGTAATGGATGTGGAGAAGGGTAAAATTCAAAAACATTGTAGAGGAAGAGTGGAAACTATGGAAAACAGAGACATTAAATACATTTCAAAATTTCTATCTTTAGACTCTTACACAGGTAATTGACAGTAAGGGTAAATAATTGCTAACATTTAAATTTTTTTTTCTTTTTTCTTGTCTTTTTTTTTTTGTCTTTTTTAGGGCTGCACCTGCGGCATATGCAAGTTCCCAGGCTAGGAGTCAAATTGGAGCTACAGCTGTTGGCCTACACTACAGCCACAGCAATGCAGGGATTGAAGCCATGTCTGCAACCTACACCACAGCTTGTGGCAATGCCAGATCCTTAACTCACTGAGTGAGGCCAGGGATTGAATCTGTATCCTCATGGACCCTAGTCTGGATGAACCATGAAGGCAACTCCCACGCTTCATATTTCTTGAATTTCAGAATATTTACATGAAAATACTCTCCCTAAAACTAGAATGCAAAGCTTAAAAAGAGTCATTACAAATTCAGATGGAAGTACATGCACCCTGACAGGTTTTGTAGATGATATAGAACATAACTAGGCATTGAGGTTGCTGAGGTAGTGTTCAAAATTTCAGTGAATATAAGAAGATCTACAGTGTTAAAATGTTATAAACAATTCATCACTACAGTGTGTAACCTGAATCCATCCAGGGCAGCTGTACCCAACTTTGACATCATGTTATATGTTGATAGGCATTGGAAAATAAACCGAAGAACCACAGTGTATCTTATATATTTGTAAACAATCTTTTATGGATAACTTTCCAGTTTTCCCAAAGGATTGGTAAACTTCAGTGTTTTGGACACGTTGGTATTAATTTTGAATTGGCAGAGGTAACCTAACCAACTATCATTATGTTTTGGTACTAAGGGATATACTTTTCAATAAAGTTACTGAAATTAAAAAGAAAAAAAGTAATGTGGTGCTAGTACAAGAGAAAGAAAAGGAGGAATTTGGGAATTTGTGGCATCAGAGAATGAGAGAAATATAACAGCTAAATCTCAGAAATAAGAGAGGAACTAGAAAAATATGGGCACAAATATTGTATGATATCACATATATGAAATTTGAAAAAGTCAAACTCATAAAGATAGAACAAAATGTTGGTTAAAGAGGATGAGAGGTGGGGGGATAAAATTGATGTTGTTTTAGGGCACAAAATCACAGTGATTAGTAAATAAGCCATAGACACAATATAATGAATATGGGCAATGATCTGTAAAGGGATACAGATGTAAAGGGATAAAGATTGCTACAGTGGCAATCATATTACTTATTACAACATATAAATGTATCATTATACACCTTAAATTTAGACAATGTTATATGTCGAATATATTCAATTAAAAAGTTATCACATGCAAACTATTACATTTAGAATGGATAAGCAATGAGGTCCTACTGTACAGCAAGGTAACTATAACCAATCGCTTGGGACAGAGCAAGAGAGAAGATAATATGAGAAAAAGAATGTGTGTATATTGGATTGCTTTACTGTACAGTGGAAATTGACAAAACATTGTAAATCGACTATAATAAAAAATAAAAATTTGTAAAGAAAGTTATTGCATTTTTATTTAAATAAGGAAAACCACCATGAACAATAAATACTACACTGAGAGCCAAGAATTTTAGATTTTGCTTTTGAGTTTGTCACAAATTCCATTCTGGAACAAATGATTTTACATTTCTGGTGTTGGAGCTCCCATTTAGGATGTGAGACGTGTTTAATATGGAACTTTGAAGATTCCTTCTTGCTACATAGTTATACGGCTCTAAATGAACATATGGAAAGCTCTGAAAGTTTTCGTTGTTGTTTTAGTAATATATCTAAATAGGAAAGGCAGTGTTGTCTAGTGGCAAGGGCTTTTCCGTCATTCTTTTTTAGAATGGGTACATTAAAACTGCCTCTTATTTGTTTAGTCGTTTTCCTCTGCTTCTCTTGCTAGATACTTTCTTACCCTTTAGTTCCCCTTGCAGCAAAACTTCTTGAAGTTTTCCCTATTTTCAGTGTCTCCAACTCTGCTTCTCTCTTAAACTCATTCCAGGCAAACTGTCACTGCCACAATCCTCTAAAATTACTCTAGCCAGTGTTACCAGTGATCTCCACACTGGTAAAAGCAGTGATCTACTTGCGGCCCTCATTCCATGTGACTGTCACAGTGATCATACTGTCTTTCTTAATACATTTCCTTCTCTCAAATTCCAGTTCCCAATATAATTTTGGATCTTTTCCACCTTCTTGGTTGTCTTTTTTCAGATTTCCTCACCAGTTCCTCCTGATCTCCCATTCTCTTGATGCCGAATACTTCAGTGTGTGTCCTTGGTCCTCTTCTTCATTTGCAATGACTCTCTATGTAATCTTATTCAATTCCACATCTTTAAATACTGTCCATATGCTGGAGATTTCCCAAGTTATATCTCCAGATCAAACCCCACTTTACAATCCTAGATTCATATATACAACTGCCTACCTTCTTCTATTTGAATGGGTTTTAGGCATCTTACACTCAACATGCATAAAACCGAACTCATATTTTTTCAACTCATATATGTTCTATTTGCATCTTTCCCCATTCTTGTTGATAGCATCTTTAAAATTGCTTACACTAGAACCATGAAGTAATCCCTGAGTTCTTTGCTTTTCACATACACAATAGCCGTCAGAAAATCCTCTGGGATATGCTTCAAAATAGATATAGGGTAACTGCTTCTTATAACTTTTCTACTTCTGGGGTCTGAACTATCATTATCTTTCACCCGGAGAGTTACAATGGCTTCCTAACTGGTTTCCCTATTTTTACTTTTGTCCCTCTGCAGTCCCTTACCAACACTGAATCCAAGGACATCCTTTGAAAGCATAAGTCAGGTGATAGCACTTTTTGCTCAAAATCCTCTCATGGTTTCCCATTTCCCTCGGAGAAAGCCAGAGTCCTTAAAGTCTTACAGAACACCTTGATCTGGCCTCTCATTGTTTCTCTCGTCTCATTTGCTGCTACTTTTGCCACTGGTTATTACTCTGTAATAGTCATACTGATGCTCTTGATTTCTTACCAGCATGCTTTCATCTTTGCAACTTTGCCTTAGCCATTTCTTCCCCTAGAATACTTTCTCACCAACAATTACATCACTTATATTCACCACTTTTTATGTCACCTTTACACTGAGGTCCACCTTATTCGTCATTTAAAATTGTAGGCCACCTTTTAGTACTGGCACTTCTGACATCCCTTAGCCTGGCCGACTTTTTCTCTTCTGTATAGCTCACATTGCCTTCTAAAATACTGTATAATTTACTTATTTGTAAGAGCCCAATATATTATAAGCAACGGATACGTGTTTGTTGACTAAAGAAATAAATGATTTAAAAAATTTGTATGATACCTAATGCTTAAAATAAAGTTTTGAGAAACAAAACTGCATTTCATAAAGAACTTCAGATATTGGAATATTCTTACCAGTGACTGAAATTTATCAGTCATGGGACCACACAATTTTTAATTTGTAACGATCATTTCTGTTTGTCATATAAATATACTACCTACTCTCAGCTTCTCAGCATCTGAATTAATTGCCCATAATATTGCTAAAGTGTCCTTAATGTTATTTAGTAGATTGATTTTATTATATCTTTTATTTTCTTCTGGCTTCTTGGTCCATGAAAAGCAGTGTCCCTGCTGAAATATCTTTTTGTTTTTAATAATTTGGGCCACTGGGTATTTAACTTATTTTTCTAATATCCTTCAAAAACTTCCATGTATTCCCTTTCTTCAGTTTATAATTACCTAAGAAAAGCCTTTTTAGGGAAGGACTGGAAAAATTACTAAAGCATACACTTGGTATTGTATTGTACTGCCCTTCTTCAAGGGCTCTAGCCTCTCTTCCTACGTCTTGGTTTTTAAATTTAGCATGAATCTTCCCTAGCCCAGTGCTCTAAGATTCAGCCTTGCTCATTCTCCTTCAATACTGTAGAGTGCTTAGCTCACTGTTGGAGCTTTATATTCAACTTTAATATATAAAAAATGAAAACATTAGCATTTAAAACTTGTCTTAAAGACCTTGCCCATAAAGTGTGGGTTACTCTTTTAAAGATAAATTATTGCATAATTACAAATTACTTAATTTTCATTTTATGATGACTTTATGAGTTGGAGTCTTACATTAAGTTTTTGGTCTGTTTAATGACAGTCAAGAAGATGTAATTTGCATTTGTCCTTTTGCTTTCTGTGACCCCAGTCATGCTTTCCCTTCTTTCTCATTTTTAATTTTATAAATATATTAGCACCAAACATGTAATGACAATGGGCTTAGCACAGTGCTAGCCTCGAGGAACACTGCTAGTCCCTGGAATGTTGATACACATCTGGACAAAAACATTCCTTTCCATAAATTCAGCAGGTTGGCAATTAATTTCTGCAGCAGACACTTGTACAAACAGAATTCCTGAAGAAGTGGGGACCACATGTCTGGGAGACTAGTAATATTTTAGAAAAGATACATAAAGTTTAGCTCTTTTATTTTGTGTTATTGCCTAATGTATGACATTGAACAAACAAGCAACAAGAGATATAAACAGTAAGTTGTGAAAGGACATTTTATAAATAGCCTTCATACCTCTGTATATGTGCTTGAATAAGTAAACACAGAGAAGAACTCCATAATTACCAGTGCATTATTTTCAAATCTGGATCTAGGAATGAGCCAGCTAGAATTGCAGAAAAACAAAAGGAACAAAAGTATAGGAAATATTTTGTTTGCTTTCCCCACTGTTTTGTCAGAGGGGAAAATTAACAAATCTAAAATATGCACTTTTAATTACTCTAAAGTTAGTTTTCCTTTTCTTGGCCCTGTAAATAAATGGACAATAAATATGTTAAAACTATAATTTTGAATGGGCACTGTGGTAGACAGAATGGCAGTCTTCCCATATGTCCATGTCCTCATCCTTAGAACCTGCAAACATCTTTCTTATATTACATGGCAAATGGAACTTTGCAAAGGTGATGGAGATTACGCACCATAAAATAAAGAGATGGTCTTGGATTATTCAAATCTCCCCAATCTAATTAGATGAGTCCTTAAAACAGAGAACTTGAGAGAGGACAAGATGGCGGAGGAGTAGGGGGACATGCTCGCCCTTTCCCACAAACACAACAAAAAAAAGCACATCTACAGAATAAATGACTCGCACAGAACAGCAACCAATTGCTGGCAGAAGAACCAAACTCCAATAATGGCAAGAAGTTCGTGACATTACGGGGCAGAACGGGAGAAAAGAGGAGAGTGAGAGAAGGTGAATCCGAGCGGGAGGGGCACTCCCGAAAGGGAACTGAGGAGGAGAAAGGGATCCTGCACCCTGGAAAGTCACCTATATGGGGGAAAGATCAAACAAACCGGAGGAATCTCCAGATGCAGAGAAGACTGTAGCAGTAAGTTGGAGTACGGAAAAGCCGATCAAGAACTGAACAGACCATCTGAACTATGGGCACAGTCACCAAAAATTGAGATGCCTGGGTGGGGGCTGGGCACCGAGTCCTCGGCTCCAGAGGTTAGTCCCCGGGCTGGGGGGGCGGGGCGGAGTGGAAACTGCTTGGGAGGTCTAAAATCATTTGACAGGGCAGAGACTGCCTGGGAGACTAGAAAACAAAGCTGTCCCAGAGGAAGGGAGCAATACTCTAGGGGCAGGGAAGTGGAAAGCCGCATCAGAGGGAACCTGGGAAAAGAGCCTGGTCTGCGCCCGTGCTGGGGAGGGGAGAGAAGAAGGGGTGGGTCCCCATAGAATACCCCCCAAGCCACAGCAAGCTTACAGGCCCGCTAGCTAGTTGAAAGCTGTGCTTCCCAGTGCATCCCCTCCCTCCACCCCTCCCACCCCCTACACTCTTGCCGAACCTGGGGCTGCCTGCCATCCAGGAGGGCTGGCCTCAACAATTGCCTGAAGCCTACCACCACAGGGGCTGTCCCTGCACAGGCCTGCTTGCCCTTTGGAGTGGCTACACTTCCACAGAGTAGCACCAAACACCACCAGCCCCCGAGAAAAGGCCTGCAGCCCAGAAAAGCTAGAACAAGCCTAGCCAGGCAGTGAATAGATCTGCCTAATTCCCGGATGGTTTTTCAGAGTCGGGCTGCCCTGGGGAGGAGCCTCTTGGGTTTTCAGCGGCCCTGCTATCCACCCAAGCCACCAGGGGTTGCCCTAGTGGATCAGCTGTATAGGATTGCCAGCTCCAGGCAGGAACCCCTGTAGACCAGAAAATCTGCAACAAGCCTGGCCGAGTCGGGAAAAGATCTCAGGTGGTTTTTCTGAGTCAGGCTGCCCCAGGGAGGAGACTCTTCGGTTTCCAACGGCCCTGATACCCGCCCAAGCCCCCAGGAGGTGCCCTAGTGGATCAGCTGCATAGGACTGCCAGCTCCAGGCAGGACGCCCTGCAGCCCAGAAAAGCTGCAACAAGCCTGGCCAAGATGGGAAAAGATCTCAGAAGGTTTTTCTGAGTCAGGCTGCCCCGGGGAGGAGCCTCTTGGGTCTCCAACGGCCCTGCAACCCACCCAAGCTCTCAGGGGGTGCCCAACTCCCGTGGAATAGCTGCTCAGCACCACCAGCCCCCTAGAAGAGCCCCTGCAGCCCAGAAAAGCTGCAACAAGCTTGGCCAGACTGTGAAAAGATCCGCCTACATTCTCAGACTGTCCTTCTGAGTTGGACTGCCCTGGGGAAGAGCCTCTTAGGTTCTCAGTGACCCAGATAGCTGCTCCATCCCCCAGGGGGTGCTGCACTCCTGAGGAACAGCTGCCCAACACCGCCAACCCCCTGCAAGAACCCCACAGCCTAAAAGCACCAGAGCAAGCTTTGCATGACCAAGTGAAATCTGCTACCATCGTGGTGTGGACCTCCCAATCCTGTCTGCCCTCAGGAAGTCCTCCTTTGCTTCAAAGAAACACTGTTAGCCCCATCAACACTCCAGAAAAGCCACACTGCCTCAAGAAAGATTGACCAACAATGCCAGCCCTCAGGAAATATTCCACAGCAGTGACAAGGCAAACACTGCCCGATAACGGAGACTACAACTCCCTCAGGAGAAAGAAAACAATAAGCAAGATGAAGAAGCTGAGAAACCACCCCCAGTCAAACCAACAGGAGAACTCACCTAAAACAGTCAACATTGAAACAGATCTCTGCAGTCTGACAGACCTGGAGTTCAAAAGAGAAATAGTGAAAATACTGAAGGAATTAAGAGAAGATATGAACAGGAATGCAGATACCCCCAGAAAGGAACTAGAAAAGATAAGGAGGAGCCAAGAAAAACTAGAACATTCATTTGCAGAGATGCAAACTGAACTAAGGACAGTAAAAACCAGAATGAATAATGCAGAAGAACGAATCAGTGATATGGAAGATAGAATAATGGAAATCACTCAATCCGGTCAGCAGACAGAAAACCAAATGAAAAAACTGGAAAGCAATATAAGAGACCTATGGGATAATATAAAGCGGGCCAATCTACACATAATAGGAATTCCAGAAGGAGTAGAAAAAGATAAGGGGATGGAAAATATATTTGAAGAAATTATCGCTGGAAACTTCCCAAATCTAAAGGATGCTGGGTTCAAGATACAAGAAGCACAGAGGGCCGCAAACAAACTGAACCCAAATAGACCCACAGCAAGACACATCATAATAAAAATGGCAAAGGTTAGTGATAAAGAGAGGATCCTAAAGGCAGCAAGAGAAAAACAGAATGTTACCTACAAGGGAACCCCCATAAGAATATCAGCTGACTTCTCTACAGAAACACTACAGGCCAAGAGGGAATGGCAAGAGATATTTAAAGTGCTCAAAGGAAAAAATATGCAACCTAGAATACTTTATCCAGCAAGAATATCATTTAAAATAGAAGGGGAAATAAAAATTTTTTCCAACAAACAAAAACTTAAAGAATACAGCAACACAAAACCCAGGTTAAAGGAAATATTGAAAGGGCTTCTCTAAACCAAAAAGAAAGGAAGGAAAGGGAAGAAAAAAGAAGAGAAAAAAAAAAAAGAAGAAGAGGAAGAACTAGGACTGAGGAAACCGCAATCAGAGAGTAGTCACTCAAATAAGCCAGCATACAGATTTAATCATGAACATGCTTCAAACAAAATAAAATTAAAAAGAAAAAAATAAAAAAGAGTCATCAAAACCATAAAATGTGGGCAAGGGATGTTAGGAAGGAAATAACCCTTTTTGTTTGTTTGTATGTTTGTATGTTTCTCTTCTTAATTTTAATATAGTAATGAAGTGTTTGAACTTACAGGACCATCAGGCTAAAACACACAATTATGGGAAGGGGTTAGCATACTTAAAAAACAGGGCAACCACAAGCCAAAACCAAATATTGCAATTGCAAAAAATGAAAAAAAAATACACTCCAGCAGATAATAACAGGAGACCATCCAACCAAAAAAAAAAAAAAAAAAGGAAGAATGAAGAACCATAGCATCAACTGGAACACGAGGCTCAAAATGGCAATAAATAATCACCTATCAATTATCACCTTAAATGTCAATGGACTGAACGCCCCAATCAAAAGACACAGAGTGGCTGAGTGGATAAAAAGGCAAAAACCTTCAATATGCTGCCTACAAGAAACTCACCTTAGGACAAAAGATACATAGAGATTGAAAGTGAAAGGGTGGGGAAAAATATTTCACGCCATGAGACATGACAGAAAAGCAGAAGTCGCAATGCTCATATCAGACAAAATAGACTTTAAAACAAAAGACATAAAGAAAGACAAAGAAGGACACTACTTAATGATTAAGGGATCCATCCAAGGAGAGGATGTTACTATCATCAACATATATGCCCCAAATACAGGAGCACCCAGATACATACAACAAATATTAACAGACATAAAGGGAGATATTGATGGGAATACAATCATAGTAGGAGGCCTTAACACCCCCCTCACATCAATGGACAGATCCTCTAGACAGAAAACCAATAAAGCAACAGAGATCCTAAAGGAAACAATAGAAAAGTTAGACTTCATTGATATCTTCAGGACACTACATCCAAAAAAATCAGAATACACATTCTTCTCAAATGCTCATGGAACATTCTCAAGAATCAACCACATATTGGGACACAAAGCTAATCTCAATAAATTTAGGAGCATAGAAAGTATCTCAAGTATCTTCTCTGACCACAATGCCATGAAATTAGAAACCAACCATGGGAAAAGGAAAGAGAAAAAACCTACTGCATGGAGACTAAACAACATGCTACTAAAAAACCAATGCGTCAATGAGGAAATCAAGAAGGAAATTAAAAACTACCTTGAAACAAACGATAATGAAGACGCAACGAATCAAAATCTAAGGGATGCAGCGAAAGCAGTGCTCAGAGAGACATTTATAGCAATACAGGCCTTTCTCAAAAAAGAAGAAAGATCCCAAATGGACAACTTAACCCTCCACCTAAATGAATTAGAAAAAGAAGAACAAAAAAGTCCTAAAGTCAGCAGAAGGAAGGAAATTATAAAGATCAAAGAAGAAATCAATCAAATAGAGACTCAAAAAACAATAGAGAAAATTAATGAAACCAAGAGCTGGTTCTTTGAAAAGGTGAACAAAATTGACAAACCCCTGGCCAGACTCACTAAAAAGAGGAGAGAAAGAACCCAAATAACCAAAATTATAAATGAAAAAGGCGAAATCACAACGGATACAGCAGAAATACAAAAAACCATAAGAGAATACTATGAACAACTCTATGGCAACAAGTTTGACAATCTGGAAGAAATGGACAATTTTCTAGAATCTTACAGCCTGACAAAACTGAATCAAGTAGAAACAGACCAACTGAACAGAACGATCACTAGAAATGAAATTGAAGAGGTCATAAAAACACTCCCTACAAATATAAGTCCAGGACCAGATGGCTTCACAGGTGAATTTTATCAAACATATAAAGAGGAATTGGTGCCCATCCTCCTTAAACTCTTTCAAAAGGTTGAAGAAGAAGGACTACTCCCAAAGACATTCTATGATGCCACCATCACCCTCATTCCAAAACCAGACAGAGATACCACCAAAAAAGAAAACTATCGCCCAATATCATTGATGAATATAGATGCAAAAATGCTCAACAAAATCTTAGCCAACCGAATCCAACAACATCTCAAAAAAATTATACACCATGACCAGGTTGGGTTCATCCCAGGTTCACAAGGATGGTTCAACATACGCAAATCAATCAGCATCATACACCACATTAACAAAAAAAAAAGTCAAAAATCATACGATCATCTCAATAGACGCAGAAAAAGCATTTGACAAAGTCCAACATCCATTCATGATCAAGACCCTCGCCAAAGTGGGTATAGAGGGAACATTCCTGAACATAATCAAAGCCATTTATGAGAAACCCACAGCAAATGTAATACTCAATGGGGAAAAACTGAAAGCCGTCTCACTCAAATCTGGAACAAGACAGGGATGCCCCCTCTCACCACTGCTCTTCAACATAGTTTTGGAAGTCCTAGCCACAGCAATTAGACAAACCAAAGAAATAAAAGGCATCCATATAGGAAGAGAAGAGATCAAACTGTCACTGTATGCAGATGACATGATACTATACATAGAAAACCCTAAGGACTCAACCCCAAAACTACTTGAACTGATCAACAAATTCAGCAAAGTAGCAGGATATAAGATTAACATTCAGAAGTCAGTTGCATTTCTGTATACCAGCAATGAAATATTAGAAAAGGAATACAAAAATACGATACCTTTTAAAATTGCACCTCACTAAATCAAATACCTCGGAATCCACCTGACCAAAGAGGTAAAGGACCTATATGCCGAGAACTATAAAGCTTTAATCAAAGAAATCAAAGAAAATGTAAAGAAATGGAAAGATATTCCATGTTCCTGGATTGGGAAAATCAATATTGTAAAAATGGCCATACTACCCAAAGCAATCTACAGATTCAATGCAATCCCTATCAAATTACCCAGGACAGTTTTCACAGAACTAGAACAAACTATCCAAACATTTATATGGAACCACAAAAGACCCAGAATCGCCAAAGCAATCCTGAGAAACAAAAACCAAGCAGGAGGCATCACTCTCCCAGACTTCAAGATATACTACAAAGCCACAGTCATCAAAACAGTGTGGTACTGGTATCAAAACAGACAGACAGACCAATGGGACAGAATAGAGAACCCGCAAATAAACCCTGACACCTATGGTCAATTAATCTTTGACAAGGGAGGCAAGAACATAAAATGGGAAAAAGAAAGTCTATTCAGCAAGCATTGCTGGGAAACCTGGACAGCTGCATGCAAAGCAATGAAACTAGAACACACCCTCACACCATGCACAAAAATAAACTCCAAATGGCTGAAAGACTTAAATATACGACAGGACACCATCCAACTCCTAGAAGAAAACATAGGCAAAACACTCTCTGACATCAACATCATGAATATTTTCTCAGGTCAGTCTCTCAAAGCAATAGAAATAAGAGCAAAAATGAACCCATGCGACCTCATCAAACTGAAAAGCTTTTGCACAGCAAAGGAAACCAAAAAGAAAACAAAAAGACAATTTACAGAATGGGAGAAAATAGTTTCAAATGATGCAACCGACAAGGGCTTCATCTCTAGAATATATAAACAACTTATTCAACCCAACAGCAAAAAAGCCAATCAATCAATGGAAAAATGGGCAGAAGACCTGAATAGATATTTCTCCAAGGAAGATATACAGATGGCCAACAAACACATGAAAAAATGCTCAACATCGCTGGTTATAAGAGAAATGCAAATCAAAACTACCATGAGATATCACCTCACACCAGTCAGAATGGCCATCATTAAGAAGTCCACAAATAACAAGTGCTGGACGGGGTGTGGAGAAAAGGGAACCCTCCTGCACTGTTGGTGGGAATGTAAACTGGTACAGCCACTATGGAGAACAGTTTGGAGATACCTTAGAAATCTATACATAGAACTTCCATATGACCCCACAATCCCACTCTTGGGCATCTATCCGGACAAAACTCTACTCAAAAGAGACACATGTACCCGCATGTTCGTTGCAGCACTATTCACAATAGCCAGGACATGGAAACAACCCAAAAGTCCATCAACAGATGATTGGATTTGGTAGGTGTGGTATATATACACAATGGAATACTACTCAGCCATAAAAAAAAGAATGACATAATGCCATTTGCAGCAACATGGATGGAGCTAGAGACTCTCATCCTGAGTGAAATGAGCCAGAAAGACAAAGACAAATACCATATGATATCACTTATAACTGGAATCTAATATCCAGCACAAATGAACATCTCCTTAGAAAAGAAAATCATGGACGTGGAGAAGAGACTTGCGGCTGCCTGATGGGAGGGGGAGGGAGTGGGAGGGATTGGGAACTTGGGCTTATCAGACACAACTTAGAATAGATTTACAAGGAGATCCTGCTGAATAGCATTGAGAACTTTGTCTAGATACTCATGTTGCAACAGAAGAAAAGCTGGGGGAAAAATGTAATTGTAATGTATACATGTAAGGATAACTTGACCCCCTTGCTGTACAGTGGGAATATTAAAAAAAAAAAAAAAAAAAAAAACAGAGAACTTTCTCTTGTTGGAAGCAGAAAAGATATGTAGCACAAGAGTCAGAAAAGAGAGGTGACAGAAGGAAGAATCAAAAAAGAATCCAAATATGGGAAGGATTTGATGGGTTTTTGCTGGTTTTAAAGCACAGGGGCCACATGCAAGACCTACAGAAGAGCTTCTAAAAAAAGCAAAGGGCAGGACTTGGCTGACAGCCAGCAATGGAGCAAGGACCTCAGTCCTAAACTGCAGGAAGCCAAATTTGCCTACAACCTGAATGGTCCTGGAAGAAGTTTATTTCCACAGTTTTCTGATAACAACCCAGTTGGCTAACACCTTGATTTTTGACCTTGTGAAGTGTGGAACAGAGAAACCACTGAGAAACAACATATGTTCTTTTATTATTATAATTGTAATTATTATTATTATTATTATTTGTAATAGTTATTTCCCCAGTACAGTTTTTCTTTTCTACTGTACAGCATGGTGACCCAGTTACACATACATGTACACATTCTCTTTTTGCACATTATCATGCTCCATCATAAGTGACTAGACATAGTTCCCAGTGCTACACAGCAGGATCTCACTTATAATCCATTCCAAAGGCAATAGTTTGCATCTTTAACCCCAAGCTCCCCAACCACCCCACCCCCTCCTGCTCCCCCTTGGTAACCACAAGTCCATTCTCCAAGTCCGTGATTTTCTTTTTCTGGAAAGGTTCATTTGTGGTGTATATTAGATTCCAGTGATAAGTGATATCATATGGTATTTGTCTCTGTCTTTCTGACTTACTTCACTCAGTATGAGATTCTCTAGTTCCATTCATGTTGCTGCAAATGGCATTATTTCATCTTTTTTATGGCTGAGTAGTATTCCATTGTGTATATATACCACATCTTCCTAATCCAATCATCTGTCAATGGATATTTGGATTGTTTCCATGTCTTGACTATTGTGAATAGAGCTGCAGTGAACATGCGGGTGCATGTGTCTTTTTGAAGGAAAGTTTTGTCCAGATATATGCCCAAGAGTGGGATTGCTGGGTCACATGGTAGTTCTGTGTATAGATTTCTAAGGTACCTCCATACTGATCTCCATAGTGGTTGTATCAGTTTACATTCCCACCAACAGTACAGGAGGGTTCCCTTTTCTCCACACTCCCTCCATCATTTGTTATTTGTGGACTTCTTAATGATGGCCATTCTGACTGGTGTGACTTTTTCAAAAGGTTGAAGAAGAAGGAACACTCCCAAAGACATTCTATGATGCCACCATCACCCTAATTCCAAAACCAGACAAAGATAACACCAAAAAAGAAAACTATAGGCCAATATCTTTGATGAATGTAGATGTGAAATTCTCAACAAAATTTTAGCCATCTGAATCCAACAACATATAAAAAAGATCATACACCATGATCAGGTGGGATTCATCCCAGGTGTACAAGGATGGTTCAACATAGGCAAATCAATAAACATCATACACCACATTAACAAAAAAAAAAGTCAAAAACCACATGATCATCTCAATAGATGCTGAAAAAGCATTTGACAAAGTCCAACATCCATTCATGGTAAAACTCTTACCAAAGTGGGTATAGAGGAGACATACCTTACCATAATCAAAGCCATTTATGACAGACCCACAGCAAATATAATACTCAATGGAGAAAAGCTGAAAGCCTTTCCACTAAAATCTGGAACAAGACAAGGGTGTCCGCTCTTACCACTGTTATTCAACATAGTATTGGAAATACTAGCCACAGCAATCAGACAAACAAAAGAAATGTTGTTTTTAAGTTGCTACATAGACATTAATTCATTAGTACTTCCAAGGCATGTAGCTTATTTGAGGTCTAAGAATTCACTTTTATGTGAATTTTGTGGCATTTTAATCTATTTACCATAGAGATAAAGGCTTACCGAATGTCTGTCTCTAGACAAGCTCGTAAAGCCTCAATATAATATATATCACGCCTTGAGAACCTCACTCATATTTTGACCAGCCCTATTCTTCTATAGACCATTATTTCTGCTAATAAATCCATACCAAGTCTCAATATGTCTTTTTCTCTCAAGAGCAACAGTTTTTCTTCAAGAGGCGTGAGAGAGTATGGTCTCTGTTGGGAGTCTGATCAGGTTTAAGTCACAGATACAGAAACATAATTGCCAGAAGATATATCCTTTCAGTGTTATGCATTGTACAATAATGTACACTTGAGTACACTTTAGTATAAGGAGTTTATTCCCTTGATAGTTTATTAATCGGGTTTTTTTTCCACTACCTACGGTAGTATACTAGGAATTACCTTGGGATTTTAAGAAAAAAAGATGTAGTAAAGATCCAGTTCATAGTTACTGCCTTCATGGAGGTTACACTCTGGACAAGAAAGATGCACAAAGAATAAAAACATAAGAAATGTATGAATCCCTTGGGATTGCTTGTGGAAGGCTTCTCAGAGGAGTCTATTGCACTCAGACTGAAGGCTAATAGAAGAATGACCCATGGATAAGAGGATTTTGATTTGTTCCAGTTAAGATATATCTCATGTTCAAAGTCACCAGGGAAAAATTGTTACAATCAGCTCAGAGTTTCTGGAGTGTAAAGTATGAAAGGAGTAAGAGGAAAGAATAGATTAGTAGGAAGATGCCAAATCATAGAGTCTTATTATGTAGCACTATTGCATTACGCAAAAGACTTGATAAGAATTTGGAAATTTATAAGCTGAGTTCTCATAAGTTTAAGATTCTTTACATTATTGTGTATGGACATAGACACATGTGTGACTATAATCATATGTGTATTAGTGTGCAGAACAGATCCTAATTACATTTTTGAATGAACGACTGGGAATAAAAATAATACAAAGTCTGAAAGCAGGAAGGGGAAATGAAGAGAACAAATTTAAGAACTGAAACCTGTATTTGAAAGGAAACCTGTATTTGAAAGGAAGATATATTTTCTGAATCAGAAAAGCAATTCAGGGGGGAATGGGATCAGAAGCAGACTTTGATTAAACTCAGTACAAACCAAAAGAGAAAAGATCCAAATCAGTCATGATAACTGGCTTTATATTTATCATTTCTTGACATGGGCAAATGGTGTATGTAAACTCAAGGAATGACAGCTCCTTGTGACCATACTCAGTAAATTTATGTAGTATTATATATTCATATATTCATATTAGTCATTTAATTTATTTTTTTGGAATTTGGCATTAATATAAATGCTACTCTACAGGAAATAATAGATGATGAAGTCAATTCTCTATCTTTTCAAGCTGGTAAGCAACCACCTTATTTTCAAACATGGAAGTTTTATGACTGAATGCAAAGCTTGGCTCCAGTTTATTTTAACACTTAAGTTGGATTTAGCATGCCAGAAAATCAAATCATAGCTGAATATAGTTAAATTGTCCGAATTTGATGATTTCTGCCACCTGACCTAAAAGAGCAAACTAAAAACAAAAATTATACCCAGTTAGGACAGACATGCTTATGTGAGAGTAACTTTCCTTCTTATCATTCCAAAAGCAATTATTTCTTAGGAAAACCTGTCATTCCCCCTGCCCCTTGCCTTGGAGAGGGTTCTGTAAAGATGGTATATTACCTCAGCCTAACATTCCCAGAAAACAAAGGAGTTTTTTGTTGTCTGAACTCAAATTTGACTACCTCCTTTTTGAATCAAGCCCCCAGAGCAGCTATAAATGAGACAAAGGCAAAGCAGACACAAATGACATTGATACAGTGATTTATATATTTATCTTTGAAAGAGAGTTCATTAAAAGATTTTTAGGTATTAAAAAATATTGATTTCCTTCCCAGTATGTCTCTCTGTATAGTTTAGAAGAGAAACTTCATCTTCTATTGCTCTAGCATTTCCTAAAGACAGCTCCTGCCCATTCATCTTCTTATTGTAATCTCTTCCAACAAAGATGGGTACTGATCAGAATGGGTAATGAGGTTGCCTCAGGTTTGGCAACCCAAAGCCATTCCTTGTCACTCTTTTTTTAATGAAGACAAATCATTTATTAAAATATATCTCTTTTTAAGTTGGGAATTAAGGGAAAGTGAAAGGAGGGAAGGGACTATAGAAGAATAATTAGAGGGGTTTGATTGGCTGGCAAAATTATAGCTTTTTAAGAAATGGGACTGCCAACCATCACCTTGGGAGGCTATTTTGCTGATAATGACACCAACATGTTTTTGGGTATTCTGCCTTTCTAATTGTCATGCTCCTGGAAATGGTATGGCATTTTTTTCTTAGTTTTTAACCATGCTCCCTTCCTGGAATTGGGTACTTGGTTTCTTTTTAGACTGAATGCACTTGTAGCTTCACCTTTCTGAGCCTCCATTTCGTTAATTAGAAAAAAATCTGGAAAAAAAAATCTCATGTCTTTTCTAGCTCTTCGAGTATGTCTAACTGTAACCCTTAAAACTGAGATTTTTGGGTACTGAACAATATTTCTTAAGAAAGTGTTAAAAATTTATACTAGCCTGCCTGCCTGCCTTCCTAGTGACTTTTGTGTTTACCAGGTGTCAAGCATTGTATCACCTCTTTCCTTCTTCTGCCTTAAAGTTTATACCGCACAAATTAGTTTGCAATGACTGCCATAACAGTGTCCCATAGAGTAGGTGGCTTAAAAAACAAATTTTTTTTTCTCATTGTTGAGGAGGCTAAAAGTCTGAGATCAAAGTGTTTGCAGGGCTGGTTTCTTCTAAGGCCTCTTTCCTTGGCTTGAAGATGGCCATCTTCTCCAGGGGTCTTCATGTGGTCCTTCCTCCGAATAGTTCTGTGTCCTAATTTCCTCTTTTTATAAATACTTCAGTCATATTGGATTAGAGCCCATCCTACCTAATGACCTCTTTTAACTTAATTACCCCATTAAAGACCTTATTTCCAAATACAGACACATTCTGAGGTATGAGGGATTAGAATTTCAACATACATTTTGGAGGAACACAAATCAGCCCATAATACCACATGTATATTCTACAACTTGTCTCCTTTTATATTTGTTAAGGTGTCTCAGCTGAGTTCCAAATGGATACTGTTTGTAAAAACAGTTGAGCTATCTACTCCTGAGAAAATCTTCTTGAATACGATGTGCACAGGGACTTTTGTAGATGGTGCTGACATAGAAAGTGTGTGTGTACAGAAGTGTCTAAGAAAGAGAAAAGATGGATATAAAAGAACTGCAGGGGGGAAAGATAAACTTTGCCCTCAACTTATCTTTAGTCCTGAACAAGTATTCTTGAACCCATAATAAGAGGTTTCAGGTGAAAAATATGTAAAGCATAGATAAACTCATCTTTTGCAGCCATGGGCATGGAGATACAGTGCAACATATTATTGGACAAATAGTGTTTCTTCTTCACTACATTTCATCCCCACATATCTAATCTGATCACTTTGTCGCAGATCACAGGATAGCTTTGGTAGTCTTGAGCTTAATATGACCCCAGGGGCAAATTGCTATGCATCATCGTGATGGAGAGAGAACTGAAAGGAGGGGCAATATTGAGGCTGCTGGATGAAAAACCACAGTGGAAGAAAATGGAAACAGTCTGAAATCTCAGGAGATGGAGAATGGAAATGCGGTGGAAGTCATTTGAAAGAATTTGGGGTCTCCTAAGAAGTAGAGAGTACTGGGCATTTATGTAAAAAAAAAACACCAATTATACCCAACAACTGGCGAAGCTGTGGTCATTTGGGTCACATTTGTTAATAATATCCTCCTCCAACTATTCTTACTCCTTGTTTTTAATGCTGAATATTAGGTGACGGATCTGTCATCTCCAAATTCTGTGGAGCTACCAACAAATACACAATGCCTTTGCGTAAAAATTAACTTATCCATTCATTCAACATTTTCCTTTTTTTTCCAGCCATTCATTACACAAGGATAAATTGAAATTCTATCACATGTAGACCCTCTGCTTCCTATTTTTCAAAACTTATACTTAGTAGTTTAGAAGGAGGACAGATATTTAGGCCTTTGAGAATTTCTAGAAACTGTCTTGAATTATTATCAAAGGAATAAGTTATTTCATTTCTAGTCACTGACAATCAGGATATGCTATACATAAATCACAGAATTTATCATGATATCTTAACCATGCACTAAATAGTGGCAGATCAATCCTCAGACACAGAATTCCATGCTAGATTTCATGGCAGGCAATTACCTTATGATGTAACAGATACAGTTTTAGCCCATACACAGGTTTTAAAACTCAGAATCAGACAATTCAATAAAGGATAACTTTATTGAATTTATTTATGAATTTAGAAATCTTACTAAATCTCTATGTTAAATATCCTAGAGTGCCCTCAAGTTAATATTGACTGAACAATATCTTTTCTGCCATTTTCCTAGGTGGGTAGAGTTTTTGTGCTCACCTGATAACTAATAGAAAGTAATGAAAGTGGTTAAATTAGAAACAGACAAGGCTTTATATAAAATTGTACATATTACAGATGCATTATTGAGTAGTAAAATTTTAGAAATATGAGGGAGGATATTTTCTACAACTGACAATGGGTCTCTGTTATTGGAGATGTCAAAGTCCCATTTTTCTAATAAGAAGAAAAAATGGGGAGTTAATTCGTTTCACATATTTTTTTTTTGCATAGGATGCCAAAGGAATTGACTGAATATACATAGTCTCACTATACAGTCCATCTAAAAAGAAACTCAGATCCTTATCAAGAAATGAGAGTTTTTAAGAAACTACATGATTTTAGAAGTCAAAATTCAATGAGTTTGAGAGTTATAAGAACTTTCCCAGATTGAATATGTGACCACAGAATTAGGAAGTTTTAAAATTTGACAGTTAATTGTATTAGAGTGAGTTAAAAATGCCATACCTAAATAGATTTCAGTTTGTTTTGAGTGATATTTAATACATTGGTCAGGGGGACCACATTGTCTGGAAAGGTGTTATACAGGCAACTCATTATTATGGAATAGGAACTAAAGATATTGAACTATTAGGATAGATAAAGGAATCACAATCAGTGAAAAGAATTATTTCAGATAAAAGAACAATAGGGTTTTGACCAGCATATACTCAAGCAACTGACATTTTTATCAGCCAGACTGTAATGAAGAACTACATACACTAGAATTTTTCTGGATTTTTCTTTGGTGTGGTTCTTTTTACATTCATTGTTTGAGCAAACTTAAGTTCTTTAATCTGTGGGTTTTGTGTCCTTCAATTCTGTATATTTTCTTCTACTTTTTTCTTGATAATTTACCTTTCATTATTTTCTCTTTCTCTCAATTACTACTAGTTAGAAGGTAATCCTCTAAATTTCATATCTTTTTATTCCAGTAATACTCTTTTTTTACATTTTAATCCTACTTTCTAGGTGATCTTATTTTACTACATATTTTGCCCTGTTTGAAGTTTCAGCTATTGACTTTAACTTCTAAGTTTTCTTATTAAATTTTTCCACTTTTTGTAGCAGATGCCTTTATTTAAAGGTTACAATATCATTTTACTCTCTGAAGGTATTAATTATTATTAATTTATTTAAATATTTTTCTCTATGTTATCTCTATTTTCTGTTCCTTTTGTTTGATTTGTTGATTTGCTTTGGTCTTTCTCATCTGTACTTGAGGCTTTCCTTGAATGCGTGCTGATCTTTATCTTCTACAAGAGTAAGAAACAAAGAAACTGATTGGAGTTCTGTATGTATAGGTGTGGCATGCCAACTACTGAACTTCCTTTAAAACAACCGGAAGAAAAACTAGTATTTCTATTTCAGATGCTATAAGTTTCCATGTGTGTATATCAATTTTCTGGTTCTGCTAACCTTCTCCTGGGGGCTAAAGAGCCTGACTGATGATGCTCAGGAGGTGGGTTTGACAAGACACTGTAGTCTCAGTAGTTACTACGCAGATTTACACATAGTCTCCTCATCTTTAGTCCAGGACCTCATGCTTGCCTTCTTTTGCTCTAGAATCTCAATCTTTGGAGCTTTGCTCACTGAGATAAATTTCTCCTGGCTCCTGGAGTTGTAAAAGGTAAAAGGCAGTCTCTGATGCTGCAGTTTGGATGGGACACTTGGGGCCCAAAACCTCCATATGCAACCTTTCTGACTCCTCTTAACAGGTTCCTATCTCATCTTCACTTTTTGATGTTCCCCAAGCTCCTAATTATTGAGCTTTTCCTAAAATCCTCTGAGGTGAATTGGTTAATTTTTTTTCACTTATCTCCACCTCTTCTACCATACACAGATGCTTAAATTTGTCTTTTTGTCTCTTTGCTAAGATATTCATAATTCCTCTATTTTTTTCTTTTTTGAAAAAATAGTCATAACTTAGGATTGTAGATGACTGAATTTTACTAAACATGAGGTTTATATTTATGTTTCTTTACTCTTGTTTTGTTATGATTTTAAGCAGAATAAGAAAATAGGAAGATGTCATTTTTACCTTTTTGAAACTGGGAACCTAATGCAATACTTTATAACTCTGAAGATACAATAATAGAAATATTTTGGGGAAAAATATGAACGTAAGAATAGGATAGTTTAATGTTGACATCTCATTTTATTGGCAATAAAAGAAGTTAATGTGTTTAAATTGTCCTGAAAATCCAAATATGAGTCTTGGTTTTTGACTTGGCATCATGCTTCTCATTATTCTTCAATTTTATATTAAAAATGGTGACATAATATATCTTAATAACAGAAGTTCCATATTTCAGTTATCACAAATGTGCCCTTTTCTTCACAAATTTGTATTTATTTATCCCCTCAAACTTTTGGATTTGCCATCTCTTATCTTCAGTAGATAACATCACTTTGGACTTTCCAAGTCATCAAAAGTCTCCACTTCTACCAACTTTATGCCACCATACTTTTCTCTTCCTTTCTTACTGTGGTGAAAGAAGGGTCATTTGTCCTATCTAGAACTAGTTTCCACTGGGATTTCATCCTTTTCTATTTCCTTAGGACTCTGCTCCTTTTATTATTTCCTATTTTCCCTCCTTTCACTCTCTTTTGCCTCCACCTTATCAACATTTTAACATGCTTTAAGTCTTCATCTTAAAAGGAAAACTGCCTTTCTGAATTTCATAGTTCCCTCAAATTACTGACTCACTTTTCTTCTCACTTTCATAGAAAAATTTTTTGTTTTCTACAATCACTCTTTCTACTTCCTCACTTCTCACTTATTCCTGAAGCTATTGCAGTCTGGTTTCATACTTATCACTCTATAGAGACTGCTCTTATTGAAATGAAAAAAGTTTTAAATCACTTCCCTCTGGCCAAATATAGTGAACACTCTTTATCCCTCATATTAGTTAACTACTATTCATCATTTAACACTGGCAAGCCATCCTTTATTCCAGAAACACTCTTCCTTTGGTTTTTATAACATAGTATCAGTCAGGGTGGTTTAACATATGCTACAATAAATAACATCTTCTATAACCATAGCAGATTGATTTAGGGCTCTGATCTGCCTTGTCCTCCTCACTCTTAGACACAGGGTGATAGAGCAGACATTATCTGGAACATGACAAATTGTTACAGCAAAGGAAAAGAGTCAAATCAGATACTTACCCTTATATCCCAATCAGGAATTGACATATGCCACTTCTGTTCATATTCTATTGGTCAAGCAAGTTATAACACTGCACCAACCCCAAGGGAGCAAAGAAGTGTAAACTTACTGGGAATTATATGAGAAAAGCACTAAAGAGAACCATTAACAATTTCTACCATACAAACTGCCTAACATAAATAATCAAATTGAGACAAGTGGTATTAAGTCAATAACACAATATTTGGAAATGCCATTTCAGTCATTTTGCCAACTTAATGACTCAATCATAATTAAATAATAGCCACATATCAGAAATAAATATGGTTCAAAAACTACATAGATTGTACTGAAATATAAATACATAAATCCATTCACTTATTGCACCCTCCTACACTGCTGGTGGGAATGTAAGTTGGTACAACCACTGTGGAAAACAGTATGGAGGTACCTCAGAAAACTAAATATAGAACTACTATATGACCCATCAATTATACTCCTGGAAACTTTCATTCAAAAAGATACATGCACCCCTATGTTCACTGCAGCACTATTCACAATATCCAAGACATGGAAACAACCTAAATGTCCATCTATGGATGAATGGATTATGAAGATTTGGTATATATACACAATGGAATACTACTCAGCCATAAAAAGAACAAAAATGCCATTTGCTGCAACATGGATGGAACTAGAGACTCTCATACTAAGTGAAGTCAGTCAGAAAGACGAAGACAAATACTATGTGATATCACATATCTGGAATCTAATATACAGCACAAATGAACCTATCAACAGAAAAGAAACAACCTCATGGGCTTGGAGAACAGGCTTGTAGTTGTGAGGGGTAGGGGGAGGGAGTGGGATGGATTGGGAGTTTGGGGTTAATGGATCCAAACTATTTGCATTTGGAGTGGATAAGTAATGAGATCCTGCTCTGTAGCACAGGGGACTATGTCTAATCACTTATGAAGAACATGATGGAGGATAGTGTGAAAAAATAAGGTATATAAATGTATAACTGGGTCATTTTGCTGCACAGCAGAAATTGACAGAACATTATAAATTGACTATAATAAAATAAAAAAATACTAAGTATTTTGTTTTCACTAAGTATTTACTTTCTACCTGGGATAGTACTAAATGATGGAGATTAAGCAAAACATGATGAAAGTGAAAAATACTGTATAAATCTTATAATTTTTAATTCTGCCCATCAGTGAATTCCTTTACACTTGTAAAAAGTAAATCTGGAAATACAGTTATTGCTGCCTACAACACAGAAATGTGAATATCTGCAAGCCTAAAACAGCTATTAAGAAAGTAGACCTCTTTTAGTTCAACTGCTTGTTCACTGTAGTAGTTAAATAATTCTGGCTCTCTGAGATAGGTAAATAGGATATCTCTCAAATCAAAATCTTGCTTCAAATTATCTAATTTATATTCCTCACAAAAAAGTTGGTAATTTTCAGAGGGAGTATAATTTTCAATTGGAAAGGACTCTCTGGTGATGTTATTAACATTCTGAAATCACTTAATTTAATCACTTAATCATATTTTTTAAAAGATTAACATCTTTAATTATTTAAAAAAGTGTCACCAAGTAAACATTCCAAAGAATGGGACTTCAGAATGACCAGGCTTGTATAATCCATATTTGAAGCACCTACCTGAAGCTCTAGACTAATTCCATGTAATAAGTGGGGTCTGGAACCATAAACATAAATGCTGAGACACCACCTCACTTCCACTTTTTTTACACATTTGCTCTTTTCCAAACAGGAAAAGGCATGTGGGCAAATGAGATAATAGCTGGAAACATGGAGACTTACCCATTAAAGCAGAGAGTACTCCAATTGTAAAAATTCTCCAAAGTTACTATTTAAAAAAAAAAAAACCCACAAGGTTTTTCAAGTGCTTCTTGAGAACATGCTGAGATGGAAAGAAAGTTAGATGAAAGATAGTGCCTAGGAGCAGGCAGTAACTCAGAAGTCTAGTTATAAAATATTTTTAAGGTGGAAAAACCATGCTAGCACTTCCCAAATCCGGCCAAATTCATTTTAGCTTATGCAGTTGTTTCCTACTGAGTCAGTGCACTATAGAAGGCAAAGACATCCAACACTTCTGTAATAGGTCAAAGACAAGAATGTGTGGCTGGAGGAGAGAGTGTGAGGCTCACTACAGTGAGTCGGTCCTGCTCCAAGGATTGTCACACATGAAGACCTTAAAGAGTGACTGGTTTTTATCTCAAGTGTAGGAAAAATATATATGACTCAGTTTACATGGATGTGAATTCATTTAAACAAATCTGCATTAAGTTAGTTTCTGAAGGTTGATGATTATTTTAGTTGGATCTTTAGGACCACAGGTGCCCTTCAAATGCAGTTCTTTTAAAAAAGTGAAACACTGACATTAAATAAAAATGGTAAATTGAGTTACAGGACACATATACCTCATGAGGAAATGCAATTTTCATCTGGACATGGTGTGATTGTAATGTTAAACTGTGTCCATCAGTGTGCTTCTAATTGGCTTTGTCTGAGGTTGTTTTGAAGGCTCATTCAGGCATTCTAGGCAAAAATGTCTCATCTGCTAGAATAGAGCTCTCTGGCTGACTTCCCTATCAAGGCAAGTCCATGGTCTCACATCTTTTCTTTATTTAGGAACATCTCTGGCTCTGTTTTTATACAGCTCTTCAGTAGATCATCATAGCTGACTCAAGGGAACCAGGGGAAAGTGGCAAATGTCCCACCCAGACCTACTTCTTTGGTTATTCGATTTGGGGGGAACGTGCAAAGGCATGATCTCCCATTGAGACTTGGCCCATGATAAGTAGACAAAAATATCCATATTAGGAAAGGGAAAGTTGTTGCAAAGCCCAAGTTAAATATGACACCCTTCTTCCCCACAGGTTCCCATGTGTGGATATGCACGCTTGACAGAGCGATTAAAACATCCCTGGTTTCATCTGGCCTAATTTGGCACATGTGAACACAGTTTCTTTTCTCAGTATGACTGCTCCTCTGGCCAGGTTCCAGTGATCTCACAGTGGAAAATTTCAACATTAATTTTTGTGTGTGTAAAATTTTTTAGAGATTTAAAAACTTTGTTTATTTTAAAGAAAAAAATTCAACATGAAATGAAACATTAGCAATTCTATTAACAACTTGAACTGATGTGTACATGGAATATAGATGACAAGGAATTTCAGCCTACAGAGCTCCTATCACAAAGTTTATATGCAAAACCTGTTTGTACATGCAAGATGGCTTTTTTGTAGAGTGGACATTTAAAATGTGACCAACCATGCATTCTGTCTACAAATTGAACTTTCAAATGAAGGAAATAACATCAGCATGTATTTCCAGTGGCTCAAGTCAGAAAAAATGTTCTCCAAAATTCAATAAACACATAGTATGTACTTTGAAAAGGTGTATGGCACAGTGGTTAAGAAAACAGACTGCTACTACTAACCACTTTTGCAACCTTAGGCAAGTTATTTTGACTTCTGTGCCTCATTGTCCTCTTCCGTAAATAGGGATAATGTAACTACACAGAGTTATTGTATTAAATGAGTTAGCATATGTTAAAAGTGCTTACAGCAAGTTCTGGGACATGTTAAGTCTCCATCAATTTTGGTTGTTGCTGTGATTGGCCTATTACAAGCACTGCTCCAGGTGCTATAGGGCAAACAAAGGTGAATAAATGATAGTTCTTGCTTTCAAGGTGCAGAAACCTGAGAGGCATGCAGAGCATTTTAATTCAATACAGGCTGCAATAAAAGCTCTAACCAAGATACAAAGTGCAATTGTCAGTACATAGAAAGGCAAGCTTATGTCATAGGCTTATGACAAGATTTATGGATTGTTTTTTCAGGTCTTAAATGATGAGTAAGATTTTGACAGGTAGAGAGAAACATCAAGCATTCTAGGCAGAGAAAAGAAAGAAGATAGGAGATACAGGGATAACAGCTGTTTCCAATTGGGTAGAATGTAGCACACCGTATCTGACACTCCTTCCTATACCCAGTGGCTACCATGGCTAATCTTTTCCAACATTCTTTCCTGCTGAGTCTGATTTACAACAGAATCCTTCTTAACCTAGGGCTCAAGAAACAATTACTTCTTCACCTATTCACAGGGTAATGCAATCTGTTTGCCACCTCAGGTACATGTGGTGGGAGTGATATATTAATAGATGAAGTTGCAAATGTTAGAAGCAATGATGACTATGGTATATTGAATATTAATTATGTACTTTCATATGTTATCTAATTTAATTCTCTCAAATAATAAACAACGTGTTTTTCTTTCCATTTTGTATGAAACTGAGAAAGGCTAAGAGCCATTTCCAAGGTTACTTAGTGAAAAATGTCAGAATTTGAAAACAGCGTTTTTAAATTTTAAAAGCTGAATTCTAATCATATCATAATATTGGATGTCATAAAATAACAAAGAGATAAACTGAAGTTAATCATAAGCCAGCCCTTAATTTCATGTTAAAAATGTAAAACTTTATTACACATTTATAGGTAAGATATTCAAGGTTTTTGAACAGAGGAATGGCTTAGTTAGGTTTGTATATTACAAACAAAACTCTGGTGGCAGGATGACAGATGTCTTGGTACTACAGAGTGCAGAGATGGGATGATGGATTTGTTGGGAGAAGAATGGGATGTTGAGTGGAAAGAGGGTCAGGAATCAAATCAAATGGGACTTGACTGTATGCAAAGAGATGACATTTCTGAAATTTTGAGTGTGGCAACTTGACAACTGATATTGATAGGAAGATAGTGAATTAGGTTTAAGGTATTGATGGAATAATTACCTGGGGATATTTTTTATCGGATTGAGTCTTTCGATACTGTCTTTGTATAAATAAGTTTTAACGTGCTGTGTTTCATTCAAAAAATAATGGACACTGGATTAATGAAACTCTGAACATTTTTAAGCCATATCAAAAGTGGGCAGGAGATCCTGTTGTGGCTCATTGGGTTAAGCACCCAACGTTGTATCTGTGAGGATGCAGGTTTGATTCCAGGTCTTGCTTTGTCAGTTGGGGATCCAGTATTGCCTCAAGCTGTGGCCTGGGTCACAGGTGCATCTTGGATCTGATGTGGCTGTGGCACAGGCCTCGGATGCAGCTCCAATTTTCACCTCTAGCTGGGAACTTCCATGTACCACAAGTGAAGCTGTTTTTTTTTTTTTTAAGTGGTCACATTCTCAATAATGTTAGTGTGCGTGTGTGTGTGTGTGAAAGGGAGAGAGAGAAGGAGAGAGTAGTGTTACAGGATTTGAGTTTAAAATACTGTTTGATATTATCAGAGACATTCTCCAAATTTCTCATTAAATCACTTCTTTATAAGCAACAAGGTAGATTTATTGTGTCGTTGTCATTCTTCCATGGTACAGAGTCCTTGCCCAGTCAGAAATAAACTCAGTGCCAGGACTCTCAGCAGTCTGACCTACTTAGCTCAGTTTTTTATTGGGTTTGTAGTTGAATTCTGCTGAGAAGGTGTCGGAATGTTAGCTCCTGGGACTGATAGACAGTAGAATATGCAGTGTTGTTGGAAAGCATGCGGGTTAGTGAAGCTCAATTCCTGCTTTTCTTTAACCATATGGGAATTCCTTTAACTCAATAGAGCATGACAAAGTATGAAAGGTGTTTATGTTTTTATTCCTTTTTTTTTTGTCTTTTTAGGGCTGCACCTGCAGCATATGGAGTCTCCCAGGCTAGGGGTCAAATCAGACCTGTTGCTGCTGGCCCACACCACAGCCACAGCAATGCTAGATCTCAGCTGTGTCTGCAACCCATACCATGGCTCACAGTATTGCTGGATCCTTAACCTACTGAGTGAGGCCAGGGATCAAACCTGCGTTCTCATCAATACTAGTCAGATTCATTTCCGCTAACCCACAAGGGAACTCCTATCCATATTTAAACATCAGTTAGGGTTTATGTTATAGTGATACCTAGGAACTTTATCATTCTAAATAATATTTTTGTGTAACACGTAGGTGATACATGGATTGACTTGTAGAAATTTACTTTAGTAAAGTAGTCAACACAGATGAGGAAATGTTAAAATGAGAGCAATCATACACTAAAACAAAAAGTAGCAATAGATATGAAAATATCAGATGGTGAGAAAACAATACCTACCCTTTTTACACTAAAATTAAAGTGTGGTCACTATTAACTTAATTTTTATATTACAATGCTAGTGTCCCTAAAAGCTAAAGATAACATTTTTATTAACATAATGACAATCTTTCATAATTCAGTGAGAGTAAAGAGTGATTTGTCTTTCTTATAGTAGCTGTTAAACAGCCAGTAGAGCTTAGGGTAAACTACTTAACAAAAAGCTTAACACATTCCTAGGTACTTAGGGCTCATAGTAATGAGCATGTTCACTATTAAGGAGTTTGGAAAATAATAAAGATGTGGGAAATATATAATAAACATGAAGGCATTCATATAGAATAGTAATTAAAGGGAGTTGGAGGTAGAGGAGGCAAATGCTTATTTATAGGTGATGCAAATATTCATTAAAAAGAAAAACCTCCCCTGAAAGCAGCAGGTCCTGATATTCAAGCTCAAAGAAGAGTTAAAGAAAGGGGGTAGTCATTCAGTCCTAAAGGAACAAGGTTTGGAAATTGATCAGTGCTCTTAGTGCTATTGAATTTCTGTGTAATATCAGCATAACTTTAACTGAAATAGCCTTAGTTTAGAAAATTTAAGCAAATTAGTAACTAACGATTGAGTAAAATGTGGCTGGCAATAATTTTATGACCATCTGTCTTCAGAGAAACATGATTACTGATTCATAAATGCAGGGAAAAAGTGAAAAAAATCAGGGTCTTGGCCATAATTTTCAAATTTGGGTTGAGAGCCAACTTCCTCAGAAATTAGCATGGTAGTTCCCTATGCCTCCATGTACTTAGAACCCAGAGCAGCTGCTTGTCCCTGGAGTCCAGCTGTGAAGAATTTAAGGGAGTCCTCTCCAGGGGTGCCAGCCCTAAGAATGTTCTCCATGCAGATTTCTGCCAGAAGCTCAATGTGGCAAAGCTCACCATGGGACCATCTTTTTATTTAGACTTTCCAACAAATGTAAAAATATTTGGCATGCTCTTTCCACCTTTGCTACTATTCATTTAGTCGTTGCCTCTGAAAATGTTGCCAAGAGGAAAGTTTCCTGTGTTTATTTTATTTCTAGCATGACACCTTACTTTGAAAACTTTGAGTATGCATATAGGCAGGGAATGAAAAAAAAATAGGCTCCACTTTTCCCCTCTTTGCATTAATATGCAATCTTAAGAGGACATTCAGGTTAAATGATGAAAATCATGAGCTTGTAAGATCTTATGGAGAGAGTTTATATGCTATCCTGAGGATAGGAATTTCATTGCAGTTTCAAAGACAGCTAGACAGCAAAGAACCTTTGCAAGAGTCTTAGAAAATCATAAAAATGACAATGAAAACTGAAGTTTGAGTTTTTTTCTTTATTTAGGAATTATAAAGGAGACTGGTATGCATTTTTTTCCATGTTGTTGTTGTTAGAAGTAGTACGAAGTGTCATAGGTTTTTATTTGTTTGTTTCAGATGTTGGTGCCCAAGAAGTTATTCAGTTACAGGTAATAAGAGCAAGCATTGGATTTAATGTCATATAATTTTGTGGGGTTAAAAGACATGGATGGAGGGGTATTATCATGAGATGACTTATGCCTGGGGCTTCGACAGAATAGCTATATCAGAAAAAGGCATTACATGGAGATAAATTTAAACCTGGTGAGAAAAAGGCAATAATGAACCTTCCAAACGCACATAAAATTGCCCCACTTTGACCAAAGAACTCTACCTAAAAACCTGCTATGATCTCACTAATTGTAAAATCTATACTTGTAGGAAATCTAGTGAATTTTAGTGAAGAGAAACTCATAGCTTAAGAATGTGACAACCATGATAAGGTACTGAGAAGTCAATTTCCCTAAGGCAGTCAGCATGGACACTGTAATGAACTAAATACTGGGAAATTTAATTTGAATTTTCCAAACTGTGTGCCCAGATGTGTATGACCGAGACATATTTTCAGAAAGCTATAAAGAAACCATGTTTCTTGACAAGGGCTGAGAATCTGCTTACACAAAAAACCTTAAAAAAAGCAACAGAGGCTTTCAGAGAATAAGAATAATGTTAACTATCATACCACCATTTATAATTAGAGAGAAAGAATTAATCTGGAAGTTACATTGTTTCTATTCTTAATCTAGGATTATGATATTATCTTTTAAAAATTAGAATAATTTCAGTTATATCTAACTTTGATAAGAATATGCCAATGTTTAGTGTTTGATATATTATTTCAAATAATAAAAATTAATCAAATTATAGTTATTATGAAAAATTCTGGAAACAGTAAAATTCCAAGACGGCAAAATAACTGCTCACTGTGTAGATGTCAAGTCTGTGACCCCTTGTTACTGCAAGATCTTGCCAATAGAGTAAGGAAAAATAACAGAACTTAGCCTCAGAGTACTGAATTATTTATAGGAGTAAGAGGTGCTGTCTTCACAGAGAACCTGGGGAAAGTAGAAGACAGTTTTGCCAAAAGAGTGAAGACTTAAGAGATGTACATGTGAAATCCCAATACCAGAAAGAAGGCCTGGAAAAAACAGTCCTGGATATGAAAGGTAACTTTGGAAAGAGCAGGACAAGAACATTAAGGACAAGTATGGTCTCCCTTGGAACTTGGTCTAGTCCTGGTTTTCATGGTATCTTTAGGTTAACATTAAAGGGAGCCAGAATAGACTGATGTTACAGCCTCTGTTAACCCATGTGTTGGTTCCATGTAGAATTGCAAGTGGAAGGCACTAATCCCTGCCCTTCCTTAGTGGCTGAAGAGAATGGATGATGGTCATTCTCTGAGCCCTTCAAATTATCAGACATTGTGCTGAACCCTTAATCCTTGACCTTATGTGATCCTCACACCAGTTTAAGTGCAGTGAATGTTCTCTCTCCCTCCACCAGTTTTTCTTAACAGAAGACACTGAGACTCTGACTTGTCAAATGACTTCAAGGCCAGCAAAAAATAACAGTAAAACGGGATTAACCCTCAAGCCGTCAAAATCCAAAGCTCTTCTTTTATCCTAGGGTCTTGAGACACAGGCACTTCTATCAGAGAAATGTTGAGGGAACTTAATGCTGTTTGGTCTTCAAGCTTTGTGGTCAGCCCTGTGCAGCAGCCCTCTCTAGTGAGAGCAGGAATTGAATAAAAATTCCTATGATTTTCATGCTTCTTTCAGTCAGTCTCAGGTCCTTCCCTTCTATTTTCCCTCACTGATTTTAAGATGTGAATATCCTACTGCTCCAAAAGAAGAAAATGATAATTGGAAGAAGAATATAACTCTTAAAGAGACAAGGGAATGAAAATGGGTCTAGTTTCTTCATTTCTCTAGCCTCTCATTCACCTCCAAGTTCCCATTATCAAAGATCTATATGAACAGGCATAGTTTGGAGGGTCAGGGTCTCTTTACCATCTGCTTTGTTTTCTTTATTTTTATTTTTGCTTTTTAGTGCCACACTCAAGGCATATGGAGGTTCCAGGCTAGAGGATGAATTGGAGCTGCAGCTGCCAGCCTATGCCACAGTCACCTGCATCTTCATGGATACCAGTCGGATTCGTCACAACTGACCCTTGATGGGAACTCCTCTTTTCTTTTTTTTTAAATTAAATTCATTTTTTTATTAGAGTATAGTTGATTTACAGTGTTGAGTCAATTTCTGCTGTACATTATTGTGCCCCAGATATACATATATATGTATACATATGTATATATACACACATTCTTTTTCTCATCTTCCATGATGTTCTATCTCAAGAGACAGGATATAGTTCCCTGTGTTATAAAGTAGGATCTCATTGAGCTTATCCATTCTAAATGTGATAGTTTGCATCTATCAGCCCCCAAATCCTTAATTGCCCTTGAAATTCAATGTACCTTTCTCTAGCTGTGACATAGCCCTTTATTTTATTTTTTATTTATTTCCCCAGTACATTTTTTCCTACTGTACATCATGGTGACCCAGTTACAGATAAATGTATACATTCTTTTTTCTCTCATTATCATGCTCCATCATAAGTGACAAGACATAGTTCCCAGTGCTACACAGCAGGATCTCATTGCTAATCCATTCCAAAGGCAAAGGAAAGGTGGCCAGCTTTCATTGTCAGGTATGTTAATTAATGTATCCTGTAAGGATGTCTACACTTCAGTTCTGGTTGTGGCATTTGTTGCTTATTAAGTAAGGCTTTTTTTTTTTTTTTTTTTAAATCAAGCTCCTGAAATTCCTCAGGGCAGAGGTAATTTATAAATGACATTAATTGGAATGAAGCTAGGATTTTTCTTTTTCTAGAGCATCCAGGGCTTTACCCCCATATAGATAGGGGAGTCAGTTCCCTCCCCTTTATTGCTCTCCTGCCCTGCCCAGGAGCCCACTGACTAACCTTTCCCTGGAGCCTTGGCACACTGCACAAGTAGAGGAGGTGATGTGGAAGGATTAAAAACATTACCCAGACGCCTTTTACGAAAGTTTCTAGCAGTTGGCAATACTCAGTCTGACCTTTGTGTTGGATGTTGCCATCATTTTAATCATTTTACCATCACTTGCAGGAGAGAAGGTGTCTTTGAAAGTGGCCTATTTAGGGAAAGCTTCAGAGCCAAGGCTAAGTGTACATTTTCACTATTTCACATGTTGTCAAAGTAACCAGCATAGTGAAATTACAGCATTTTGAAGAAAATAGGTTTGTGCAAAGTTTTTAAATAAGCTTGGAGGGCATTTTATTACAATTATTTATATTTGATGTTAACCTTTTTAATGACTTTTTAATGTTTACACAGCAATAAATAGAATATATGTGTTTATTGAATCCAAAATTTTACTTTTAATTTCCTACCACTGTTTGCCAAAGCCCTTGTAAAATTCTGTCTTTTGCAAGAGTTTTTCACTCAAGAATTTTTGGACTATCTGCTGTATTCTTTATGTTTCTGTGTATTTGGCTATTTTTTTTTTTTAACTACAACTTCGGTCTCATTTTCAAGAAATTAACCCACACATAGCATGGTAAAGAATTTTCAGTATATTTATTGATCCAAGTTATAACTTGTCTCTGTGTGATGCTTAATGCCCACAAGGATAAAGCATTTGATTTTATATTGACTATTACTTCTGTCATTCATATCATTTACTTCTTCATTTTGAAAGATAACAAGCCTATGTAAAAGTTGCAAAAAAGGACCTTCCAATTACACTTATTTTTAACATTCAGCCATTTGAGAGTTAATTGTAGACACTGTACCACATTCAGCCCAATACTTCAACATTTCTCTCCTAAAGCAAGAACATTGTTCCACAAACCACAATATAATTATCATAAGAAAATTTAATGTTGATATAATGCACCTATTTAAATACAGTCCATATGCATATTTCCAAAGTTGTCTCAATAAATCCTTTGTAACTGTTTATAACCCCCTTCCAGGATCTAATGAAGAGTCACACATACATGGTTTTTAGTTATCAAATCTCCTCATCCTCCTTTAATCTGAAACAATTCCAGCTGTTTTTTTTCTTTCATGACTTTAATATTTTTAAAAAGACTGAATCATTGCCTTGCACAATATTTCTAAAATGAGTATTTTCTCATAATTATATTCTGGTAAGGAACATTTTTGGCAGGACAACAGATGTGATGTATCTTTCATAGAGTATCGTATAAGGAAGTGGATGAGGTTAGTGTATCCTACTTTGGGAAATTAAGTTTAATCCCTTAGTTAAGGTGGTATCTGTTGGATTTCTTCATTGTGTAGGTATTCTCTTCTCTTGTGATTAATAAGTACTCTGTGGGTAATATTGTGGGAGTCTATAAATATTTGTTCTCCAGTGATCTTCCTCCAAGGATTTTGATGTCCATTAATATATATTTCTTGAATAAATCATTACTTTGGTGTCAGCAAAATGGTGATTTCCAATTTTATCATTTTTCTACATTTATTATTTTCCCCTGAAGAAGAAGTTTTTATTCTCCTTCTCCTCAACACTTGAAATTATTATTTTGGATATCATTATGAACTTATGGGTTTCTTTTTTAGTCAACGTATTATAATTTATTTCATTCATTATTATAGCATCAGTTATTCCAAATTTGGCCAGTGTAAGCTCTACTAAACTGTGTTATCTATTTTAGTTGTCCTATTCATTTAACTTCACTATTCAAAATATGCTTTGAAGATACTTCAAAATAACTTTTAGCCCACTTATTTGTAGCAGTGCTTCAATTCCCTTGTCACATTAATTTTTAAACAGAAATTTTAGGGAATTGTTGGATGCTGACTGACTATGGACTATTGTGAGAATGACAAACTCCTGGGGGACACAGTCTTAGGGGAGCCCTCTTCCCTTTCATGGTGTTTACTTCCAGGAATCCCATCAAATCCTCTTGGTAAAGAGTCAGGAAATATCCCCTGTGCCTCTGTTGGGGAAGGGAAAAACTACCAATTTTAAAATTCACCCAGAACATTCACCATAACAAAAGCCCATTTTCCAGGGTGTAAGACTTTACCAGAGCCTTATCTCATCTGGGGTAGGGCATGTATCCAACTCTTGCTCTTTCTAGCCATTTTGTTTTGCTTAAGGTAGGGAGGAAAGCCAAGAAATATTGGTGGAATTCACAGTTCAGGGACATAGACCATTTTAAGATTATAGAATTCTCTTCCTCCCACACATCTTACACCCCTCCCCACATACAAACACCAATAGGACTCCAGTATAATAACAGTGGGTTAGAGCTGGAAGATCTGTAAGACATTTACTGTCTCTGAGGAGTTTTTAGGGAAGCTTAAAGACAATAGGGGAGACAAAAGTAAGGACAGTAATAGTATTTGGACTCTCCAGTATGTACGGCTACAGAAGACATTGAACACAGCCCAACTTCTAGAAAGATTAAACATAAAACCTCACAGTAAAGGCCTAGTTACCCAGTTCCTACTATCCGATACATTATGTCTAACTTTCAGCCAAAAAATTACAAGCCATGCTAAATGGAAAGAAAAAATTTATATAATGAAAGTATACTCTCTTCAGGAAGATATTTTCATTTTCAGTCAGATTAAGATGGGATTGCCAAAAATTCCTTTGTTATGTTTGTGTTGAGAAATTCCATATGTAGTATCTGATTTTTGTCTATGAAAATCAATATGGTAGCTCACATAACATGAAGAGCCTCAATTAATTCAGCACTAGAACATATAAGAAGTGCAGTTTAAAAAGTGCAATTAAAAAGATATCAATAGACCAAAAAGCTTACTATTTTCTTTAGGAACAGAGAAAATAGAGTGAAATATTTGCATTGAAGGGACCTGCTGGTTTTATGGTCACATCTGCTAACCAGTCTGCATCCTTGGCTCACAGAGATCCCCATGATTGCTGACAAAAAAAGTGATTCTTTCAGAAACATTTCCCCTTCATGTAGCCTAGCATATTTCAGCAGTCTGTGTTCCCAAAACCCGTGGTTGAAAAACACTCAACCTCATGTCTACATTTCCTGAAAAGAACATCAGTCCAGAGGTGATTCAGTAACACATGAAGCTTGTTCTCCAGACACAAAAATGAAATGAAATCAGAAAAAAACACTGGCATAAAAATGACAGAAACCTCATCAAGTTGAGTTGGGAAGTCAATCTTATTTGTTAACAGAGATTGAGTGTTCTTTGGCATTTGATGGTGCCAACAATGGGCTAGGTGCTGTAGAGAACATAGAATTAGAAAAAGTTCTTGCCCAGGGGGCTCGTAATCAAATCAGACAAACCAGACACTAACACAGTCCAGCCGTCTGAAGTAGGGAAAGTTGGATTTATATGGGGAACCTAAGGTCACTCTGTCCATGAGGATACTCTGTTTCCCTCCAACAAGCTTGGTCTCTTATGTTATGTAAGTTTGGGAGAAAATCTTACCATAATTTCTTACTTTTTCCTTTTCAACATCACCCAGGAAGTCTGTTTTGCAAGAGAGTGCATTTGGATTTTCATTGTCATGTGCCAGGGTTCAGAAATTCTACAAATCACATGACCTGATTTACTAGAGAAGGAAGAAAAAATCACAAGGCCTAGGTCCCTAGGAGGAGAAGCATAGTTATGTAGGAGAACACTCTACAGAGAGGATCTTGGGGCCACATTTCTTGCTGAACCTGGCCTATATATCTGCTGTTTTGTAATGGGTCCATTATAACCTCTGTTCTGTTATGAGCAGCCTTGACACATGAGAAAGGCTGCTTGGTACCAGGCAGTATGGATTTAAATTGCCAGTTGTTTATAAAAGATTTCTGGGTATACCAGTAGGCCAGCAACTGGAAACCTTTGGGCCCATGTGATAGTCCCTATGTGGGGCAATATATGTCCTTGTTCACATGGGATGCTGGGTTTAAAAATAAATAGCATGCGTATAAAAATTAATCCTCATTTGGAGTTCCTGTTGTGGCTCAGTGGTTAATGAACCCGACTAGTATCCTTGAGGACTCGGGTTCAATCCCTGACCTTGATTATTGGGCTAAATATCTGTCGTTGCTGTGAGCTGTGGTGTAGATCGCAGACTCGACTAGGATCTGGTGTTGCTGTTGCTGATGGCTGCAGCTCCAATTCAACCCCTAGCCTGGGAACTTCCATATGCTGCAAGTATGGCCCTAAAAAGACCTCCCCCTCCCCAAGAAAAAGAAAAGAAAAAACAAAAAACCCCAAAAACTAACCCAAGTTTGGGTTACAAAATTTCCTATGTCTGCTTCTGGCACTTGGTGCTTACCTCTGTCATTAAACTTAGGATCTTTGCCTATTTGTTCATAAGTCATTCTCCAGCATCTAGACAGTTCTTGGTATATGGTAAGATTCCAATAAAAATGTGTGAATTAATAAATTCCAAAACATATGTAAACCAGCTCTAACTCTGCATCTTCTTTGAACTCCCAAGGAGAACTCAAGCATGGCACCTTTCAAAGGTCTTCATATTGTCCACCAACCCTGTTAAGTTTTTCTTTTTTAAACAGTCCAGGGGTTCCAGGTTTATATTTGAGCACATAGGGTGATTTCCATAGTGAATTAGTTAGAATCACAAATGGCCCCTCCCAAAACATCATCTATTCCATGGTTTTGTGTATATATTACAAAGTGTGCATTATATATGCAGAATTATGTCACTATTATTTTGTGTATATATCAGTCCCAACACAATTTTAACTCAGAATAATGGTATATCTCTTTTAAGAAAAACCTTTGTGACTTTAAAAGTCACGTGGTTTTTAAACAATAATTTTGTTCCTTTATAGTTTCTTTAAGACCTTGTAGGTTTTAATAGAGGAGATAACTGAAAAAAAAAGCACTGTGTGAATATAAAATATCATAGACTCTCTTTCTAGCAAGAGAAATGGATTCATACCCAAACTGTCTAGGAGTCTATCAACTGTGACAGACAGAAGACCAGAAAAAGCATGCCCCAGATGTCATGTAAACAGGTTAGTCTGGATAACTAAGCCAAACCCAACATTACTGAAGCTAGAGTGAATTAAAGAATCTGCCACCTATATGTGAGTTATATCCCTTCCCTCAAAATAGTATTTGGGAAAAGTTTGGCTTTCTGAAAAAAAAAAATCTGTAATGGAAATATTTCTTTGGTCCTCTGAGGCTGAGAAGGTAGAATTTCTAATTTAATCTTAAACTAGTTTTTCATCTCTAACATTATGGGGAAACGCTCTCTTGGGCTGGGTTGAGGACACTTTAGGGATTTGACCTTTAGTGAGCAAATAGATTGTGTCTCTCAAGTGTAAGCTCTCCACACTTGCCTGTGCCTACTTTCCCAGATTTAAGATCATCCCTATGCACTTAATTTCAGTTGTATGGAGAACAGTATCCTTTATATGGATACTCTTTTATAGGAAATAAAAACCTATCAAAGAATCATTCAACTTTATTTCAGAGGTCAGTTTATCTAATCTATACATTTTACAAATTAGAAAACTGTGGTTCTAAAAGTTGAAGTGACTTACTTCACGTCGTGGCTCCAGAGTAGCGATACTGAAACAAACAAACAAACAAAAGCAAGTCTTTCTGAATACAATGCTGTGCTCCCTCCTTTAAAAACATTACTGTAGGAGTTCCCTTCGTGGCGCAGTGGTTAACGAACCCGACTAGGAACCATGAGGTTGCGGGTTTGGTCCCTGGCCTTGTTCAGTGGGTTAATGATCCGGCGTTGCCATGAGCTGTGGTGTAGGTTGCAGACGCGGCTCGGATCCTGCGTTGCTGTGGCTCTGGCATAGGCTTGCGGCTACAGCTCCGATTCAACCCCTAGCCTGGGAACCTCCATATGCCGCGGGAGCGGCCCAAGAAATAGCAAAAAGACAAAAACAAAACAAACAAACAAAAAAAACATTACTGTATTGGAGTTCCCCTTGTGGCACAGCAGAAACAATCTGACTAATATCCATGAGGATGCGGACTTGATCCTTGGCCTTGCTCAGTGAGTCAGGGATTCTGTGTTGCTGTGAACTGTGGTGTAAGTTGCAGATGCAGCTCAGATCTGGTGTGGCTATGGCTGTGGCTGTTGCTGGCAGCTGTAGCTCACATTCGACCACTAGCCTGGGAACCTCCATATGCCATGGGTTCAGCCCTAAAAACAAAGCAAAAACAAACAAAACAAAAAAATGTTGTGTATTATTTCCTAAACTTTTTATTTTTGTGATAATTGTAGATTCATCTGTTTATAAAAATCATACAGAGAGATCTCACGTACTTTTAGTCTCTTTTCCCCAATGTAACACCTTGCAAAGCTATGGTGTAATATTACAACCAGGATATTAAAATTGATACCATCAAGATATAGAGCATGTACATTATAACACAGATTCCTCATGTTGCCCTTGTAAGCACATTGGATTTTTTGTTTTTGTTTTTTTTGGTCATGTCCACAGCATGTGGAAGTTCCCAGGTGGGGATCAAGCCAACACCATAGCAGTAACACTTCGGGTCCTTAACCCATTGCACCATGAGGGAACTCCTTCATGTTGCCCTTTAATAACCATATCCACTTCTCTCTCATCCCCATTCCTTCTTTGATCCCTGACAAACAATTAATTTGTTTTTATTTATTTATTTATTTATTTATTTATTTTTTATTTTTATTTTTTTTGTCTTTTTGCCAATTCTCGGGCTGCTCCCACAGCATATGGGAGGTTCCCAGGCTAGGGGGCTAACTGGAGCTGTAGCTGCCAGTCTACACCAGAGCCACAGCAACACAGGATCTGAGCCACATCTGTGACCTACACCATAGCTCACGGCAATGCCGGATCCTTAACCCACTGAGCAAGGGCAGGGATCGAACCCGCAACCTCATGGTTCCTAGTCGGATTCGTTAACCACTGTGCCACGACAGGAACTCCCAATTTGTTTTTAATTTCTATAGTTTTTTTTTTCTTATTTCAAGAATGTTATATGAATGGAATCATATAGTGTGTAACCTTTTGGGGCAGATTTTTTCATTTAGCATAATTCTCTAGAGACTCAATGTGTATCAATGTGTGTATCAATAGTTTGTGTATCAGCACTGTGTTCCTTTACCTTCATGAGTATTCCATGGTATGATTATATTTTGGTTTGTTTAATCATTCACTTATTGAAGGACAACTAGGCTGTTTACAGATTTTGGGTAATACAAATAATCTGCTATAAAAATTCAGGTAACGATTTTGTATGATCAAGTGTTCATTTCTCTAGGATAAATGCCCAAGAGTACAATTGCTAGGTTGTATGATAACTATGTTTTTAGTTTTAGAAGAAACTGTCAAGCTGTTTGTCATAGTGACTGTATCTGTATTTATTTATTTTTCGTCTTTTGTCTTTTTATGGCTGCACCCAAGGCATATGGAGGTTCCCAGGCTAGGTTGAATCAGAGCTGTAGCCGCTGGCCTACACCACAGCCATAGCAATGCCAGATCTGAGCTGTGTCTGCAACCTACACCACAGCTCACAGCAATGCCAGATCCTTAACCCACTGAGCGAGGCCAGGGATCAAGTCAACCTTATGGTTCCTAATTGGATTCATTTCCGCTGCGCCATGACGGGAACTCCCATTATCTGTATTTAAAGTTGGGTAGAATTCACTCATGAAACCATCTGGTTCTGAGCTTTTCCTCGTTGAGAGATTTTTGGTTATTGATTCAATTCAGTATTCTTTTCAGATTGTCTATTTATTTATCATTCAATCCTGGTAGGTTGTGTGTTCCTCATAGGCATTTATTCACTGCTTCTATGTTAGCCAATTTGTTGGTATATGATTGTTTGTAGTAGTCTCTTATGATCCTTTTTATTTCTGTAGTTACCATTGTAATGTCTTCTCTTTCTTTATAATTTCATTGATTTGAGTCCTCTCACATATTTGTTTATTCTAGTCAAAAGTTTTTCAATTTTGTTTATATTTTCAAAAACCAATCTTGGTTTTGTTGATCTTTTCTATCATTGTTCTTGTTTCTATTTCAATCATAATTATTTCCTTCTGCTAATGTTGGGCTTAGTTCTTTTTTTTTTCCCCCTAGTTCCTTGTAGTGGAAAGTTAGGTTTTCTTCTTTGAGATCTTTTTTCTTAAAGTAGACATTTATTGATATATATGATTGACTTTTCACTTAGAACTGCTTTTTCTGCAGCATGTAATTTTTACTATATTGTATTTCCATTTTCATTTCTTTCAGGTACTTTATGATTTCCATTTTGAGTTCTTCTTTGATCCACTGGTTGATCAGGAGTGTGTTGTTTAATTTCCACATATTTATGAACTTTTCAATTTTCTCCTCTTATTGATTTTTGGTTTCCTACTTTGGGGTCAGAAAAGTAACTCAATGTGATTTCAATCTTAAATTTGTTGACTTATTTTGTGGCCTAACATGTGGCTATCCTGGAGAATATTCCCAGGATATGTGTGTGCTTGAGAAGACTGTGCATTCTGTTGCTGTTGGATGGAATATTCTATAAATGTCTGTTAGGTTCATTTGGTTTATAGTGTTATGCATGTCCTTTGTTTACTAATTGATTTTCTGTCTAAATGTTCTATCCATTTTTTAAAATGAGATATTAAATTCCTCTATTATTATTTAGTGCTGTCTATTTATTCCTTCAGTTCTGTCAATATTTGCTTTATATATTTATGCTATGATGTTGCACATATATTTATTTACAGTTTTTACATCCCCTTGGCATAATTGACCTTTTTGTTATTATGTAATAACCTACTTTATCTCTTGTGACAGTTTTTGACTTAAAATTAATTAATTTGCTTTTTAGGGCCACACCCACAGCATATGGAGGTTCCCAGGCTAGGGGTCTAATCGGAGCTGCAGCTGCCGGCCTATGCCACAGCCAAAGCAATGCCAGATCTGAGCCGTGTCTACGACCTACACCACAGCTCATGGCAACACTGGATCCTTAACCCACTGAGTGAGGCCAGGGATCAAACCCACAACCTCATGTTTCCTAGTCAGATTTGTTTCTGCTGTGCCACTAGGGGAACTCCTTAAAATTTATTTTGCGTGATATAAGTATAGCCAGTCCTGCTCTCTTTGTTACCATTTCTGTGGAATATCTTTTCCATTCCTTTACTCTCAGTTCATGTGTCCTTACAGTTAAAGTGAGTACCTTATAGGCAGTATAAAGTCATATCTTGCTTTTTAATCCATTCAGCTGCTCTGTCTTTAGATAGCTTTATCGGGACAACACTTTGATAGAAGAAAGCAGGACTGCACCTCTTCTTTATTGACAGATGGAGGTATAAGTGTAGATTTCCTACTTGGACTTTATTGACATTTAAGAGCCAGAGTATCACTTATTTCCACTGGGTGGAGTAGGAGTTCACCTCTCCCCTCCATATGGCCTCCAATGACTTGGCTATAGGGTGAATTTGTTACTTCCAGGTGATGGTGAAATTCCTGATTCTCCACCAGGTCTTATTTGATAACACTCATACCAATATTGAAAGATAGCTCATTATAGTAAAGGTTGGAGTCTAGGCTTCCCACTCAACTTTTGGTATCATAGGTGGGAGAAAAACCATGGTTTTTCTCTGTGTTTGTCTAGCATAGAATGGTTATCATGTAAAAGTTTTCTGTCTTGCCTCTTTGCCCCTTCCCTAGTCCTTTGGCCTGAGGGAAATTTTATTACAGTCTTCCCCCACTGCCCCTGTATTCAATAGCATTTCTAGGTTTTCTGGGTTTCCGGCTTCTTTAGTTCCAGTTATAGGATATATGTGATGAAGAGAAAATCCAGGAAATTCACTACCGTGTTATTCCTTCTGTCTTGAAGTCCCTAGTCATCTTCTTTTTCTCCACCTTTCAGTCTTTTTATATTGTTTTACATATAATGTACAGGGATTTTAGTTGTAGTTAGTGGGAGGAATGAAAAAAGTATATGTACCTGGAATTGGAAGACCTGCTACTTCCTTTCAAAACAAGGTACGAAAGGGCAGTCATCAGGAGTTGTTGGATGAAACAATGGCAAGTGTGTGAAACTTCTACTGGCCTTAGGAACTGAAAATTTGGGTCCCTCTTGAAATGGACCATGCCTTCTCAGCCTATTCTCCCTAGGTACTTGCTTTATTCGAAAAAGCAAATTACATGGGGATGAAGCCATGTCTTTTACTTCTTTGTGGTTCACTCATTACCTACTATTTCTATAGGCAGTGTACTGTAATGGTTAATGATGAGGTTCTGAAGTCAGTCTGCAAAGGTTCCAATTTGGGCTTAATCATGTACTAGACAATATGAACTTGTGTGTCTCCTAACTTCTCTAAGTTTTAAGTTTTAGCAACTCTAAATAGAGATAATAATTATATCTCTCTCACCAGACTGTGTAGGAGTAAATAGAATACTGCTCATAGCACAAACCCTGAAATGTCATAAGTTTGCAGTAAACATTAGCTTCTTATTAATAAAATATAATGTGTAATTAATATAGAAATATTAATAAAGACTTTTTAAATAGATCTTATATATTTTCCATGATGCTTTGGTTTTAAACATTGATTTGTAATGTACTTAAACCTCATTTGGTATTTACTTCCATACAGAGGACTCAAATAATCTTGAGTAGTGAAGACTCATCTGTGATATTTCATCATATTTTCTAAGGTGTAATTTTGATCAACACATTTCAACTGGATGGTGGGTCATAAAAGTGGATTCAGTTGGTTTCTTGAAAAACAAAAACTTTGTCAGAAAGGAAACCATTTTTATGTACAAATGAATACTTTCTGATAATTACAGACAGACAGTGCAAATTTCTGTAATTAGAAGTTTCCAGAGGAGCTGTCTGTACTACGCAGATTTATCCAACTTTTTCCATCACTTTGGCAGTGTAGATATGATTTTAAACGTACCATGAAATAACCTGTATATTTGGCTCAAAATTTATTCTCTTTGGTCCAAAATGTCATCAAAATCATTAACTAAGTACACATTGACTTGGGAGGAAGGAGGAAAATAATTGAAATGAAAAGTGATTTTTATTGCCAAATAATTCTCTTTCTGTGGTTGCCACAACCTCACTAACACCCAAGGCAGGCATCTGTTGTGCTCTAGGTGTTAATGATGACATGAATTATAGTGGAAAACAATACAGCACTTTTAAAATTTCTGGCTGGTTGAAAATAAGGAGAAATGGATTTTCAATATCACGTTTTAAAATTGTTCATCCAGCACAAATGAACATCTCCTCAGAAAAGAAAATCATGGACTTGGAGAAAAGACTTGTGACTGCCTGATGGGAGGGGGAGGGAGTGGGAGGGATCAGGAGCTTGGGCTTATCAGACACAACTTAGAATAGATTTAAAAGGAGATCCTGCAGAGTAGCATTGAGAACTTTGTCTGGATACTCATGTTGCAACAGAACAAAGGGTAGGGAAAAAAATGTAATTGTAATGTATACATGTAAGGATAACTTGATCCCCTTGCTGTACAGTGGGAAAATAAAATAAAATAAAATAAAATAAAATAAAATTGTTCATATGCTAGTTGTCCTATTGTTTCTTGCTCCTTTGATTTTAAATTAAATCTTGTAGTTAACACAGTAGATTTTTCTAAATACTCATACTACCGTCATGTTTTCTACATGTATACTTCCAGTATATTTGTGTCTCATTTTATCATTTACAAGGGAAGAAAAGATCCCAGAAGACTAGGTGACTTTCCTTCATAAGCACAATGAAAACAAGACAAGTAGGAGTTCCCTTCGTGGCGCAGTGGTTAACGCATCCGACTAGGAACCATGAGGTTGCGGGTTCGGTTGCTGCCCTTGCTCAGTGGGTTAACGATCCGGCGTTGCCGTGAGCTGTGGTGTAGGTTGCAGATGCGGCTCGGATCCTGCGTTGCTGTGGCTGTGGCATAGGCCGGTGGCTACAGCTCCGATTCAACCCCTAGCCTGGGAACCTCCATATGCCGCGGGAGCGGCCCAAGAAATAGCAAAAAAAAAAGACAAGGAGAATCATTCCCAGTCAGTGCTGCAACACTATATTCTCTTATGTGTTATTTTATCAAGTAATAATGGATAAGGAAAAAAATTAATAGTATGCCACTGTTGTGCTGATAAAACAAAGGAAATTGGATAAGAAAATAGATATTGATAGTACTATAAATATTAAAAACTACTGACATTTTTAGGATTTTTTAAAGTTTTTATTTTTATTTATGTATAGTTGATTTACAACGTAGTGTTAGTTTCTGGTATATAGAAAAGTGATTCAGATCTATCTATCTACCTATATGTATTCTTTTTTCACATTATTTTCCATTATAGGTTATTGCAATATATTGAATATAGGTGTCTGTGCTATATAGTAGGATCGTGTTTATCTGTTTTATATGCAGTAGTGTGTATCTGTTAATCCCAAACTCCTAATTTATCCCTCTCACCATTTTCCTTTTTAACCATAAGTTTGTTTTCCATGTTTGTGGATATGATTTGTTTTGTAAGTAGGTTCATTTGTATATTTTTAGATTTCACACGTAAGTGATATTGTATGATATTTATCTTGGTCTGATTGACTTCATTTAGTATGATAATCTCCAAGTCCATCCATGTTGCTGAAGATATTATTTCATTCTATGGCTGAGTAATATTCCATTGTATGTATGTACCATATCTTTATCCATTCCTTTATCAATGGATACCTAGGTTGCCTCAATGTCTTGGGCATTGTAAAGAGTGTTGCTTTGAACATTGGAGTGCAAGTATCTTTTCAAATTATAGATTTGCCTGGATATATGCACAGGAGTGGGATTGCAGGATCATATGGAAACTCTATTTTTAGTTTTTAAAGGAACCTCCATACTGTTTTCAATGGTGGGTGCACCAATTTACAATCCCACTGACAGTATAGGAGGGTTCCCTTTTCTCTACACCCTCTTTAGCATTTGTTATTTGTAGACCTTTTAATGATGGCCATTCCGATTGGTATGAGGTGATATGTCACTGTGGTTTTGATTTGCATTTTTCTAATCATTAGCAGTGTCGAACATCTTGTCAGGTGCCTATTGGCTATCTTTAAGTCTTCTTTGGAGAAACATCTATTTAGGTCTTCTGCTCATTTTTCAACTGAACTCTTTGGGTTTTGTTATTGAATTGTATGAGCTGTTGCATAGTTTGGAAATTAAGCCCTTTTTTTTTTTTTTTTTTTTCCTTGTCTTATTAGGGCCACACCCACAGCATATGGAAATTTTCAGGCCAGGGGTCAAATCAGAGCTGTAGCTGCCGGCCTGTGCCACAACCAAAGCAATGCAGGATCCAAGCTGCATCTACAGCCTATGTCACAGTTCATGGCAACACCGGATCCCTAACCCATTGAGTAAGGCCAGGGATCAAACCTGTGTCCTCATGGATACTAGTTGGGTTCATTACGACTGAGCCATGATGAAAAGTCCCTAAGCCCTTCTCAGTTATATCATTTCCAAATATTTTATCCCAGTCTGTAGGTTTTCTTTTGTTTATGGTTTCCTTTTCTATGCAAAAGCTTATAAGTTTGAATAGGTCCATTTGTTTATTTTTGCTTTTATTTCTTTAGCCTCAGGAAACTGACCTGAGAAAAATTGCTATGATTTACATCAGAGAATGTTTTGCCTATGTTCCCTTCGAGGAGTTTCATGGTGTTGTGTACCTTATATTTATGTCTTTAAGCCATTTTATTTTTGTGTGTGGCATTAGAGATTGTTTTAATTTCTTTTTTTACATGTAGCTGAGCAGTTTTCTCAGCACCACTTATTGAAGAGATTGTCTTTTCTCCATTGTATATTCTTGCCTCCTTTGTCAAAGATTAATTGACCATAGGTGTATGGGTTTATATTTGGGCTCTCTATCCTGTCCCATTGATAGGATGTTAATATTTAATATCATTATGATGCCTTTCATGTCTTTACTTCTCATTTATTTTCATTTTTTTTCCATTTTTACTGAGACATAATTGACATACACTACTATAAGGGTTTAGGGTGTACAGCTTAATGATTGGACCTAGATATGTTATGAAACGGTTACCAGAATAAATTTAGTAGATGTCCATCATCTCATATAGATACAAAATTAAAGAAGTAGAAAAAAATTTCCCTGTGAGGAGAACTCTTAGGATTTACTCTTTGAACAGCTTTCACATATAAGTTGAACAGTGTTAATTATATATCATGTTTTTGTTACTAGTACTTATTAATATTAAAAGTGGAATTATGTAACTTTTGACTACCTTCATCTAATTCCCCCTCCCTCCACCACCCACTTCCTGAAAACACAAATCTGATTTCTCTTTCTATTAGTTTGTTTGTTTTATTTTATAGACTCTACAAATAAGTGAAACCATACAGTATTTGTCTGACATTTCATGTAAATATTCTTCATCTGCGTTGTTGCAAATGGAAAGATTTTTCTTTTTTGGGGGTGACTGATATTCCATCTTATATGTATATATATAATTTTATACATATATATATATAATATCACATCTTCTTTATCCATTCATCTATGGATAAGGCACTTAGATTGTTTCTGTATTTTGGCTGTTATAAGTAATATGGCAATGAACATTGCAGTGCATGTATCTTTTTGAATTAGTGTTCTTGTTTTCTTCAAATAAATACCCAGGAATGGAATTGCTGAATCATGTGTTAGTTCTATTTTTAATTTTTGGAAGTATCTCCATAATGTTTTCCAGAGTTATTACACCGACTTACATCCCTACCAACAGTGTGTAAGGGTTTTGTCTTCTTCACATCCTCGTCAACACTTATTTTTTCCTACCTTTTTGATGATATCCATTCTAACAGGTGTGAAGTGCTATCTCTGTGGTTTTGATTTGCATTTCCCTGATTATTAGTGATGTTGAGCATCTTTTCATGTGCCTATTGGCTATCCATATGTCTTCTTTGGAAAAATGCCTATTCAGATCCTCTACTATTTTAAAATCAGGGTATGAGGGTTTTTTTTGTTTGTTTGTTTTTGTTTTAATATTGGTTGTTTGAGTTTTTTGTATATTTTGGATTTTAACTACACACACACACATACACATATATAATTTGCAATATCTTCTTCAATTCAGTGGGCAGCATTTTCATTTTGTTGATGATTTCCCATGCTGTACAAAAGCTTTTTATTTTAATGTAGTCCCATTCATTTATTTTTACTTTTGTTTCCCTTACCTGAAGAGGCTTATCTGAAAAAATACTATGAAGACATAGGTATACTGTGTATATTTTCTTCTAGAAGTTTCATGATTTCAGGTCTTACATTTAAGTCTTTAAATAATTTTGAGTTTATTTTTGTGTATGGTATGAGAAAGTAGGTTGATTTATTTACATGTTGCTGTCTAGTTTACTCAACATCATTTATTGAAGAGACTGTCTTTACTGCATTGTACATTCTTTGCTCCTTTGTTGTAGATTATCTGACTATATGAGTGTGGGTTATTGCTGAGAACTATATTCTGTTCCATTTGTCCCTGTGTCTGTTTTTGTGCCAGTGCCACATTGTTCTGATAACTGTAGCTTTGCAGTATAGGTTCAAAACAAGGGCATTTTATCTTTCTTTTTAAGACTATTTTGGCTATTTGAGATCTTTTTGATTTCTATACACATTTTAGGATTATTTGCTCTAGTTCTGTGAATAAATGCCATTGCTATTCTGATAGGGATTACACTGAATTTTTAGATTGCCTTGTGTAGCATGGTCATTTTAACAATATTACCTCTTCTAATCTATAAACATGGTATACATTTCCATCTGTTTATACAGCCTTTGATTTATTTCATAACTGTTCTATAGTTTTCTGAGTATAGGTCTTTTACCCTCTCAGATTTATTGCTAGGTATTTAATTCTTTTTGATGTTAATGTAAATGGGATTGTTTTCATAATTTTATTTTCTAATAGTTCAACTATAATGTATAGAAACGCAACAGATTTCGGAGTTCCTGTTGTGGTGCAGCAGAAATGAATCTGACTAGGAACCACGAGGTTGCAGGTTCAATCTCTGGCCTCGTTCAGTGGGTTGAGGATCCAATGTTGCTGTGAGCTGTGGTGTAGGTCACAGATGTGGCTCGGATCCTGTGTTGCTGTAGCTGTGGCATGGGCTGGCAGCTGTATCTTCAATTTGACCCAAAGCCTGGGAATCTCCATATGCCTCAGGTGTGGCCTGAAAAAGAAAAAAAGAAAGAAAGAAAGAAAGAAATGCAATAAATTTCTGTATATTAATTCTATATATTGCTACTTTACCAAATTCATTCATGAGTTCTAGTACTTTTTGGTGGCATCTTGAGGACTTTTTATGTATGGTATCATATCATCTGCAAACAGTGACAATATTTCTTCTACATTTCCAGTTTGCTTTCTCATATTCCTTCATTTGGGACAAATTCCTCTGTTGCCTCATCTTGCCCTATTCACTTTTATTTCTATGTATATGGTAGGCTGGTTACATTTCCTGATCTTAGAGATACAGCCTTATGTAGGAGACATCCTATGGGGCTCAGCATCATACTTCCTTCTGGTCAAAAGACTGATATGATCCAGGGGTACCCTCGTTATGGGCTGCATGTGTCCTTCTGTTGTGATGGGCCAACTACTGTGGGAACTGTGGTAAGTGTGCTTGTACATTAGGTCCAGTTTGTGGGTGGGGCCAGGTCCTGGCAAGGCTGGCTGCAGGACCAGAATAATCCCAGTCTAGAGGCAAGCACACTGATAAGCAGTGCCATGTCATGAATTGCCTGGCTCAGAACCCTTGGAGGTCTTGGGCTAGCATAGGTCCTCTGATGGGCAAAGCAGGGTCTCATTGTGCTGGCTGTGGGCTATGGGGTCCCAGAGTTAGTGCTAGCCTGTTGATTGGTGGGATTTGTGACCTATGAGGGCCCTGGGGATGGCATTAACCTGCAGATTGGTGAGGCTCATTCTTGACATGCTGGCTGTGGGGTGAGATGTGTCCCAGAGTTGGTGCCAACACACTGGTGTGTGTAGCTGGATCCTGGGCCCTTCAGTGAATAGGAACAGGTCTTGGGGTTTTTGGGGACTGTCCTATGGTAGGAAGCCTGTGGTGAGTGTGACTTGCTTCCAACCAAGTAACTGCTTGGCCTGGGGGCCTCCCCAAGGTGCTTAATGGCTGGTGGGTGAGGCTGGTTCATAGTGCCTATATACCAGAGGGAATAGTCCAAAATGGGATTTGCCATCACCAGTGTCATTGTGGTAGAATGAACTCCCCAAAATGGCTGCTGCCAGCATCTATGTTCCCTGAATGAACCCATTTTCCTGTTGCCTCTAAGGGAAGATCTCCAAGATAAGCAAATGACTGTGAGCCAGGCTCCTTTCAAAATGCTGTTTCTTCTCTGAGTCTCAGAGTGTGTGAGAGTTTGTGTGAATCCTTTAAGAGTGGATTCAGCATTTCCCACAGCCCTTTGGCTCTCCTGAAAGTAAACCCCACTTTTGTTCAAATGTTCAAATCCAAATGTTCTGGAGCTTCATCTTGATGCAGGGCCTCCAGACTGGTGAGCCCAAATTGGGGTTCAGAGCTCTCACTCCTTGAGAAAACCTCTATAATTGTGATGATTCTCCCATTTGTGGGTTGCCTACCTTGGCATATGGATCTTGTTCATACCATGTCTCTTGCCCCTCCTCCCTGTCTGGTTGTAGTTCCTTCTTTATATCTTTAATTGCAAGAGATCTCTTCTGCTAGTCTTCAGGTTATTCTCATTGATAATTGCTATGTCAAGTTATGATTTTGATATGCCCATGGGAATAATTTAGCTCAGGAACTTCTTACTTTACCATCTTTGTCACTCTCTCCCTTTATTTCTTTTTTAAATTCAATGATATACAGAGCAAAGAGATGGTATCATGTTTCTAAACACAGGGAAATATTAATTTAGACTCTTTAAATGAAGAGCAATATATCATGACCATTTTAATGCCAGTAAGTGTCATCTACATTATTGTTTTCAGTGGCTACCAAATATTTACCATAATTTATTCAGCAAAATCTGAGATAATGGACAGGCAATTTTTCTGTGGGGCAAGGACTGTAATAAGACCTGTTCCTATCCACTGAAGGGCCCAGGATCCAGCTACACACACCAGTGTGTTGGCACCAACTCTGGGACACATCTCACCCCACAGCCAGCATGTCAAGAATGCTGAGAGATACTTGTGCATATATCTTTGTGGAACTCCTTTGTTATTTTCTAAGGATAGGCTCTTAGAAGTGGGACTACTGGATCAAAGAGGAAGCATTTTCTAAAGTGCTTGGCACATATTGGGAAATTGTCCTCCAGAGAGTTTGTATTTGTTTATGCTTCCAACAACAGTGTGCAAAGTTACTTATTTCCTTATACATTATTATTATTAAATGTCATCATTCTGCTTTTTATTCTCTGCCAAGTGGGTGAGTGTAAAATAATAGTATGTGTATTACAATAAAATTTCTATTTTAATTCTAAGATTGTTTTGTTTGTTCTCTATTGATAATTGGTTATTGCTCTTAATAATTAAAGCCTATAGCACATGCTTGACTTTGGTGGGGGGATGGGTTCTAGACCTACACATATTTTAAAATATAAAACACTATTTTTAGCTCCTCAGATTCTATCAAATTCAAAATATCCAACAGACTCTTTTTGTGGATAAAACGTATGACTATTTAAGCTACTTACTTTTTCCATTAAGATGAAAAAGACTAGATAGCAAAATGGTAATTTCGTATCTTGTTTATATTTTATTATTTATTGAAAGCTCTGTTTCAGGTGCCAAATTAAGCTTTTCACATGAATCATCTATATTTTCCTTACAAGTCTCATGTAGTCTTAGTACAGCATACCCATTGTAAACAGTGTCATAGATTTAAGAGATAAAACCATATTTTGAGTCCAGGTTTGCCTGGGATCCAGTTTGAATGTCTTATCACTACAGTGTTCTACTTTTTGTAAAGTAGTCTCATGTTTATGATGATATGAATTGATTCTCTCTCTATCAAAGAATGAGATAATTAATTGTATCACATAGTACATCTTGTAACAGCATTTTTTTTCCTCACTAGAAAGTTAAAGAATGAAAGAAGATGGGGTGGTCTGCTCTTTTTTTTTTGCTTTATCCAGTCCTCTTTCTTGCTGCCAGATTTCTGTCTAGCCCAGTCACACAGGGCACAATGGTTTGTGTGAGAGCTGATAGTCTACTTTTCCCATGGGCATTCATCCATCACTGCTCTGTTTCTTTTCATCCCATCCTGGGGTAACATGTAGTCTGCTAGGTCTTACTCATTACTCACCCTGGGGCATGTATATTTACCAGAAGTTGCAGCACTGGCCTTGATGGCCTATGTGGTCGTTGTTCTCTACGCTGTGGGAACTGAGGGTGAGAGGGCCAGTCATATTGGGAAACATTAATCCTGCTGCCTCTCCAGCCTCCTGTCCTGTTGTATTAGATCATAAGCCAGTTTTCTCCCCATTCTGTAGAAAGCAGTAGCACACCAGCTAGGCTGTGGTGTGGGCCTCTTCTGATTGCATGTAGACTCAGAGCCCATGAAATGGGTATATAACTATTCACAAATATCTCCAAATATTTGCAATTTACCCTTTATTTTTTTCCTTTATGGTAATAAGTTTTCCATTATGTGAATCAGAATCTCTGGGAACCCTTGAAGAGAAATGCTCATTTCCTGTCATATTTTCAAGCCTAGAACAGAACAGAGATTCTAATAATCAGCATTATATTGATTTACACAATCAAGGGGGACTTTGTTCTTTGGCTGATTTAACAAATTCAATGGGAACTGAATGTATGACAGGTACAGCTCAAGGATTAGAAGACTGAACCAGATTAGAGTTCCCCCTTCATGGGATGGCATTGGGGTAAGGAGGCAGAGTTAAACAAATATCCAAATAAATGAAATTAGTGATGCATGCTATGAAATATATAGAAATAGTGTTTCAATGTAAAGTGATGGGTTAAGGTGGTGGGAAAAGTTGCTTAGAAGTAGTTGTCAGTGAGGAAGTGACATTTGAACCAAGACTGAGTGACTTGGAAGGACCAGATATGCAGAGATGTAGAGGCAAATGCACCAAGAACTGAAAGATTTTAACCCATGCTAGAAGGATAATGTGGCAAAAGCACAGAGAGTGAGGGGTAAAAGAGAGAGAAGTCAGGTGAGGGAAGGGTCATGTCATGTAGGACCTATTGGCCATTTAGATTTTATTCCAAATTCAATAGGAGACTTCTGAAGAGTGTGATGTGGGAGTTTGAAAAAAATTTGTTTCATGTTTTTAAAGCATTGCTGTGGATTTTGTGTGGATTATAGAGGAGTAGGAGTAGAAGGGAAATAACCAGCTAGGAGAATTTTGCAGTCATTAAAGCTAGAAATTACAGTGATTTAGACCAGGGTAAACATACTATAAATAAAGAGAAGTAAACAGATGTGGAATATATTTCAGGTGGAGCCAAAAGTGTTTGTTGATGAATTAGATGGCAGTAGTGATGGAGGATGAAGGAAACAGAAGAATCAAGAATGACTCTAGATTTTTTTCACCTGAGCAACTGAGTACAGTGATAATATTTACTGATATGAAGAAGATTCAGGAAAGAGTAATTGTCAGGGAGTAGACGTTAAGGTCTCTGTTAGGCAGGATTACAATTGATAACGCCTTTTAGATATTAAGTAGGAATGCCAGTTGTGTAGCCTTAGAATAAGGGAATCATCTTTTAATTAATTGAGCCTTAAAAGAAAAGATCTTCAAATGAAAACATGTATAGTTTTGTATGAGGAAAAATTTTTAGTCTCACCTCTCTATTTCTGTCAATGATGACATTTTTCTCATTTCCCAGTATCTTAGTCTATTCAAGCTACAAGAACAAAGTGCCACAGTCTGGGTAGATTGAAAACAACAGAAATTTATTTCTTATAGTTTTGGAGGCTGAGAAGTCCAAGGTCATGGAAATTATATATTTAAAATACTTCATTAAAGAACAAAAAGATAAAAATAGTACCTAGGTGGAAATTGAATGGAAGAAAAAGGTTGGGCTTTGGAACTAGAAATTTTATAGGGATTTAGTGAGTTTTCACTAATAAAATATGTTTAAAGATCCTTGATACCTCATAAAGTGCTACTTTAAGTCATTCTTAGCATCAGACATTTATGAAATGAAATAGGTGGGTGTCCATATTACAAATGTTAATTGGCTTGGATGTCTCAGCCACTTAGGACATCTTCTATGTAGTCCAAAATCATTTCATTTCTAATCAGACTGTTTTGAATGAAAGAATTAAATTTTATTACTTTTGAATTAATGTTTAATTCTGTTCCTTTGTATTGTTTTGTGCACCTTTTTTGAATTGAAAAATGATGCACATATGTGAATTAGTCATGAGCATGTTCCGTCTACTCTTAGATTCTTTTCTTTCTTTTTTTTTTGCGTTTGCACTGTTTGCCTTTTTAAAATTTTTTTTTTATTTTCCCACTGTACAGCAAGGGGATCAAGTTATCCTTACATGTATACATTACAATTACATTTTTTTCCCTACACTTTGTTCTGTTGCAACATGAGTATCTAGACAAAGTTCTCAATGCTATTCAGCAGGATCTCCTTGTATATCTATTCTAGGTTGTGTCTGATAAGTCCAAGCTCCTGAACCCTCCCACTCCCTCCCCCTCCCATCAGGCAGCCACAAGTCTTTTCTCCAAGTCCATGATTTTTTTTTTGTCTTTTTGCTATTTCTTGGGTCGCTCCCGCGGCATATGGAGGTTCCCAGGCTAGGGGTCAAACCGGAGCTGTAGCCACCGGCCTACACCAGAGCCACAGCAACGCGGGATCCGAGCCGCATCTGCAACCTACACCACAGCTCACGGCAATGCCAGATCGTTAACCCACTGAGCAAGGGCAGGGACCGAACCCGCAACCTCATGGTTCCTAGTCGGATTTGTTAACCACTGCGCCACGACGGGAACTCCCCATGATTTTATTTTCTGAGGAGATGTTCATTTGTGCTGGATATTAGATTCCAGTTATAAGTGATATCATATGGTATTTGTCTTTGTCTTTCTGGCTCATTTCACTCAGTATGAGATTCTCTAGTTCCATCCATGTTGCTGCAAATGGCATTATGTCATTCTTTTTTATGGCTGAGTAGTATTCCATTGTGTATATATACCACACCTACCAAATCCAATCATCTGTCGATGGACTTTTGGGTTGTTTCCATGTCCTGGCTATTGTGAATAGTGCTGCAAAGAACATGCGGGTGCATGTGTCTCTTTTAAGTAGAGTTTTGTCCGGATAGATGCCCAAGAGTGGGATTGCGGGGTCATATGGAAATTCTATGTATAGATTTCTAAGGTATCTCCATACTGTTCTCCATAGTGGTTGTACCAGTTTACATTCCCACCAACAGTGCAGGAGGGTTCCCTTTTCTCCACACCCCGTCCACCACTTGTTATTTGTGGACTTCTTAATGATGGCCATTCTGACTGGTGTGAGGTGATATCTCATGGTAGTTTTGATTTGCATTTCTCTTATAACCAGCGATGTTGAGCATTTTTTCATGTGTTTGCTGGCCATCTGTATATCTTCTTTGGAGAAATGTCTATTCAGGTCTTTTGCCCATTTTTCAATTGGGTTGTTGGATTTTTGGTGTTGAGTTGTCTAAGTTTCTTGTATATTTTAGAGATTAGGCCCTTTTCGGTTGCATCATTTGAAACTATTTTCTCCCATTCTGTAAGTTGTCTTTTTGTTTTCTTTTGGGTTTCCTTTGCTGTGCAAAAGCTTTTCAGTTTGATGAGGTCCCATGGGTTTATTTTTGCTCTAATTTCGATTGCTTTGGGAGACTGACCTGAGAAAATATTCATGAGGTTGATGTCAGAGAGTGTTTTGCCTATGTTTTCTTCTAGGAGTTGGATGGTGTCCTGTCGTATATTTAAGTCTTTCAGCCATTTGGAGTTTATTTTTGTGCATGGTGTGAGGGTGTGTTCTAGTTTCATTGCTTTGCATGCAGCTGTCCAGGTTTCCCAGCAATGCTTGCTGAATAGACTTTCTTTTTCCCATTTTATGTTCTTGCCTCCCTTGTCAAAGATTAATTGACCATAGGTGTCAGGGTTTATTTGCGGGTTCTCTATTCTGTCCCATTGGTCTGTCTGTCTGTTTTGATACCAGTACCACACTGTTTTGATGACTGTGGCTTTGTAGTATTTCTTGAAGTCTGGGAGAGTTCTGCCTCCTGCTTGGTTTTTGTTTCTCAGGATTGCTTTGGCGATTCTGGGTCTTTTGTTGTTCCATATAAATGTTTGGATTGTTTGCTCTAGTTCTGTGAAAAATGTCCTGGGTCATTTGATAGGGATTGCATTGAATCTGTAGATTGCTTTGGGTAGTATGGCCATTTTTACAATATTGATTTTCCCAATCCAGGAGCATGGAATATCTTTCCATTTCTTTACATCTTCTTTGATTTCTTTGATTAAAGCTTTATCGTTCTCGGCATATAAGTCCTTTACCTCTTTGGTCAGGTGGATTCCAAGGTATTTGATTTTGTGAGGTGCAATTTTAAAAGGTATCGTATTTTCGTATTCCTTTTCTAATATTTCATTGCTGGTATACAGAAATGCAACTGACTTCTGAATGTTAATCTTATATCCTGCTACTTTGCTGAATTTGTTGATCAGTTCAAGTAGTTTTGGGGTTGAGTCCTTAGGGTTTTCTATGTATAGTATCATGTCATCTGCATACAGTGACAGTTTGATCTCTTCTCTTCCTATATGGATGCCTTTTATTTCTTTGGTTTGTCTAATTGCTGTGGCTAGGACTTCCAAAACTATGTTGAAGAGCAGTGGTGAGAGGGGGCATCCCTGTCTTGTTCCAGATTTGAGTGAGACGGCTTTCAGTTTTTCCCCATTGAGTATTACATTTGCTGTGGGTTTCTCATCAATGGCTTTGATTATATTCAGGAATGTTCCCTCTATACCCACTTTGGCGAGGGTCTTGATCATGAATGGATGTTGGATTTTGTCAAATGCTTTTTCTGCGTCTATTGAGATGATCATATGATTTTGACTTTTTTTTTGTTAATGTGGTGTATGATGCTGATTGATTTGTGTATGTTGAACCATCCTTGTGAACCTGGGATGAACCCAACCTGGTCATGGTGTATAATTTTTTTGATATGTTGTTGGATTCGGTTGGCTAAGATTTTGTTGAGCATTTTTGCATCTATATTCATCAATGATATTGGGCGATAGTTTTCTTTTTTGGTGGTATCTCTGTCTGGTTTTGGAATGAGGGTGATGGTGGCATCATAGAATGTCTTTGGGAGTATTCCTTCTTCTTCAACCTTTTGAAAGAGTTTAAGGAGGATGGGCACCAATTCCTCTTTATATGTTTGATAAAATTCACCTGTGAAGCCATCTGGTCCTGGACTTTTATTTGTAGGCAGTGTTTTTATGACTTCAATTTCATTTCTAGTGATGGGTCTGTTCAGTTGGTCTGTTTCTACTTGATTCAGTTTTGTCAGGCTGTAAGATTCTAGAAAATTGTCCATTTCTTCCAGATTGTCAAACTTGTTGCCATAGAGTTGTTCATAGTATTCTCTTATGTTTTTTTGTATTTCTGCTGTATCCGTTGTGATTTCGCCTTTTTCATTTCTAATTTTGTTTATTTGAGTTCTTTCTCTCCTCTTTTTAATGAGTCTGGCCAGGGGTTTGTCAATTTTGTTTACTTTTCAAAGAACCAGCTCTTGGTTTCATTAATTTTCTCTATTGTTTTTTTGAGTCTCTATTTTATTGATTTCTTCTTTGATCTTTATAATTTCCTTCCTTCTGCTGACTTTAGGTCTTTTTTGTTCTTTCATTTCTAATTCATTTAGGTGGAGGGTTAAGTTGTCCATTTGGGATCTTTCTTCTTTTTTGAGAAAGGCTTGTATTGCTATAAATGTCCCTCTGAGCACTGCTTTTGTGGCATCCCATAGATTTTGATCGGTTGCGTCTTCATTATCGTTTGTTTCAAGGTAGTTTTTAATTTCCTTCTTGATTTCCTCATTGACGCATTGGTTTTTTAGTAGCATGTTGTTTAGTCTCCATGCAGTAGGTTTTTTCTCTTTCCTTTTCCCATGGTTGGTTTCTAATTTCATGGCATTGTGGTCAGAGAAGATTCTTGAGATACTTTCTATGCTCCTAAATTTATTGAGGTTAGCTTTGTGTCCCAATATGTGGTCGATTCTTGAGAATATTCCATGAGCATTTGAGAAGAATGTGTATTCTGATTTTTTTGGATGTAGTGTCCTGAAGATATCAATGAAGTCTAACTTTTCTATTGTTTCCTTTAGGATCTCTGTTGCTTTATTGGTTTTCTGTCTAGAGGATCTGTCCATTGATGTGAGGGGGTATTAAGGTCTCCTACTATGATTGTATTCTCATCAATATCTTCCTTTATGTCTTAATATTTGTTGTATGTATCTGGGTGCTCCTGTATTTGGGGCATATATGTTGACGTTAGTAACATCCTCTCCTTGGATGGATCCCTTAATCATTAAGTAGTGTCCTTCTTTGTCTTTCTTTATGTCTTTTGTTTTAAAGTCTATTTTGTCTGATATGAGCATTGCGACTCCTGCTTTTCTGTCATGTCTATTGGCGTGAAATATTTTTCCCCACCCTTTCACTTTCAATCTCTATGTATCCTTTGTCCTAAGGTGAGTTCCTTGTAGGTAGCATATTGAAGGTTTTTGCCTTTTTATTCACTCAGCCACTCTGTGTCTTTTGATTGGGGCGTTCAGTCCATTGACATTTAAGGTGATAATTGATAGGTGATTATTTATTGCCATTTTGAGCCTCGTGTTCCAGTTGATGCTATGGTTTTCCATTCTTCCTTTCTTTTTTTTTTGGTTGGATGGTCTCCTGTTATTATCTGCTTGAGTGTATTTTTTTTTCATTTTTTGGGAATGCAATATTTGGTTTTGGCTTGTGGTTGCCCTGTTTTTTAAGTATGCTAACCCCTTCCCATAATTGTGTGTTTTAGCCTGATGGTCCTGTAAGTTCAAACACTTCATTACTATATTAAAATTAAGAAGACAAACATACAAACATACAAACAAACAAAAAGGGTTATTTCCTTCCTAACATCCCTTGCCCACATTTTATGGTTTTGATAACTCTTTTTTATTTTTTTCTTTTTAATTTTATTTTGTTTGAAGCCTGTTCATGATTACATCTGTATGCTGGCTTATTTGAGTGACTGCTCTCTGATTGCGGTTTCCTCAGTCCTAGTTCTTCCTCTTCTTCTTCTTTTTTTCTTTTCTTTTTTCTTCCCTTTCCTTCCTTTCTTTTTGGTTTAGAGAAGCCCTTTCAATATTTCCTTTAACCTGGGTTTTGTGTTGCTGTATTCTTTAAGTTTTTGTTTGTTGGAAAAAAATTTTTATTTCCTCTTCTATTTTAAATGATATTATTTCTGGATAGAGTATTCTAGGTTGCATATTTTTTCCTTTGAGCACTTTAAATATCTCTTGCCATTCCCTCCTGGCCTGTAGTGTTTCTGTAGAGAAGTCAGCTGATATTCTTATGGGGGTTCCCTTGTAGGTAACATTCTGTTTTTCTCTTGCTGCCTTTAGGATCCTCTCTTTATCACTAACCTTTGCCATTTTTATTATGATGTGTCTTGCTGTGGGTCTATTTGGGTTCAGTTTGTTTGGGGCCCTCTGTGCTTCTTGTATCTTGAAGCCAGCATCCTTTAGATTTGGGAAGTTTCCATTGATAATTTCTTCAAATATATTTTCCATCCCCTTATCTTTTTCTACTCCTTCTGGAATTCCTATTATGTGTAGATTGGCCCGCTTTATATTATCCCATAGGTCTCTTATATTGCTTTCCAGTTTTTTGATTTGGTTTTCTGTCTGCTGACCTGATTGGGTGATTTCCATTATTCTATCTTCCATATCACTGATTCGTTCTTCTGCATTATTCATTCTGGTTTTTACTGTCCTTAGTTCAGTTTGCATCTCTGCAAATGAATGTTTTAGTTTTTCTTGGCTCCTCCTTATATTTTCTAGTTCCTTTCTGAGGGTACCTGCATTACTGTTCATATCTTCTCTTAATTCCTTCAGTATTTTCACTATTTCTCTTTTGAAGTCCAGGTCTGTCAGACTGCAGAGATCTGTTTCATTGTTGACTGTTTTAGGTGAGTTCTCCTGTTGGTTTGACTGGGGGTGGTTTCTCTGTTTCTTCATCTTGCTTATTGTTTTCTTTCTCCTGAGGGAGTTGTAGTCTCCGTTATCGGGCAGTGTTTGCCTTGTCACTGCTGTGGAATATTTCCTGAGGGCTGGCATTGTTGGTCAATCTTTCTTGAGGCAGTGTGGCTTTTCTGGAGTGTTGATGGGGCTAACAGTGTTTCTTTGAAGCAAAGGAGGACTTCCTGAGGGCAGACAGGACTGGGAGGTCCACACCACAATGGTAGCAGATTTCACTTGGTCATGCAGAGCTTGCTCTGGTGCTTTTAGGCTGTGGGGTTCTTGCAGGGGGTTGGCGGTGTTGGGCAGCTGTTCCTCAGGAGTGCAGCACCCCCTGGGGGCTGGAGCAGCTATCTGGGTCACTGAGAACCTAAGAGGCTCTTCCCTAGGGCAATCCAACTCAGAAGGATGGCCTGAGAATGTTGGCGGATCTTTTCACAGTCTGGCCAAGCTTGTTGCAGCTTTTCTGGGCTGCAGGGGCTCTTCTAGGGGGCTGGTGGTGCTGAGCAGCTATTCCACGGGAGTTGGGCACCCCCTGAGAGCTTGGGTGGGTTGCAGGGCCGTTGGAGACCCAAGAGGCTCCTCCCCGGGGCAGCCTGACTCAGAAAAACCTTCTGAGATCTTTTCCCATCTTGGCCAGGCTTGTTGCAGCTTTTCTGGGCTGCAGGGCGTCCTGCCTAGAGCTGGCAGTCCTATGCAGCTGATCCACTAGGGCACCCACTAGGGGCTTGGGCGTGTAGCAGGGCCACTGGAAACCCAAGAGGCAGCCCAACTCAGAAAGACCTTCTGAGATCTTTTCCCGGCTCGGCCGAGCTTGTTGCAGCTTTTCTGGGCTGCAGGGCGTCCTGCCTGGAGCTGGCAGTCCTATGCAGCTGATCCACTAGGGCACCCCCTGGGGGCTTGGGCAGGTATCAGGGCCGTTGGAAACCGAAGAGTCTCCTCCCTGGGGCAGCCTGACTCAGAAAAACCGCCTGAGATTTTTTCCCGACTCGGCCAGGCTTGTTGCAGATTTTCTGGTCTACAGGGGTTCCTGCCTGGAGCTGGCAGTCCTATACAGCTGATCCACTAGGGCAACCCCTGGTGGCTTGGGTGGATAGCAGGGCCGCTGAAAACCCAAGAGGCTCCTCCCCAGGGCAGCCCGACTCAGAAAAACCGTCCGGGAATTAGGCAGATCTATTCACTGCCTGGCTAGGCTTGTCCTAGCTTTTCTGGGCTGCAGGCCTTTTCTCGGGGGCTGGTGGTGTTTGGTGCTGCTCTGCAGAAGTGTAGCCCCTCCAAAGGGCAAGCAGGCCTGTGCAGGGACAGCCCCTGCGGTGGTAGGCTTCAGGCAATTGTTGAGGCCAGCCCTCCTGGATGGCAGGCAGCCCCAAGTTTGGCGAGAGCGTAGGGGGTGGCGGGGGTGGAAGGAAGGGATGCACTGGGAAGCACAGCTTTCAGCTAGGTATCGGGCCTGTAAGCTTTCTGTCGCATGGGGAGTATTCTATGGGGACCCACACCTTCTTCTCTCCCTTCCCCAACATGGGCGCAGACCAGGCTCTTCTCCCAGGTTCCCTGTGATGCGGCTTTCCACTTCCCCGCCCCTAGAGTATTGCTCCCTTCCTCTGCGACAGCTTTGTTTTCTAGTCTCCCAGGCAGTCTCTGCCCCCTCAAACTTGACTGATGTGTTTCTAGACCTCCCAAGCAGTCTCTGCTCCACCCCGCCCCCCCCCAGCCCGTTCTTGGGGACTTACCTCTGGAGCCGAGGTCTCGGTGACCAGCCCCCACCCAGGCATCTCAAATTTTGGTGACTGTGCCCGTAGTTCAGATGGTCCGTTCGGTTCTTGATCAGCTTTTCAGTACTCCAACTTACTGCTACACTCTTCTCTGCATCTGGAGATTCCTCCAGTTCGTTTGATCTTTCCCCTGTGTAGGTGACTTTCCAGGGTGCGGGATCCCTTTCTCCTCCGCAGTTCCCTTTCTGGAGCACCCGTCCCGCTTGGATTCACCTTCTCTCACTCTCCTCTTTTCTCCTGTTCTGCCCGGTAATGTCACGAACTTCTTGCCGTTATTGGAATTTAGGTTCCCCTGCCAGCGATTGGTTGCTGTTCTGTAGATGTGCTTTTTTGTTGTGTTTGTGGGAGAGGACGAGCGTGTCCCCCTACTCCTCCGCCATCTTGTCCTCCCTACTCTAGACTCTTTTCTAAATCAATTCACCAAATTTGAAGAAGCCTAATTGAAAATACTGACATGCTAAACCCTCTGACTCATGCAATTCACACATCAGCTCAGTCTCCTTGAAGTTTTCAGCATAAATCAGAGAAAGACAAAAAAAAATCAAATTTCATACATTGCTGTTTATTCCTGGGAAAAATGAAACACAAGAATTTCGGTAGCATATATACACACTGCCTTGAGTTTATTCTGACAGTTTATGCAGGGTGAAAGAAGAATATACTTCATCTCTATGAAGTATGTGCACTGGAACTTGGGCAGTGGGCAGTGAGAGACAGTGCTTGAAGGTATTGGCCAGGTGAGCCAGGTCTTACAGGGAAACTCAACAACATCTACTGCTCTGAGGGTTCTTCATTTTCACTCTACTGCTGTTGTACTAAACAGTCTTTTAAAAGTTAATGGCCTTCTTCTGAGCTGGCAGAGAAATTGCTGATATTATAAACAGTAGTTTGAAAATTCATTATATTACCACCAATAGAGTTGATTTCAGATTTTCAGTCTGCGCCTAAGAGACTCAGAAAGTTTTCAACAAAATGAAATCATGAGTATAAATAAACCATGATTATCAATTTATAGATTTTCTGAGATTGCATTAAGTGTGAAAAGCTTCATGTATATGTTGGGGAGAGATAGTTCTTCCCATGGCTTCCTGCCTGCCCCACCTCCCAGCACAGAGGCACAAGTTGTTTGCTCTCATCAAACTGAAGAAGAGAATTAAGTTCATCGCTATTGGTTTAACCGGCTCTGGATGTAAAGATTATCTTCTAATTCTATCAAAAATGCCTTTTAGGAGTTCCCGTCGCGGCGCAGTGGTTAACGAATCCGACTAGGAACCATGAGGTTGCGGGTTCGGTCCCTGCCCTTGCTCAGTGGGTTAACGATCCGGCATTGCCGTGAGCTGTGGTGTAGGTTGCAGACGCGGCTCGGATCCTGCGTTGCTGTGGCTGTGGCGTAGGCCAGTAGCTACAGCTCCAATTTGACCCCTAGCCTTGGAACCTTCATATGCCGCGGGAGCGGCCCAAGAAATAGCAACAACAACAGCAACAACAACCAAAAAAAAAATGCCTTTTAGACAATGGTAGAAGAGGGCCTATGAAGAGACCAAATAGAATTAGCAAGTTTTCTGCAATTATTCTGGATTCCAAAAGGAAATAAGGAGGAAGGTTTTATTTTTATGGAATTATTCCATTTACTAATCAGAGAAGGAATAACAGAATTATTATATCACTATTTTGCAACCTCTAACAAATTAACAGATTTAGGTAGAGCAGGAGGTACTAAAATGGCAGATTACTAGGATATGAAGCTCATTTCCTCCCACAGATACATAAAAAAATATATCTACATATGGAATGATTCATACAAAGATTTACTGAATGAAGACAAAAGACCTCAGCATTATAATAGAACAGGAAATTCTCCACAAAACTGAGTAGAACAAAAGAAAAAAGAAACTAAGAAAGGAAGAGGGATGGGATCTACACCCCTAGGAGGGAGCTAGGAAAGAAGAAAACTTCCTAAATCCTGGGAAGTTCCCCATCTGCAGGGAGATGAGATGGGACAGAAGAGGAAATTTAGTCTCAGAGAACACAGCAACCAGTCTGTGGCAATTAAAATGGAAACAGTCCTGTAGAAATGGTTGGTGCTACAGCCATGCACTCCCCAGCCTGAGAAGAACATCTACCAGTTGAGGCAGTGGCTGGCAACTGAAACCTGGACTTTGGAGATCACACTCAGAGAGAGAACTGGGGCTGGCTGATCAGGGAAAGAAACTGGGGTTGGTGATGTGGAAACAATCTGAAGGGGCTAGAGTCTAGGAAGACCACATTTGGGTGTAAGCTGAGGAAAGTCAGACCAGAATAGAGGTCAGTTGCCATTGTTTGCGGGTACAGGAGGAAAGGGGTGGAATCCACCACTACAACTTGGTTCCCTGGGCATGCTCTTGGGCAGAAGGACACCATGTACACCAGCTCCAGGAACAATAGTGTAAGTAGCTGCTGCCTGACTCTGGTCGTGGGAGCACCTGACATTGGTGATAGCTACTAGGAGTGGTAATGGGAGCCATTTCACAGCATGAGGGGTTGCAGAAGTTGCCAAACAACCTGAGGGACCATGAAAGCAGCCACTGCCAGAGCCATCCCTGGAAGAAGTCACACAAGGTACCTGACTCAGGGAGGTGTTTCAGGAGCTGCTGCTACACTCCCCACTGCCCCCAGCCTCAGGATAAGTCCTGTGAACCACTGCCACCTCCTTCACAGACCCCATCCCTAGAAGCCACTGCCTCTTCTATCACCTGTTCTAGGTGCATGTGAGCTACCTCCACTGCCAAAAACTCTAGGATCAGGCACCAGCCACTGTATCTACATACCTGCTATCAAGGGGACAACAGGCAAAGAAAGTTGACAATATGAGACAACAGACAAATATATTTCAATCAAAGGAACAACATAAAAATACACAAGAACAACTAAATGAAGAGGAGATGGGCAATCTACATGAAAGAAATCAGAATGATGATAGTAAAGATGATCCAAGATATTTGGGGAAAAAAATGGAGGCACAGATTGAGAAATGTTTAACAAAGAGCTAGAAAATTTAAAGAATAAGCCAACAAAGATGAATACTACAATATTCAAAATGAAAAATACACTAGCAGAAATCAATAGCAAGATAATGGAGGCAGAAGAACAAATAAGTGAGGTGGAAGACAGAGTGGTGGAAATAACTGCCACAGAAAAGAATAAGAAAAAAAAGAGTTAAAAAAATTTAGAACAGTCTAAGAGATCTCTGGGACAATAAACTTGCCAACACTGGCATCTGACTGATCCCAGAAGGAGAAGTGAGAAGGTCCAGAGAAAACATCTGAAGAGATGGGAAAGGAAACAGTCACTCAAGTTGAGCAAGTGCAGAGAATCTCACAGAGGATAAACCCAAAGAGGAACATGGTGAAGCACATACTAATCAAACTGACAAAAAAGAAATACAAAGGAAAAGTATTTTCTTTTTTAAAAAGGGAAAAGCAGCAAATAACATACAAGGGAAGCCCCATAAGGTTATCAATTGATTTTTCAGCAGAAACTCTGCAAGCCAGAAGGTAGTAGCAAGATATATTTAGGGTGATGAACATGAAGAACTTAGAACCAAGAATAACCTACCCAGCATGGCTCTCATTCAGATAGGGTGGAGAAACAAAAAGCTTTACAGACAAGTAAAAGCTAAAAGAATTCAAAACCACCACCAGCTTTACAACAAATGCTAAAGGAGATTCTCTAGGTTGAAAAGAGAAGGCAAAAACTAGAAACCATAAAATTGTGAATGAGAAAGCTCACCAGCAAAGGCAAACATACAGTAAAGGTAAGAAATCATCCACACACAAATATGACATCAAAAATAGCAATTGTGAGAAGAGGAGAGTACAAACGAAGGATACTGGAAATGCATTTGAAATGAAAAGACCAGAAAATTAAAACAATCTTGTATATCTATAGACTTCTATATCAAAATTTCATGGTAACTGCACACTAAAAAATCTACGATAGATACACACAAATAAGAAAAAAAAATCCAAACACAGCACTGAAGAGAGTCATCAAACCACAAGAGAACAAAAGAGAAAGAGAAAAGTCCAACATTAATAAATCCAAAACAATCAAGAAAATGGCAATAAGTAATACATATCAATAATTCCCATGAATATAAATGGCATAAATTCTTCAACCAAATGACATAGACTGGCTGAATGAACACAAAAACAGGACTGTCTATAAGAGACCCACTTCAGATCTAGTGACATATACAGACTGAACATGAGGAGATGGAAGAAGAAAATGAAAATCAAAGAAAAGCAGGAATAGCAATACTTGTACATGGTTGCTGTAAAAACAGTATGGAAAATAGCATGAAATTTCCTCAAGAAGTTTAAAAAAATAGAACGAAGATCCATCATGCCCACTTCTGTGTATTTATCCAAAAGAACTGAAGTCATAATCTCAAAGAGATACTTGCACTCCCATGTTCATTGCAGTATTATTCACAATAGCTAAAATAACAAAACAACTTAAATGCTCACTGATGAATAAATGGATAAAGAAAACTGTGGTGTGTACATTCATTGGAATATTATTCAGTCTTGAAAAGAAGGAAATCCTTCCATTTGCAACACAATGATAAATCTGGAGGACATTATGCTAAGTTAAATAAGCCAAACACTAAAATAAAAATACCGTATGTTCTTACTTATTTAGAGAGTCTAAAATAGGAAAACTCATGAAAGAGAGAGAAGAGCCAAAGGCTGGAGATAGCAGGAATTGGGGAAGGGTGTTCAAATTGTATAAAGTTCAAGTATGTAGGATAAATAGGTTCTGGAGATACACTATAGAGCATAGGGCCTATAGCTAAAAATACTGCATTGTATGCTTAAATTTTTCCACAGCAATCAGGTAGGAAATAGAAATAAGATGAATTGGAAAGGAAAAGATTAAAATGGACACTATTTGCAGATACATGATACTGTACATAGAAAATCCTAAAGATGCCACCATCCCATTTATAATTGCATCAGAAAGAATAAATTATCTAGGAATAAATATAACTAAGGAAGTGAATAACCTATACTCAGAGAACTATAAGACACTGATGAAAAAAAATTAATGACACAAGCTATATTAAAATTAGACACAAACTATATTACAAAGCTATAATAATCAGAAAACAGTATGGTACCGATACAAAAACAGACACATGGAACAATGGAGCAGGAGAGCCTAGGAATGAGCTTGCTCAGTGGGTTAAGTGTCCGACGTTGCCCTGAGCTGTGCTGGAGGTCACAGAGGCAGCTCAGACCCCACCTTGCTGTGTCTGTGGTGTAGGCCAGTAGCTACAGGTCCAATCGGACCCCTGGACTGGGAAACTCCATATGCTAAAGGTGCAGCTCTAAAAACACAAAAGCCAAAACAAAAAATTTATATGGAATAATGAGTGGACTATACATATATAAATAAGAAAAATAGAGTGGTGAGTAACCCTTTACATTTAGATAAGAAAAATAAAGAACGGGGTATAGTCAGATATCAATACTTATTATTGCCCATAGCAATTAAGGCAGTGGAATATTAGTGCAGAAATAGAAAAATTAACCAATAGAGTTTTATACAGAGCCCATAAAAACATATATATGGACTTTCACATAAGACAAAAGTGGAATGGCCAGTAGAGATTGAAGAATCAGTTATCTACATGGCAAAAAACGGAATTAGATTTCTATTTCAAACCAGTCACACACACAAATGAAGACACACATGTGCACACACACACACAAACTCCAAATAGCTTAAGGAGTTAAATGTGAAAAAGCAAACTTCAAAACATTGAAATAAAAATATAGATGAAGGATTTTCCACAGAAGGCAGTCATTAATTATAAAAGACTAATATATTTAACTAAATATTAAAATGATATTTATTGAAAGATTTATTTTAAAAATTTTAACAACTACATTGTGATATATTCCACATACCATAAAACTTACCTATTTCAAAGGTACAATTCAGTAGTTTTTAGTATATTCACAGAGTTGTGCAACCATCACCACAATCCAATTTTAGAACATTTTTATTACACTAAAAATAAATCTTGTAAATTTTAAGATGTTATAGTAGCATCTAAAAAGCAAAGCTCTTCTCATAAAACTTTCCCTTCTAAAATTATCAAAAACAAAATTAACCATGGAAGACACTGAGAAAATGAAATTGAAATTTTCTGTGGTACTTTGAGCTATGGTCAAGAATGTACAGGTGAATTATATTTTACATCCTAGCACAGAATGGAAATCTCAAGAGTTTTAGATAAGTAAATTAGAAAGGTATACTGAACATGTTCTAGATGCATGTGATGGCCATAGTTATTAAAAAGTAATTCATAATAAGCCTAATAATGCATAAACCAAACCCCATTTCACTTTATTAAGAATCTTATTAAGCCTGTCCTTACTTATTTTATTTTTGAAATTTTAATTTTATGTTGTAGAGTAGTTGATTTATAATGTTGTATTGGTTTCATGTGTATAGTAAAGTGATTCAGTTATACATATACATATATCTATTCTTTTCCCATGTAAATTATTAAATAATATTGGGTAGAATTTCCTATGCTATATAGTAGGTCTTTGTTGATTACCTATTTTATATACAGTGGTGTGTATGTGTTTATCCCAAACTCCTAAATTATCCACCCATTTTCCCCTTCTGTAACTATAAGTTTGTTTGCAGGTCTATTTCTGTTTTGTAAATTATTTCATTTGTAACATTTTTAAGATTCATATATAAGTGATATCACATGACACTTGTCATTGACTTACTTCAGTTGGTATGATAATCTCTAGGTTCCTCCACGTAGCTGCAGATGGCATTATTTCATTTTTTTTAAAGTTGAATAATATTCCGTTGTGTATATGAACCACATCTTCTGTATCCATTCAATATATATGTTCTTATTGCCATTTTGTTAATTGTTTTGGATTTGGATTTGTAGGTCTTTTTTCTTCCCTTCCTCTTTTGATATCTTCTCTTGTGATTTCATGACTCCTCTAGTGTTATATTTGGATTGATTTTTCTCTTTTATGTGTACATCATAGATTTTTGGTTTATGGTTACCCTGAGGTTTTAATATAGCATTTGATATGTATAAGCTTTTATTAAGTTGCTTGTCTCAATTTCAAATGCATTTCCTATGTCCTGCATTTTACTCTTCTCCTCTTATATCATATGCTGGTTTTCATATCATATTTGTGCTTTGTGTGTGAATGATTTCCTATCTTTACCATATGTTTGCCTTTACCTGTGAGCTTAACCATTTTGCAATTTTTTTATTTCTAGTTTTTGCCTTTTCTTTTCCACCTGGAGAATTTCCTTTAGCATTTGTTGTAAAGCTGGTTTGGTGGTGGTGAATTCTTTTAGCTTTTGCTTCTCTATAAAGCTTTTGATTTCTCTACTGAATCTGAACGTAAGCCTTGCTTGTAGAGTACTCTTGGTTTAGGTTTTTCCTTTTCATCACTTTAAATATGTCACTCCCTATTGGCCTGCAGAGTTTTTGATAAAAAATTCTGCTTATTACCTCATGGGGACTGCCTTGAATATTTGTAATTTCCCTTGTTGCTTTTAATATTTTCTCTTTGTCTTTAATTTTTGTCAATTTGATTAATATTTGTCTCAGCATGTTCCTCCTGGGATTTATTCCCAATGGCATTCTCTGTGCTTCCTGGACTTATTTCTATTCCCATGTTAGGGAATTTTTTGGCTATTATCTCCTCAAATATTTTCTCTGTTCTTTTCTCTCTATCTTTCCCTTCTGGAACCCCCATAATATGAATGTTCTTGCATCCAAAGTGGTCTCAGAAATCTCCTAGACTTTTATTTTTTTGTGTGTGCTGTGTGTGTTTTCTAGGGCTGCACCCATGGCATATGGAGGTTCCCAGGCTAGGGGTCCAATCTGGAGCTGTAGCCACTGGCCTATGCCAGAGCCACAGCAATGCCGGATCTGAGCCACGTCTGAGACCTACACCACAGCTGACAGAAATGCTGGATCCTTAACCCACTTAGTGAGGCCAGGGATTGAACCCACAACCTCATGGTTCCTAGTCAGATTTGTTAACCACTGAGCCACGATGGGAACATGTAAATGTATTTCTTTACATTCCTTTTTCTTTATTCTGTTTGACACTGGTGATTTCTACCAATCTGTCTTACAACTCAGTTATTTGTTCTGCCTCAGTTACTCTGCTATTGATTCCTTCTATAGTATTTTTTCATTTCAGTTATTGTATTGTTCATCTCTGTTCATTTGTTCTTTAAATCTAGCTCTTTGAAAACATTTCTTTTGTGCTGTCTATGCCTTAATTTTTTTCCCCAAGATCTTGGATCATCTTTACTATCATTACTCTGAATTATTTTTCATGTAGATTGCCTATCTCCATTTCAATTAGGTGTTCTTCTTGGGTTTTATCTTTCCTTTCATCTGGAACATATTTTTCTGCCATCTCACTTTGTCCAATTTTTTTGTTTGTGGTCTCTGTTCTGCAGAGTGTAGTTCCTCTTGTTTCTGGTTTATACTCCTGGTGGATGAGGTTGGTCCAGAGGCTTTTGAAGGCTTCCTGGTGGAAGGGGCAGTTTCCTGCCTACTGGTGGGTCAAACTGGGTCTTGTCCTTCTGGTTGGTATTGCTGTGTCAAAGTGTATGTTTACAGGCAGGCAGCTGTGGGCTTGGTATGACTTTAGGTGGCCTATCTGCTGATGAGTGAGGCTGTGTTCCCACCCTGCTTATTGTTTGGTCGGTGGCAACACAGCACTGGAACCTATAGGCTATTGGATGGGACCAGATCTTGGTGCCAAAATGGTGACCTCAAGGAGACCTCATAGTGATGAATATTTTCTGAAGCTCTGCCACCAGTGTCCTTTCCCCCACCATGATCTACAACCAACTGCTGCCTCCCTAGGCAACCCTCAAAGACACATAAATAAGTCTGGCCCAGGGTCCTATGGAGTCACTGCTTTGCCCTGGGTCTCAGTACTTGTGAAACCTTGTTTTCACCCTCCGAGACTGGAGTTTCTGTTTCCCCAAGTCCTGCAGAGCTCCTACACTCTAACCCCATTAGCCTTCATAGCCAAATGCTCTGGGAGCTTCTCATGATGCCAGAAGCCCAGGCTGAGAAGCATGATGTGGGCCTCATAACTCGTACCCTGTGGGTGAACCTTAGATGTAGTTATTTTCTAGTTTGTATGTTGCACGCCATGTAGGTATGAGATTTGATTGTCTTGCAAGAGTATCCTCTCTGATTGTCTCATTGTAGCTTCTTCTTTGTCTTTAGATGTAAAATATCTTTTTTGGTAGCTTCCAGTCTTTTTGTAATTGGTTTCTCAGCAGTTATTTGTGATTTTGTTGTTTTCATAAGAGAAGCTTATCTCAAGTCCTACCCTGCTACCTTGTTTCCTCTCACAATACCCATCCTTACTAATTGTAAATAAAATAAACCTGCCTTGGAGACTTCCACATTCCTCCTGTTCAATACTTTCTGACAGCAAGAGAAGACAACACCAACAAGAGAACACCCCAAGGTAGGCAACCAAATCATCCTTGCAGCTCACAAGCTTGAGCCTGTGGCCAGGCCATATCCCCATGGCAATGTTGCCAAGCCCCAGTTTGAACCTAAAATATTTTTTTAAATGAAAAAACAGGATATAAAGTGTTAATTGATACTTGCATCATATATAAAGGACAAAGAGTTACCCTCAAATAAAAAATTGCTTACAAATTTATAAGAAAAACACAAAGCCCAATAGAAAATAGGTAAAAGATGTTAAAAGACATATTGTAGCAGAGGAAACACACATGAAGAGATATTCCTTCTTACCCAAGGAAATCAAACTAAGAAAATGAGATTAAATCCATATGAGGGATAATGCCGGAGGCCAGCTCCGGTGGCCAGGGAGTGTATACTTTTTCCCGTAGGAGAGGGACGTGCGTCGACAGATATACATGGAGACAGCCTCTTTGTCCCTTCTTTCATGGTGCTGGACTGCTCAAATTTTATTGGCATAAGTGGTTAATTATATAGACAGTTTTTCACTACAGATTACATCACAGTGTTAAAAGTACATTGGTCAACTATTACATGGTATAGCAGCTATACATCATGTTTTAAGATCTTTATCTTAACCAAACTTCGTGGGTACAATTTAGGGGCAATTAGGTACAATACATCATGTTTTAAGATCTCTATCTTAACTAAACTTAGTACAATTTAAGGGCAATTAGATACAATACATCAGGTGGAAAGGAGGAGACTCAGTACAAATCATCCCATGGCCAGCCAGTCTTTACAATTTGAAGAGGTCACAGACACAAGAATTTGGCATTCACAAATCTTGTTTTTAGACTGGTGCTTATCTTTAAAGCGTTATGGCAGGGAGACAGTGTAAGAAAATATAAACCAACTTAACTAGATATCACTTAAAAGCTTTTAAAATCAAGGACAAAACTCACAGCTAGGTTTCATGGATAGTATATGTCTAACTTCTATGAACCTCATTAAAATCCTAACTCTAAAGTTTACTATATAACTAGTTAGTAGATAAACACTATGTTTACCTAAGTTGGATTTAAATAGGGGAAAATCCTTCAGGATGAAATTCTTACTATATTATTGTTGTAACTTTGTTAAATCACAAACTTCCACAGGAAAATAAGTATGGAAAATAAGAATAATAAGTAAATAATCAGGAAAGACTGAGGAAAACTGAATAACAAATAAAACAACAGGAAAGACTAGGTCACCCGAGAAACAATCCATGTTCTCTGGCACAAACATGGAAATTGTTTTCCCAGGAAACTCCCAATTCTTCCCCATCAACATCAAAATGAGAGCTGTGTAACCTGAGGCCTGCCCTCGGCTTGCACCATACAGGCAGATCTCAGCCTGACCAGAAGCCCACCTTCTGCGTGCACTGTTCAGGCAGGCTTTTATCCTGTCCAGAGGCCCACCTTGGGCATGTACCATTCAGGCAAGCTCCCTTCCTTGGTTAGGAACCTGCCTTCAGGTTTTTCTGCTGTCAGGCAAGGTCCTTTTTTTGAGTCCCTGTATCTCCTCGGCTCCCCACAGAATAATTTCATACCCAATATTTGGCACAATCTAAGAAAATGTAATGGAAAAGTATTAAGTAAATGTTCTGGGAAAACTAGACAGATACATGTAAAAGAATAAGATTAGGAGTTCCCATCGTGGCACAGTGGTTAACGAATCCGACTAGGAACCATGAGGTTGCGGGTTCGGTCCCTGCCCTTGCTCAGTGGGTTAACATCCGGCGTTGCCATGAGCTGTGGTGTAGGTTGCAGACACGGCTGGGATCCCATGTTGCTGTGGCTCTGGCGTAGGCCGGTGGCTACAGCTCCGATTGGACCCCTAGCCTGGGAACCTCCATATGCCGAGGGAGCAGCCCAAGAAATAGCAAGAAAAAGACAAAAAAAAAGAAAGAATAAGATTAGAACATTTTCTCGCACTATGTGCAAAAGTAACTCAAAATTGATTAAAGACTTAAATGTGAGATCAGAACTCATGAAAGTCTTAGAAGAAAATATGGGTATTTTCTTGGACATAAATTGTAGCAATATTTTTTTTGGCTCTGTCTTCTAAGGAAAAGGAAACAAAAGTAAAAATAAACAAATGAAACACTAATTAAACTTAAGAGCTTTGCACAGCAAAAGAAACTATCAACAAAACAAGAAGCATACTGAATGGGAGAAAATATTTGCAAACAATATGACTGATAAATGGTAAATATAAAAATATATAAACATATCATACAACTCAATATTGAAAAACAAATAACCTGACTAAAAAATGGGTGGAAGACCTGAATAGATATTTTTCAAAGGAAGATATACAGATGACAATAGGCACATGAAAAGATGCTCAGCATCACTAGAGAAGTGGATAATCAAAACCACAATGAGTTACCATGTCACACCAGTCAAATGGATATCATTAAAAAGGCTACGAGTGATAAATGTTGGAAAGGATGCAGAAAAAGTGAACCTTAGTACACTCTTCGTAGGAATGTAAATTGGTGCAGCTACTATGGAGAATAGTGTGGAGGTTTGTGATAAAACTTAATATGGAATTCCATATGATCCAGCAATTCTACTCCTGTATATATATATCCAGAGAAAATGAAAATACTAATTTAAAAATATAGATGCACCACAATGTTCATAGCAGCACTATTTACATTAGCATGAAATGGAAACAACCCAGTATCCATCAAGAGACCAGTGATAAATATGACGTAGTATACACAATGAAATATTACTCAGCCATAAAAAAGAATGAAATGGAGTTTCCATCGTGGCACAGTGTTTAATGAATATGACTAGGAACCATGGGGTTGCAGGTTCAGTCCCTGGCCTTGCTCAGTGGGTTAAGGATCTGGCGTTGCTGTGAGCTGTGGTATAGGTTGCAGATGCAGCTTGGATCCCGTGTTGCTATGGCTATGGCGTAGGCTGGTGGCTATGGCTCTGATTAGACCTCTAGCCTGGGCATCTCCATATGCCACAAGAGCGGCCCTAGAAAAGGCAAAAAGACAAAAAAAATAAAAAAGAATGAAATTCTGTCTTTTGTAGCATCCATCTCTGGAGGGACCTAGAGAATATTATGCTTGGTGAAATAAGTCAGATAGAGAAAGACAAATTCTATACGATATCACTTGTATGTGGAATCTTAAAAAGAGTATAAACAAATGTAAATAGCAAACAGGAACATAGTCGAAGATATGGAAAACAAACTAGTTGTTACCAGTGGTGAGAAGGAAGAAGGGAAGAGTAAGATAAGGGTTTGGGATTAAGAAATAACAACTACTATTATAAAACCAATAAACAATATATTATATAGCCCAGGAAATTATAGCCTTTTATTCATATAAAAGGAAATTATACATTTTAATGCAGTATAATCTACAAAAGTATTGAATCACTATGCTATATACACACTATTACAGTATTTTCAATCAACAGTACTTCAAGGAGAAAAAATAAAACCTTTTAAACTAGAAAAACATTGCTATTTAACTGATCTTAGGATAAGAAATGTTTTTTCCTTTTTTTTGTTCATCATTTTAGGGCCGCGCCCACAGCATATGGAGGTTCCCAGGCTAGGGGTGGAATTGGAGCTGTAGCTGCTGGTCTATGCCACAGCCACTGCAACACCAGATCCGAGCTGCATCTGTGACCTACATCACAGCTCACGGCAACACTGGATCCTTAACCCAATGTGTGAGGCCAGGAATTGAAACTGCGTCCTCATGGATACTAGTCAGATTTGTTTCCACTGAGCCATGATGGGAACTCTGAAATGTCCTTTTTTTCCAAGCATAAGAGTATTAAGAAATCATTAAGAAGTTATTGGTAAAATTTACTACGTATTTTTTGTTATTTTAAAATACTGAACTGTAAACACAGTGTAAGACCAAATCTTGACCTGGTAGGAAAATATTTGCAAATGATAAGCATATAACTACCTCTCTTGTTATATTAAGAATACTCATGAATCAATAAGAAATACCTTATCTCTGTAATAGAAATGGGAACAATTATTATATAGAAGATTCAGAGGAAAACAAATGACATGTATATTTGAAAAATATATTTTCTTTAAAAGCATTCACTTAAAATGACAGTGATACAGTATTCCTGTTTATCAAATAATTAAATATTTCTTATAAAATTTAATATTTAATTTTGTAAAGAGTGCAGTAATATACCCTAATTGACCTTATTGTACAAGGAAGAAAATATTTATTCATCAAATAGTTACACAAAAATACAGAATTTCAAAGTGTAATCATTTCTAGGAATTAAATATACACTGTTCTGTGAGAGCATATGACAAGGAATCTGTATTCTGTACTGTCAGGGGAGGTTCCCCTTGAAAAGTGATAACCTAATTTGAGGCATGGTTAATGGTTAAATAGATGAAAAACATAAATTCTACAGAGAGAAAACAACCATAACAAAGATCCTGTGCTGTGAGACCAGGGAATAAAATTGGGGTTAGGATAAGACAAGTTGGAGACAGAAGCCAAAACATCCAGAGATTTGTAGTCATAATAAAGTCTGGAATTTATTCTAAGATCAATCATTTAGTTTTGCTAGTGCTGTTGACTGCAGTGTGGAGACTATATTGGAGAAGTTGCAGGAGCTCATTGATGAGCCTGGTACAAGTATCTGGGATATCACTGGTGGTAATTTGACAAAGGAAATGAACAGAAAATCTATTATTTTTATTTTTCAAAATAAAAAAGTTAAAGTGTTCTTTAAGCTGCATTCATGCAATATGGTATTATTTAATCAACCACTTCTTTGCTTGTGAAGAATATTTAAATGTTTTAGGCAAATAGGCAATGATATAAAGCAAAATGGAAAGCCATGCTTAGAGAATGACCCTAATAGCAGAGACATTGAAAAACTGAAAGACGAAGAGGAAAAAGAGTAGGGGAAAAGTCTATGAAAATATTACTAGTGTCTTTGTCAGGTAGGAATATAAATGAATTTTATTTTTAATTGTATTGCTGTTACTATTCAGTAGATTTCATACATTAACTTCATATTGTTTTTAAAAATTAGAAAAAGATGAGATATGATAATATAACTTACACTTCTATTTAGAAAAATGAAGCCAGGAAAAATGAATTAAGGAAGCCAAAGAATCACAACTGATAGAACTGCATGAGTAATTCCTTTAGTAGATTAATGAGCTGGCAGAGCAAATATGCCACCTGGATATTTCAGAGCTTAAAATAGTCTTAGTAACAGTATTTTTAAGAGTACCATCAGCAAAATTATCCATTCAGTTCCTTTTAAGTATCTGAAACATTTGTGGTCCACTGAAGCTCATGATTCTTGTGAAGATTTTTTTTTTAAATCTTTTTAGGGCCACACCCATGGTATATGGAGATTACCAGGCTAGGGGTTGAATGCGAGCTATAGCCACTGGCCTGCACCACAGCCACAGCAACACAGGATCTGAGCTGCATCTGCGACCTACACCATAGCTCACAGCAATGCCAGATCCTTAACTCACTGAGCAAGGCCAGGGATCGAACAAGCATCCTCACGGATGCTAGTTAAGTTTGTTTTTGCTGTGCCATGATGGGAACTCTTTTTGTGAATATTTTCAAATCAAATGCAGATGCCAGATTGGGCAAAAAACCAGAATCACATGGGATAATCAGCTTCACTTTCATAATTTTTGTGTTTTTTTGCTCCTGATTCTTCTTAAATACTCTTGGTTTCGTGAATATTGTTAATAAATAATGTGATAAGAAGTCATCAATGCCACTTAATTAAAGCCACAATATCTACAAACTAGCTGCTGAAGTTTGAATGATGATGTCTCCTTCCATACTACTCTGTGACTTTGGACAAGACAGTTAACATCTCTGAGTCTCAGATTCCTCATCTGTGAAATGGGAAGAAGAGCATCACCCTCACAGAATTTTAATACATGGTGGTAGGGCTTGCATAGTGATGAGGAACATGATTCTAGAGCCTGAAAACTTTTCAGTGCTTCTTCTATACAGAAGGAAGCCAAGCAGTCCCATCCCCAGGCTGCTTTGTCCAGGAAAGGTTGAAGTTTCTGCATAGTCTCAAGTGTTTCCTTGAGTGCGGGTTCCAGAAGAAAAGGCTGGAGCATTGGCGTAAAGAAGTTCACTGACTTTCCAGCTGTAATACATTTTCATTTTCCTAAACACATGACAAGCACCAAGGGAAGAATGCACTGTATATAAAACCAGTCTCCCTGAACTGTTCATTATTTATAAACAACTTAACATGAACTCACATACTTACACTTATTTCTTTATGTGTGTTTTATATTTATTGGTTTATTTAGATAGCATTTGGATTAAGTCTTCAAATTTAGCATTCTGAAAAGTATTTGAATATTGATGACAGCTAAAATTTTTAGTTTTCTGCTCAATCTTTGACCAATTCTCATGGTTTACTGATTAATGGCAGTGCGTGATAGCTTTCTTCTCCTCCATAGGCAAAGCTGTCCTACGAGTATCAGAAATGAGAAATGGCAGAAAGTGATGCTTCTAGGTCGGTGGATCATTGGTTCTTTCTGAATACTTCAGGGATTGGGTTCTAAGTTGAACTGAATTCAGGTATTGAAGTTAGACCTAGGAATTAGCTTCTGAACTTTGTTAATTCTTTAGTTAAGTTGATGTGGCAATGATTACTACAAGAGTTCTTACAGTGCAAAATGTGCATAGTGAACAATCACATAAGTCATATCCAGTACATTGAATGTTGATGAAAGAAATCACATACTTTCCTTTTGGGAGTCGCTGATATTGCATTAGTTGAATATTCTACAGTTCTTGTCTAAGGCACATGGGAGTTGAACAAACATTTTGGTTGGCTGGATGATGTCTTGGTTACAAAGGGTTAACAGAAATCCCTGTCCTGAAAAGTTATACTGTGAAGGCTCATGGATCAAACTCAGAAGATGGTGAGAAGGCTTTGGCTCTGCTGGTTATTCACCCACAGGAGGATCAGTTTAAAAAGAAGTTAAATTATAGGGTTGGCTTTATTGGAAGCATACAAACTCATTCTATTATTCTAAATATTATGACATTTCTTCCTCACTTGTAAAATTGGAAGAGATTTTCTTGGGAAGAAATAAGTGAGTAATTGTCTTGGATCTCTAGAAAAAATTGTGAATTACACTGAAGGCAGCTGCAGTAATGTAAAACTCTTGAACACTTGAGATGAGCCATTTCTTATGTAGATCCCATTTTCACAAGTCTCTGCTTGATCACCCATCCAAGGATTCTCTTGGATCCAAGTTTCTTTGCCCCTTTAGTAATTCTGAAAGATGAATAGCGGTCTATATTCACTCAAAAGTAGATTCAATATTGATTGTATAGAGAATGCTAGGGCGCACAATCCAAATACTACCCTTCTAGAGTCATAGCACACATTGCTTTGGGTTACAAAAGTATTGGTTACTAATAGTTTTTAGCTGGGTCTTTCTCTGGGCATTGGGTTCACTTCACTGATGGTTGTACTCCCTTCCCTGGGTAGTTTGCTTCCAATAACTGATTATTGAGGAGCGTATGGAGGCCTGACCTCATTGCCTCCACTTGGGACTACTCTGGAGGGCCATTCCCAGTTCCAGAACTTTCTGGAGGACTGTCTTAGTCCTACTGCATTACGATTCAACTAGTCCCAGCTCCACCTGCCACAAAATATTGTTGCCTTGTGATTTTTCCAGGCATATCTAGCATATCTCCTCTAACGTGTTCACTTCTCTCTGCCTATTGATCACTGTCTGGTTGTTTGTTGCAGTGTTTCTAGAATGTCCACTTCATTTAAAACACACTTTAGTTTTCTCCAGATTCCAAGGATAAACCTAGAAGTATGTTAACATTTATTTTGTAATGTCTTGCCAGGGAGTTAAATCCTTTTGTTCCTACAAGAGTAGCAAATAAACTCCCACTTATCCAACTTTGTGTTCTGCTACCCCACCCCCATCCCACCCAGCACCTTGAAACAAATCTCTTGACTCCTGATAATACATGTTAACCAGGTCTTACTGATTCTTTGGCATATGCCCCTTTTCCTTCTTAAGTAGACCTAGCACTTCCCTGGTTGAGTTGCCCTGTAAATCGACCCTAGATATGGGTCTGATGATCAGGAGATGAAGTGAAGACAGATCCTGAGAGGAATGCATATGGTTTTGCAAATTAGAAAGTGAAACATAGCCTTTAACAGGGATGCATGGGCCACAACTGGGCTCAGGAGGATCAAGAAGAACTAGGGATTCATAATTTTTGACAAATTAACCCAAATGGCCCCATACTTAGATTCAGGGTTCCATGCTTTCCCAATAGGCTTCTGATCTTGGCATATCAGATTTACCAGAGTTGAGAAGTCAACTTTCTCTGGAACTCTACCATGGTTATAAAATTATTTTCAACATTTCCAGCTGTAGGAATCGAGAGCCTCTTTTTGTGCTACCAAGGAGGCCCTTGGACTCTCAGAACTCATGTTTAATTAATTATTCATGACTGTTAGCACTTGTCATTAATCTGGCAAGTATGTTATTTTCCACCTCTGTCAAAAGAGAGGATTAAAACTAGTTTGCATTCACATGGAATAGAAAATACAGAACATTACAGTCTTGATTCAGGCTATATTAACTCTCCAGCCCTCTTTTATAATGTAGTTCCAGGAGACCTCAATCATTTGGATATTCTGTAGTATATCACATTGATTCCCTGTAGTGATGACTCATGTTAATTGACACAAATGAGCAAGAGGTGATGAACATGTTGGAGGCCTTGATAAGATATATGAGCTCCCTGATAAAATATATATGCTCTAGTGGGTGGAAGATATACATTAGGAAGATTCACAGGCTGCCACATCAGTGAATTTCACAGTGGTCAGGCACATGTTTCTATATCACCTCCATAATAAGAAAAGTTTTACAACTCATACTTCTCACCACTAGAAAGGTAGCAGGATGCCTTCTTCTTTACAGACTAGGAGGCAAAACATTTTACACCTCAAAATACTTCTTGGATCCTTTTATAAGTGATAACTAAACACTACCTGCTTTTAGTGCAGCTCAAAGCAGATAAGAGATCTGTAGCAAGTTTAGGACATAATATAATCAGCTTTAATATGTGGACCATAAGACCAAAGAGACATTATGTTGTTAGAGGACTTTATGGTGAGGAAAAATACCATGCTGAACTTATGGGTCAACTGATGTTAGAGAGCATTTTTCCTCTACTACCTCAGTGCTGGGACAATATTCATGTATGAAATAGCCTGGATGATAAGATGTAATTCCTGCATACAATCCGTATATTCCCATTTATCAAAACTTATGTAACTATGACCCCTTCTAAATATCCAACCTGCCAGCAAGAGAAACTTTGCATACTGAACCCCCATTGCTTGAAAAGGGTCTCCAGCCAATTGATAGTAAATTGATTACACTGGACCACTTTTACACTGGATAAGGCAGCATTCATTTTGTCATTCCTGCTGACATAGGATTGGCCAGCACCACTGAGGGCTACAGAGTATTTAATCTGATTACCAGATAATCAGATATACCATATAACATCAAATCAGATCCCAAATTCCACCTACACAAAGGGAGTGTGATAATGGGTCTTGTCACATGGAAGTCCAATGCCCAGAAGTTGCCAGCCTGATAAAATGATGCAATGGCCTTTTAACTATGCAGCCCTGGTATCTGCTAGGTTCTGCTACTCCACAAGAATGAGATGTCATCCTCAAGGATCTACTAGACACCCCAAGTCAAGGGCTGATAAACTGCAGTCCAAGCACCATATCTGACCTACCACTTTTGTTGTTAAAAAAGTTTTATCAGAACACAATTACTCTCATTTATTTAAATATTACCTATGGTTGCTTTCATGCTATAGTGGTAGAGTTGAGTAGTTGCGACAAAAACCATACGGTCTGCAAGGTCTGAAAAATTTACTGTTTAGCCTTTTATTTTAAAAAATGTGCTGATATCCTCTAGATCAATGATCTCATAAGTGTTATGTCCCCAGTAGGTTGAATAAGTGGGTTCATGAACCAAGGTATGGAGATCAGAATAGCCCCACATATCATCACTTTCAGTGAACCACATGGAGGAAAATGTGCTTTCCAATCCAACAACTTTCTTCTCTGAGGCTAGAGGCCAGAGGGGGTAATTCCTTCATTAGGAAATATACTAAAAGTCCCATGTAACTTTAAGGTGTGGCTGTCATGAGTTATTATGTGCTCCCCATGCAAAGAAATCAGCAGGAAAGCATAATCGATCCTGGACACTAGGGGGAAGTAGACTGGCTAGTATACAATGGGAACAGGAATATATTTGGCAACCAGATGATCCAAGGGATATCTTTTGCCTTGGCCCTGCAGCCCTGCCCAGTTTTGATGGTAATAGTGTAGTCATGGCAACCAGGGACTTAAGATTCCTCATGAATAAAGGTCTGGGTCGTCCACCAAGTAAGTCACAAGTGTTAACTAAGGTGAATCTAGAATGGTTGGTGGAAGAGAGAAATGATGAGTATCAGTTGCTAGGAAAATTTGTTCCCAGATGAGAAGAATTTATAGTAGGTAGAAAATGGATCTGTGTGGTACAAAGGTGGTAATTTCCTTCTTCTCTGACATCTCCGATATCTTTTCTTTCACTACATACCAATTACATTGGTATCCTTTATCAACATGCCAAGACCTCACACTTCTAGGCTATTGGATTTTTTTTTTTAATCATTCTGCCTGGAATACTTTCTCCCTAGCTTTTTCCATGGTGGTCTCAATTTCCTCCTTCAAGTCTCAGTTCATATGTTACCTCCACTGAACAGGTTTTTTTACCAAACCATATTACCTAAAGTAACCTTCCCAGATTATGTTCTATACTATCAGGCTGTTTAATTTATAACACTTACTATAGTCTGTTGATTTTGTTGCTTATTTATTTACTTGTGTCTTCCCCATCAGAATATAAGTTCTATAATGGCAGGGAAGTTGTCTGTCTTATCCTCGTTTCCCCAAAGCCAGACAGTGACAAGCAGTCATTGAGGGTCCAGAAATACTTGTTAATTCATTCAATAGATAAATGAATTAAGAAAATTAAGGAGATCTGTATGGGAGCTAGAATGAGCATTATTAATAAGCACCCCACACTGTGATGTTGATGCAAATTTTACCTGTCATATTTTTAGAGTTATTAAGTTGTTAGGAGGCTTAAAAAATGACTTTTGCTTATTTATTTTCTTTTTTTTTAGGGCTGTACCCATGGCATATGGAGGTTCCCAGGCTAGGGGTCCAATCGGAGCTACATCTGCCGGCCTACACCACAGCCACAGCAACATCAGATCCAAGCCGCGTCTGCAACCTACACCACAGCTCACAGCAACACCCGATCCTTAATCCACTGAGCGAGGCCAGGGATCCAATCTGCATCCACATGGATGCTAGTCAGATTTGTTAACCGCTGAGCCATGACAGGAACTTCCCAACTTTTACTTATTTCTTATAAAATATTTTGGTGATAATAATAATCTACAATTTTATTGACCTGTCTGCCATATGTCAACTCTGTGCTTACTTACATATATATATATATATATAAATATATATATATATATATGTGTATATATATATATGTATATATATACACACACAAGTATATATATATATAAATAAAACCCCATTCAATCGTACAACAACCCTATTATTGTTCTCATTTTATTGATGAGAAAGCTGAAGCTAGGAGTAGATATGTACTCCATCAAAGTTTATACAGTGGTACAGAGATTCAGAACCAGAATTCAGGTCTATCTGACACTAAAACTGATGCTTTCTTACCTCTTTGCTGTCACACACGTACCATGAATTGCTCCCTAAACCTTTGCTCAGAGTTGATTCAATAATGCTGTTCTCTGGTCCTCTTCACTGTTTTCTTTTTGCCTTGTCACTAAACAGGAAAGAACTCATTACTAGCCAGAGGGCAGCCAAATCACACCTTTCTGACAACAAACTGACTGCCTTTACTCTAAATGACACAAAATCTTAATGTTTAAATCACCCTTTCAACATTGTGCCAGGAAAAATACAGGGGAAATGATTGAATATATCAGACATAGTCATAAATCCCTGAGTGTGGAGAGGTTTGAAGCTTTCACAAATGGAAAGGATATTTCAGGCTGTTAGACATCTTGCTTCAGACTGCTGGTTGAAAGATGACACCTTCTTCGAAAGGTAGGCTCCCTTGATGAATCTTAGATGATATTTCAAGGACTCAGGATACTAAATTGAATTAGAAACCTTGCCAAAGCAACATTTTCCTGGGACATTAATTTTTATTTTCCTATTTGGCATCATGAATATATATTTGTTCCATAAATGTACACATAATGAATGCTTTCTAATAATAATGATGACTGATGACTTCCAAATAGCATTCTCTTATGTTCTTAAAACTGTTTCCACTCTAAGTCTGTTGGACTCATATTTATTCTGAACAACTGTCTCACTGGAGAACATAGGCCACACTTTGGTAGCTGGATTTTCATTAAAGGGGTCAACCAAAATAAAAGTTGTAGAACTGTTCATTGAATTTAGGACTTAAACTCAAAACTTTATCTTTTGTTGGCTGTTATTACTTTTATAGTCACAAAAACCAGAAGAGAAGAGATGGAGATTGTCTGTTAAATCTGCTGCTTAGAAATAAAATACAGGCAACATACTAAAGAAGCTTCAATTTATTATCTAAGTAAATGGAGAACTCTAAATGAAATAACTTTTGTCGTTTTAGTTTTATAAACTTTATAACCAAGTTCTGTTGAAAGGCTACCTAAAGTGAATTTACTTTAACAGGGACCAAAAATTCACACTTAACAGTGAGTGAAAGATTTGTTGAAGCTTATATTGAAAAATAAAACTAAAAATTATAAAAGTATATTTTTAAAACCAAGTAATATAATTAGGTTATTAAATTAAATGTACTTAAATCATGTGCTAATATTAGGAAGAAATAAAATATAAAACAAGTTTTCTTTTTTTGTAGGGAAACCAGATGAAATGATTTGATATAATGTAATGACATTTTTCTTTCTACATTTGACATTTAAGGACATGAAGTGTCCTTATTGTAAAGAAATATTCAACTATCAATTTTTCCCTATGGTCTTTTACAATATGTTGTTCAAGACCATTTTCTTTTAGAGTATTTATTCTGGTATCACTCTTGCCTTTATTTTCATCAACTTTAAACTGGACTGTTTTCCAGGTCATTATTTGTCAATAGCATTACCTGTGATTATTTAGTAGCTTTTTCTTATACTTACAAGATTGGATAATCACTCACAAACTGATAAGATATAGTTTCTTAGAATGGGCAAAAGATTAAAGTAATTACTAAATGGAGAAAGATGTTTGAGTGGGGATTAATCTTTAAGTTAATATTCTTATATTTTGACTTTTGCTTTCCTAAAGAACAACATGTGTGCAGAGACCTAGTGAATAAAAATTCATAGAATAGAGAAGTGGTTTAAAGAAAAGGCTATAGGAGTTCCCATTGTGGTTCAGTGGTTAACAACTCCGACTAGGAACCATTAGGTTGTGGCTTCAATGCCTGGCCTTGCCCAGTGGGTTGAGGATCTGGCATTGCTGTGAGCTGTGGTGTAGGTTGCAGATGTGGGGCTCAGATCTGATGTTGCTGTGGTTCTGGCGTAGGCAGGTGGCAACAGCTCCGATCAGACCCCTAGCCTGGGAACCTCCACATGCCGCAGGTGCAGCCCTAGAAAAGACAGAAAGACAAAAAAGAAAGAAAAGGCTATAGGCTGCTGTAATAAAATACCACAGGCTTGGTGGCTTAAACCCACAAATTTATTTTTTCAGTTTTGGAGGCTGGAAGTTCAAGATCAAGATGCTATCAGGATTGGTTTCAGGTGAGGACTATCTTCCTGGCTTGTAGACCCTCCTCATTTGTCCTCACATGGTCTTTCCTCTCTGCCTGCAGAGAAAAAGACACATCTCTGGTGTCTTTTTCTTTTTTTTTTTTTTAATAAGGACACAAATCCTATTAGATTAGGACCCACCCTTATGACCTAATTTAACCTTAATTACCTCCCTAAAGGCCCTACTCTAAATAGAGTTACATTGCAGATTAAGGCTTCAGCATATAGATTTGGGAACACAACTATATAGATTTGGGAACACACAAATCAGTCCCTAGCAATATGTGCTCATATCATAGACCCATTGCTTCCTTACTATTTGATCTTGGACAAATCATTAATACCCCTTAGCCTTAACTGAATAATCTATGTCATGTATATAATTACTCATAGAATCTTGGCATGAATTAAAATAAACAGTGCATTTTAATGACTCAGCACAGTACCTGCTGTAGAATAAGTACATAATAGATATTGGTTGTTTTTATGGGTTCCTGTTGATGCTCTAGTACTGATTAAATCTGGAAAGTGAAAGGGATTGACTCTTCTTCCTCATGGCAGTAAGAAATGGGGAAGCTGGGGAGTTCCTGTCGTGAACTAATATCTGTGAAGACACAGGTTCAATCCCTGGCCTCACTCAATGGGTTAAGGATTCAGCATTGCCGTGAGCTGTGGTGTAGGTCACAGACAAGGCTTGGATCCCACATGCTGTGTCTGTGATATAGGCCAGCAGCTGAAGTTCTGATTTGACCACTAGCCTGGGAATCTCCATATGCTGTGGATGTGGCCCTAAAAAGATTTTTGAAAAATGGGGACGCTGGGTTTGTGAAGAGAGGATAGAGTGAGTGGAAACAGCTACTAGGAAAAGAGAAAAGAAGACTGAATCCCTGAGGCATTGAGCAGGAGTAAGGCGAAAGAGCCAGTCCAAGGAAAAGCCTTGGAGGAGCCTTGGTGCTTATAACCCACAGACCTATGAACTTTCCCAATCTGCCTGTCTTTTCCAATAGACTCAAAACTCAAGGAGAAAAATGGCAACGTTTTATGTATCTTTGTATTCCTGACATTATCTGATATTGTACTTTACCTATGGTCAATGATCAATATACATTTATAGAACTTATATATTTACATATTTAGTTATATACTATTTAATTATGATCAGCCTACCCCTTTGCCTAACCAGTATTTCTGGGGCCCAGCCATGCCAGATGATTGATGGGATCACCCAGATCATTCTAAAGTATCTAGGTTTGCTGGGGTTTTAGAGAAACACAACTGTGTTAGTCTAACTCAGGGATAATCATGATAATCCTTCAGTTACTTAAGAGGGATCCGTTGAGATGAATCTGGTATTTTATTGTGCATAGAAAACAAAAGTCATTAAATAAATACCTAACTCCTCTTTGATGTCATTCCCTCTTCAGCCTTACTTTAAATTTTTACATATTTATTGAAACTGATATGTTTTAGTGGGTTTTCTCTCCCATTTGTTCTTTTGCTCATATTTGCTCTCTTGTGGTTTCTAGATTTAAATTTTTTTTTCCTCCGAGATATTCCACCAGGTTGCTCCTTTTTTCAGTTTTCCTTTTCTTTCTTTTTTTTCCCCAAAACTATAGAAATTAAAGATGGAAAAGACATATTGCTCATCAAGTCCTTCTTCTTCCAGGGTTGGATAGTCCTCTTTAATAGAGCAATTTTTCCACTTAGCTGAAAATGATTCAAGTGATGGGGTTTCCACCACTTCCTGTGAATGACTCTTCCACAGAGTGACAGATCCCATTACGTGGTCATTTTCTCCCTCATACTCTGCCTACATTTTTCTTTGCTCAATTTGATCCCGTTTCTCAGTTATACCCCTTTGGATAACTCAGAGAAATTTCTCTTCCCTTCTTGTTCCACAATTCTCTCAAATATTTGCAGATGGTTGTTATTTCTCCTTAGTCATTATTTGGCCAGCCATTTGAATTGGGTCTTTCATCTTTTTCCTGTTATCCAGTGCCTCTAGCATTTTTCAGTCTTTTGGTATTTGGTGCTCAAAACTTATCATTTAAAAAATTGTTCTGACTGCTTTGAAATGGAAAGGTCCAAATCTCAGCATGAGACTTTTCTCTTGGAAACTTCAAAGTGATGGCCACACACACATGGCAGGTTAGAAATACTTCAGTTTCCTATACCTATAACTTCAGTTGTAACAGCAAGCGATTGTACTTGTTCTTGGTTTGGATGTTCCTGGTTCAAATTCTATTTTTTTCATTAAACCTCATTCGCAACACTTGGTATCATTAGGGGAAAGGACCAATACTGCACTGAGGGAGGGAAAAGGATATTTCTGTCACAGAACATTTAGAAACATCCTGAAAGAGGTACCATTCTCCTGAAAGAGGGATAAATTTTTCCAAAAATAAAGTTTTAATTAAAGAAGATAATTTTTCTTTAAAATATTTTTCAAACCTAATTTACTCACCAACATGCTCTCAGATTTCCAGGTTCATTTGTGGCAGCATTCCTTACTAGTCAGTGTTAGAAATACCATTTGAAAATTATGTTCTAAGAAATCATTTCTTTAGAACTGCTTATTATTTTATTAGCAACATAAAAAAGGGAGGGAAAATATATACAATAAATATCAAAGGGCCCAAGATCTGAATTATTCTTGAACATCACAGATTCCCTGAGTTTCCTCCTTCTTGGTCTCCTGGGTGGTTATTAAATGAATCAGATGTCCTTTTCTAATATCTAATACATTTTTATTTTTGTCAGTGATTATTGCCATGAAATGTAATTGTCATTTCTTTCTTTTTCCTTTATTCTTGTTGCTGCATAATCCTAATATTTTTCAGTGCCAACTGAAGCTATGAGGGTTAAGTTGTTAACAAGATTTGCTTTGTTTTCTGACCTTGGAAATGATGAAAAAGCAAGATAGATGCTTGTTAACTTGTAGTGTTTCAGGATACACTTGTAGGGATGATAGATAGAGGCCAAATAATAATGTAAAAATTCATGGGTTTTGTGGAGACTCATCTCTGCCTTGATGTGAAATCTAAAGCAAATACCTTCTCATTTTTTTAAAATGTTCCTTTTCTTTCCGTATAAATTGGGAAGCATGATTTGTGATTTACTGGTGATTGCTTTTTTATCTTTAATTACTTATTTGTAGTTCTCTCTACAGAGTGTATCAAATTAAGTCATGGTATAATCCCTACCCACTATACTTTTTTGGCCAGACCTGACCATGCTCACAGAAGTCAGACCTTTAGGTCCAAATAAATCCTTTCAGCCCCTGAGTTTGCTGAAGTAGTATTTTGCTTCCTTGTTAATATATTTTCTCCCCTCATAGAATGTCTGTTTTATGGTATAAATTCTTGCTTATATTGTATTTTTTCCTATATTATAATTTTTAATAATGTTAAAACATTTTACTCAGATTTCACTATGACTACCACAAAATTCATTGCTCACAATTATCTTCTATAAACACTTGTAATATCTAGCGAGTTAGCATATAATTGTCTTGGAGAGGGTGTTTTCTCATGAAATTGCTTCAACTAGAATATAGATGGAGAAAGGGCATGTATTATTTGAATCCTTGTGGGATCCGATAATGAAGAAAATCTTGGGAAAGGATAAGAATCTTTATAATTGGGAGTTCCCATTATGGCACAGCAGAAATGAATCTGACTAGCATCTATGAGGACAGAGTTTCAATCCCTGGCCTCACTCAGTGGGTTAAGGATCCAGAATTGCCATGAGCTGTGTGTAGGTCACAGATGTGGCTCGGATCCTGCGTTGCTATGGCTGTGGTGCAGGCCAGCAGCTTCAGCTCCAATTTGACTCCTAGCCTGGGAATCTCCATATGCCACGTGTGGGGCCCTAAAAACACACACACACAAAAATCTTTATAATTGTATTTTTTTCTAGTTAGCAAATCTATAACACTCTCCCTTTTATTTTCCATTATAATAGATGGGAAATCTGATGCTCAATGGGTGGCCTCCCTGAAGTTCAGGATCCAGAGAAAACTAAGGTGGAGGCCATGGTGTCTTTTACCACCTCTGCAAGGAATGAATCCCAGGGGCAGATTCATTGGAAGCCATCTAAGAGGCCAGCAGTAGTTTATCTTTGTGTTTAAATGAGATTTTAATTGGTATAATTTTGTAGATTTATATAGAGAGATCCAGTACATAGTTTACCAAATTTTCCCCAATTTTGAATTTGCAAAACTATAGGATAATGTTACAGCATTGACATTGATATAATGTATCCATTTTATCTGGCTTTCCCAGTTTTAACCCTTCTCTTTTGTGTGTATATATGTGTGTTTTTGTGTATTAAATTCTATACAATTAAATCACATGTGTTGGCTCATGTATCCACATTTCAGTCAAGATACTGAACAGTTCCAAAGCTACAAGAATTCCTCCTCTTGCCTTTCTATAACCACACCTTTATCCTTTTTGTACCAGCTCCCCTCCCCAACTCTGACTCCTGGTAATCACCAAACTGTCCTCATTTCTGCAGGCAAATGGTTACACAAACTATAGCGTACACCTATGATAAAATACTACTCGACAATAAAAAAGCAATGAACAGTTGATATAAACAACTTAGATGACTCTTCAAGGAATTATACTGACTGAAAAAAACAAGTTTTTTTGCATTCTCTCTCTTCTTTCTTTTTCTCTTTCTTTCTTTCTTTCTTTCGTTCGTTCGTTCTTTCTTTCGTTCTTTCTTTCTCTCTCTCTCTCTCTCTCTCTCTCTTTCTTTCTTTCTTTTGATTATTTCTCTCTCTTTTCCTTTTTAGGGCCACACCCATGGCATATGGAAATTTCCGGGTTAGGGGTTGAATAGGAGCTGCAGCTGCCAGCCTATGCTACAGCCACAGCAATGCCAGATCCAAGCCATGAACTGTGAACTACACCGCATCTTGTGGCAATGCTGGATCCTTTAACCCACTAAGAGAGGCTGGGAATCAAACCGACATCCTCATGGGTGCAAGTTGGGTTCTTAACCCGCTGAGCCACAACAGAAACTCTGTTTCTTTCTCTTTTGTTTAAAGGATTTCTTTTAGCAAATCTTTAACAGTAGGTTTGCTTGTAACAAATTCCTTTACTTTTCTCTTACTTAAGAATATGTTTTATTTCCCCTTTATTCCTGAATAGAAATTTCTAAAGATATAGAATTTACATCTTATCCTTTTTTTCTTTTAGCATGTAAAAAGTACTGTAACACCTAATGGCTTCCTGATTTTCAATAAGAAACCCACTGTTATTTAAGTTGATATTCCTCTCACCTATAAATAATGTGTAGTTTCTCTCCGGTTGCTCCCAAGATTTTTTTTCCTTATCATTGGCTTTAAAAAGTTCATGATATGTATTGGTATGGATTTCATGGAGTTTATACTTTTATGGGATTTGTTCAGTTTATTGAAACTGTAGGACTGTGTCTTTCATCAAATTTGGAAAATTTTCATGTGATGTTTTCTTTAATACTCTTTCTGTTTTTAAAAATAATATTCTTTCGATCTCATTTTCGTTTTCCTCTTCTTCTGGAACAACAATGATATAAATGTTGATTTTTCTTATTGTCTCCCCAGTCCCTAAAAATGTTAGTTTCTTTGGTTTATTTTCTCTCTGTTGTTCAGGTGATGTGAATAACCCATCTACTGTTTCGTCCTCAGGTTCCCTGAATCTATCTTCTGTCATCTCCACTGTACTATTTAGCTGATTCAGTTTTTATTTTTGTTATGGCATTTTTCAGCTTTATACTTTCATTTTGTTTATTTTTATAAGTCCTATCCTTTGCTAATATTTACTGTTTTAAAAATTTGTTTTAAGAGATTTTTGATGGATGGGGCATTTTTATGAAATTTCTTTGTAATTGTCAGATAATTCCAACATCAGATTCATATCATTTGTTGTTGTTGTCATTGTTTCAGTTGATTGTCTTTTCTCATTCAAGTTGTTTCCTTGATTCCTTGGTTGGCGATTTTCTATTATATTCTTGATTTTTTGGTCTGTTATATTAGAGGACACTAGATTTTATTTAAATCTTTTATTTTTGCAAGAAGTACCCTGTTTGGATCTATCACACAAGGTTTGGTGTATGTGGACTGTGATTCTAAAGATAGTTTTATATTTAGAAACTTTGTGGTTCTACTTTGCTCTACTTAGTTGACCTTTTGATGCTGGGGCATGTATTGCTCTGACTAGTACTGCCTAAAGGTAGAGAAGGGATGTCCCAAAATGAGTTTGCTGAGTTTTTCTCAGGGGATGTGGGCTGATACCTCCTGATTGTCCTGTTATCTCTGGCAGGGATAGGAGATTCTCAGGGCTTCCCAGATCAGGCTGGCAATTGGCTTCCCAGAGTAGGCTGAGTCTCTTGCTGGTTTCACTTAATGTCTACTGCAAAACAGAAATACCAGGCTCTGCATGGAAGGAGAATGCTTCTCCAAGCTCCTTACTTTTGGTGTAGTTTCTAATCCATCACCTTTCCCTAAGGGGTCAGCTCACTTGATGTTGTCATAGGGTCTCCTACCTCAGCTGCCTTGTTTTGCTAGGTTGGGAATCAGGAAACATTGGGCTTCTGTTGGGTGTGGGGATGGAAGCCATCCTGGCACTGTGTCTTTCCTCCATTCCTAGGCTCCCAAACTAGCTCATTTTCTCCCCACCTTTTAGAGTTCTCTTTTCTTTGTACTTTCTATCATTTCCAGGGTTTATAGTTTTATGTGCCAGAGAGGAACAGAGAAAATCAGGTCTACTTCATCTAGTAGTGTATGTTTTAAATCTTCAGCTTAGGTAATTTTCTTTTATTCATCTCTTCCCTCATTCATTCACTGAGCACTGACTGTGTGTTTGGCACCATTTTAAGTACCGGCAATGCTAAAGACGAACAAGATACCTGTCCTCATGAAGTTTACATTCTAATATTTCTTCATCACTTTTACCACATTTTTTCTTTCTCTTCTTATAGCTCTTAGGTTTTCACCTATGATTTTCCTTTCTTAACATTTTGTGATGTATACTTTAAATTATACAACCTAATTTTTTTTGGTGATAGCCAACTTATTTTCAATTTATCTAATTAATTCTAAAGATTTTTTTTGGTCCAAAAGTGCTTTATATGTAATATTTTTATTAGAGTTTCCTTCTGTTTCTGCCATTAGTTATGCTTCCACTATTCTATTTATTTGACACCACAATCTTCCCACAAGCAATCGTGTCCACTTAAATGATTCTATTATCTGCTCTTATAGGTGTGCATGGGACAGTAAATGATGGCATAGAATTTTTTCTCCAGGAAATTGGTGGTGATATGTTCAGCAAATTGAAGCCTTTCTGTTGAGACATTTCAGGGGAAAGTTTTTTCTAATTTAGTGAATGTGAGGATGGCTTGCAGTTTCTCTCTGGGGCAGAGGCACTAAGGAAAAGTTTTGGTTTTTCCAGAGCTCTCATTACCAAGCTTTATTTCCCCCACTCGAACAGACTTAACTTAGTGGCTGGCTAGATCCCCAATATGATTCCCACCCCAGGAAGTGGTGTTTGTTTTTGCAGAGAAACAGCCCTTTTTCCAGGACACTGGGCTTTATGTTACACCCTATACATACACCTCTTTCGTGAGGCTATAAGGTTTAAGATATATCTACATTTTTCTCAGCCAAGATCATTTTGGTGGGTATGTCCTCCAACAGAGAATGGTCAGAGAGAGTTCCATCTAATTTAATTGCCTCTGCCAATTAGAGGAAAGAACTGGAGCATCTGTAGATGATGGCTGAATTGACATTGGAATGGACAGAGAATTACTAGCTAAAAAAACACATGATGAAGTTTACAGTGAGGATGAGGAAATGAAGTATGAGTGATTATATGGACAAAGCTCAGAGCATCTGTGTTTACAGTGAAAGGAGAAGAGACTTAGGGAAAAAGTTACAAGCATAGGAGTTACTGAGGCCAAAAGAGGTAGAAAAAGGGATATAAATCCTTACCTTGATGTATAATTAGAAATTCCTCCCACTCTGGAATTTTTTTGGGTGACAGTAATGAATACTTAATCTTTAAAAAATCATGTCTGAATATTGGATCAAAGTTTCTCTGAATTTATACTTGGTGAGGATAAGGCCACCCAGTGGCTAAGCTTTGTGTAGATTAGAAGAGGCCATAAATTAACAGGTGAACATCATGGATTTTGAAGGTAGGCAGTACTTGTTTAAAAACCTGGCTTTGACCATTTACTTCCTGGATAATTAGGAACATATTTAACCTCTCAAACCTGATTTTCTCATCTATTAAATGAGAATAATACAACCTAAGTGGTTTAGGATAAATTCCAAAATCTCAAACATAATTTCAAAAGACTATTATAATATGGTCACTGCCTACAACCTCCTCTCATTGCACACACAGCTCAAGGAAACCAGGACTCATCTAGGTTCTTGAATATGCTATAATATTTCATTTAGTTATAATCTTCCCAAAGTTTGTTCTCATTGCTTTTAAGTCACCCCTGTTCTCTCTTCTCCTGTATAACTCCCATTTATCCTTCAGGTCTCAGCTTAAACATAATTTTCCTCTGTCTTCATGTCCCTTAGTCTATTTCTCCTTCTATTTTCCCATAGGGCCTTGTTATGTTATTACAACATTCTAAATGTTTTCTTATAATCACCTCTTCTTTTCTGTTTGGATTCTGTCTTCCCTGTTGGTTAGGGACTCTTTAGGTCTTGCCATTATTGTCTCAGCATTCAGCAGAGTGCCCATCATATATTAAGTATTCAATAACTGCTTGTTAATTTGGAAACACATGAGCAAGTGATGTAGTGCCTAAAGTGAAGTGTCCAATGACGCTTACTGGTATCATCACCAGATCATCTCAGCTTCATATTTAGCATGATTATATTAATCATTAAGACAGCCATTAAAAAAAACAATGCTAGAGTTCCCTTAATCTCAGTACATCTTTTGGTATAGACTTTCAATTCTACAAAGTAAAATAAAAAGCACCTGTATTTGTTTCATTTAACGCAGATAATAACCCATATATCATGTAGGGAGTCAGCAGCCCTTTTGTTAAAATTTATTCCATATGACGTATCAGCAGTAGGTCACACACCAGTATTTTCTAATAGACTTTTAAAAGCTAGCAGTTACTTCTAAACACCATGAAATTGATGATGTGGAGAGAAAAGCACTGCCTGTCATACTTAAAATCCCAGGAGTCAATCAGATTTGTTGTTACCATATAATTTTTCCTTCACAATCCTTCCTGTCTACAGAGCCCATACATAATGAAAGAAAAAAATTTCTCTTTTGTAACAATGTACAAAATAACCATAGAAAATTATACTGTTTCCCACAAACCAGAACTAAGGTAGCTAAGTCACATTTATCAGACTACTGGGTAAATTGCCAGGAATCAAAGTACTTTCCAACTACTTAGCTCAAGGGGAAAGTTCAAGAGCCCACTAAATCCCCTTGAGATATAGGAAAAAAATAACAGATGAGGACAATTCCTGTCACGGTTACTTTTGTTGCAGCTCATCATTCTCACTGCCGAATTAAGAAAGAGATTGAATAGTTCCTCAGAAATCTAGTGTGAAGAACATTATTTCTCTCAGGACCATTAATCTTTGAATAATTTTCTAGCCAAAAAGATGGATTTGGACATGCCGGACAAATTCAAATTAAAAGACTATTGCTTAAATAAAAAGAGAAAAGCCCTGGATATACTGAGTTGGAAAGTGGTTTACATCAGCAAGGGACTTTATCTTTCTTGCAGACAAGGGAGTTGGGAAAGGCTTCTAAATTAGGTGATAAGAGCCCAGGAAATACAGATCCCATGGAATCAGGCTCCAGATGTTTTAGAGGTCCACTTCAGTGAGAATACTTAAATCTAAGTCACAAGTGTCATTTGTAATTATTGTTTGCCTTCTGTCCTCCCCATTATCCTGTGAGGTCTGTGAGGTCATGGGCTCTCTCTGTCTTCTTTTCCACCACAGCCTTTCAGCTTTGTCAGGTCCACATCCTGAGGTGAAACTCTGATGTCCGCATTCTGTCCTTGGCAGGCTGCTAAGGGCCCAAGGCACTAGTGCTCATCTCACTCTCTCATGTAAAAAATATTTTTGCAGTCTGCAGTGGTTCCAAAAGCAAGCTTCAAGTCTTCCCATTAAATTAAAGCACTGACTATCCTTCCAAATGGAGGGCATGCAATGTCCTCTCCTTTAGCAGAGATGCAAAACACACCTCTGAACTGTTTTCAATCTCTCATTGTGAAGAGATCAAACAAGGTTGTTTTAAGAACTGGATTTCATTTATGAACTGGCCTTCTTTGGACCTACTCTCTGTTTTAGGTCTTAATGATAATAGAGGTGAGTGTTATTTTAAGATAACATGTTCTTCAGCTAGTCCCAAGTGCAAGAGGCTGTGTGAGATTATGGCAGGAACAAGTAGATTGCTGCAGGCCATTTTAGTGAGCAGTACTCATTTAAAAAATTTATAGCCTCTTCTTCAGTAGACATTCCGTGTGAATTATTCCATCAACAGAGAACAGGATAAAGAGAATGTGGTTTGTATGTATAATGGAATATTACTCAGCCATAAAAAGGGTAAAATAATGCCATTTGCAGCAACATGGATGGGCCTAGGGATTATCATACTAAGTGAAGTAAGTCAGACACATACAAATATCCTATGATATCACTTATATGTGGAATCTAAAAAAATGATACAAATGAACTTATTTACAAAACAGAAATAGATTCACAGACTTTGAATAAAAATGTATAGTTACTAAAGGGGAAAAGTCGGAGGGGGGGATGGATTAGGATCTTGGGATTGGCATATGTACACCATTGTATATGGAATGGATGGTCAATGGGGACCTGCTGTATAGCACAGGGAACTCTACTCAATATCCTGTGATAACCTATACGAGAATGACTATGTGTATATATATATAACTGAATCACTTTGCTGTACAGCAGAAAGACCACAACATTGTCAATCAACTATATTTTAATAAAGTTTAAAAATTTTTAAAAAATGTATAGCTTCACCATATGGCCCAGAAATCCCATGTGTAGGTATATACACCAGAAAAAGTCTCACACAAATCTACAGAGGAATAGTGTTGCTTGTGGCATTGAGGTATTGCAGCCAAACTTGGTGTCTGCTCCATAAAGTTGTGATTTAGTGCACCTTATGCAACAAGAGAAGAAATACTCAAAGTATACATGAGTAGATTCATTCAAATTAATATTGAGTATTGAGTGAAAAAAGTTGGAAACATAAGATATTCACCATACCATTCATCCTTCTCCTTCCCTCCCTCCCTGTGTGTGTGTCATACACCCACACACCCTGCAACATACACACTCCAATCAAAACAGCTATGCTAAGAATGCAAGTAGAGTTAGCCAAAAACACATTAGAAGGGAGCCCATGGAAAGGTAAAAGTAATAGAAGTAGAAAATTGGGATAAATGAGAATTAAAAAATAAAACGAAGAATTAGATGAGTCTTGCATGAACCAATGGACAATATACTAGGAAAAAACAGAGTAAACTCAACCTGAATCTCTCTCTCCACCTAAACTACACACGCACACACAATGCAAGTGCCTACAGGCAATCTCTCAAGGCTCTCAGCCTCCTAAAGTCAGAAACCTTTGTGGAAACCATAGGCATCTAATGGGGAGTGGGGGGTGGAGGTATTCCAAGAAAAGATCACAAATAAAGATTGCCTAAAATCTCTTTTCTAATCTTGGCTTAGTCACTTCTTCTCTCTGTTAAACTCCCTAGGTCTCAGGTTTCTCATCTATCTATGAAAATGAGCATATTAATAACTGTTGCATGGATAAGATTAATGAAATAACCTATTTATAAAGAACTTAACATAGGCTTTGGCACATAGTGAGCATTCAAATAGACAAATTTTATTTCTCCCCTATTTCCATCTCTCCTTCATCTCTTTTTTTCCCTGCTTAAAATGAAAAGCTGATCTATTTTTACAAATTATATTTATAATGATCAACTTCCAGACACTCTCATATTGTACCTGCTGTGCTTCATATATGGTATTTCAAAAGTGAGGTATAATATCCTAAAGATCCAGCAATTTGATGCTAATCTTATCTTTTTCCAGATGTGAAGGCTGAGGCTCAGAAAGACTAACAAATGCATCCAAAGCCTATTCAGATATTATCTAAAAGAATTTAACCATACTTTCTCAACCATCACCAAAAAAAAAAATGTTTGAGTACATAATTTGTTTGAGTTATAATTCTCACACTTCTGCTATTCTATGCATGTCTAAAAGAGTGCCATTCACTGGATACAATGCAACATTGAGTTTTTTCTTTACATTTGAGTGGGCCTAAACTGGCCACAAATTGAAAAAGGCATGGGTGGAGAGATATAAAAGGAAGGAAACAAACATATCTTTGCATAATTATGTAAACTGCTGACTTGGTTGTGGGAAGTTTATGAGTCAGTTATGTGTGTATTCCTACTTCTTTCATGGGTTTAGACTGTTGAATTTCAGAAAAATTTATCGGGGGGGCGGGTCCATGCTAACACGACTCTAGTCACTAGCCAATCAAAGAGGGGAACAGGTTTGTCTGAAACCCATGCTGAAGGACAGAACCTAAAGAGAAGTTGCTTGAATGGGCCCATGCCTGAGCTGGGTGGCAGAACCTATAGCAGCAAGTCTCTCTCCCTCCAGATAATTTTGTGGAGCCTGAAGTGTGGCAGTCATTACAGTCTAGCAGCATCTCCTAGACAATTGCTTTATATCTGCAGTTCTCATCTCTGGCTGCATGTTGAAATCACCTGGGAGCTTTAAAAAATGCTAATACTTGAGATCCACCTTGTAGAGGCTCTGATTCAGTGATCTGAATGTCAATATTTTAAAAGCTCCACAGATAATTCTAATGTGCTAGCCAATCTGAGAACCACTGCCTTAAGCCCATTGTGCTTGTAGAGCTGTGTCTGATGGCATTGTGGAAAAAAGAAAGTGTCAAGGCAGGACTGCATCTAGCTTAACAAGACACTTTCCAGGTGAGAAGCTGTAACATCCTGTCCAGTGGAAAGTGCCTAATGGTTCTGACTGATGACCTGCATCTGGGAGAGGATAAATGATCCTAGGCCAGCAGTAGAATCAGATTTGTGAAGCACAAAGGCTTGAGGAAATTCAAGTTTTGATAAGGCTGAGTATTCAAGTTTTGATAAGTCAGGATCCATTTTCAAATAAGTAAATCTAAAATTTCTGCCTTTTCAGCCCATATTAACAGGAAGCCGAGGTTATAGTGGCAAAATCGGAATTCATTCTTAAAACCTGGGTTCATTCCCCTGTACCTCAGTCTTTTTCTATGACTCATACCCCAAATCTCAAATATATATGCTTCAAGCCCAATGGCCAAGTATATATACTCATTTCCTTGTACCCTCTGAGCTTTTCACTGCTTCTGAGCTCATTTCACACTGTCTTAATGCCTCCACCTCCATGCCATTCATTAAGGACTAGATCAAGCTCAATGTCCCTCTGAGGTCTTCCCCAAATGCCCTAGCCCACATTGCTCCTTCCCATTCCAGATATCACATTGTACTTATAACTGGTCTCAGACAACTGTACTTAATGTTCATGTGTGCTTAAGTTCTGTTTCTACAATTAGATTTTAAGTTTTACATGAGTAGACATCATGTTTCACATCTTTTGTGGTTTTTTAATACCCCTTGGCAGAGTGCCAGGCACATAGTTGGTACTCCTGAAATATATGGTTAAGTGATGGGTTACAGATATTAATAATCCTCAGTCTTTCCAAGGAAAGAATATTAAAAAACAGTATAGTTTCCCAGGAGGGAATTGATAAAGAATTATCATGTTAAAATTGATAAATAAAACATTTTCATGAGTGTGGCATCCTTTCAGTACACCTGTGTTCAACAAGGTGTAATCACATCATAAGCACAAGACATCCACCCCCAACCTAATATTTAGACATGGCATACATTCTTTCCTATGATTCAGTTAGTTTATTTGACCATTAAACTATCTTTAACTATTTGTTCCAGAGTTTTCCTTTCTTTTTAACTATCTCCTTGATCTTCCCCCTTGTTTGAAGTCTGTGGCTTTGATATATTTTCCTCTTTACTGGAAATTCTAACTCTAAATATCCTGCTGCAAATCTGGAGTTAGAATGAGAGCTTCTGGGGCATTGAGATAATTTTTCCCTCTTTTCCAGGAGCCAAGTTTCTTCCCCCCAATTTTCCCAAATGCCACAGCCAATTATGACCTGAATACCTCAGTGAATTCCAAGGAAAAATGCCACTTTGCTTGACTGACCTCATTGTTGGGACTGTCTTGCAAAAAGGCTACTTGAACATTTGTTTTTCTCCTTTTGAGAAAATTCTACCATTAGATCATTTAAAATAATTTGCTATTACTCCAGTTTTAGCTACAATTTCAAAAGTTTGTTTTGTTTTTTTGTATAATATTATTCTTGCTACATTTCACCAGTTTTTTTGCTTTTCTTTTTTATTTTTTTGGAGAACTGAGAGGAATGGCTTCATTAAGACAGTGAAGTGTGTTATGGATTCAAGACTCACATCCATTCTTGATAGATCAATGAACGCTTGGCCACAGTTCACCTATGTGGGGATTTTGATTACAGAACTTGGGTCATCAATACTAATGTGCATCCAAATAACCTATGATGGACCTCTTTCAAAAATCTGTGTCTCTGGCCTATCCCTCTGAGATGGACTTAGGAGAACCCTGCACACCATCAGGTAACAATTTCGCCTTTAAAAGAAAACAGATGGGTTTAATAAACTCTGATCATTGTTCTTAACTCAGCCAGATCTATGTGCCCCTTTTGCTGAAAATAAACTACATGTTACCATGAGGGAGAACATATAATATTTGCAGAGTATCCATTCAAACTCCAGCTCTGTTTAGAAATGAGTGTTCGTCGTTTTAGGTTTCTATTAGATAACAGAGAAAAACAAGGCCCTTAGAATAAGGAAATGGGAAAGAAGCTTATGGTACACTATTTTCATGAGCCTTCAATTTCTGACTATACATATAATCACACAGACCTCTTCTACACAACAAGCATGGTTGTTCAATTGCCCGTTGTTTCCTCTCCACCAATAGTTTGATCATCAGTTATGTGCAATATTCCTTCGGGAACACCCTGTTACTAGGAAAACCAGCTCTGCTTATAGCACAGGACTTTATTCACTTGTATCAGGAGAGCTGGGAAGTTTGAGGTAACATTTGTTTATTACTTAATATCTTGTTTAATAGGAAAAGAGAAGAAAGAGCAAAACCATTTGGTTTCTGAGTTGTGATGATCTGAAATCTGTGTTTCAGTGGCATTAAATGAGTCACAGTGACTTGTCCAAAAAGGGTGTTATTTAGGTCCTACAATAGCAAGATGAGTTGCCGAGAAATCTGAATTTTTAAAAGCTCCATAGGTGATTTGCATTTGTCTCAAAGGTTCAATGCCTCTGCCTAGACTCAACTAGAGGAGCTTGTGAGCATGTGTACTATCTTTGTCCTAGTTGAGAGCTGCTTGGTAATGGAGCACAAAGAGAGGACTGCCCTTCGCCAGACTGCCCTCCTTCATTTCACAGTCACTGTTGAGTCCTTCCTGGGTGCAGGCATTCTGTTAAGGGCTGGGCATGTAGCACTTGCCTCCAGGGGCCTATGGGCTCGTATAGTATCTTTCTATTGGATGGTATTATGGAAAAAGAGGTAGAGTTTTCCAGTTACTCCTTGGTTTAAGTCTGGGCAGTGCTACTTAGTAATAAGTCATTGAACGTCTGGAACATTGAACGTCTGGTTTCTTCCTTGGTAAAACAAGGATAATAAGGCTTTCACAGCATTATTATAAGTATTAAGTGTGATCATGTGTAAATATGCATGGACAAATACAAGGTGTTATTTCTATCCAGTCCCACTCAGATTCTTTTTTTTAAACCTCCTTTTCATTTTGTTTATCTTTTCCATTTAATGAGAGTCTTTTTAGCAATTCCAAGTCCATTCTTGACTCACCATGCAGACTCCAGGAAAGGAGGTAATATTTGGGCCTAGTTTTTTTCTTTCTTTCTTTTTTTTTTTAATCTTCCAAAAGAAGGTATCAGACACTAGGAATGCTATTAAAATAATTTTTAAATAAAAATAATGTTTTAGATAGCATGGTGATTGCCATCACTAAGATTTATCATGAATTTATCTTTGTGATCCCAGAAACTTTTAGCCACATTAGTCACAGCTTTGGAAACTGCCTCCTGGGTGTGGACTATGTTTAATTCATGGTTAGCCACTTTTGCCAACATCCCATATTGTACAAATCATTTATCCCATGTGCATGGTCGACTTACCTTTCTGTTGTAGAGCCCCAGGAAGATGTTATAATGCTGTTTTGAGGTGGATATTATTTGTTAAAAATACAAAAGGAATACAAATCTGGAGTTAAGAACAACAAAGATGAAAGAGAAAGAGTCATTTTTGTCATGCTGACCTTCGTCTAAGATCCCACTCACACTATATCTGACACTTCCTAATTTGTATCTAAAATGCATATCATACTAGGTTTCCATTGCTGCTCTAATAAATTACTACAAATTTAGTGACTTAACAACACAAAATTTTTTAGCTTGTAAATCAGGACATAGAAATCTGACATAGTTCTTCCTTAGCTAAAATCAAGGTATGGACAGGACTTTATTCCTTTCTGGAGCATCTAGAGGAGAATTCACTTCCCTGACTCTTCCTGCTTCCAGAGGCCACCCCCTTTCATCTGCAAAACCAGCAACCTTGTATCTCTCTCATCATTTACATCTCCCTCTCTCTGATTCTAAGGAATCATGTGATTAGATTAAGTCCACCCAAATAAAATCCAGCATAATCTCCCCTATCACAAGGTCTTTAACCTTTGTCACATCTGCAAAGTCCCTTTTCTCATGTAAGGTAACAGACTCACAACTTCCAGAGATTAGGGAGTAGAAAACTCCGAGTGGGTATTAATCTGCTACCACATGTATACATCTCATTTGTTCTCCTAGATTGTAAACTTCTTGGGGCCCAAAATGTGTGCCTGATTTGTTGTTATATTTACCACAGATTCGATCCAAGTGTACTATGTACAACAAAGGGTGGTTCAACCAGCTTTGGTGAATGGTCCAGAAGAACTCAAAAAATTTCAGGTTCACTGGAGTAAGAAGCAAGCTCATGGGTTTTCAGGAATTTCTGAAAGAATGACTATTTAGATATTTCCAAATCCACTAGAAAATTCATGAAAACTTAAATTATTTTGTAAGTATAGGATTACAGAAATTATTTTTTATCTTCAGAGCTTATCCATGACTATAGTTATATGAACATATTACATATTCCAGGATACTCTGATGGTGTTACTCTCCAGCTGGATTCCTATCTGTCACTAGAACTTATGCTTGAATGTTTTTTGCAGTGATGATAAGCAAAAGTCAACAATTAGAAATCAGGTGCCATGGGAAAGACTTTGTTTTGCCTATCAGATGTCAGCCATAAATGGGTCAAGGGGAAATTAACCATCATAGGGCTGGCTTGGGTTCTTGCCCTGAGCAATTAACTTTGCTGATAATTTGCAATGTTCACTTCTTGTAGAATTGAGCATAATGTGTTGCTAGATTCCCCTAAAGGAGTAGCTTTTAAGAAATATGGCTTATATGGTTTGCATCTCACAGATTTCTGCAAGTTGTGCAAGGCAGCTGCAGACTCTGGAATCTATAGCTGGCAAGAAAAAGAAATATTTCCGTATTGCATTTAGCAATTGCTATGTATTAAGGTAATTTTGTTTAAAAATTATTAAGGGCTTTGTAGCACAAAGACCCTGCTAAATTACACAGAAAGGATTAGATTTAGGGGGTGGGGTGGACTAGGGGATATTGGATATGCAAGCACAGATGGTCTTGATCGACTCATGAACACTCCAGAGCCAAGTAGGAAACGTATGTTTTGTGGTTACATATGTTGTAAAGAAAATTGCCCCGGTTCTTTCCTGTAAGAAGGTACAAGGAGGGAAGCAAATGGGACAGAATAAGATGAGGTAGGGAAAGGTGAAACAGACACAAGAGCTACATATGTAGCTGATGTCTGGCAAAGGGAAGAGCAGAGAGAAGGTAAAGAGGCAGGGGAGCCAGATTCCTTCCCTGGCATGTCAGTGACCAATGAGAGGAGGGATCTTCTGTACCAAAGATCAAGGTCACTGAGTAAGTATCTTTCCTATGGATAGTTGCCTTGGAATCCAGGTGTCATTTCCCAACTACATTGAGTGGTTTGGCAAACCCACGATTGTCTTCCTATGAGGGATAATTTTATTCAGAGTTACTTCGAATTCATTCAAATCCTTCCTTTTCCACAAGGACCTTGGATACCTGGGAAGGGCATGGGCAACCTTAGTTATGGCGAACTCTCTTAATAGGCCTTACCTCACATAATCCTAACAAGTATCCTATGAAGTATATTTTACAGTGTTGCCCCAATTTATAGTTGAGGAAATCTAGGCACATATTTGTTAAGTAAAGGGCCCAGAATCACACAGTTAGTTGCAAGCAGACAGTCCGGCTCCAAAATGTCCACTTTTAACTCCTTCTCTACCTCCATCAATACTGTATGGTCTTACTTCTTTAAACCAATGAGCCCCTCAAGAACATAAATTGTAGATTTTCATTCTTTGTAGTCTTCATAAAAGCTGTAAGAACATCTATCCACAAAATAGATGTTTCATTTTATAGCAGGCAAATCATTTACTTAAGGGGCCAATATCATTTGTCAGAAACTGGAAAAAAAAGCCCAACTCCTATATCCCTATTAACAGAGATGTATTATAAGAAGGTCAGTAACCAGTTTCAGCAATGCCACAGCAAAACTGATGGAAAACTGGGAATCTGGTCAGAATGCAGCAGTATCTTTAAAAATCCACAGCTCTGATGATGCATGACAACCCCAGTGATATTCTGCCATGTTTGTGGTTCAGTCTTCCCTCTGCCTTGTTCTACCCATCTCTCACTGCCTTTAGGCTTTTATCCTCTAATTGTGCCATCTGTCTTTTATTTTTCTCCTAAATTATTTTCCCATTACTGAAGCCAACTTTGTACATCCTTCAGTCAGATTCCAAGTGACAGATATGATGGGATCAGTCATTACACCATGTTGTTGAGTAGAGTTTCCAGCTGGACACCTTCCTGGACCCACCCAGGCTATAGATGGCAGCTTTTGAGTTGGGCGCACATTCTTTGCCTGGAGAAGCTACAACCAGACTTGGGGGTGGCATGGGAATTATGGGATATAAAGTATAGCAATCTATGGATGGAGAGCCACCCAGAAGAGAGCCACAGGCTTGGAAGGGACTCCATGTCTTCTCAGAAGATATATTATTTGGTTTGTCATATAGAGGCACATTGAAAATGGGTGAAGGTATAGCCCCAAGAATTTTAAAATCTAAGAAAATGTGGTATCTCTGACATACATAACAAGACAGTGAGAGGGACTAAGAACAACTTTGTAAACAGTGCTTGGATTTAGATTTATCCTTCTCCAAAATTCTTTTATGGAGTCAGTCAATCAAACCTCAAAATACAGTAAAAATAAAAACCCAAAGCCTGAAACATATCATAAGTATAGTTATTATAATTGCCAAGGGACTATATGAGTTTTTAAAAATCAAAATCCTAATGATAAGCATGGTATTCAGCCTTGGCACAATATAAATCAAACTAATTTAAGAAACTTAGCAAGTACGGAAATAGTTGCAAAGAACATTCTTTTTTGTCACAATCTTAAATTTGAAATTCCCTATTCCATTTCAGAATGCCATATGGAAAAGAAACATTTTAAATGGATTTCTAAAGAACTGCATTTGACATGAATACCAAAAATCTTAACAAAACCACTAAATATTTGGCTAGCATAGTCGACTGGAGGTTTTAAAATGTCTGAAGACAAACTTTTATGTTAAGAGAAAAAGTCTTCAGACTATGGCTGACCTATCAAATGACCAATAACTCTCCCCATTGAGCATTTTAATCACCAACCTTCAGAACTAGAGACTTCCCTAATTAAGCAACTTTCCTTCCAATGGTTTGGAATGGGTCAGTGTATTGCTTTGGTTCCCCTGGCATAAGCATGCACAATATCTGGTCTAACCAGCCATCCAAACCACTTTCCCATACATCAAGGATCCAAAGTAATTTTACCAGACACTCTAAAGTGCAATTGCAATTTGCCAATTTCCATCTCATGTGTCTTCCTAGAAAACAGAGATCTATACACAGTCCATAATGTTTTTGCCCATGGACCGAGATATAGATAGATCTTGGCAGATGTCTCAGAAACCCAGGAATGGGTACACTGCTAGTGACAGGACTAAATGAAGCATCTTTCATATTGGGCATTGGTGCACAATTGCAAAGTAAATAATAAAGAAAAAGATTTGGATTTGGGATTACAGCTTGACTCTGTTTGAAAGGGCTTCTAGAGGTAAGAACATAGTGAATTCAGAACTAGTAGGTGATAAGGCCTTATGGCAATAGGGGTATAGTGGACTTTCCTGAAGCCATAAGTCCTTGTAGAATTTTCACGTAAAACATATCTGCATTTCAAATGCCAAGTCAGCAGTTTCAGTAAAATTGTGTATGTCAAGAGAAAATGTATCAACGGTGGGTTCATATTCCGATTTCCTTGGACTTTGCAGTGATGAGAATTCTGCTGTTCTCCTTAGAATGCTGGCCAAGGCTGAAACAAACTTGTTATAGAATTTCAGATGGTAACTAGTCCAGTCTGGTTTATTCATAACAAGTGCTGGGAGAGTTGAAGACATGCCACTTTAACTGAATGGAAGAAAATGGGCATCTTTCTGAATATCAGTGGGGAAATCTGTAAATACTTAGCTGTTCTTCAATCTGAGGTCACATGTGTGCCTTGGACCTTATTCTACTTTTATGAAAAGAACTGTTTGTCTTTGGGGCATAGAGAGAACAAGCTTTCATATGCCCCCACAGATTATCTCTTTTTCAGAGCCAGGTCAATATTGGTTGGTCACTCATATCCTGACTTCATGGTGGCTGCCTGGAATTGACCTTCCCTTATGTCCATGTGTCCATTGATGAAAGCTCTGGCTCAGTGGCTGGCCAGAGAACAAGAAGATCAAGGCCACTGTCAGATCTTGCCTCTGTTCAGCTACTTAAGCACCAGCCTTGACCCACTTCTCTCTCAGTCTCTGGTGGTTGTATGTACCCAGTTTTATTGGCCTGCTGTGTATCTGACATTTCTAGCACTTTCATCTTTTGGAACTTGGCTGTATTTCCTCTGGTGAAGAATGTTCCTGGTATGAAAAGCCTATAGGCTGAAGCTAGTACCTAGTAAATTACTGAGCTCCACAAATATTTGTGGAGGATTACATGAAGTTTATGTGATGCTATTACTTTTGTAAGCCTAGAGGAAAATGGAACTTGTTTCTTAAGGGGAGGAAATTCTTGTCATTTAAAGCAGTAGTGTGTAGCCTTGGATAATTATGCACAGCATAAAGACAATTAATCTGGCAAGACAGTAGAGAGGACAGCGAACAGTGGGGTGGGGATGATGGGAAAAATGGGAGTGGATGGAAAGTATCCAGAAATATATTTGACCCTAGTTCATGGCTACTTCTGTTCTCCCAATCGACCTCTCATCTTGGACTGAGCAAAGAGCCCCATAGTGGAAGTGAGCAGTGGAAGCAGATCAATGGATTCTCCATTCTGCATTCTTTCCAAGTGTTTAACAAAGTGTCCTGGAGATATAAATACATGTTTGTGTATGCAAGTCTCTAATGGCTGCCAAGGTAGAGGAATATAATTCACCTCATTCTGTTTTTCAAAGTTAGATTACCTATCAAGGCCTCATTTTGGCTCTCTCAATCCATGATTTTACAGTTCTTCCTGTCTTCAGTTCTCATTTTATTTCTTTCATTTGTATTCTTCATAGCATCCTGGTGATCAGTCCTGTTATTTCTGTCTGGCAAATGAATGCTGGACTTGGGGAAACTATGACTTGGGTGATTCATTCCAATAAACAGGGATAGGACCAGGAAACAAGCTTAGAACTTTGGGTAACACATCCTGTTGTGTAAACTACTAAACCCCAGATTAGCGGCCTTTTCCTGGTCCCATCTTTTTGTTTCCTTTGTGTTCATTCAAGGTCTTTCTGTTGTGTGGCCCTACTGGCTTGTGGTTATTCCGAAGTGGAAAATATTAAGCATGGTTGCTTTTTGAGGTTGGCAAATATCTCTGGGGAGTGTTCTAAGAGAATAAAATATGTCCTGTCATGTAAATGTTCCTGAAGAGGAGACAGAGGACTCTAATCCAGGACTTCCTTGACATGCATAAGCCCTGTGACCTGGGGAGTCCTCTCAGTGCCATAACCCCTTCATTCGAATTCTCTGCCTCTCCGAAACTCCCAGGAATATCATGTAGCTAAACAAAATCAAATTATCTTGACCTATTTGAATCTGATGAGCACTTCATTGTATTTAAGTTCTGAAATTCTATAACTCTTTACAGTGGGTAGAGAAGTTGAAAAAGAGAGCCAAGAAGAGATTTCTAGATGATCTATGTTTTTTTTATTTCTATTTGTAAACAAGTGATGACAGTTCCTCAGCTCCTATGTCATCCTTGTCAACAACCATCACTCAGATGTAGGAATTTTATCCCTAGAGGTATTGCTTAGGATACAAATCATTGGTCTTGTCAGTATAGCTACCAATGCTGTGATTTCCATGAGTGGTGTATGCTCTGGTTGAGGACTTGAAGCAGTATCTCAGGCAATTCTATACTTTCTACAGGGAAAATGTATTTGTCTTTTTCTCAATGTTAGTTTAATGCAATCTTTTCTTCCCTCCTTATATTTCCTCTCTCCAACTGAACTTTCTTCCTCTCACCTTGTGCACATGGCTCTTTCTGCTTGAGTTCACCTCACCTATGAGATCCACCATCTTTGGATCATTGACCTCTTAGTTCACATTCTTACCAGATGGGAACTGGATAGCTTCATCAAGTCTTTGAATACTCCTCCCTCTTGGGCTATAGGTCCATGCTGGTTTGAATTACCTGTAGGAGAAAGAAGGTATGGGCAGAAGAGACAATCATGGACTTCCACTCAGGGACCATAAACAGTGCAGATGGTAATAGGCAGATCTACGTTGCTTTTCAATCTGTAATGAAAGAGCTCTTCCACAAAGCTCAATACCTTGCTTCAATTATGGATAAATAAATACTGTACTTTGACCCAATATTTAGGGTCAGGAAGTTTTTGTTCAAGATTGTGGCTCCATCTCTCACAAACTATGTGAATTTCTTATTACTTAATAGTTTTGCTATCTGTAGAATGAGGGAAGGATGATATTAATACTTTTTATCCACTTCACAGAATTGTTGTGAAGAAAATATGCCAGAAATGTTTATAAGCTTATGAATTTAAATGTCATGCATTCATATATATTTTTTCAGTTTTTTTGAAATATGATTGGCATATAACACTGATTAGCTTTAAATGTACAACATAATGACTTGATACATGTATTACTTCAAAATTTTAACATAAGTTTTAACATTTATCTCTTCCAATGCTTACATTTTTTTTCTTGAGGGGAGAACTTATAAGACTTACTCTCTTATCAGCCTTCCACTATACAGTACAGTATTGTTAACTGTAGTCACCTTGCTGTTTATAGCCCCAGAACTTATTTATCTTATAATTGGAAGTTTTTACCTTTGATCACATTTACCTATTTATATTTGGGTTTTATATTTTAAAAAATTATTCCTTCTAAATCATAATCTGCAAAATATAAATCATACTTTGTGCTCTTAACCCCTACTTAATTCTTTGATTGTTCAGTTTACCGCTCCTATACAACCAGACCAAGTGGGCTTTTTTAACAGCACATCTAAAGAATACCTACCTTGTATCTTCTTCCCCTGCTCTATTATTCTTTTCAGCACTTATACTACATGCCATTATATCATCTGCTTACACATTTTCCGATTTATTTTCTGTTCCTATTTTAAATTTAAGTTTGCTGAGGGCAGGGTCTTTAACTGACATCTTCATTTCTGTATCCTTGGTGCATGGTATTTTATTTGGCATATAGCAGATGCTTAATAAATTTTCTTAGCAAATATTTATAAATATGAATGACTAGCCAATAAATAATTAATTGCTAACTTCTCTCCCTGCTTCCAGTTCTATTTTGGGCCTCAAGTGAAGTATTTTTATAGAAAATATCAGTAGAGACTAAAGCAGCAAACCATTCTACAGTCAGCCTATATACATTTAGATAAAATGGAACAACCTATATACATTTAGAGAAAAAACAAACCAAATCTCTGAGAAAGTGGAATGTCATTTAAAAATTTGCTTTGGCCTAGATTTTGAGAAATTGACCTTACGGCTCCAGGTGTTATTACCAGGGATCAAATCCTATCAATGGTAAAATTTCACCAATTCATCTCTACCTTCGAAATGTATACTTCTTCATGTTAGTGCATGTCTCATGATCTGGTGGCAAGCAATCAAAATTCATGCCCCACACGTGAGTTAGGTGATATAATTTCCCTCTCCACCAAAGAAAATGCTCAGAGGGGAAATAGCAGGCACAGTTCTTTGGTCCGGGCATGAATATTTTCTTTTCAGGTTATTGATGTGTGTAGGTTAAAGGAGCATGAAGGAAAATCAAAGCCATGTTATCACATGCAGGGTGCTCTAGAGGTGAAACAAAGCAAATACCTCTTCTGCTGTGAGAATTTGCAAGTCTCTAAGCTATTTTTTTTTTTTTTGTCATTTGGGACCAGGTGTCTGAGAAGGTTGATGCTATGAAAGTTATTTCTTTTTTGTCTTTTTTTTTTTTTAGAGCCGTACCCACGGCATATGGAGGTTCCCAGGCTAGGGGTCCTAACAGGAGCTACTGCTGCCAGCCTACGCCAGACCCACAGCAATGCCAGATCTGAGCTGTGTTTGTGACCTAGACCACATCTCATGGCCAACGCCAGATCTTTAACCCATTGAGAAAGGCCAGGGATTGAACCTGCAACCTCATCATTCCTAGTTGGATTCGTTTCCACCGCACCATGATGGGAACTCCCGAAATTATTTCTAAATAAAAAAACAGAAGAGCTCCTGTTGCAGCTCAGCATGTTAAGAACCTTATATACCGTCCATGAGGATTCGGGTTTGATCCCTGGCCTCACTCAGTGGGTTAAGGATCTGGCATTGACACAAGCTGTAGTGTGGGGTGCAGATGCAGTTCGGATCTGGTATTGTTGTGGCTGTGGCATAGGCCCCAGATGCGGCTCTGATGTGATCCCTGGCCCAGGAACCTACATAAGCTGTGAATGTGGCTGTTAATAAAAAATGAAAGAAAAATCTAAACTTTATGAGGTGAGATATGGCCAAGGAACACCTGAATGTCAGAATTCTTACCCATGATAGTTTTTCCTTCTGAATCAGAATAGATGTGTAGCATACTCCACAAGGTTCAGTGACACATTTCAATAAAAGGGAAATGATAGCACACGTTCCAAATAAACTAAATAAGAAACTTGTTTTCTTGTAAAAAGGAAATAGTCCATTCATTGAATATAGAAGAATAGACTTTTTTGCGTTTCTGTCCTCAACTTCCTTCTATATTTCATTGTCTCTGCCCACTGAGAGCTGGGTTCCTGAAAGTCATATAGAGTTCAGCAAGGTGCCACATGGAGCCATCAGTCTCTGCTCTGGATGGAGAATTACCTTCAAAGCAATCTTTTGTTTTGAATTTGTCCCTGCTGTTCTGCTTCCAAGCAGAATGACTGTCACCTTGCAAGTGTAATACTAAGTAATTTATCTGGCTGCATCCCTTACACATTATACAACAGGTCATGAGAGTTAGAGAGTTCTAAATTTTGTAGGGCAAGAGCAAGGGGCCTGTGCACTATAGTGTCTGGAGCGGAAAGCTGACTTCGTTGCTACCTGAATACTGGGGAAAGCAGAAGAGGCTAGAAAGGGTCCAAAATTACATGGAGATTATTTCTTGGATAGATTTCACGTATCTTCAGCATTGATCTTGAAAATGTTCCACAAAACCAGGGCTTCCCCATATCTTCTCCCCAAGTGTAAGACAGGAGTGTTCCAGGGAGTGGATCAGGAAGGTTAGGTTTCCCAAGGGATTCTTACCTGCCAGTGGAAAGTCCTGGTTTCCTCAAGTCCAGGCTCCTCAATAGATACCATTTAATGTATTCATGTAGTTATTTGTTTTAGTATGAAGAGTTCCCCAAAGATTCTACTTGGCGATTAATCCCACTGATTGGGAAAGAGAGTATTGCAACAATAGGGGTTCTTTCGGCGATATTCATCTGGGAGCAAAAAATACTGCTTAACCAGTGCTTTTTTCTTGTCAGTAAGTCACATTGCTGGTATACAGATAATTCTGAGGATATTATTTGAAATATTTAACAATTGTAATGGCAGCGGTATAGCAATCAAAATGAATTTCTGACCAAAGAGAGTGGACAGCCCTTCGCCTCAGGAAAAACCCAATGGGTCATAACCAAGATAAGATTATGGAATGCTCACCACCAACAGCCCAGGCTCTAATCCTAAACGTCTCAAGCCCATCTTAGCATAGTCATCCTATACTAGAGGTCTCTGATCATTAATTGCAGATTTGTCATTTTAAAAAGTATTTGATTGCCTTTATCCTTAAAATAATTCAATATTAAAATTCAGCTAACATGGATAACTGAACATAGATAACAGATAATTTTCACCTCCAGTTTTCACCTCTTTCCCCAGATATTCTAATTAAAGATTGACTACTTCTCAGAAAGATGCCACTTGGATGTCTCTCATGGTAACTTCCCTTTATCAGTATGTAGCTATAATCTTAGCCTAGGACATGACCTCAACTGGCTGTTCCCCTAGGCTTCTGAACAACCCTGATCACCCCCCTACTTGGACACTGAGACATACTTGGAATTTCCTTTGTACATACAATTTAGCACTTCAGAATTATTCTCTTCCATTCACTACCCTGATTCTCTCCCATCCTGTCAACTATCTGCTCCATGTGACAGTCTGGTCACAGCGTCCTGTTTATAATCATAATTTTAAACCTCCTAAAGCCATTTACTCATTCATTCATTTATTTGCTTGCTTTTTGATTGATTGTCAATGAGGATATCAGAACTGAATTACACTGTTAGATTAATAGACATGTACTTGATTTTTTTCCCTTTGGTATCTCTCCTAAAGTGCTCTCCAAGAGGATGTCAGAATGTTCAAACATAAACAATAAAAATATAGAAGAAAGAAAAACCAAAAGAGTAGAAGAAAGAACATTGTATCAATAGCATAATGAGTAAGTCTTGTTTACCCTTACTGAGTTTCTATAATTCATTGTTGCTTCCCAAATGGCTTAAATTTGTCCTCAGGGAAAAACTGCAGACAAAAACGATACATTGCCTCTCTTCCTTTCTGTTTGTATCTCTCTTCCTCTCTGCTGCACTTGACCAAGGGCTCCTCTCTTGTGTTTTACTTGTCTACTTTTTATTATCACTCAGGGTGACTAATTTCTGCCTAAGCACTCCAATTAATCTGGAAATATTTGTGGGCAGAAGGAAATATTCGCCTGGATGTAGACTTTCCCCAGATCCTCCTGTCCAGAATACCAAGGTTAAGGATGGCTGGAACCCCCTCCTGCCCATTTGTTTGTCTCTAATTACCTGTTTATACTTATTTCCCTTCAGAGCTGTCCTGACCCTGATTTCATTTACATGAAAACACCTTTGGATGGGGGAGACAGAGCGCCAAGTCGTCCCAGTCCCCATTCTCCTCTTTGTCTCTGGAGAACTTGCAATGGTCCTGGTGGAATTTTAGTGGAAATAGATGTTTCCTCTCTCTCAAAAGTTTGGTGTTGCTTTAAGATCTAGGTCTGTATGTGATGTCACTCCCCAAGGAAGCCTTCCTTGGACATCTCAGAGAAGTAGCATGTAACACTATAATATCGCATTACAATTGAGATCTTCCACTGGACACAAGCTCTTTGAAGTCAGGTTTATTTTGTTTTTTTCATTGTATTTTATTATTATCTTTAAAATCTATTTTCCTAGCATCTATTCTAGAATTTAGCTTGTCATAAGTTCTTATAAATGTTTTGCTGAATTTATGAACAAATTAATTACCTAATGCATTTCATTATAAGAATTTTCTTACCAGTTCATAAACCTCTTGATACTTGCTCCTCTTTGTACCTTGAGTATGGGTTTTTCTCTTTGTCTGGAAGATGGTGTGGACTAAGGTGGGATAGGGGCTAGATACCTGTCATCTATCAGTCACATGGGACTAACTAGGATCTAAGAACTAATGTCAAAGAAGTTCATGCAGACGTAATTTGAAGTTGTGTGTTCATTGATCAAGACCTGGGACTCTCCCTTATGGGACAGGGCCCAACAGGACTTAGGAGAAAGAGAAGATAACTATTTTTAATTCCCTTTTGCTATAAATGTTCCTGAGTAAAATATAAATTGATGAGAGGGAGGTTAAGACCTTTTCTCTAAGCAATTTAAATCTCTATTCTTTGCAGTTTTATCCACAGTTGTGGAAACTAAATTTTTCAGTCATGAAGATTAGAAAGAGAATATGATTGAGAATCAGATGAACTGGAATTAATACCATTCGGGGTGTGAAAAAGTGATTGAATAAAGTATTTCACATCTTCAAGCCTCCAAAGTGAGGAGGATGACTCCTTTTTCTACTTTATAAAACTATTGTGAAGACACATGCAAGTAATCTATTTAAGATAACTTTTTAAAAAACTGTAAAACATTATGGGAATGTAAGCTTGGGTATGGCAGCTTCTATTCCATCTTCTATTCTAGTTGGGTACTCCTCTTTTAGCTGAGTATATAGATGTGAACTTTCTAACTATTCATTAGAAGAAATGGGAGTACAAAATTCCCTGTGAAGAAAAATAAAACTAATAGCTGAATGATTTAAGGAAACATGGTGATGAAGTTTAATTTCCTACTGCCTTCTGGCAGAGCTGTACTAACAGTTATCTCTGAAAATCAGGATATTGAGCAAATTCATCCTTGTGACACCTTCAGGGAGGAAAAAAAGCAGTGATACACACAGGCTTCCCATGGTTTCAGATAGAAAAGCAGTCAGAGGTAAAAAATATAATTCTGAAAGAGAGCTGCAATATTTTGACCTAAGTTGCCAGCCTGTGGCTATGAAGTCTTCTGAACTCTGTAAGATAGTCATTTTCTTACTCAAAGAAATGGGAGCATCAGGTTAATGTTTTCACATCATATATTGCACTGCCTTCTGGGCACACTCAAGCTATCTGTACCCTACTTGCTTTGGATTCTTTCTTTCAGCAATCGTGGATTTCCAATTGCAGGATACTATGCTGGTCTATTATTCCCAAATTATATTTATGTCTTGATGAAGGTCAGCCATGGGATGGTAGAAACCAGAAATGATAGCAAATACTTACAAAATGCTAACCATCAGACACTGTACTATAAATAATAGTGAATACTTCTATGGTACTTACCAATATCTACTATACTAAAAAGTGATTTGAATCTATTTGATTCTTGCTGTAATCCTATGAGGAATATTTTAGAAATATCTCAGTTTGCAAATATGGTAACTGAAGCACAGAGCAGTCAAGTAACTTGCCCAAGACTACATATCTAACGAGGTCAAAATGTGAGCCCAGAGGACTAAGCTCCAGAGTTTGGGTGATGGCTTTAATTCTACTGAGAAGGGCTCAGCTCTGGCAGTTTTTATAAATAAGTAAAATGATTTCTTAGTAATTGCTTAGGTTGTCAACAAATGTTGCTTTAGAATCTCAATGATAGGAAAATCAAAGATGACTGTCTAACAATACAACCATATGTGCTTCTTTTTTTGAATGCTTGTTACACTTAGTGTGCATATCAGAGTTAATTATACTTCTGCTATTTCATATGGGTAAATTTTGCCTCTCTACTAGATTATAAGCAAGTGGAGAAGACTACATTTTAAACTTCCATTACATTTATGCTACTATAGATATATGTATTTTTCTTATTTGTTCATTTACACTTCCTGTGTACATAATGCAGGGCACATGGTGGGCATCCATAAACAATCTTGATTAGTCTAATCACATTTTCCCCCTTTTACTTAGATATATTTACTTTTTGTGTACTTGCTCTGAGAGTATTTATAGGATGTAAAGTTGTAAAGAATTGTCTCCACCGGACTCTGTATTCATCCCTCTCATCAGTGTTCTCCTCAAGAACTCATCAGCCTTAAGGAACTGTACTAACCAGAATAGACAGGATATCCATATGCCATGGGTGTGGCCCTAAAAATGAAATAATAAAAGTCAACCTTGGGATCATTGGGGTCGAGTAGTCTGGACCATCCATGATGGCTTATGTTTCTCATATATAAGAGGATCTAATACTAAGATAAATATCCAGTGGTACTCCACCAGGCTATTATTGACAGTTACCAGGACTGGTGCCCAGGTTACGTGGGTCTCCTTTTACCTGAAACATTAGTACAGTTGGCATATGGCTTGTGGAATCCTAACTATCCAGATGCTAATTTTAAGTATGAAAAAGAGTAACTCACATTGGATCTGGGATTGAAATGACTCCTTAAACTATGTTTTCCTCCTTGAACACCATGTCTGTGATCAAACTTAAGGAGACTGGCAAAGAAAAATATGCTCAAACATAATACAGGCAAGTCTGGAGGTGTTCTATTTAATGAACTGAGAGACATTCCCCTTGATATCATAGTTTTTTTTTTTTTTTTAGAAAAAAAAAGAGGCTGAAGACTAAAATGAAAAGCTTATGCTCTCTTTTGGACCTTTCTTTTCCTTATTAGTGGAAGATTTAAAAATAATTTTTTAATCTCTTGTATTAATAATTTTTCCCTAGCTATACTTGGTTGATTAAGAAAAACCAGGAAAGCTTAGCTTTAATTTTTCAAAGTAATCTTGTTGTGATATATGGTAAAATAGAGTACAATTAAGGGATGGAATGCAAAATCTTGTAAAGAACTTCTAATTTATCATTTTAAGATTAGTTTCACTTATTAAACAGATGTATTTGTGCTAGGCACTGAGAACACATAAATGAATTCCATTTATTTTAAATACGTATTCCAAAGTACCAATTAAATGCTAACCAAATGAAAATTAGGTTGAGGGGTAGAGGAACTAAAAATACAGGTTTCTGCCTGTTTTTGTTGATATACTTTATATTCCTTGTAACTTCTATTTTTGGAAGTTATTTGGTTTAACTGAGGATGCCCTAGACTTACCAATGTTGTTGTACAGAAGGGAGAAACCCCAGGCTTTTTTTTTTCTTTTTTTTTTGAGGGCTTAGGTACTACCTCAACACTAATATGGTCAAAAGGGATAGTAATGACCCATACTGCATGAATGAATGGAAATGGAGGAGTAGGGTTCAATCATCATGACTTAAAAATAAGCCAGACTTAGTCAGAATGCTCTTAGGCATATCCAGCAAAGCATATTTGAGCCAGAAATCTCCAACAGGGCAGGGATGTGTGATCTTAGGTATGCTAAATGTAGCATCTAGGGAACCATAACAATATGATTACTTTGGTAATTGGAATGAGATTTCTTTCCCTGCTGAAGATGCCTTGGACCTAGATCAAGAGAGCCTGTCAGTGGATTATGAGGGAGAATGGAATGCTATAAAAGTGTTTAGCTAACATTCTAAAATTAACTTTTAATTAAAAGCACTTGTGATGTGCCTTAATACTGATATTCTTTCTTGGATTAATCTTTATTGCAGTTTTAACTACGTAGACCAAGTTCCTTTTGTCAATATGTATCTGTACTAAACATAGCTGCATTAATATACTGTATGCTAGATTTTATTTATTATTTTTCATTGTATCCATTCATCCAATCTTAGGAACCAGAGAAAGAGAACCACCACATATATCTATTCTTCCCTTGACCATGCTACAAACCACCCGGTCATTCCAGAAGGAGATCAAGCAAAGATTTAAAATGCATGCCCTTCTCTTTTTTTTTTTTCCATCACAATTGAATACTTCTTAAGAAGTTTGCATTAATATCTTGATTACTGTGGTTATGATCTATTTTTGTTCATCTTTTGTGTGCCTTGAAATGGGAGATATGGGGTTCTAGTCCTGAGTGCTCTAACAGCAGAAAGAAGGCAAATATACAGGTAACATTTTTAGTAGTTCCCCTAAATACTTCCACTTAAATTTCTTATATATTTATTTGTTTATTTATTTGTTTATTTGAAGTAACTTCAGATAGTAGAGAAAATAAGCAAGGTAGTTTGTCCTTCCATTCCTAACTGTAAAATATATTTAAACAATCTTCTGAAGGAAAGAAAGGATACTAGACTGTAAAGTAAGGTAAACTATGACCCTCAGGCTAAATCCAGGCCACAGCTTGTTTTTGGAAATAAAATTTAATTGGACCACAGCCCCATACATTTTCTCATGTATTATATATGGCTGCTTTCAAAGTACAATAGCAGGGTTGAATCTTTGTAACAGAAACCTCAGGCTTGCAAAGCTTAAAATATTACTCTCTGGACTTTGCAGAAAAATTTTATGAACTCCCATACATAGAAAAAAGGATTAAAAAAGCATAACTCTGTATATACCAAACATGATAGCATTCAGATAATCAAAGAGCAATTTGTAAATGTCTTTAAGGTTAATTCCTAGGACTATTGATTTGAGTAGTAATTGGTAAATGCAGTAGATTGAGAAGGAAAATAAAGCCTAAATGATTCTTGAATTCTGAATTGTATTGGTCAGAGAGTCTAGAAGTTCGGTGGTAATAAGGAATTTCAGTTGGAATTTACTGAATACAGTAACAATTATAATCTAGTATTTGGATTTTACTGTTTACCACCTATAGATAGTTTATTATTCTGGAAGTATTTTATTTTTGGTGCTTCCAATTTCAAGCATCACTGGTATTATCAGATGGAAGAGAAATCTAGACATGGAAAGTAGTATTCCCTTGATATAGAAGGAACTTGTGTCTTAGTACAACTTATTATCAGAAGAAGAGGAGGCAGAGTTCCCACTTTGGTGTAAAGGGATCAAGGTGTCTCACACTGAGACCCAGGTTCGATGCCTGGCCTGGCACAATGGGTTAAGGATCCTGTGTTGCCACAAATGCGGTATAGGTCACAATAGTGGCTGGGATCTGACTCAGGCCTGGGAACTCTATGTGCTGTGGGATGGCCAAAAACGAAAAAAAAAATGGCAAAAAAAAAGAGGGAGAGAGAAAGAGGAGGTATTATTTTTTTTATTTCTAATTTGCTGAATTTTTACCACTAATGGGTATTGGACTTATTAAATTTTTCCCCATGTCTATTGAAATGATTATATGATTTTTCTCCTTTTCTGTTAATGTGGTAATACTGATTAATTTCCATATGTTACATCAACATTGCTCTTCTAGGATAAGCCCTTTGTTCCTGCTATAACATGCTTGTTATATATTACTATACATATTTTAATATGTTAAAATTTATTGAATCTATATAAATGAGATAAGTAAATAAGAGATATTACTCTGTTTTTATTTTCTTATAATGTCTTTGGATAATGAACTAGTAAATATTCCTTTCTCCTCTATTTTCAGAAAGAGTTTTTGTGGGATTGGCTTTATTTCTTCTTTAAATAATTGGCAGAATTTGCCAGTATAGCAATCTTCCTACAAGTTTTCTCCCTGGAAAGATTTTGAGCTACAAATTTAATTTCTTTCACTTGGTCTTTCTTCTTGGTTTTGTTAATTTGTATCTATCAGGAAAAATTTCCATTCCATCCAAGTGGTTGGATTTTTTGTCATTGAATTATATATAATATTATTTTATTATCCTGATATCTATAGTAGCTGTCATATGTCATTTTTTTCACTCCTAATATTGATAATTTTGTGTCTTTTCTCTTTTTCTTAAACTAGAATTTGTGAATTTCATTGATTTATTTTCAGAAACTCAGTTTTTAGTTTTTCAGTTTAATAAAACATTCCATTCCATTCATTTTTGCACTTATCTCTATTCTTTCTTTCTTCCACTTACTTTGGAATTCAGTCACTTTGAATTTAAGTTACTCTTTTTGAAAAATAAGTTTTATAAATTCTTAAGGCAGATGCTTTATTTTAGACCTTTTATTTTATAATATAAAGATTTAAAGCAATAAATTAATCTAAAAAAGGTAATTATAACTCACTGATTTTGATATATTGTCTTTATTTTCACTCAGTTCAAAATATTTTCTAATTTCCTTAGTGATTTCTTCTTCAATTAATGACATATTTAGAAGAATAGTATTTAATTTCCAAATATTTGTGATTTTCTCTATAATCTTCTGTTATTTATTTCTAATTCAATTCCTTTTTTTCAATCCTCTTCAATTTATTAAGACATTTTATGTACCAGCATATAGTCTATCTTGCACAATTTTTAGTGTGCAACTGAATGTATATCCTTCAATTATTGGATGGAGTGTTCTATAAATGTCATTCTATAAATGTTGACTAGATCAAGTCATTTGATAATGTTCAAGATCTCAAAGCTGATTTTCCATCTACTTCTATTACTCATTGAAAAAAAACCGTTGAAACATCCAACTATAATTGGGATCTAATCTATTTCTCCTTTGTTCATTAAATTTTTACTTCAGGTATTTTGAGACATTGTTATTATGTACATACACATTTAGGATATTTTTTGATGGGTGAACTCCTTTATCTTTATGAAACATATCTCTTTATCTCTAGTAATATTCTTTATTCTAAAGTCTGCTTTGATATTAATATAGCCACCCAAGTTTTCTTTTGATTACTGATTGTATAGTGTACTTTTTCATCTTTTGACCACTAATTTCCTATTTAATATAGTTTACTGTGCACAGAATGTAGTCAGATCTTGTTTTTCTTATTACCTGATATTCAGAGCCTTTTAACTAGTGTTAGGCTATTTGCCTTAATGTAATTATTGCTACATTTTTGTTTAAATCTACCATATTGTATTTGTTCTCTAGTTGTCTCACTTGTTCTTTATTTTTCTCTTTTCTTATATCTTACATATTAAATGAATATTTGAAACTGAATATGCCATTTTATTTTCATTATTGGTCTATCAATGATACCACTTTGTTTAATACATTATATTTTCTTCAGTTGTCTTTATAAAAATTTATAAGTTTGAAAAATATCTTTTATTTAATTTGAAATTTCTGACATTCTTTGTGTATTTTATTTATAATTTTGTATCATTTTCCTCTTGCCTGATGAACTCCGTTTAACATTTCTTATAATACAGGTCTACTGATGATGAATTTTCTATATTTTTATCTGAAATGTTTTATTTTGGTGAGGTGGATCAAGATGGTGGAAGGGTAAGACGTCGTGCTCACCTTCTTCCAGAAATGCATCAAAAAAAACACATCTACCTGTAAAACAACTTGCACAGAACATCTACTGAATGCTGGCTTCAGAGCATTCAGAAGAGCTTAAACATTCAACAAGGGCAAAAACTCTTGACATAACTGGGTAGAGCAAAAGAAAAAGAGAGAGAGCTAAAAAAGGAATCAGGGCAGGACTATCATTCCTGAGAGGGAGCTGTGAAAGAGAAAATGAACCCACACCCTGGGACGCCACCTAACCACTGGGGAGATCAGCTGAGACAGAGGGACCTCAAAGTGGATGAGAAAAGCACAGCAGCTGGACTGAGGAGGGCAAAGTAGAGTGAGAGCCACATAGATCATCTGCACCACTGCCCTGGACACCACAGCCTGAGATGCTTGGGTGGGGCCTGGGAGCTGAGACTTAGGCTCCAGGGGTCAGTCCTGGGGAGAGGACTAAGGTTGACTGTGTGGGGACAGCCTAAGGGGCTAAGGAGCACTGTGCCACAGGCAAGGGAGAATGTGCTACTGGCTGGGGAGTGGAAGACCATGGCAGCAGGAACCTGGGAGAAGGTCTGGGCCTGCAGGAGAATCAAGGCACCATTGTTGGGGAGGGTGAGAGGAAGAAGGATGGACTGCCATAGCTATCTCTGTGCATGCGAGCAAGGCCAGCTCAGGCTCTCAAAAGTTGGGGCACCTCCAGTGCAGGCTACAAGTGGCGAGAAGACACTCACCTGGGCTATGGGAGACTGGGCACCTTTTGTGCAGGCTATAGGTGGCTGGGCTCCTGTTGTGTGGGCTAAGAGCAGCAGGGGACTAAGTGTGACATGGTGCCTCTTGTGTGATCTACAGGTGGCAGGGATGGACTGCAGCTGTCCTCTCAGAGGTCAGAGGGAGGAATGGCCTGTAACCACAGGGGGGCCTGTGAGTAGGCTCCTCCTGTGGCCCCAGCCACCTCAGGGGTCAGCAAAAAAAGAGGGCACTGCAACCAAGCACCACACGTTATTGCTTTCACCCCCCTGGGAATACACTGACCCTGCAGCTTCCACTGCTAAATGCTCTGGGAAGCACCCAATTGCTTGATCACTGTCCCTTCCCAAGACCCTACTAGGAACAGCTGGTGCAGCACCTCCTGCATGGGCTAAGTGGGACAGGGTGCTTCTTGTGTCATTTTCAGGTGGTGAGGGCAAGCCACCATAATTATCTCTGACTCTAGAGGTGGGCATGGCCCACTGCCACTGAAGATCACTGAACAAGAACCATTTGCAGCCCCAGCCATCTCAGAGGGTACCACAGAGGAGGACATTGTGAAAGAACACCAACTGTTGTTGCTCTTGCTCCCCTGGGAATACCCACCCTGCTGCTGCCCCTGCCAAATGCTCTGAACAGTGCCCAGATGCTTGATCACTGTCCCTTTGCAGGAACCTAAAACTAGAAGCAGCTGGTTCAGCACCTCCTGTAGGGGCTAAGTGGGATGAAGTGCTTCTTGCAGGGTCTACAATTGGCTGGGGCAAACTACCACAGTTATCTCTCACTCCAGAGGTGGGCATGGGCCTCCAGAACTAGGGATCTGTGAACAGGCACCACTTGTGGCCACAATCACCTCCAGAGCATCACAGAGGAGGGCATTGTGACCAGACACTGCCTGATGTTGCTCTCACACCCTTGGGAGCACACTGGCCCTGCTGTTGCCACTGCCGAATGCTTTAGGCAGTGCACACATGCTTTATCTCTGTTGCTTGCCAGGTTCCTGCAACTAGGAACAGTCTGTGCATCACCTCCTGTGAGGCATAATTGAGATGGGGTGCTTCTTGCATGGTCTGCAGGTGCCAGGGCAAACCACCACATTTATCACCGACTCCAGAAGTGGGCATGGCCCACCAAGAATAGGGGTGCCTGAACAGACACCACTTGTGGCTCCAATCACCTCAAAGGTTGGCAGTGAATTTGATCATCACCTTTTGTTGCTCTCAGTCCAATGGGAACACATACACCCTGCTGCTACCACTGCCAAATGCTCTGGGCACCTTCTAAATCTGCCTAAGGCTCATTACCACTTCCAAGGGCCCTGCAACTAAGAGTAGCCTGTGCCACCTTCCTGCAGGTCCTTGCTGCTGTTAAGAGCCCAGCAACCAGGAGTTCCCGTCGTGGCGGAGTTCCCGTCGTGGCGCAGTGGTTAACGAATCCGACTAGGAACCATGAGGTTGCGGGTTCGGTCCCTGCCCTTGCTCAGTGGGTTAACGGTCCGGCGTTGCCGTGAGCTGTGATGTAGGTTGCAGACGCGGCTCGGATCCCGTGTTGCTGTGGCTCTGGCATAGGCCGGTGGCTACAGCTCCGATTCAACCCCTAGCCTGGGAACCTCCATATGCCACGGGAGTGGCCCAAGAAATAGCAACAACAACAACAACAATAACAACAACAACGACAACAAAAAAAAGACAAAAAAAAAAAGAGCCCAGCAACCAGGCACTGACTACTAGCATTACCCATTCCTCCTTCTCCCTGGAAAAACACTCAGCACCCTGGGGCTAACAACCTGCTCACAATGAAGAAGGAGAAAGCAAATATCCAAACATTCACACCAAAAATAAATAGTAACCTCCCACAAATTACAAAGCTTGCCATTGCATAGAAGTAGCCCTCTTAGACTACAGTTTGGCTTCCCCAAACTCATAGAAAAAGAAAAACATAAGCAAGATGAAGAATCTCATAAACAATTCCCAGTTAAAAGAACAGGGGAATTTGCTTGAAGCAGAAAACAATGAAACAGACCTCTGCAGTCTAACAGACATTGGGTTCAAAAAGGAGATAGAGGAATTACTGAAGGAATTAAAAGTGAATATGAAGGGATTAAGAGTGGATATAAACAGTAATGCAGATTACTTTAGAAAGGAACTAGAAAGTATAAGAGGAGCCAAGAAAAATTAGAAAATTCATTTGCTGGAGTTCCCGTGGTGGCTCAGTGGTTAACTAATCCAACTAGGAATCATGAGGTTGCAGGTTCGATCCTTGGCCTTGCTCAGTAGGTTAAGGATCTGGCATTGCCATGAGCTGTGGTGTGGGTCACAGACACGGCTCAGATTTCACTTTGCTGTGGCTCTGGTGTAGGCCGGAGGCTATAGCTCTGATTCGACCCCGAGCCTGGGAACCTCCATATGCCGTGGGAGTGGCCCAAGAAAAATGGCAAAAAGACCAAAAAAAAAAAAAAAGGAAAATTCATTTGCAGAGATGCAAACTGAGTTAAAGGCAATAAAGAGCAGAATGAATAATGCAGAGGAACACATTCGTGACTCAGAAGACGGAATAATGGAAATCACCCAATCAGGACAGCAGAAAGGAAACCAAATGAAAAAAGATGAAATCAATATAAGAGATCTATGGGATAATATAAAGCATGCCAATCTATGCATAATAGGGGTTCCAGAAGGAGAAGAAAAAGAAAAGGGGATTGAAAATATACTTGAAGAAATTATGTCTGAAAACTTTCCAAATGTAAACAGATATCAAGATACAGGAAGCACAGAGGGCCCCAAACAAATTGAATTCAAATAGGACCACACCAAGACATTATAGTAAAAATGGCAAAATTTAAAGACAGAGGGGATTCTAAAGGCAGCCAGAGAAACACAAAGCATTAATTTTAAGGGAATCCCTCTAAGGCTATCAGCTGATTCTCTACAGAAACACTACAGGTCAGAAGGGAGTGGTAAGATATATTTAAAGTGCTGAAAGGAAAAAAATTGCAGCCTAGAATACTCTACCCAGCAAGAATATCATTTAAAATAGAAGGGGAAATAAAGAATTTCTCCAACAAACGAAAGCTAAAAGAGTACAGCAATACTAAACCCACTCTAAAAGAAATACTGAAAGGGTTCCTCTAAACAACACCACCACCAAAAGAAGTAAGAAGAAATAAGACGTAGGAAACCACAATCGGAAAGCAATCACCTAAATAAGCCAACATACAGATCTAAGAGTGGGAAAAAAAACCCACTACTGTAATAGCAATAATAAACCCAAGGAACAGCAAAAGGACAAATATGAAGATGTTAAAAAAAAAAGGGACTTCAAAATCAGAGAATATGGGGAAGGAAAGTAGGAAGATATAGACCCTTTAAAAAAAATGTATTTGAGCCTATATTACTATCAGGCTAAAGCAAGCAGATACAGGAAGGGGTTAACATACTTAAAAACAGGGCAACCACAAATCAAAACCAAACATTACATTCACAAAAACTAAAAAGTACTAAAGCATAAAGTAAATGGAAATGATCCAACCAAAAAAAAAGAAAGGAGAAACATAGAATCAAGTGGAAAACCTGGTTTAATGGCAATAAACACATATTTATCAATAATTACCTTAAATGTCAATGGACTGAATGCTCCAATCAAAAGACACAGAGTGGCAGATTGGATAAAAAAAAGAAAAACCTTCAATCTCGCTACAGAAGACTTGCCTTAGGGCAAAGTACACACATAGATTGAAAGTGAGGAGATGGGAAAAGATATTTCATGCCAATGGACAAGATAGGAAAGCAGGAGTGGCAATACTCATATCAGACAAAATAGATTTTAAAATGAAGGCTGGAGTTCCCGTTGTGGTGCAGTGGTTAAAGAATCTGACTAGGAACCATGAGGTTGCGGGTTTGAGCGCTGCTCTTGCTCAGTGGGTAAAGGATCCAGCATTGCCATGAGCTGTGGAGTAGGTCACAGACATGGCTTGGATCCCACATTGCTGTGGCTCTGGCATAGGCCGGTGAGTACAACTCTGATTAGACCCCTAGTCTGGGAACCTCCATATGCTGCAGGAGTGGACATAGAAAAGGCAAAAAGACAAAAAAAAAAGGCCATAAAGAAAGACAAAGAAGGAAAGAAGGACAATATTTAATGGTTAAAGGATCCATTCAAGAATAGGATATTACAATCATCAATATACATGCCCCTAATATAGGAACACCCAGACACCTACAACAAATACTAAGAAATATAGAAGGACAAATTGATAGGAGTACAATCATAGTGGGAGATTTTAATACACACTGACATCAATGGATAGAACATTTAAACAGAAAATCAATAAGGCCACAGAGATCCTAAATGACACCATAGAAAAGTTAGACTTAATTGACATTTTCAGGACACTACATCCAAAAAAAATCATAATATACATTCTTCTTAAATGCACATGGAACATTCTCAAAGATCGATCACATACTGGGGCACAAAGCTAACCTCAACAAATTTAAGACTATAGAAATAATTTCATGTATCTTATCTGACCACAATGGCCTGAAAGTAGAAATCAACCACAGGAAAAGAAATGAGAAAAAAATTCCTACATGGAGACTAAACAACATGCTACTAAAAAACCAATGGGTCAATGAGGAAATCCAGAAGGAACTTAAAAAATACCTCGAGACAAATGATAATGAAGACACAACCATTCAAAATCTATGGGATGCCACAAAGGCAGTGTGCAGAGGGAAATTCATGGAAATATACACCTTCCTCAAAAAAGAAGAAAAATCTCAAATCAACAACTTAACCCACCTAAATGAATTAGAAAAAGAAGAAAAAACAAAACCTAATGTCAGCAGAAGGAAGGAATTTATAAAGGTCAGAGAGGAAATCAATAAAATAGAGATTCAAAAACAATAGAAAAAATAAATAAAACCAAGAGCCAGTTTTTTGAAAAGGTAAACAAAATTGAAAAACCTCTGGCCAGACTCATGAAGAAGAGGAGAAAAAAAAAACCCAAATAAACAAAATAAGAAATGAAAAGGGAAAAGTCACAAAGAATACTGCAGAAATACAAAAAACCATAAGAGAATATTCTCAACAATTGTATGCCGACAAATTTGATGACCTAGAAGAAATGAACAACTTTCTAGAAACTTACAGCTTGCAAAAACTGAATCAAGAAGAAAAAGATCAACTGAACAGGCTGATCACTAGAAATGAAATTGAATATGGAATAAAAACACTCCCTACAAATAAAAGTCCAAGACAAGATGGCTTCACAGGTGAATTCTACCAAACATACAAAAAGGAAATTATACCCATCCTCCTTAAAATTTTCCAAAATGTCGAAGAAGAAGGAACACTCTCAAAGACATTCTATGATGCCACCATCACCCTAATACCAAAACCAGACAAAGATACCACCAGAAAAGAAAACTATAGGGCAATATCTTTGAAGAATATCGGCACAAAGATTCTCAGCAAAATTTTAGCTATCCGAATCCAACAACATATAAAAAAGATCATATACCATGACCAGGTGGGATTCATCCCAGGTTCACAGGGATGGTTCAGAATATTCAAATCAATCAATGGCATACACCACCTTAACAAAAGAAAATCAGAAAGCATATGATCATCTCAATAGATGCAGAAAAAGCTTTTGACAAAGTTGAACATCCATTCATGGTAAAAACTCTTAACTAAGGTGGGTATAGAGGGAACATACCTTAACATAATCAAAGCCATTTATGACAAACCCACAGAAAATATAATATGCAATGGAGAAAAGCTGAAAACCTTCCCATTAAAATCTGGAAAAGACAAGGATGCCCACTCTCACCATTGTTATTCAACATAGTATTGGAAGTCCCAGCCACAGTAATCAGACAAACAAAAGAAATAAAAGGTATCCAAATCAGAAGAGAAGAGGTAAAATTGTCACTGCATGAAAATGACATGATACTACATATAGAAAACCCTAAGAACCCCCACAAAAACTACTAGAACTGATCAACAAATTCAGCAAAGTAGCAGGATATAAGATTAACATTCAGAAATCAGTCACATTTCTGTATACTAACAATGAAATATTGGAAAAAGAATAAAAAACACAATACCTTTTAAAATTATACCCCAGAAAATCAAATACCTTTGCATACACCTGACCAAGGATGTAAAGGACTTATATGCTGAGAACAATATAACATTAATCAAGGAAATTAAAGAGGATGCAAAGAAATGGAAAGATATTACATGCTCCTTGGTTGGAAGAATTAATATTGTAAAAATGGCCATACTACCCAAAGCAATCTACAGATTCAGAGCAATTCCTATCAAATTGCACATGACATTTTCACAGAACTAGAACAAACAATCCAAAAATTTATATGGAACCACAAAAGATCCAGAATTTTCAAAGCAATCCTGAAGAACAAAAACCAAGCAGGAGGCATAACTCTCCCAGACTTCAGGCAATATTACGGAGCCACGGGAATGAAGACTGTGTGGTACTGGTACCAAAACAGACAGACAGACCAATAGAACAGAATAGAGAACCCTGAAATAAACCCAGACAGCTATGGTCAATTAATCTTTGACAAAGGAGGTAGGAACATAAAATGGGAAAAGGACAGTCTTTTCAGCAAGTATTGCTGGGAAAACTGCACAGCCTCATGTATATCAATTAAACTGGAACACAGCCTCACACCATGCACAAAAATAAACTCAAAATGGCTTAAAGACTTAATTGTAAGTCAAGACACCATCAAACTCATAGCAGAGAACATAAGCAAGACATTCTGACATCAACCATCTAAATGTTTTCTCAGATCAGTCTCCCAAGGCAACAGAAATAAAAGCAAAAATAAACCAATGGGACCTAATCAAACTGACAAGTTGTTTGCGCAGCAAAGGAAATCATAAAAACAAAATAAAACAAAACCCCAAAAAGACAACCTATAGAATGGGAGAAAATAGTTTCAAACAATGCAACTGACAAGGGCTCAATCTCTAAAATATACAACAACTTGTACAACTCAACAGCAAAAAAGCCAACAACCCAATGGAACAATGGGCACAAGACCTGAACAGACATTTCTCCAAGGAAGATGTACAGGTGGCCAACAAGCACATGAAAAAATGCTCAACATCACTGATTATTAGAGAAATGAACATCAAAATTACCATGAGGTACCACCTCACACCAGTCAGAATGGCCATCATTAATATGTCCACAAATAAAAAATGCTGGAGGGGGTGTGGAGAAAAGGAAACCCTCCTATACACTGTGGTGAAAATGTAAATTGGTACAACCACTATGGAGAACAGTATGGAGGTACCTTAGAAAAGTATACATAGAACTACCATATGACCCAGCATTCCCACTCTTGGGCATGTATCTGGAGAAAACATTCCTTGAAAAAGAAACATGCACCCATAAGTTCATTGCAACACTATTCACAATAGCCAAGACATGGAAACAAGCTAAATGTCCATCAATAGATGATTGGATTAGGAATGTGGCATGTTTACACAATGGAATACTACTGTGCCATAAAAAAGAACAAAATAATGCCATTTGCAGCAATGTGGACAGAACTAGAGGCTCTCATACTAAGTGAACTAGGTTGGAAAGAGAAAGACAAATACCATATGATATCACTTATATCTGGAATCTAATATATGGCACAAATGAACATTTCCACAGAAAAGAAAATCATGGACATGGAGAACAGACTTGTGGTTGCCCACAGGGAGGGAGAGGGGACTGGGAATTTGGGGTTAATAGATGCAAACTATTGCTTTTGGAATGGATAAGCAATGGGATTCTGCTATGTAGCACTGGGAAATATGGTCACTTATGATGGAGCATGATAAAGTGAGAAAAATGAATGTATATATTTATATGTGACTATGTCACTTTGCTGTACAGTAGAAAATTGAGAGAACACTGTAAACCAGCTATAATGGAAAATATAAAAATAATTATAAAATGTTTTATTTTAAATAATATGTTTGCTAGATGTGAAATTCTGGATTAAATTTTTTCTTTCAAACTTTTAAAAGATGTTGGTCTGCTATTTTCTCACATTTTCTCTTCTGATGAGAAGATAATTGTTAATTGAATCACTTGTCCTATCCCCCCATGTAATGTGTCATTATATTGTGGTTGCTTCAAGTTTTTACCTTTATCTTCAGTTTTCAGTAGTTTATGATATGCCTATGACTATCTTTATATTTATCTATATGGATGTTACAGATTTTTTTGAATCTGTAAATTTATGTCTTCAACCAAATTTGGGATCATTTGGTCACTAATTTTTTTCTCAGTATTGTTTCTGCCCCCATTCTTTCTCTCTTAGCCTCTTGGGATTACCATATCATGGAAGTTAGACCTCCTAACACTGTAAAACATGTCCCTGAGACACACATACTTTTTTCCCTCTCTGTTCCTCAGATAGGAATTATCCAAGTAATGTTAACTGATGTTTTTCCCTGTTCATCTCCATTTTGCTATAAAACTAGCCAGTACAGTAAGCTTGTAAATTTCAGATATTTTATATTTTATTCCTAAAATTTCTTTGATTCTTTTTCAGAGCTTTCATTTCTTTGCTAAATTTACTCTCTTCATTCATCACAGCATTTTTTTCTTTTTCTTGGCGTAATTATAATAGCTGTTCTACAATACTTATCTAATAACTCTACCTTAGGGGATGTCTCTTTTAATTTTCTTTTTCCTTGAGAATAAGTCATATTTTCCTGTTATTCCATATGTTGAGTAATTTTGGATTAAATCCTTGGGATTGTTGATATTTTGTTGTGGAATTTGATTCTGCTGGATTAATTCGAAAACAGTTTATACTGTTTGCTTTGCAGGCAATTACCTTGGATGGACTCAAGACTTCACATTGTGCCTTCTGGATAACAGTTTAACATTTTGTTTCATTCTCTTATTCTTAGCTAAATTGTTTAAAGTAGGCTCCATTCATTCATAGTTCATGGGTCACCCAGAGACTTTGGCAAACTATATGCACAGAGTCTGGGGCTCTCCTTCTGGGTGCCCCCTCACTCTGTAGCAGGCATACTCCTACTTTTTGGGCCTGAAAGATTGTGTGTTTTCTATTGAGTATCAGCCACTTCACATGGTGCCAAGTATAGTTTATTGTCAAGCTAAATTCTGTATAAAATATTTATACACTTCAAAGTTCCAGAATCTGCCTGTTCTTTTGCACTATCCAATTCTTTCAAGTGGTTTCTTTTGCATTTTGTCCATAGTATATGGTCATTATCTGCAGGAAAGACAACCTAGTAAGAATGTGTTTGTCTATGCCAGAAGCCAAACTACATCTATGCATGTGAGGCCTAACAGTAAGATATGATGGGACCCCTATGCAGACCTCTTTCTATTCATATTGCCTACTTTCAGAAATGTTGTCCCCAAATTTCTAGCTGCCTCAGCTTCCCCAGTTTTTATCTTCACCTCCTCAAGAAAGCAAGGCCAACTGAACTCTCTCTGCATTCTTCCACCCTGTATTTAAGTTTTAGTGATTGGCTCCAGGCAGAAAGGCAGTGGAAATGGAGAGCTTACCTTAATTTTTCCTTTTCTCTTAAGAATACCAGTCCTGCATTTCCTGATTTCCCCTCTCCAAAACTAGTCATTTTATATATATTTTTCCCAGTTGTTTACAGCAGAAGGTCAAACTCAATTTTTGTTATTTCATCATGTCTGGAAAAAGAAGTTCTAAGTTCTTTGCATTAAGAATATTTGAAAAATATGTAAAAAATAAAATAAAATCATTCTAGAACCTAACCAAAAACAGAAAATTGATGTTAGCACATCGATGTATTTCTTTAGAGTTTGCACATTTTATTTCTTGACTTTTTAAAATTTATAACATAAATATATATATGTACATATATATATGTTCAGGTCACTTTGCTATACACAAGAAATTGATACAACACTGTAAATCAACTATACTTTCAAAAAATTATTTTAAAATAACAAACAAAATAAATAAATAAATGTGTTTATATATTATATGTGTACATATAATAATTTAAGTATAAATATACATAATTATTGAATATAATACATATTATAATAATTTAAATATGTATGATTTTATATAATATATATAAAATTTTAAACAATTAATAAAGGATCATATACAGGTCCTATTTGGAAGATAATAGATTAAGGATATGGTAAAAACTAATATTTACCCCTATGGTTTCTTACTCTCTTTTAAAAAGCAGAATTACTCAGGCCATTTAGTATGTCTTTGACCATGCAAAAAAATATTTACTCAATACACTTGGCAGGGTTTTTCTGTGTGACTTTGCTTTATGGCAATGGGTGAGGAAGTTTTCTCTTGGCAAAATGCCTCACGCAAATAGATACTTTTTATAAGTGCTTAAAAAAAGAAAGAAAAAAGCAGAGATATTTTATTATATTATTACAAAAGTAACAGAAGATTCCAACCCAATTCTGGGATAAACTAATTTGTAGACACAGTACCTGGACTTGACAAAGGAGTGGAAGCCAAAGGGAAAGTTAAGAGAGAATACTATAAGGGTGAGCTTTCCTCCAGGGCTTCCAAATTTACAGATCAATATATGCACCATCTGAAGTAGATAGGAGTTCAAAATATATTGCAGGAGAGATTTTTACATTTTTCCCTCAGTTGCTGATTTATCTTCTGCCCTTTTAATTTTACTCCTTTCTACTTTTGATAATATATTTTAATTTTTCTCCTTTTCTTCTATTTCCTTTTCTTCTTCTCTTTCTTATAACTTTTTCACCTCGTCTTTAGTCAAGACAGCTGAGATTTTTTTCTTTTATTATCTCTGAATCTGCTTTAAAAAAAATCTTATATTTTAAAAAGGAGACCAAAAATGTTATAAAAATGTTGTTCTGTTTCTGTAGTATGTTTTTTAAGAGGTTTTTTTTTTAACTAATTTATTTATTTATTTATATTACACAATGAATTTGTTATATTTATAGCTGTACAATGATCATTACAATCCAGTTTTATAGTATTTCCATCCCACATCCCCAGAGCATCTTGCCACCCCCAAACTGTCTCATTTGGAAACCATAAGTTTTTCAAAGTCTGGGAGTTAGAATCTGTTCTTCAAAGAAGTTCATTGTGTCCTTTTTTCAAATTCTACTTGTCAGTGATGGCATTTGATGTTGGTGTCTCATTGTATGGCTGACTTCACTTAGCATGATAATTTCTAGGTCCATCCATGTTGCTAAAAATGCTGGTATTTCCTTCCCTTTAATGGCTGAGTAATATTCCATTGTGTATATGTACCACACCTTCTTGATCCGCTCCTCTGTCGATGGACATTTAGGTTGTTTCCATGTCTTAGCTATTGCAAATAGTGCTGCAATGAACATTGGAGTACATGTATCTTGTCAAGTCATGGTTTTCTCTGGATAGATGCCCAGGAGTGGGATTGATGAATCAAATGGTAGTTCTATTTTTAGTTTTGTGAGAAATCTCCATACTGTTTTCCACAGTGGTTGCACCAATTTACAATCCCATCAACAGTGTGCTAGTGTTCCCTTTTCTCTGCACCCTCTCCAGCACTTATTGTTTATAGACTTTTTTATGGCCATTCTGGCTATTGTAAGGTGGTTCCTCATAGTGGTTTTGATTTGCATTTCCCTAATGATGAGTGATGTTGAACATCTTTTCTTTTCTTTTTTTTTTTTTTTTTGGCCATCCATATGTCTTCTTTGGAGAATTGTCTGTTTAGATCTTCTGCCCATTTCTTGACGGGGTTGTTTTGTTGGTATTGAGCTGTAGGAGGTGTTTATAAATTTTGGAGATTAATCCCTTGTCAGTCAATTCATTTGCAAAGATTTTCTCCCATTCTGTGGGTTGTCTTTTTGTGTTGTTAGGGTTTCATTTGCTGTGCAGAAATGTTTAAGTTTAATTAGGTCCCATTTGTTTATTTTTGTTTTTACCGTCATGACTCTATGAGGTGGATCTGAGAAGATGTTGTTGCTGTCATTTCTGTCAGAGAGTGGCCTATGTTTTCCTCTAAGAGTTTTATAGTGTCTGGTCTTATATCTAGGTCTTTAATCCATTTTGAGTATACTTTTGTGTATGGTGTTAGGGAGTGTTCTAATTTCATTCTTTTCCATGTGGCTGTTCTGTTTGAAGGGGCTGTCTTTTCTCCATTGTATATTCTTGCCTCCTTTGTCATAGATTAGTTTACTGTAAGTGCATGGGTTTAATTCTGGGCTTTCTATCCTGTTCCACTGATCTATATGTCTATCTTTGTGTCAGTACCATATGGTTTTGATGACTGTTGCTTTGTGTATAGTCTGAAGTCCGGGAGCCTGATTCCTCCAATTCCATTTTTCTTTTTCAGGATATCTTTAGCTATTCTGGGTCTTTTGTGCTTCCAAACAAATTTTAAAATATTTTGTTTGAGTTCTATGGAAAATGTCCTTGGTAATTTGATAGGGATTGTATTGAATCTACAGATTGCCTTGGGTAGTATAGTCACTTTCATTATATCGATTTTTCCAATCCAAGAGCATGGCATGTCTTTCCATCTATTTGTGTCATCTTTGATTTATTTCATCAGTGTCTTATAGTTTTCAGAGTACAGGTATCTTTAGGTCAATGTAATAGAAATGAAGAAAACCATAGAAATGATCAATGAAATGAAAAGCTGGTTCTTTGAACAGATCAACAAAATTGATAAACCCTTCACCAGACTTATTACAAAAAGAGAGAGAGAGGACTCAAATCAATAAAATTAGAAATGAAAAAGGAAAAGTAACAACGGACATCACAGAAATACAAAGCATCATAAGAGACTATTATATGCAAGTATATGCCAATAAATGGAAAACCTAGAAGAAATGGACAAATTCTTAGAAAAGTACTACCTTCCAAGACTAAACCAAGATGAAATAGAAAAGATGAACAGACCAATCACAAGTACTGAAATTAAAATTGCGATTAAAAAACTTCCAACAAACAAAAGTCTTGGACCAGATGGCTTCACAGGTGAATTCCATCAAACATTTAGATAAGATCTAACACCTATCCTTCTGAAACTATTCCAAAAAATTGCTGAGGAAGGAACACTCCCAAACTCATTTCACGAGGCCACCATCACCCTGATACCAAAACCAGACAAAGATACCACAAAAAAAAGAATAGGCCACTGATGAACATAGATGCAAAAATCCTCAACAAAATATTAGCAAACCAAATCCTACAATACATTAAAAGGATTGCACATCATGATCAAGTGGGATTTATCCCAGGGTTGTAAAGATTATTCAATATCCACAAATCAATCAGTGTGATACACCACATTAACAAACTGAAGAATAAAAACCATACGATCTTCTCAATAGATGCAGAAAAAGCCTTTGACAAATACCAATACCCATTTCTGATAAAAACCCTTCAGAAAGTGGGCATAGTATGATACCTCAAAATAATAAAGGCCATATATGACAAGCCCAGAGCTAACATCATTCTCAATGGTGAAAAGCTGAAAGAATTCCCGTTGAGATCAGGAACAAGAAAAGGATGTCCACTCTCGGCCCTATTATTCAATGTAGTTTTGGAACTCCACAGCAATCAGAGAGGTAAAGGAAAAGAAAAAGGAATCCAAATTGGAAAGGAAGAAGTAAAAGTATCACTGTTTGCAGATGACATGATACTATACCTAGAGAATCCTAAAGACTCTACCAGAAAACTGTTAGAGCTCATCCATGAATTTGGCAATGTCGCAGGATACAACATTCATATGCAGAAATCGACAGCATTTCTATATACTAATAATGAAAGATCAGAAAGAGAAATTAGGGAAGCAATTCCATTTACCATTACATCAGAGGTTTATTGTTCTCTTCCATATCTAGGGAAATTTGTCCTTTCACTTGTGTTGTTTTCCCATGAATCATGTTATCATCTTTCTATTTACCACTCCTTAAACAAGCACACTGTATCCAAGTGTAATGTTTGTGAACAGACAGTTGAGCGAATTGCTTTTGTCTCTGCGGTTTCTCTACTTAGATGTTGATCACTTCTCCAGTCTACAGCCAAAGGCAGGTGATGAATATGAATCACAATTCAATTCCCACTGTCTTTCAGTTTTGTTGGACTGATTTGGGACTTTTTTCCAATGTGTAATATATGGCTAAGTGAATACAGTACACATAAAGGAGAAAAAAACTACAAATCCACATTTTCATTGTTCCATGGACTTTTCTTGCTGAGGCTTAAGATGACAAGTGTGATTTGCAAAATGCAGTCATGATTATCAACATCAGAATGCAGAGCCTTGGGCCTAATCCCAGACCCCTCACGTCACAGTCTTTAGTGTGAGGAATAAGAAGGCCTAGAAACCTACATTTTTAACAAGTTCTCCACACAAGTCCTACATACACTAAAAACATCTTCCACAATGTTTTACTTGTAGAGAATCCACTATGCAGAATGCAGCTCAGTAATGCTTGTCCATGCCTGCATTTCAACCCAGTTTGGCCTCTCAATAGTTAAAATGTAGACAAAGAAATACTTATGGTTGCAGGTATAAAAAGAGCCCACATCTGGCCATCACAAAAAAATAGCATATCACAGGGGAGATAGAGACTGCCAAGGACTCTGTCTTAAAAGGTTTTTGTGCCCTCCTTACATCAATGAGCAGACTGCAGGAAGGGCTAAGGGGATTATTTAATTACTTTTTGGAACAGATTTGCTTTATTTCAGTTCCATTACATAAACAGTTCACAGATTGTAATTTTGTCTTCAATTTCTTTGGTCTGTTAATTAGAGGAAATTCTGCCCAGTTTGTGACTGCATTGCCAGGAGCATTTTCCTTTTTTGGTGTCTGCATACTCAATTTTCATAGGGGCTTGGAAGTGGTTATATTAGGGCTTATAGGCTAGATACCATTTTTAATCAGAAATTATGAGAGATACATGAAAACATTTGTATGTCTCAAAGTAGAATTGTAAAAAGTTCACCAATATTTCTGACAATGTACTTATAGTTAAAGGTCTTTTTTTAAAATACATAAAATATAAAAATAATATACAAAAAGAATTATACTCACTAAATTATTTACTAACTTCTGCCATATTTATTTAATCAAATTTTTGAAGTTAGTAAAACAAGATGACGATGAAGCTGCTTTTGTTCCTTATACACATTTCCACTCCGCTCCTATCTCACCATATGCAACATCTTTAAATGTAGAATGTCATAATACATTTTAAAAATATTTTGTACATCTATAAACATATTTATAAGAAAATGTAATATTATTTTATATAAAATTTTATTAACATGATTTATTACAGGCTTTGTATTCTACCAGTTGTATTTTTGTCCTCAAATTTATTATTTGAGATCAAGCTATGTTGATATATTGATATCTATTTAATTTCTTTTTATGTTTATATATAAATAGTCATATATTAAAATATAATATCAAGAGGAAATTCCTTGTTTTTTAATTTAATTTTTATTTTACATTGGCATAAAATTTATTTTCCATGTTGTGCTAGTTTCAGGTATACAGCAAAGTGATTCAATTATATTTATACATACATATGTCCTTCTTTTTCAGATTCTTTTCCCCAATAGATTATTGTAGAATGTCGAGTAGAATTCCCTGTGCTATACAGTAGGACTTTGTTGATTATCTATTTTATATATATTAGTGCATATTTTTTAATCCCAAACTACTAATTTATCACTCTCACTCACCCTTCCCCCTTGGTAAAAAAAAATTTTGTTTTCTATGTCTGTGAATCTCTGTTTTGTAAATAAGTTCACAGCATCATTTTTTTAAATCCCCATGTAAATGATATCATATGATATTTTTCTTTCTCTATCTTACTTCACTCAATATGATAATCTCTAGGTCCATCCATGTTGCTGCCAATGGCATTATTTCCTTATTTTTATGGTTGAGTAATATTCCATTGTATATATGTACCACATATTTTTTATCCATTCCTCTGCCCGTGGACATTTAGGTTGCTTCCATGTTTGGCTATTGTTAATAGTGCTGCAATGAACAGTGGGGTACATGTGTCTTTTAGAACTATGGTTTTCTCCAGATATATGCCCAAGAGTGGGATAGCTGGATCATGTGGTAGTTCTAAATTTAGTTTTTAAAGGAATCTCCGTACTGTTCTCCATAGTGGTTGCACCAGGTTACATTCCCTCCAAAAGTGTAGGAAAGTTTCCTTTTCTCCAGACACTCTCCAATATTTGTAGATTTTTTGATGATGCCCAGTGTGAGGTGGTACCTCACTGTAGTTTTGATTTGCATTTCTCTAGTAACTAGTGATGCTGAGCATCTTTTCATGTGCTTCTTTTGGTTATCTGTCTGTCTGTGGACAAATGTCTATTTAGATCTTCTGCCCATTTTTTTGATTGTATTTATTATTTTTTAATACTGAGCTGCATGAGCTGTTTGAATATTTTGGAGATTAATGCCTTATTATTGGGTTTGTTTGTGAATATTTTCTCCCATTCTATGGTTTACCTTTCTGTTTGTTGTTGTTCTTTTGTTGTTGTTTCTGTTTTTAATGGTTTCCTTTGCTGTACAAAGCTTTTAAGTTTAATTAGGTCTCATTTGTTTAATTTAGTTTTTAATTTCATCACTCCAGGAGGTGGATCCAAAATTATAATTGCTATGATTTATGTCAAAAAGTGTTCTGCCTATGGTTTCCTGTAATAGTTTTATAGTATCTGGGTTTACATTTAAGTTTTAGTCCATTTTGAGGTTATTTTAGTATAAGGTGTTAAGAATTTTTTTTTTTTGGTCTTTTTGCCTTTTCTAGGGCCGTTCACATGGCATGTGGAGGTTCCCAGGCTAGGGGTCTAATCGGAGCTGCAGCCACCAGCCTACACCAGAGGCACAGCAACACGGGATTTGAGCTGTGTCTGTGGCCTACACCACAGCTCATGGCAACGCCGGGTCCCCAACCCACTGAGCAAGGCCAGGGATCGAACCCGCAACCTCACGGTTCCTAGTTGGATTTGTTAACCACTGTGCCAGGATGAGAACTCCAAGAATGTTTTAATTTTTTTTTTACATGTAGCTCTCCAGTTTTCTCAGCACAAATTATCGAAGAGACTGACTTTTTGCCACTGTATATTGTTGCTTCCTTTGTCAAAGGTTAATTGAGCATAGGGATATGGGCTTGTTTTTAGGCTTTCTATCCTGCTCCATTGATCTATGTGTCTATTTTTGTGCCAGTACTGTAGTGTTTTGATTATTGTAAATTTGTAGGATAAGGTCAGGCCCTGATTCCTACAGCTTACATTTTCTTTCTCAGGATTATTTTGGCTATTTGGGGGTCTTTAGTGTTTCCATACAAATATTTGTTCTAGTTCTATGAAAAATGCCATTGATAATTTGCTAGGAATTGCAATAAATTTGTAGATTCCCTTGGGTAGTATAGTCATTTTGACAGTATTGATTCTTCCAATCCAAGAACATGGTATATTTTTTCATCTGTCTGTGTCATCTTCGATTCCTTACAGTTTTTGCGTTCAGGTCTTTTCTCCTGAGGCAGGTTTAGTCTCTGGCATTTTATTATTTTTGATGCAATGATAAATTGGATTGTTTCCTTAATTCTTCTATATTTTTTTTCCCAAGCTCCCAGTCCATCCCACTCTCTCGCCCCTCCCACTTGGCAACCACTAGTCTATTCTTCAAGTCCATGATTTTCTTTTCTGTAGAAAGGTTCATTTGTGCCATATATAAGATTCCAGATACAAGTGCTATCATTTGGTGTTTGTCTTTCTCTTTCTGACTTACTTCACTCAGTATGAGAGTCTCTAGTTCCATCTGTGTTTCTGCAAATGGCATTATTTTGTTCTTTTTTATGGCTGAGTAGTATTCCATGGTGTATATATACCACATTTTCCTAATCCAATCATCTGTCAATGGGCATTTAGGTTGTTTCCATGTCTTGGCTATTGTGAATAATGCTGCAATGAACATGCGGGTGCATGTGTCTTTTTCAAGGAAAGTTTTGTCTGGATATATGCTGAAGAGTGGGATTGCTGGGTCATGTGGTAGTTCTATGTATACTTTTCTAAGGTACCTCCATACTGTTTTCCATAGTGGTTGTACCAGCTTACATTCCCACCAACAGTACAGGAGGGTTTCCTTTTCTCCACACCCCCTCCATCATTTATTTGGACTTCTTAATGATGGCCATTCTGACTGGTGTGAGGTGGTATCTCATGGTAGTTTTGATTTTCATTTCTCTAATAATCAGTGATGTTGAGCATTTTTTCATGTGCTTGTTGGCCACCTGTACATCTTCCTTGGAGAAATGTCTGTTCAGGTCTTGTGCCCATTGTTCCATTGGGTTGTTGGCTTTTTTGCTGTTGAGTTGTACAAGTTGTTGTAAATTTTAGAGATTGAGCCCTTGTCAGTTGCATCATTTGAAACTATTTTCTCCCATTCTGTAAGTGGTCTTTTTGTTTTCTTTTTGGTTTCTTTTGCTGTGCAAATATTTGTCAGGGAGTTCCCGTCTTGGCGCAGTGGTTAATGAATCCGACCAGGAACCATGAGGTTGCAGGTTCGGTCCCTGCCCTTGCTCAGTGGGTTAACGATCTGGCATTGCCGTGAGCTGTGGTGTAGGTTGCAGACTCGGCTCGGATCCCGTGTTGCTGTGGCTCTGGCGTAGGCCAGTGGCTACAGCTCTGATTCAACCCCTAGCCTGGGAATCTCCATATGCCGTGGGAGCGGCCCAAGAAATAGCAAAAAGACAAAAAAAATTTGTCAGTTTGATGAGGTCCCATTGGTTTATTTTTGCTTTTATTTCTGTTGCCTTGGGAGACTGATCTGAGAAAACATTTAGATGGTTGATGTCAGAGAATGTTTTGCTTATGTTCTCTGCTATGAGTTTGATGGTGTCTTGTCTTATATTTAAGTCTTTAAGCCATTTTGAGTTTATTTTTGTGCATGGTGTGAGGGTGTGTTCTAGTTTCATTGATCAGCATACAGCTGTCCAGGTTTCCCAGCAATACTTGCTGAAAAGACTGTCTTTTTCCCATTTTATGTTCCTACCTCCTTTGTCAAAGATTAATTTCCTGTAGGTGTCTGGGTTTATTTCAGGGTTCTCTATTCTGTTCTATTGGTCTGTCTGTCTGTTTTGGTACCAGTACCACACTGTCTTGATGACTGTGGATTTGTAATATTGCCTGAAGTCTGGGAGAGTTATGCCCCCTACATGGTTTTCATACTTCAGGATTGCTTTGGCAATTCTGGGTCTTTTGTTTTTCCATATAAATTTTTGGATTGCTTGTTCTAGTTCTGTGAAAAAAGTCATGGGTAATTGGAAAGAGATTGCATTGAGTCTGTAGATTGCTTTGGGTAGTATGGCCCTTCTTACAATATAATTTTTTCCAACCCAGGAGCATAAAATATATTTCCATTTCTTTACATCTTCTTTAATTTCCTTGATACTCTGGTTTTTCTTTGGATCATATAAATCATTCCCCTTTAATTCCTCTTTCTAATATTTCATTGTCAGTGTATAGGAATACAAGATATTTCTGTGTATTAGTTTTATATCTGCAATTTTACTGAATTCATTGATGAAGTCTGATAGTTTTCTTATAGCAACTTTAGGATTTTCTAGGTATATGTAGTATAATGTCATCTGCAAACAATGACAGTTTTACTTTATTATTCCAATTAAAATTCCTTTAATTTCTTTTTCTTCTCTGATTGCCATGTCTAGGACTTCCAAAATTATGTTGAATAAAATTGTCAAGAGTGGAATTCTTGTCTTGTTCTTGATCCTAGTGGAAATTCTTTCAGTTTTTCACTTTTGATAATGAAGTTAGTTATGGGTTTGTCATATATGGCTTTTATTATGTTGAAGAAGTTTCCCTCTATGCTGACTTTCTGGAGAGTTTTTATCATATATTGGTGTTGAATTGTGTCAAAACTTTTTCTGCATTTATTGAAAAGGTAATATGGTTTTTATTTCACAAACTTTTGATGTGGTATATCACACTGATTGATTTGGAGATATTGAAGGATCCTGGCATCCCAAGGACAAATCTCAGTTGATCATGGTGTATAATCCTTTCAGAGTATTTTTGGATTTGAATTGCTGGTATTCTTTTGAGTATTTTTGCATCTATGTTCATCAGTGATATTGCCCTGTGATTTTCTTTTCTTTTTTCTTTTTTTTTTTTTTTTGTGGTATCTTTGTCTGATTTTTGTACCAGGGTGATGGTGGCCTCATAGAATGAGTTTGAGAGCATTTTTTTCTCTGCAGATTTTTTGAAGAGTATCAGAAGGATAGGTATTAACTCCTCTAAATAGTTGGCTGATTTAGCCTGTGAAGCCCTCTGATCCAGAACTTTTGTTTGTTGAAAGATTTTATATCATGGTTTGATTTTCAGTACCTGTAATTGGTCCGTTAATATTTTCTATTTCTTCCTAATTCAGTCTTGGAAGCTTGTATATTTGCAGAGAATTTGTGCATTTCTTCTGGTTGTCCATTTTATTGGCATATATTTGCTTGTAGTAATCTCTTATAATCCTTTGTCTTTCTGTGGTGTCAGTTGTAACTTCTATTTTATTTCTAATTTTATTAATTTGAGGCTTCTCCCTTATTTTTGACAAGTCTAAATAAAGATTTATCAATTCTGCTGATCTTTTCAAACTTCCAACTTTTAGTTTCACTGATCTTTTCTATTATTTTCTTTATCTCTATTTCATTTAATTCTCCTCTGGTCTTCATGATTTCTTTCCTTCTACTAGCTTTGGGTTTTCTTTGTTCTTCTTTCTCTAGCTGCCTTAGGTGTAAGGTTAGGTTGTTTATTCAAGATTTTTCTTTTACTGAAGTAAGATTGTATTGTTATAAACTTCCTTCTTAAAACTCCTTTTTCTGTGTTTCAGGTTTTGGATCATTGGGTTTTCATTTTCACTTCTCTCTAGATATTTTTTGATTTCCCCTTTGATTTCTTCAGTGATCCCTTTGTTATTTAGTAATATATTGTTTAGCCTCCATGTGTTTGTGTTTTTTGCATTTTTTTTGTATGTGATTTCTTATTTCATGGCCTTGTGATTGGAGAAAAATACTTGATATGATTTTAATTTTCTCAAATTTGTTGAAATTGGCTTTATGTCCTAGCATATGACCTATCCTGGGAAATGTTCCAAGTGCATTTGAGAAGAAAGTCAGTCCTGCTGCCTTGGGATGGAGTATTCTAAAAATATCAATTAAGTCAATATAGTCTAATGTGTAATTTAAGACCTGTGTTTCCTTTGATTTTCTGACCAGGTTATCTGTCCATTATTATAAATGGGGAGATAAAGTTCCCCACTATTATTGTGCTACTCTTGATTTATCCTTTTATGTCTATTAGCAGCTGCCTTATATATTGAGGTGCTTCTATGTTGGGTGCATATATGTTTACAATTGTTATATCTTCTTCTTTGATTTATTCCTTGATCATTATGTAGCGTTCTACTTTGTCTCTTATAGCAGTCTTTTTTTAATCTATTTTGTCTGATATGAATTTTACTATTCCAGCTCTCTTTTGATTTCATTTTGGGATATCTTCTTCCATCCACTCACTTTCAGTCTCTATGTGTTCCTAGATCTGAAGTGGGTCTCTTATAGACAGCATATATATGGGTCTTATTTTTGTATCCATTCAGCCAGTCTGTGTATTTTGGTTGGAGCATTTAATCCCTTGACATCTAGGATAATTATTGATATATATGTTTTTTTGGCCATTTTCTTAATTGTTTTGGATTTGGTTGTGTAGGACTTTTGTCTTCTCTTACTTTTTGCTGTCTTCTCTTGTGATTTGATGGCTGTCTTCAGTGTCATGTCTGGATTGCTTTTAATTTTTTTGTGTGTGTTCTATTGTCTATTTTTGGTTCATGGTTACCATGAGATTTTGATAAATACACACATACATATGCACACAATTATTTTAAGTTCTGCTCACATGATTTCAATTCTATTTCCTGTATCCTGCTTTTGTACTCTCCTTAAAATGGCTGGTTTTGATATCATATTTATGTTTGGATGATTTCCTACCTTTACTGTATTAAAATTTGTAATTTTCTTGTTTCTAGTTGTGGTCTTTTCTTTTCCACCTGGATAAATTCCTTTAGCATTTGTTGTAAAGATGGTTTTGTGGTACTGAATTCTTTTAGCTATTACTTGTCTGTAAAGCTTTTGATTTCTCCATTAAATCTGAATGAGAGCCTGACTGGGTAGTTTTGTTGTAAGTTTTCCCCTTTCATCACTCTAAATATGTCATGCCACTCCCTTCTGACCTGTAGAACTTCTGCTTAAAATTCAGCTAATAACTTTATGAGGATTCATTTTTTTTTGTTATTTGTTACTTTCCCCTTGTTGCTTTTAGTGTTTTCTCTTTGTGTTAATTTTTGTCAGTTTGACTAATATGTGTCTCAGTAAGTTCCTCCTTGGGTTTATATTTTATGGAACTCTCTGCACTTCCTGGACTTGAGTGTTTCCTTTCCCATATTAGAGGTTTTTTGGCTATTATCTCTTCAAATATTTTCTCAGATCCTTTCTCTCTTCTCCTTCTGGGACTTATATAATATGAAAATTGGTGAGGTTAATGTTATCCTATAGGTCTCTTAGATTGTCCTCATTTCTTTTCATTCTTTTCATTTTATTTTTTTCCGCAGTAGTGAGTTCCACCAATCTGTCTTTCAGCTTATTTACTGGTTCTTCTCCCTCTTTTATTCTCCTATTAATTCACTTAATATAGCTTTCATTTCACTTATTGTTTTGTTCATCTCTCTCTCTCTTTTAATCTTCTAGCTCTTTACTAAAAATTTCTTGTATCTTCTTGGCCTATGCCTCAATTCTTTTTTTTTGAGATCTTTGATCATCCTTAGTATCATTACTCTGAGTTATTTTTCAGGTAGATTGCCCATCTCTTCTTCAATTATTCGTTCTTCAGGGGTTATATCTCATTTTTTCATCTAAAATTGCCGAGACCAGCTCAGCAGGATGGGACTGAAGAACAGGTGCTGTGAAACTTAAGGAAAAAAGTTAACATAAAACAAGACACAGAGACATTTATCTTAAGTAAAGGGGGGAACCAGAGGACTCAAGGTCTCAGGGACCAAGAGTACTACCTCAAGAAACCACACTGCTTTTATTGTGCTCTTTAGGATGACATCAAGAGAGGAGGGGCTATGGGTGGAGGACATAGGATTTGTTTACTATTTTATAAGTTCTTTTAATATTTTAAAATCCACTTAGCTGGTAAAAGGTTAAGCTTTTACTCTGACCTTAGGCACATAACAATCATTAGCATTTGAGTTAGCTATCTATGCATAGCATTCCAGAGACTCCTCACTGTGCTTCCGCAAATGGCATGCCTATTTTCATGCCTATTTGTGGCAACCTGGCATGCCTAGGTTTGCACCTTTGTTCTCTTTGCTAATGCATATTCTGTTAACACTGCTCATAAACCACTTGGCCATGAGGTTCCTCTTTCTCTTATTCTGTAGAGGACATATCATGCTTGTGCAAATGGCATGCCAATCTGCACAGGTCCAGCATGTCTAGACCAATGCATTATATCCTCATTCAGCTGACCACATGAATAACTTATGCCTTCAGGTCTTTGTTGTTAAGATTAAGTCATTTGCCAGCACTGCCACTGTTTTTCAAGCAGGAATATGGGGTAAAGTAAAGCAGGAAAGGATGGAGTTTTCAGCATAGAAAATAGAAGCAAAGAGGCTAAGAAAATATTGTAGAAACATGTCTCCTGACACACATGCACACCTCAAATGCAAGCCTGACTATAGAATCTCTTAGGGCTAGATGTCTATAAAAGAAGAGGAAACTACATCCCCCGAAGAGTTCCTGGTATTTTTACTGCAAATCCCCCACACCATTTGGATGTGATAGTGACCTGGTAGTTATCTTCTCTATCAGTTAAAAACCACACAGTTTAACCCAAAATTCAATAAAAAGCTAATTTCCCACTCATACTGGTATGTAAACCCACTAGCAATAGGGAATCTGAAATAGGGAGAGAAGCTCTGCTCTCGCCTATGATCTCAGGAAAGTGAAGTACACTTGATGAGCTTATTGGATCTTAGAGGTAGCAAACTGCATGATGAAAGGAAGATAGCGCCCCTGTCTCTACCCTACATCTTCTGATATTTCCCATCACTTTATAAGTTAGAATTGTAAAATTAAAATGCTTGATATGGCTTAGTATCTTCCTAGCCATTACTATAGCTATTTGAAATACAATGTATTTTTTTATTCATTTGAATTTTTAAAAAATAAATATTGCTAAAAACAATAGCACACATGTAACTAGAATTGAAATAACCTGTGCTAATTGTACAATATTATACTTCACTATTGTTCCAGAAATCATATTCTTTAAAGCCTCTTGACATCTATGAAAAAACAGCAGCCATAAAGAGATGCTATAACTTTCCTTAAGGTCACCCAGCTATGTCTTAATTGCTGGACTTCAACCAGTTGGTTTGAGTTTCAGACCAATGTTCTCTTTTTAAAAAGGTGATGAGATTTTGGGTGGGATTGAAATAAATACCAATAATTTGATATGTTAGAAGACTATTCAAATAATTTAGGGCCATAAATTGGAAATGATACACTTTCTGTTCAGAGAGGTATGTGGATAAATATAGTTGATTGAGGTTAGAAATGCTATTGGTGTGTAGCCAAAGGAAAAGTACTATAAAATGTAGACTAGTGTAAGTTGAACAAGTGATATCTAGATATTAAGATATCTAGATCTTGAAATGGCTCAGTGCCAGCTATTATTTTAAAAATCATTTTTATTAACCCATTAATTGTTGAGTAACAGAGAGAGATATGGCCAAGATTAAAAATAGATGAAAGTAATATTCTCATAAAGAGATTAATTTTTTTCCTCAGGGATTAACTATTCTTTCTAACACATACACACACACACACACACACACACACACAAACTCTTCTCATGTTCCTCCCTACACTAGGGTTTTAAAATCCTAGACTACTATACAGATAATTGTAATTTAGGATTGTGAGTTTTATTTCCTTGCCTTACACACTTAGAGAATTTTATCCTAAATTTACCAGCCAAGTCAGATACTAATGTGTTGTCTTAGCAATAGGTCTTATAGCCAAGAGCTGATTCTGTTCCTAACAGCTGGATTCACTACATGAAAAGTGACCAAAGGAAATAGTTCATGTCTAAAAAATGCATACAAAAATATTAAATTTATTAATTTCTTTTAGAAATATGTGTAAACTAGACATCAGTTAAAATCATCAATGAGATTTTCTTTTTATGCTGGGCCAGTCTGAGGAAAAATTAATGACCAGCAGTCTTTTGTCTGCCTTCTTGTACTCTTCCACATCTCAAACACCTCGGACCACCATAGGATTTCTAGAAACCTTAATTATGAAAACTTACCAGAGCTTAATTTGCTACACTGATCCTTATCAAGACATCTACATCTCACATCAAAATATACTTCCCTATATCTCACTTGCTCAAAGCTCTGATAGTACAATAAAAATTGTAAATTAATGTATTATTTTTTCATGTAACTCATGCATAAGTTCACATTTAACCAAAGTTTCATGGAGGTACAATCCCTTTATCCAAAGCAGTATTATCATTGCCAGTGATTTCTTATAGGCTGGAGGGGATGAGATATATTTGGAATGTCTTAAATTGCTCTTAATTCTTTATACATGGGAAAATCCCTACCTGAGAGATGTATTAATCAGGGTTATACAGAGAAACAGAACCAATAGAATAAATATTTATAACAAAATTTATTAGAAGAAATTGGCTTACATGATTATGGAGGCTGAGAAGACCCCAGATCTGCAGATAGTAAGTTGGAGACCCTGAAGTGGTATCGTTCCAATCCAAAGCCTGCAGCCTCAAGACCCAAGAGATGATTTTTCACTTTGAATGTGAAGGCAAAAAACCCCCAATGTTCCAGCTCAAGTAGTCAGACAGGAAGAATACCCTCTTACTCAGACTTTCTGTTCAATTCCATTTTCAGCTGATTGAATTAGGCCCATCCATATTAGGGAAGTTAATAGGCTTTACTCAGTCTATTGAGTCAAATATTAATCTCATAGAAACAGCCTCACAGATTATTGAGAAATCAAGATGGCAGAGGAGTGAGACATGGTATTCACCTTCTCCCACAACACACACACAAGAAAAAACTACATGTAGAATAATTAACACAGAACATCTACTGAATGCTTGCATAAGACCTTAAACCTCCAAAAAGGGCAATAAACCCTCCATATAACTGGGTAGAACAAAAAAAAAAAAGAGAGAGAGAGAGGGAGGGAGAAAAGGAATCAGGACGGGACTAGCACTCCTGAGAGGGGGCTGTTAAAGAAGAAAGGAAACCACACCTTGGGAAGCCACCTAACCAACAAGGTGATCAGCTGAGATGGAGGGACCTCAAAGTCTCCAAGAAAAGCACAGCAGCCAGACTGAGGAGGGTAAAGCAGAGTGAGAGCCACACACCATCTGCACCACTGTCCTGGACACCACATCCTGAGATTCTTGGACTGGATGCAGAGACTCAGGCTCTGGAGGTCAATTCTGGGGAGAGGACTGGGGTTGGCTGTGTGGAGACAGCCTGAGGGGCTAGGGAGTGGTGTGCCACTGGCTGGGAAACTGAATGCCACAGGCTGGGAAGTGGAATGACACAGCAGAGGGAACCCAGGAGGAGGTCTGTACCTGTGGGAGAAGCAAGGTGCCATTGTTGAGGAGGGCAAGTGCAGGAGGGGCAGACTGCAATAGGAATCTCTTCCATATGCACTTGTGAACTCTCAGAGGGAGGGGCACCTCTGTCGTAGGCTATAGAGGCTGAGGCACCACTACTCAGGCTACAGGAGATTGGGCGCCTTTTGTGTTGGCTACACATGGCTGGGACCTCTTGTGTGGGATAAGGGAAATGAGGGGCTAAGTACCACGTGATGCTTCTTGCACGATCCAGAGGCAGAAGAGACAAACCACAGAAGTCATCTCAGAAACCAGAGGGGGGCATGGCCCACCACCACTAGAAGTCTGTGAACAGATTCTGCCTGCGATCTCAGTCACGTCAGAGGTCAGCAAAGAAGAGGGCACTACAACCAAGCACCACCCATTGTTGCTCTCACTCCCCTGGGAACACACCCACCCTGCTGCTGCCACCGCCAAACATTCGAGGAACTGACTACACATGCCTGATCACTGTCACTTCCCAGGACCCTGAAACTAGGAGCAGACTGCAGCAGCAACTCCTGAGTGAGCTAAGCAGGACAGGGTGCTTCTTAGTGGTCTACAGGTGGCAGGGCAAAACACTGAAGTTATCTCTGATTCCAGAGGGGGCATGGCCCACCACCACTAGGGGTCCATAAATAGGCACCACTTGTGATCCCAATCACCTCAGAGGGCACCACAGAGGAGAGCACCATACCCATTGTAGCTCTAACTCCCCTGGGAACTCACACGTCCAGCCACTACCACTGCCAAATGCTCTAAATCTGCCTGAGGCTCATTACCTCCTCCCAGGGCCTTGCAACTAGGAGTAGCCTGAACCACCTCCTAGTGTGTCCTTGCTACTATCAAGAGCCCAGCAGCTATGCACTGACTACTAGTCCTGCCCATAACCTCCTTCTCCCTGGAAACACACACAGCACCCTGTCAAAGGGATAAAAGCTTGCTCATACTGAGGAAAGAGACAGCAAATATCCAAACTCCCATGCCCAAAATAAATAGTAACCCCCTACAAAATATAAAGGTGCGCTCTTGCATAGAAATAGCCTCCAAGACTACAGTAGTTTGTTTCCCTAAACTCATAGAATAAGAAAAATGTAAGCAAAATTAAGAAACTCAGTTAAAAGAATAGGAGAATTCACCTGAAACAGCAATGAAACAGACCTCTGCAATCTAATAGAAATTGAGTTCAAAAAGGAGATAGAGAAAATACTGAAGGAATTAAGAGTGAATATGAAGGGATTAAGAGTGGATATAAAAGTAATGCGGATTACTTTAGAAAGGAACTAGAAAGTATAAGAGGAGCCAAGAAAAATTAGAAAATTCATTTGCAGAGATGCAAACTGAGTTAGAGGCAATAAAGAGCAAAATGAATAATGCAGAGGAACACATTCGTGACTCAGAAGATGGAATAATGGAAATCACCCAATCAGGACAGCAGAAAGGAAACCAAATGAAAAAAGATGAAATCAATATAAGAGATCTGTGGGACAATATAAAGCATGTCAATCTATGCATAATAGGGGTTCCAGAAGGAGAAGAAAAAGAAAAGGGGATTGAAAATATACTTGAAGAAATTATGTCTGAAAACTTTCCAAATCTAAAGGAAACAGATTTCAAGATATGGGGCAAACAGAGGTCCCCAAACAGGCCCACATGAAGACATCTTATAATAAAAATGGCAAAAGTTAAAGAGATGACTCTTAAGGTAGCAAGAGAAACAAAACTCAAAGAATTAATTGTAAGGGAACCTCCATTAGGCTATTAGCTGATTTCTCTACAGAAACACCAAAGGCCAGAAGAGAGTGGCAAGATGTATTGAAAGCTCTAAAAAGGAAAAAAATTGCAGCCTAGAATATTCTACTCAGCAAGAATATCATTTAAAATAGAAGGAGAAATAAAGAATTTCTTCAACAAACAAAAATTAAAAGAGTACAGCAATACTAAAACCATTCCAAAAGAAATACTGAAAGGGCTTCTCTAAACAAAAAAAGAAGTAAGAAGAAATAGGATGGAGGAAACCATGATTGGAAAACAATCACTTAAATAAGCCAGTATACAGATTTATAAAGCAACCCCCCCCAAAAAAAACAAACCAACAAAAAACTATTGTAAAAGTAGTAATAAACACAAGGAACAGCAAAAGGACAAACATGAAGATGTTAAAATTCAAAATCATAAAATGTAGGGAAGGAAAGTAAGTAAATCCAGACCATTTTTTAAAATAATGTCCTTGAGCCTACATGACCATCAGGCTAAAGCAAGTAGATGTAGGAATGGCTTGACATACTTGAAAAACAGGGCAACCACAAATCAAATCCAAACATTACATTCACAACAAATAAAAAGAAAAGGACACAAGCATAAAATAAAGGGAAATCATCCAACCAAAAAAGAAAGTAACAATGGAGAAACACAGAATTAACTGGAAAACAAGGTTTAATGGCAATAAATACATATTTATCAATAATTACTTTAAGTGTCAATGGACTAAATGCTCCAATCAAAAGACATAGAGTGGCAGATTGGATAAAAAAGCAAGAGCCTACGATACGATCTCTACAAGAGACTCACCTTAGGGCAAGGAAACATATAAACTGAAAGTAAGGAGATGAAAAAAGATATTTCATGGAAATGGAAAAGACAGAAAGCAGAAGTTGCAATACTCACATCAGACAACATAGACTTTAAAATGAAGGTCATGAAGAAAGGACACTATTGAATGGTAAAAGGATCCATTCAAGAAGATATTAATTTTCAATATATATGCCCCTAGTATAGGAGCACCCAGATACATAAAACAAATACTAACAGACATAAAAGGAGAAATTGATAGGAATACAATAATGGTAGGAGACTTTAACACCCCACTCACATCAATGGACAGATCCTCTAGACAAAAAAATCAATAAGGCAACAAAGATCCTAAATGACACAATAGAAACGTTAGACCTCCTTGATATTTTCAGGACATTACATCCAAAAAATCAGAATATACATTCTTTTCAAGTGCACATGGAACTTGTGCACTTGAAAATGATTGACCACATACTGGGGCACAAAACTACCTCAACAGTTTGAAGAGTATAGAAAGTATTTCAAATATCTTCTCTGACCACAATGGTATGAAACTAGAAATCAACCACAGGAAAAAAAATGATTAAAAAAAAGTGACTACTTTGAGACTAAACAACATGCTACTAAAAAAAAAATGCGCTAATGAGGAAATAAAAAAGGAAATTAAAAAATACCTTGAGACAGATTATAATGAGGACACAACCATTCAAAAATCTATGGGATGCCACAAAAGCACTGCTTAGAAGGAAGTTCATAGTGATATAGGCTTTCCTCATAAAAGAAGGAAAAGCTCAAATAAACAACTTAACCTACCACCTAAATGAATTAGAAAAACAAACAAGACCTAAATTCAGTAGATGGATGGAAATTATAAAGATCAGAGAGGAAATCAATAAAATAGAGATTCAAAAAACATTAGAAAAAAAAAATCACTAAAACCAAGAGCAGGTTCTTTGAAAAGGTAAACCAAATTTACAAACCTCTGGCAAGACTCTCCAAGAACAGGAGAGACAAAAACTAAATAAGCAAAATAAGAAATGAAAAAGAAGAAATCTCAACAGATACTGCAGAAATACAAAAAACCATAAGAGAATACTATGAACAATTATATGCCAACAAATATGACATCCTAGAAGAAATGGACAACTTTCGAGAGATTTACAGGCCACCTTCTTGGATCAAGAAGTAGATAAATTGACCAGACCAATCACTAGAAACAAATTGTATATATAATAAAAATGCTCCCTACAAACAAAAATCCAAGACCAGATGGCTTCACAGGCAAATTCTACCAAACATATAAAGAAGAAATTAAACCCATCCTTTTTAAAATTTTCCAAAAGGTTGAAGAAGAAGGAACACTCCCAAAGACATTCATTCTACGAAGCCACCAAACCAAAGATACTACTGAAAAATAAAATTATAGACCAATATCTTTGATGAATATAGATGCAAACATTCTCAATAAAATTTTAGCCAACTGAATCCAACAACATATAAAAAAATCATACACCATGACCAAGTGAGATTCATCCCAGGATCACAAGGATGGTTCAGCATATACAAATCAATCACATCATACACCACATTAACAAAAGAAAAGTCAGAAACCATGCGATCATCTCAAGAGAGTCTGAAAAAGTATTGGACAAAGTCCAACATCCGTTCATGATAAAAACTCTTACCAAAGTGGGTATGGATGGAACATGTCTTAACATAATCAAAGCCATTTATGAGAAACCCATAGCAAATATAACACTCAATGGAGAAAAGCTGAAAGCCTTCCCACTAAAATCTGGAACAAGACAAGAATGCCCACTCTCACCACTGTTATTCAACATAGAATTGGAAGTCTCAGCCACAGCAATCAGACAAACAAAAGAAATAAAAAATATCCAAATTGGAAGAGATGAGGTAAAATTGTGACTGTATGCAAATGACATGATACTGTGCATAGAAAACCCTAAGGACTCAACCCAAAAGCGCTCAAAGTGATCAACAAATTCAGCAAAGTAGCAGGATCCAAGATTAATATTCAGAAATCAGTTGCATTTCTGTATACTGACAATGAAATATTAGAAAATGAATATAAAAATACAATACCTTTTAAAATCACACCCCCCCAAAATTAAATACCTACGAATAAATTTGACCAAGGAGTTGAAAGACATATTCTGAGAACTATAAAATATTAATCAAGGAAATTAAAAAGGGTTCAAAGAAATGGAAAAATATTCCGTTCTCCTTGGTTGGAAGACTTAATATTGTAAAAATGGCCACACTACCCAAAGCAATCTACAGATTCAATGCAATCCCTATCACATTATTCATGACATTTTTAACGGAACTAGAACAAACAATGCAAAAATTTATATGGAACCCCAAAAGACCCAGAATTGACAAAGCAATCCTGAGGAACAAAAACCAAGCAGGAAACAAAACTCTCCCAGACTTCACACAGTATTACAAAGCTACAGTAATCAAGACAATGCAGTACTGGTATCAATCAGAAATATGGACCAGTGGATTAGAATAGAGAACCCAGAAATAAATCCAGACACCTAAGGTCAATTAATCTTTGACAAAGGAGGCAAGAATATGAAATGGGAAAAAAGGCAGTCTTTTCAGCAGGTGGTGTGGGAAAATTGGACAGCTGCATGTAAATCAATGAAACTGGATTATGTCCTCACACCATGCACAAAAATAAACTCAAAATGGCTGAAAGACTTAACTATAAGACAAGACACCATCAAACTCATAGCAAAGAACATAAACAAAATATTCTGTGACATCAACTGTACAAATGTTTCCTCAGGTCAGTCTCCCAAGACAACAGAAATAAAAACAAAAATAGACCAATTGGACCTAATCAAATTTACAAGTTTTGCACATCAAAAGAAACCATAACAAACAAACAAACAAAAAAAACAAAACAAAAAGATAACCTACAGAATGGGAGAAAATAGTTTCAAACAATGCAACTGACAATGGCTTAATCTCTAAAATACATAAACAATTTATACAACTCAACAGTAAGAAAACCAATAACTCAATTGAAAAATGGGCAGAAGACCTGAATAGACATTTCTCCAAGGAAGACTATAGATGGCCAACAAACACATGAAAAAATGCTCAACATCACTGACTATTAGAGAAATGAAAATCAAACCTACTATGAGGTACCACCACACATGCGTCAGAATGGCCATCATTAACAAATAACAAATGTTGGAGAGGGTGTTGATAAAAGGGAACCCTCATTCACTGTTAGCGGGAATGTAAATTGGTACAACCTCTATGGAAAACAGTATGCAGGTACCTTAGAAAACTAAATATAGAACTACCATATGGCCCAGCTGCTCACACTCAGACTTGGGGCTGAAACCACAGCTGAACCCCAGGAGCTGTGAGACTAAGGAAGAAGAGATGAAGTCATTCCCTGTGGCTGCATAAACTGCAGATTTATATCTCTACTGCTCACTTTGTAAATTCAGCACCTGCTGAAAAATCTGAAGGGACAATGAGTTCTCTTGTAGCTGAGACTAGTCTGGTCTTATCAGCTTTGGCCTTTGTGGGCTTTACATGTAGGGACTGGGCCAGGTAGGAATGTGAGTTACCTCCTTAGTTCCCACAGTGGATCCCTGTGCATGACCACTGCAGTCTTGGGACCTGACTTCAGGGGTTTTGTGTGAGTAGCCTTGGGAAAAAAATGCCCGAGAGATACCAGGGATGACTGTTGGCATTCCTATGGTTAACGTGAGGCTGAGGGACAGTGCCATCATCAGTGTGCTCTGTTAGCTCACACAACAGGTACAAGGTAGTACAACAATGCCACAGAACAGAATAAAGAAAGAAGTGAACAAAGTTTAAGAGACATCTTGGACAATGTTAAATGCACCAACTTTCACATTATAGAGGTCCCAGAAGTAGAAGAGAGAGAGAGAAAATGGGCCTGATAAAATATTTCAAGAGATAATAGGTGAAAATTTCATTAACATGGGAAAAGAAATATTCACCCTGGTCTAGGAAGTTCAGAGTCCATATAGGCTTAAACAAAAGAGAGTTAAAGTGGGCATAGAGGGACTCTATTTCAACATAATAAAGGTCATATATGACAAACCCTCAGCTTACCTCATTCTTAACATTGAAAAACTGAAAGCATTTCCTCCAAGATAAGGAACAAGCCTAGGATGTCCACTCTCACCACTTTTATTCAGCGTGATTTTGGAAGTCCTAGCCACAGCAATCAGAGAAGATAAAGAAATAGAAGGAATGCAAATTGGAAAAGTAGAAGAAAAACTGTCACTCTTTACAGATGATATCATAATGTACATGGAAAATTCTTAAGACACTACTGGAAAACTACTGCAGCTCATCAAAGAATTTGGTAAGCTTGCAGGATATAAAATTAAGACACAGAAATCTCTTGTATTTTTATACACTAACAATGAAAGATCAGAAAAAATATTAAGGAAACAATCTCATTTACCATCACATCCAAAATAATAAAATACCAAGGAATAAACCTATCTATGGAGGCAAAAGACCTATACTCACAGCAAATATAAGATGCTGATGAAAGAAAACAGAGATGACACAGATACCATGCTCTTGGATTAGAAGAATCAATATTGTCAAAATGAATATGCTACCCAAGTCAATCTATTCAATGAAATCTTGATCATAATACCAATGGCAGTTATTATAGAATGAGAAAAAAAAATTTTAAATTTGTATGGAAACATAAAATACCCCAAAAAGCTGAAGCAATTCTGAGAAAGAAAAATAGAGGTGGAGAAATCAGGGAATCTACATATAAAAGTGAAATTAGAACATCTTAACACCATACAAACCCCCCCCCCCTCAAAATGGATTAAAACCTAAATGTAAACCTGGAGACTATAAACTCTTAGAGGAAAGCATAGGTAGAACACTCTCCGACATAAATCGCAGCAATTATCTTTTTGGATCCACCTCCTAGAGTAATAAATATAAAAACAAATCTCAGTTTGATGGCATCTTGTCTTAGTAGGTAACTAACAAGGACCTCCTTTATAGCCATGGAACTCTGCTAAATATTCTGTAATAACCTAGAGGGTAAATAATCTGAAAAATAGTGTGTGTGTGTGTATAAATATATATATATAGCTGTTTCACATTGCTCTGTGCCTGGAACTAACATAATATTTTGAATAAATCATACTCATAAAATTTTTAAAAATTAACCACACATGAACAAAAGATTAATTTTAACCTCTTAGATTCCAGAGAATAGAACTGTGAACAATGGGCAAAATTCATGGGAGGCCCATTTGAATTCATTATAGGAAAATGTTTTTAACAGTTGCAATCCTAAGAAAAAGATTAGAATGTTTTGTAAGAGAATAGGCTTCTAGATCTTCCAGCCAAAGCTGATCTGTTATAAATGCTTAGAAGAAATTCCTGCTTTAAGTGAAGTTTAGATTACATGCTCCCCTGAGATGTTTCTACTCCAGAGAACTGAGATATGTTCAATATTTAGGAGGCCAGTCTTAATTCTACTTTATCTCAGCCAGTCCTGTGGTCTCCATATCACAGCCAAAGGAATCTCTTTAAAATGATTATCTGATTGTTGTAGGTGATTTGTTAAGAAATTTCTTCCAGGAGAAGTTGACTAGGGAATAGGGAGAAGAGGAGTCAAGTCAAAGTCCGATCTCAGCCTATCTCCAGGGCAGGCTAAAACAAAATTATATCCCAGTGCTAATCTCATAAACTATGGGCTACTCTGATGCCCAGTATCTCCCAGGCACCCCAGCTCTCTGAATCTAGGGCAGAGCAGCTCCACTTACCCAAAAACAGTCCCTTGATGCAACATGCAAGAGTAAGCCTTTGGGAATACAATACAGAGTTGCTGAGGAATGGATGTAGAAGAAGAAAACATAATTAGATTCATAGGTAATCTAAACAGATAACTGACAATTTTTTTTTCTCCAAATAATCTGATAGTTGAAAACACTTGGAAGGTGGGGAAATGGATTCCATTAAGTTCTATGTTTTTCTGGAACAAAGCAATGAGAGTAAGTTTAACATCTTGCTGAATGTTTAACTGCTAGCATTGCCACTGGCTATCTTGAGGCAACAAGCAACCTTGTTGGCACCCTTGTGCTTGGTGAGAAAACCAAGAGATGATGAATAGCCAGTCCCCAAAATCAAACACGGTGCACAGCAGCGGCTGGCACAAGATGAAGTGCTTGCTAAGGAAATAAAATGGCAGGTTGAAGCTCCCAGATCATTGATCAAATTTGTTTGTAGCCAACAATCAGTATTTGGCTTTTGGCTGCTAGAAACTCACTACCCTTTCTGGTTCAAAAAGAAGCCAAGGACCCTTCATCTGTTTGTACAGACCATGTGTAACTACAAACAGCTGTACAAAGTCATTCCTTTGGAACCCAGGCATTCATGCATTTCCCCCGTCTATAAGCCATGAAATGAATGTGTTCACTGTTTTTTTTTTTTTTTTTTTTTATTGCCTTGTGGGATCTCGCTTCAGATTTACTAGTGGTATGACTTAACCTACATTTCCAACCTGCAGATGGAAGAAAGTTTAAAACCAGTAGTTCCTGTTATTGTTAATAGAAACTGGGACTTTTCTTGCCCCAGTCATGAATGTAGAACTACCTCTCCATAGACTCATCAATTTTACTTTACAGACTTACTTAACTGAACAGTTGATTAAGTCATAGAGTGAGTAGTCACACATTTTAAGGTATGCCTTAGTAGATGGGAAAACTCAGCATTCACAGTTCTTAAAGAGAAAAAGGCTATTCTCAGTAAAGTAGAATTATGCCTCTATTGTTAACTCCTATGAAAGTCTCTAGATAAAAGCTATTTATTCAGAAGAGTTTGAATCCACCTATTAGTATGATATATATTACATCATTTTTACAATGCTGTAATGGCCCTTCTAGATGATTGATCAATTCTTCTGTGCCAAATCTGCACATCTACATACTTCTTATATTATACTGTTTTATTATTACTATTATTCATTGAACTGTCTTTCTTTTTTCTTTTTTTTGTTTTTAGACCCTTGAAGGCAATGACTTTTGTCTTCTAGTTTACTTAGCTATAACTGCTAGCATAGCACACACATAATAAACGATCAGTAACCATGTACTAGATGAGTGAATTAATGAATGAGAAAAACAAGGCAAAAGGCTGAAATTAATCAGCAACCTCTTTTACTGCCTGAGAGAGACCGAATTCTAAGACGACCCCCGTTTAATCTCTTTCTCTTGAGTGTGGATGGGACCTATGAATATGGTGAGGTATAAGTCCTGTGATTATGTTGTGTTATATAACAAAATATATTTCTGAAGACTAATTAAGATTAGTAATTTTAATTACAGATGTAAATACTGCAGGTCTTGATTTTAATTACTGAAAATTTTATGGATGTAAAGTTACTGAGCATCCGACTCTGATTTAATCAAAACAGAGGCTATATTAATCCTATAAATGTAAATGGAGAGGTCAAAAACAGAAGTCAGAAACTATGTGTAAGCAAAAATGAATACAAAAGTGACATAAACCCATTAAACCCCTTGTATTCATTTTTGGTTATACACTGTTTATTCTGTCTTTTGTACATGTCTTAAGACATGATCTCATCCAAGACATCTGTGCTTCAGAAGCAGCAGAGACATTCTTTTGCTGGCCTTGAATGAGCAACTGCCCTGTATAGAGAGGACCATAAATCAGGGCATTGTGAACATCCTCCAGAAGCTGAAATTGGCCTTCCTTGACAACAATCAAGAACATGAGGACTTTAGTTTTACAATATCAAGAAATTGAATTCTGCTTGAGAGCTGGCCATGCACATGTTTTGTACTGGTCATAAAACATTTGGAAGTGGAGTTAGCATTGAGTTAGTACTGAAGACAGTGGAGTTAGGAATGCTCCTGTCTGGGTGCTTTTTCATCTGTGAAAACACTCCAGTATAACAGTTTCTCTGTATTCTTTTTGCATACAAGGGCAACATACTGTTGACTCATGTTGCGTTTATAGTCAAGAAAATCCCCTACATTTTGTTCATAGAAATTGTCATTAAGCCAACTGTCTCTAATCCTGTGAGATGATCTTGGAGCCCAATAATATCTTGTTGGGTTTATCCCAGTATTTCAACCTGTCATAATATTTTAAAAACTTGATTTAGTCATCCATCATATTAACTCTCTTCCCAACTTTGTGTTGGCTGTAGATGAAGCAGGCCCTCTTGACTTTATTGAAATTATTAGTAAAAGTGGTGATTGAACACAAAAGGAACCTAAATATAAAACCTTGCAACATGCCACCAGAACACCGTTTTTTCCAAATTATGTTCAACCAGATTCTAGTTCTATGAGATGATAAGAGAGAAAGAGGAAAAAATTTTCAAGATCAGATAAATTCGAGAAACAACGTATACGATATGCCCATTCTTGGGATGTCCTAGTGCATATTACAGACTGTAAAGTGCAATAATGAAAAGTCCTGTTTAACTTTAATTAACCCAACATTTCCCAAGCTTATTTGTGTGAGGAAACCTGGTTGGTAGTTGTTGTTTTGGTTGGTCGTTTGAACATCCTGTCATATTCCTGGATGGTTCATGGAAAATTCTTTAAAATACACTCTTACAACCCAGTAACATGCTTTAGAATTTTGCTATGGAGGACACAAATTATTAGGTATATAATTTCAAAAATTTATTTTACCCTATGTGAGCTTTAGGATGAGGTTTTTTTCTCCTCTGTTCTAGTCAAGATGATTCTTTAAAGATTGTATGATCGCAAATTGTTTTAATACCTCAGGCTACCTAGATTGCCCTATTAATGTATTAGTCTATCTCGTGCTTCATATTTATTATTCATGTTTCTTCTTTTTACAGCTTGAAAATAATTAATTTTGGTATAAAAGTTGGAAGCAAAACAATAACCAACAGATTAATCTTTTACTAACATTACTCTGCCTCACTCACATGGATTTGACTCTCTGTATCCTTCTCAATCTGGGAAGAGAAAATTGTAATTTTGTAAAAAGTCATTTAAGCTCTATATTCTATTTTTTATACCCCACAGCCAAATTTGGACTTCAACACACAGTTTTAATGGGTTTATGGCTCACTTGTATTCATTTTTGATTATACACTGTTTATTCTATCTTTTGTACATGTCTTAAGATATTATCTCATCCCAGACAGTACCTAAACCATTTTTTGTTTAAAAAATATAATCAATGACTGTATTATCACAATGTCATTATTATTCTTCCATCTCTCTGAAGCAATCTTCCTTTAAGATCCTCTGGCCATGGGGTCATACCTAATTTGTCTTATACTTTTTGAGATGTGCTTTCTTGAAGTCCTGGGTAGATGTCTGGCTGCCTCCCAGCATTCCTTTCCACAGTGTTATTATTAATTCCAAGAACATTGTTCACATTCTCCAAAGTTATTATCACTCCCATTGACTCAGTCAGCCTGTCCTTGTGGCGAAGAATTAAGTTCAAAATAGTATTCCTCTTGTTTATTTCTGGATTGATTGAGAGCTGAAATTATTGTAAAAGCGATATCAAGTAAGACGGATTTCCTTATTAAATATATAATTGCCTACTACATGCTATACAAAGTTCTTGCTGGAGGGAATATGGCAGAGAACAGGACAGAGGGGGGAGGCATGAGACCTAGCAAATAAAAATTTATCAAAATAAGTTCACCTAATCATTGGTTATATAAATAAAATATCATAGCACAATACAAAGTTATGGGTCAGGAGTGTACCAGTTTAAGTTAGATGTACATGAAAAGCCTCACTGACTGCCGAAAGGAGTCCAGACATAAAATATTTCACACAGAAATAGCAAGTGCACTATTCCTAAAGTATGGATATTGTAGGAAGAGGAAGAAGGCCAAAGGGCTGAGCATCAGGAATAAGGCATGGAGTGGTATGAAACAAGGTGCAAGAAGTCAGCAGGAGATAGAGAGGCAAGTAAAAGTCAAATCACATCCTCTTGAGGACAAGGTAAATCATATAAGAAAGACCATGTGAAGTTTCGACCATGGTGGCAACATGATCTAGTTTACATTTAAACAATAACTGAGTCCAGGAAGAGGAGCAGATTTGGGTATGACTGAGTATGATGGAAGTAAAGATCCCACAAGGGAACAAATGGAGACTTCAAGAACAGGAAACCGAGGTTCCCTTCATAGCCGTAACTCAACCGTCATTTTGAGATCTTAAATATAAATATGATAAATGTCCCCCCCCCCCGAGTGACTGAATAATGTTCCCCAAACTAGATTAATTTTTTTCACAGCTCTCATATTTTTTCTCCTTAATATTCTTTTCTTCATGTCTCTCTCATCTGAGTCAAGACTTTGCACATGCTATCCTGACCTCTGTTACTATCCCATTATTCCATCTCTCAGAATTATTATTTTTTCCTTGAACAAGACTAATAGTCTGAATGCTCCATTTGTGTTAAGAAAATTTTATAAATGATACCCTTGGAGTTATGCCATGCAGAGGCCCTGAACATTGGCTAAAACATACTTCAACCATGAGTCATGTACTATGTCCTACTCATATTTTATACTTTGAAGGGTTTCTCTTGAGTTTCTCAAAATTATGAAGATGTTTCCATTTTAATAATTGTGTTTTGGATATGAAGAAGAAAAGAAGCTTACTGTTATTTAGAGAAGTCTTGGGAAGAAATAACTTATCTGGGTTCCTTATTCAAACTAGCTAACCAATTTGGTATGGCAAAATACTTCAAATGAATCATACAACTTCAATAAAGGAAACTCTGGTCACTAGGCAATAAACACTTGTTTCAAGTCAGATACTGCTTTTAACTAGCCAAAGCTAATCAGATTTTCTATGAACACATTATTTAAGCACAAGATTTCCAGGCTCATGCTCTCTTGAAGCACTGACTCACTCTCTATAGGATAATGCTGAACCTGCACAAGAGCCACAGACTGCTTATGCATATTTGACTCCAGAAGACAGCTCAAGCAAAATTGGGGTTAAATTCATTTGCTTTTTTCTCCTATGTCTGGCTCCAGGATCATAGTATCAGTGAGTCTTGCCTGCTAAACATTTGCATTAATTTCTCACCAGAAATTACTGTTTTTATTGCTAGGTGAGTATAACAGTAATCCTCCAAACTGCCTGGGATGGTATTACTGAATGGAATTTCACCGCTGTAATGGGAAAGAGAAGAAAGTGTTTTCTGCTTTTGCCAATAACATGTCTGTAAAATAAGCAATCCTAAGACATCCCCACAGTGTATCAATAAAAGAATTAATAGCATTGCACCACAACATACATCTTTTTATGTACAAAACAGAGAGATTATGAACTCTTAGGATACAAGCCAAAAGTTTTCTCTGAGTCACATCATTCCACTAACATTATAACTCAAGAAATAAGAATGTTGATTTACTGTGAAATTTTCTGGATGTTTGATCCTGATTCAACTACAATACAAAAATAGCAGCATTGAGACTTGGGTTCCACTTCAAGTTCTGTCACCAGAAACTGTGAGGACTTGCACAGGTAACGTTATCTCTTTAGGCTTCACTTTTCTCATTTAGAAGGAAATCTTGCCATTTGTGACAGCATGGATGGGCCTTGAGATCATTATGCTAAGTGAAATGTCAGGAAAAGACAAATGTGGTGTAATCTCACTTATATGTGGTTACAAGGAGATGGGGGAAACGAGATGTTGGTCAGAGGGTATAATCTTTCAGTTATAAGATGAACAAGTTCTGGAGATCTGATGTACAGCAGGGTGACTGCATAATTAACAATACTATATTGTATACTTGAAAGTGGCAAAGAGAGTAGATCTTAAGTGTTCTTATCTACACACACCCAGAATGATAACCACGTGAGATGATGAATTGTTAACTACCTTATTGTGATAGTCTTTTCACAAATTGTATTGTACACCTTAAACTTATACATTATCTGTCAATCATATTTCAATAAAGCTGAACAATATTAAAAGTAAATAAGAGGTGTTCCATCAGAAAATAAACTCATTCAATCCACTCCCTCTGGGGAGTTTATGGTTTTTGGATGCATACTGTTACATTTGGGCTGGATAGTAATGGGGCCCTACTGTTCAGCACAGGGAACTCTGTGTGGTGGGGTCACTTTTCTATACAACAGAAACTGAAGAAACATTATAAATTAAGTATCCTTTAATAAAAGAAAGAAAGAAAATAAGCCCCAATATAATTTCCATTCTAAAGTTACATTTTTGTTTATCAAGATTTTTCACTAAGACAAAATATAATGCATTGTTTTGCATATATTTTCTCCTTTTTGCCTGGTACAATGGAAATTCAACAGCGTGAAATGAAAACCTTGGATTGCACCAAGCTTATTTCTTTAAAATTAGAATTTTGTCCCTTTTTCCATGGTTAGCTGTATTTCCTTGTTTGACCAAAAAGTACACTTCTCCTCCAGAATTCTAGCATGTCATACATCAAATGATTTGGGAGGTGTGTGGGGGGAGAGAGTGGGGGATCAGGAACATCTGGAAGAGGGAGCGAAGAACAGATAATTACTCGTAGCTCATACAGGAAAAGTTAGATTTAGATATGCCTCTGTGTCCAAACTTCAGTTATTGTGAGCAACTCTAAACTAGAAAAAGAAAGGATGTTACTTTTGAGACTAGACTTAAGGAATGAAATAAATGTTAACACTTGGGGCTGTGGATTTTCCATCATGCAGTCATCACATGTTTAGAAGGAAATCATCTGAGAATGGACCAATGAAGTTTATCAGTGAGAAGAAAAGAGCAAATGAGTGGTAGATAAAAGCTGTGTTCACACCTGAGTTTGGGGATTTAATCAGTCTATTTGCAGTATCCAATAGTAATCCACCAGTCATCTTTGCCTTGTATTTGTCTAATCATATACATTTTAAGTGTGCATAGCTGTCATAAAATTCATATTATATGTAGAAAAATCATGATTTCCTCTCACTTAGCTGGAAAGCAATGCCTTATTTAAAAGATGAAATGTGGATAAAATAATTTGTGAGTGATGTGGATGGTTGGAAAACATTATTTGGGTGTGAAATTAGAAGTTCTGTCCATAAAATGGCACATAAAATAGTTTTTCACATATTTAAATTAATTTTATTCTTCAGTAAGACAAATAAAAGCCAGGCTGATGCTTCAAGGATTATGTGGGTGATTTTCTATACTATCAAAATATATACTTTACGGTTTTATATGTAAATGTGTGTGTGTGTGTGTATACACACATATATATGGAAGTTAGGCAGAATCATTGAGATATTAGGTTGGTATATATACAATTGATTCTCATTATTCATGATAGCCACATATTCTATACCCACAAACCCTGAATTTGTGATTGCTGAACCACTGTTCCTAGAAGAAATATCAGATGAGTTTCCTGTGATCCTCTGGTCACAGTTTTGCTAACTGATCCATCCATAAACTTATCTAACATGTATTTCTGTTAAAAGACATCTTATTTAACATGTATTGTCATTTCATTAACATTGAGTTCAAGCCAACAGCACTAGGATTCATGCCTGAGCAGAGCTTATCTAACACACCTATTTTCTCTACAGTGCACATCACAGCCTTCTTGCCCTTGGGGACGCTAAGGAACACTTCAACTTGATGCTCAAGGGTCATTTCTAAACAGCAAAATCCCCAACCAAAAGCACAAAATAATGAAAAATGTGACACTAAATAGACCATGAAAGGGGTAACTCCTTTACAGTAGGAAAATCAAAACAAGAAGGAAGCAATGCTTTATTCAGTCTTGCCTGGGAATATGTATGCTGAGTGACTCAAATTTTTAATCAGTATGTGTGCCCATGAATGGCAAAGTGATTTGAGTATTGGCTTAAGGTTGACAAACAAATTTTAGTGAGAAGGCAAGTTTGCAAATGAAGAATCCATGAATAACGAAGTTAGAATGTGTAGGTACGCATACACACACACACACACACACACACACACACACACACACACACACAAATTTGAATATAAGAAGCATAGAGGACACAGGCCCCAAATGGTGGTATTCACTCCTTCAACCTTAGTCAAGCAATACTGATGCCCTTTTGAATGTATGCCTATTCCATTATCTATTGATGCCTAACAAATCATCCAAAACCTAATAGCTCAAATAACATTAATAGATTATTTTGCAAACAAATGTAGAATTTTGTGGGGTTTATTGGGGACAACTCATCTTCACTCCACAAGGCATCTGTTGAGCCTGAAAACTCCACCATTAAAATGACTCACTCTTATGACTGGAAAGTCGTTCTTACTTTCAGCTTGGAACCCCATAAGAGTGTAAGCCAGAGCCTTTGGTTTATCTCCCTTTGGGTTCCTGTGAACGGATTGGGCTTCCTCACTGCATGGTGGCTGGGTGCCAAGAATGAGTGTTCTAAGAAACAAAAACTGGAAGTTACCTTTTTTTTTTTCTGTGGCCTGGGCCTAGAAAATTGTACTGTGTGACTTTTGACATATTTTATTTTTTAAGTAGTCACAGAGACCCTTTGATGAGAGAATGTCAAAAGAATTTGGGGACCATGTTTTAAAGCTACCATAATTTCATTGATAACAACATTTAGCCTAAGCAACAAGCCATACTACTGCACTGACTATGATAATATTTATTCCTGATGACCATCTCTGAGTATTACCTTTCCCTTAATTATTTTCCTAGGTCTGCTTGTTATAATTTACATAACATACACCCAAATATCAGGAAGACTGGAAGTGAGCCTTAAAGCAAGCCACCTCATCTCTCAAAAGTTGTAGCTCCACCTTGGCTAGAGACAGGAACATTGGATTCTAATTCAAGGCAGATATGCTACTTTTTCTATAGGAATGTTGAAAGGGAAGTACCCATATTCTACAATCTCACTTCAGGATGTGCATTTAATAAAGGTTTTTATGTTAAATTTCCAGATGTTACATAATCAAAACCTATCCATTTAAAAAATTTAATCTTTGCTATAAAGTTCCAGTTTACTCTAGAGGTTGATAGAAACTCCAGTTAGGAGAGACCTTGAGGTTTGAGAAAAGTTAACTCAGAATAAGCAAATCAATAATATAGGTTACTAGTGAAGAAATAAATTATAGAAGGAAAGACAATCAGGGAAACATCAAGATCCTCTGAGAATTTAGAATACACTAGAAAGAGAAGAAAAGAAAAACACTGAGAACTTTCTCTAAGCCGTGTCTGTTTTAAATATATTATGTAATCATTGATATCTCATTATGTATTACTACATTTTTATGGCAGAATCCACTAAAGCGAAGTTAATTTACTGAAGACTGTGTAGATTAAATTGGTGAGTGTTAGAATCTCATGAGAATGTGCAGATAAGAAAGAGCTTGGTCTTTGGAAGGAAAATTTTTCTTCAGTTTTATTTAGTAAGGAAATAGTACACACAGGTATCAAATAGCAGAGATCTATTTTGGAATAGCTTGTTGATTTTTCCTTTTATCATGGCAAACTCCTGATGAGAGGAATGTTTTGTTAGCTTAATTAGAAAACATGAAAGTCAATTTGACATAAAAAAGGATTCTTAAATAAGCTAGAGCTTCATCATAAATATGGACACGATAGAGTGTCATTTATTATACTATTCTTTCCATTCCTCACACGTAAAACTTTCTGTATGCATGGTAAATGCTTCCTCAAGACATTCTGTGACCAATGAGAGGAAAAGAGAGTGAGATGCAAAGTAGAAATCATTCTCGTTACTCTCTTGTTAGATGAGCAAGGGGTCAAGTTTCTGATGTCTATCACAGTAATTTCGATGAAAGTGTTCAAAACTTACAAAAGCAAATTGGTGGGAGAAGGAAAACTTTAAGAAGAGTTCTGGAGATACAGTAATAGGCTGAGAAAAACTGGAATTTAAAGAGAGGAGGAATCCTTTAAGGCAAGCTTGAGGGGAAACATGAAGACTTACACTTGGGTTCAAGCCCTACCAGACTGTTACCTAACTCTACCTACTTCAGTTGATTAACTGACTCTCAGTTTCTTCCGCTGTAAATGTTGACATTTTTGTATACCTCACAGGACTTAAGGGTAGGATTAAGTGACATAATATTTGTAAAGCACCTGGCGCATAAGCCCTGATCTGATTTTATCTTATTTTGAAAGCACATCTAAGCTGATTGGCAGTGATTTCTGAATAACAAATATCCTGCTTCTGAGGCTTCCCCTCCATGGCTAGACGAGTTTCAATGAGAAACATTGATCTTCCTCCCAAATTTACAACTTCCATGTGTTCTAGTCATTATTGAGTGTGTGTGCATTGAATATACCATTTATACTTTTTTTCTTGAGGTTTTCTTTAGGCTAGTTGGAATGCCACAGAATTGAAAAACAGATGTTGTAAACTTGAAAAATGTAGCAACAGTCTCATTCTTCTCTTATGTCTTATGTCGACTATCTTCACTTTTATTTACATAAGGAAATGCGTTAGCAAGTTTTAAAAGGGAATGTTTTGGAATTAGATTTTGCACAATGAATCTTTGCTTACATGGACAGCTGTGATGTAAAATGTCCTGGCTTTGTTTCAGAAAAAACATTATTCTTTAAAGGTTGTCATTTGGAATGCAACTTAATTTTTTTTCCCCCAGCAGCTACAGTTATAGACAGATTCTGAACAGAGAAATATAAAATAGATGTGTGATACTCATCTTTTTCACACATTTATAGTTATCATTTAATAGTTAAATCTAGAAGTAAAGTGTTGTCTGTTTCTTGATTTGTTTCATGTGTTTTCCCTTTTGAACACAGTTTCTGTCTCTGACTCATAGTCTGTTTATTATTTTTATTCTAAATTTCCTTCTACAAAGCTCTCATTTTTAAATTATGAAAGCTGGTGTTCAATATTTTCCTTAAATGAAGAATTCTTACCTTTAATCATTTGTTTAACAGGTAATTACTGAGGGCCAATTATGAGGGCCTGCCACCTGGGCATCAAGTTCTTTGAATACAATGATGAGCTCAAGGTATTGGTCATTCTCTTTTCATTTTCGTAACAGTAATTTTGAAGAGCAGACCTTTTTACTTTTGATGATGTTCAATGTGTCATTTTTTTCTTAATGCTCCATGTTTTCTGTGTACTAAGAAAAGAAATTGCCTAATATAAGTTCACAAATATTTTCTTATTCAAGTTCTTAAAATTTTGACAACTTTACCTATTTTATTTAGATCCATTTTATGTAAATTCTTGTTTTTGTTATGATTAGTGTAAAGATTTTTTTTAATGTAGATATCCCACTGATCCAGAACCATTTCTTTTTAGTTTTTAATTTTAATTTTAATTTTTTGCTTTTAGGGCTGCACTCATGTCATATGGAGGTTCCCAGGTTAGGGGTCGAATCGGAGCTGTCGAATTGGAGCTGTAGTTGCCAGCCTACACCACAGCCACAGCAACGTCAGATCAGAGCTGAGTCTGTGACCTACGCCACAGCTCACGACAATGCTGGATCATTAACCCAGTGAGCAAGGCCAGGGATCTGATCTGTGTCCTCATGGATGCTATTCAGATTTGTTTCCGCCGAGCCAGGACAAAGACTCCCCATTTCTTTTTAAGAGAGTGTCCTTTCACCATTGAGTTACATTGGAATCTTTGTCAAAAAATAAATGAATGGGAATTCCTATCATGGCGCAGTGGAAAGGAATCCGACTAGGAACCATGAGGTTTCAGGTTTGATTCCTGGACTCACTCAGTTGGTTAAGGATCCGGCGTTGCCATGAGCTGTGGCATAGGTCACAGATGCGGCTCAGATCTGGCTTTGCTGTGGCTGTGGTGTAGGCCAGCAGCTACGGCTTGGATTAGACTCCTAGCCTGGGAACCTCCATATGCCATGGGTGAGGTCCTAAAATGACAAAAGACCAAAAATATATATATAAATAAATAAAAATAAATGAATGTATGCACGCGTCAATTTCTGGACTCTGTATTCTATTCCATTGATCTTATTATGCCAGCACCACTTGTTTTAATTGGGAAAATTAAAATAGATCATTGAAGTTAGATAATTTTTTCAAAATTATTTTGGCCCTTGTAAGTCCTTTGCATTTAGGCATATTTTTGAGAATTTGCTTCTCTGTTTCTAAAAAACATGCTTTTGGCTGGGATTTCACTTTAATCTATAGATTAATTGGGAAAGTGAAATATTAAACAATTCAAATATTCAGATGCATGGTCACAGAATACCTCCCCATTTGTTTAGATATTCTTTAACTTCTCCTCAGTAATATTTTCCAAGTTTTGATCTATAGGTTTTACACTAGTTTGACAATGATATACCTAGGTTGTTTTCCTTTGTATTTATCATAATCGAGTGTCTATGAGCTTGGTGCATTTGTGGTCTGTTGTTTTTGTTACTTTCGGAATATTCTGAGCCATTATATATTCAAATATTTTTCTTCTCTGTCCTTGCTGTCTCTTTTTCTGAGATTGTGTTAGAAAATTTCATATTTGCCCTACTGCTTTTTTATATTTTACTCTGCTTTGTCACGCTTTCATTTTTGCCATTCACTTTAGGTAATTTCTATATATCTCTCTTCACATTCATTGATCTAATGTATTGTCTACTGATTAATTCATCAAAATTTATTTATAGCTTGCATTGTGCTTTTCATTTCTACTATTTCCATTCATCCTTTTTGTTAATTTCTATCTCTCTTCTGGTATTCTCCACCTGTTTAGGCATATTATCCACCTTTTCCACAATATCCTTTAACATACTAAATAATTATTTTATTTTTTATTTTCATTCTAGTTGATTTATAGTTTTCTGCCAATTTGCACTATATAGCAAAGTAACCCAGTTATACTTTTATATACATTCTTTCTTTTTTCACATTATCCTCCATCATGTTCTATCATAAGTGGTTAGATATAGTTCTGTGTTATACAGCAGGATCTCCTGGCTTATCCATTTCAAATGCAATAGTTTGCATCTACTAACCCCAAACTCCCAGTCCATCCCCTCCTCTCCCCCTCCCCCTTGGCAACCACAAGACTATTCTCCAAGTCCGTGAGTTTGTTTCTTTTCTGTAGATAGGTTCGTTGGTGCCATATATTAGATTCCAGATATTAGTGATATCATATGGTATGTGACTTTCTCTGACTTACTTCACTTAGCATGAGTGTCTCTAGTTCCATCTATGTTTCTGCAAAGGGCATTATTTTGTTCATTTTCATGGCTGAGTAGTATTCCATTGTATATGTGTACCATGTCTTAATCCATTCATCTATCAATGAACATTTAGGTTGTTTCCATGTCTTGGCTATTGAGAATAGTGCTGCAATGAACATAGGAGTGAATGTATCTTTTTGAATGAAAATTTTGTCTGGCTATATGCCCAGGAATAGGATTGCTGGATCATATGGTATTTCTGTATTTAGTTTTCTGTGGTGCCACCATACTGTTTTCCATTGTGGTTTTATAAAGAAATTTTTTAAAAGTCCTTGTCTATAAGTTCCAACATCCAAACCATCTCTGTGTCTGCTTCTGCTCACCATTTTTTTTTTTGCTTAAAAACAGAACTAATTTTCATGCTGTTTATGTATCTCATGATTTTCTTTTTTGTCTTTTTTTTTAGGGATGCACCTGTGGCTTATGGAAGTTCCTAAGCTAGGGGGTCAAATCAGGGCTGTAGCTGCTGTCCTACACCACAGTCACAGCAATGCCAGATCCAAGCTGTGACCTATACCACAGCTCATGGAGATGACAGATCCTTAATCCACTGAGTGAGGCCAGAGATCAAACCTGTGTCCTTATGGATACTAGGTGGGTTCATTACCACTGAGCCACAATAGGAACTCCCTGTACGTCATGATTTTTAATTGAATACTGAGCATTGTTAAAATAAAGAAAAAAAATAGAAGTAGAAGTAGAGATAAATAGTATTTACACCAGGAAATAGGAAAATATACTCTCTTTCAGGCCACAGGTTTGGGATTGAATAATGCTAAAACGTAATTCAGTTAGGTCTGGGTTTTATAATTGTTATAGTCACCTTTAGGGCACCACAGATTTCAAATTCCTCTGGCAGTCAACCTTCTCTCTTGTGTTCAGTATGGAGCTGGAGTACTGAAGGATCTTTCCCAGGGTTCCTCTTCCAACCTCAGCTTTCAGTAAGCCTTACAGTCTGTGCAATAGAGGGTCACTCTTCATGCTTTTATTGCTTCTGACTTGGTGCTAAGTTCATGGTGTGTTTTCCTGATTTTCCTGCTCTAGTTTTAGTCTTAGGCAGGAGCCTTGTGCCTGGGCTCCAAAGGTGATATTCATCAGTCTTTCTATTTATTTCTCACTGTCACATAGCCTCTGCCTCTTGCTCTTTGTAGGAACTAGAGCACAGGCAATATTATCTTTCTATCCTCAAATTGGCATTCAAACCATGCCTTTTTTCATGAGGGATCTTGGATGCAAATGGATTTCCTGCTTTTTCCTGGATAGCAGACCTGTGTTTTATATCAGTGAAGGATTCTGGGCAGGACTGGGTATCTTCTCCTCTACCAAAAGAGGATCTGTTTTGTTTATTAACAATGCAGGGTGTTGTGGGCAAATTTTTGACCCTTACCCCAGCGGCAGTTGACATTTCCTGGGATAGGGTAAATGGGGAGGGTTATTTGCCCTCCACAGAGGCCAACAGCTTTTCTATCATTTTAAAGTGAAACGTAGTTGGGGGATTAACTGAGGGTTTTGCTCATACCCATTTTGCAAAGAACTTTTGCTGTTAGAAGTGAAAGGTCTAGGGCATTTTTTTGAGTTGTGTGCCTGTCTCCTTGTGGAAGCTCATTACAACTTTGTACAGGGCCTGGAAAGTAGACAGTTTTCTCCAAGGGCTCTTGCTATATCCTCAAATTTTAACAAATTTATGAATGCCTACGCCTTGAAGTGCAGCTCTATTAAATTTCTTAACCTGCTTTAAACTTTGTTTTTCCCTGAGCTGTACAATATATCTTTGTTTTTTGTGTAGTTTATGCATAGTAGTTTGTTTCTCTTAATCCCATACCCCTATATTGTCCCTTCCCCTTTCGCTCTCCCTATGGTAACAATTTTTTCCCATATCTGTGAGTCCATTTAATTTTGCTCTATACATTCATTTTTAAAACATTTTTTAGATTCCACATATAAGTGATATCATACAGTATTTGTCTTCTTTCATGAAGCATAATGTTCTCTAGGTCCATCCACATTGCTACAAATGCCAGAATTCATTCTTTTTTATGGTTGGATAATCTTCTATTTTGTATGTACCGCATTTTCTTTATATGTTCATTTATTGATGGAAACATGGGTTACTTTCGTATCTTGGCTATTGTAAATAGTACTGCTATGAATATTGTGGTGCATGTACTTTTTCAAATTAGTTTTTTCATTTTTTCCAGATATACACCCAGGAATGGGATTGCTGGATCATATGGTTGTTTCATTTTTAGTTTTAGGGGTTTCTTTGCTTTTTTTTAGGGCCACACCTGTAGCATATGAAGATTCCCAGGCTAGGGGTAGAATCAAAGCTACAGCTGCTAGCCTACTCCACAGCCATAAGAGGTCTGAGCCAAACCTGTAACCTACACCATGGCTCACGGCAGTGCTAGATCGTTAACTCACTGAGCAAGGCCAGGGACTGAACCTGCATCCTCATGAATACTGTCAGGTTTGTTACCACTAAGCCACAGTGGCAATTCCTATTTTTAGTTTTTTTAGAAAAACCTCCTTTCTGTTTTCCATAGCAAATTACATTTTCACCAAAAACCTATAAGGGCTTCCTTTTCTTCACATCCTTGCTAAGATTTGTTATTTGTAGACTTTTTTCTGTCTTTTTAGGGCCATACCTACAGCATATGGAGGTTCCCGGGGCAGGGGGCAGGGGGCAAACTGGAACTGCATTGCAGGCCTATACCACAGCCACAGTAAGACCAGATCCGAGCTGTGCCTGCGACTTACACCACAGCTCATGGCAATGCCAGATCCTTAACTCCCTGAGCGAGACCAGGGATCAAGCCTGTGTCCTCACATCAGATTTGTTTCCACTGAGCCACGACAGGAACTCCGTTATTTTTAGACTTTTTAATGTTAGCAACTCTGATGGGTGTGAGGAGATTTCATATTGTGGGTTTGATTTGCATTTCTCTAATAATTAGCAATGTTGTGCATCTTTTCCTGTGTCTATTAGCCATCTACATGTCTTCTTTCTTATTTATTTTATGGCTGCACCGCAGCATATGGAAATTCCTGGGCCAGGGATTGAATCACTGCAGCTACAGAAATGCCAGATCCTTGAACCCACTGCCCTGGGCTTTGGATTGAACCTGTGCCTCCACAGCAACCCAAGCTGCTGTAGTTGGACTTCTAACCAAATATACAACAGTGGGAACTCCTATATGTCTTCTTTAGAAAAATGTTTATTTAGTTCTTCCGCCAATTTTTTAATTTTTTTTTTTTGGTCTTTTTGCTATTTCTTTGGGCCGCTCCCGCGGCATATGGAGGTTCCCAGGCTAGGGGTCCAATCGGAGCTGTAGCCCCTGGCCTATGCCAGAGCCACAGCAACGCAGGATCAGAGCCGCGTCTGCAACCTATACCACAGCTCACGGCAACGCCGGATTGTTAACCCACTGAGCAAGGGCAGGGACTGAACCCGCAACTTCATGGTTCCTAGTCGGGTTCGTTAACCACTGCGCCATGACGGGAACTCCTATTATGTGTTTTAAGGTCTGATTGGGCTAGTCTCCCTTTGTAGATGTTTATTTTTAGCATTTTTCTAGGCCTGTTAAGACTGGGAACTCCTATTTTTTTTTTTTAATATCTGGTTGTATGAGCTGTTTATATAGTTTGGATGTTAATCCCTTATGGGTTATATCATTTGCAAATATTTTCTCACATTTTTAGGTGTTTTTTTCCCATTTCATTAATTATTCCATTTGCTGTGCAGAAGCTTTTAACTATGTATGATTTTTTTTCTTTTGTTTCTTTTGCATTAGGAGACAGATCTAAGAAAAATATTGCTATTATTTATGTCAAGGGGTGTTCTGCCTGTGTTCTAGTTTTATAGTTTCTGGTCTTACATTAAGATCTTCAGTCCATTTTGAGTCTATTGTTGTCTTTTCACCATTGTATATTCTTTTCTCCTTTATTGTAGATTTATTCACCTTAGGGGTGTGGGTTTATCTCTGGGCTCTTTTTTCTGTTCCATTGATCTCTGTGTCTTTTTGTGCCAGTACCATGATAATTTGATTACTCGAACTTTGCAGTATAGTCTGAAGTCTGGGAGGGTTTTACTTCTAGCTCTCTTCTTTTTTTCTTAAGATTACTTTGGCAATTCAGGGTCTTTCATGGTTATATATTATTTTAGAATTATTTGTTCTAGTTCTGTGAAAAAATCATAGGTATTTTGATAAGGATTACATCAAATCTGTAGATTGCTTTGGGTAGTATTGTCATTTTAATGTTAGTTCTTACAATCCAAAAGCATAGGATAGCTTTCCATTTCTTTCTATCAATTTCCTTCATCAGTGTTTTCTATTTTTCAGGGTATGTCTTTTACCTCCTTGGTTACATTTATGCCTAGGGTTTTTATTCTTTTTGACATGATTTTAAATGGGGCTTGTTTTCTTTTTATTATAGTTAAGAACTATAATAAAAAATAAAGTATTAGTGTATAGAAATACAGCAGATTTCTGTACATTAATCTTGAGTCCTGAGGCTTCCTGAATTCATGTACTAGATCTAAGTTTTTTGGTGGTGACATGGGTTTTCTAAATAAAGTATCTTGTCATCTGCAAATAATGAACAGTTTTACTTCCTTTCCAATTGGATGCCTTTTTTTTTTCTTTTTCTTGCCTGATTGCTGCGGTTAGGGATTCCAATACTATATTAAATAAAAGTGGCGATAGTGGACCTCCTTGTCTTCTTCCTGCATCTAGAGAAGAGGTTTTCAGCTTCTCACTATTAAATATCGTATTGAGTGTGGTTTTGTTATAAATGGCCTTTTGTATGTATGTCGAGATATGTTCCCTCTTTATCTACTTTCTGGAGAGTTTTTATCATGAACGGATGTTGAATTTTGTCAAACGCTTTTTCTGCATCCATTAAGATGAGCATGTGATGTTTCTCTCTCCTTTTATTAATGTGGCTTATCACATTTACTGATTTGTGAACGCTGAACCATCCTTGTGTCCCTGGAATAAATTCAACTTTACTATGGTGTATAACTCCTTTTATATATCATTAAATTCATTTCGCTAATATTTTATTAAAGATGTTTTCATCTATATCAACACACCGGCTTGAATTTTTTTAATTTTGCAGTATCTTCATTATAGTAACAGAGTAATGGTAGCATCTTAGAATTAATTAATGTTCCATCCTCTTTGATTTTTTTGGAGTAGTTTGATAAGGATAGTTATTAGCTCTTTATATAGTGGGTTGAATTGTCCCGTGAAGCTGTCCAGTCCTAACTTTTTTCCCTTGGATTTTTAAAATTATAGATTCAATTTCACTGCTAGTAATCTCTCTGTTCAAATTGTTTATTCTTGATTCAGTCTTGTCAGATTTTATGTTTCCAGAAAATTGTCCATTCCTTTAAGTTGTCCAATTTGTTGGCATATAACTCTTTGTAATGTGTTTTTTTTCTTTCTCTTTAGCATCAGTTGTCATTTCTCCAATTTCATTTCTTATTTTTTAATTTGTGTCCTTTCTCTTTTTTTTCCTTTGCGCCTTGTGAAGTTTATCGCCTTTGTTTGACATTTCTAAAATTCATCTCTTCATTTCATTGATCTTTTCTATTGTTTTTTTTAATCTGAATTTTATTTATTTCCTCTCTGATCTTTTTATTTCCTCCCTAGTACTGACTTTGGGCATTGATTTTTCTTCTTTTTCTAATTCTTTTAGGTTGTAGGTTGGATAGTTCATGAAAGATTTTTTTTCTGTTCCTTGAAGAAGGCTTATATCACTGTAAGGTTCTCTCTTAGCACTGCTTTCACTGCATCTCAAAATTTTGGAGTGTTGTATTCCCATTTACATTTATCTGAGGTACTTTCTGATTCCTTCTTTGATTTCTTTATTGACCCATTGCTTTCTCAATAACATGTTATATGGTATCCACATGTTTGTCCATTTTTATTTTACTCTGTGTTAATTGATTTTCAGTTTCACACTGTTATGGTTAAAAAAATTCAATATAATTTCTCTCCTCTTAAATTTGTTGAGTCTTATTTTGTGGCCCAGCATGTGGTCAATCCTGGAGAACATTGCATGTGCACTTGAAAGCATGTGTATTCTGCTTTTTGGGGATGTAAATATCAATTAAGTCCAATGGTCTATTGTATCATTTAAGACCTTGGTTGCCCTATTGATTTTCTGTCTGGATGATTTGCCCTTTGATGTCATTGGGGTGTTAAAATCCTCTACCATTATTTTATTATTGTCAGTTTCTTCTTTTAGTCTGTTAGTATTTGCTTTAATATTTACATGCTCCTGTATTAGGTACATATATGTTAATGAGTATAATTTCTTCTTGTATTAATCCTTTTATCATTATGTAATGTCCTTCTTTTGTTATAGCCTCTGTCTTAATGTCTATTTTGTCTGACATGAGTATTGCCGTACCTTTATTCTTTTTGTTTCTGTTTGCAATGACATTTAATTTTCCATCCTCTCACTTTCAGTCTTTGTGTGTTTTGAGCTCTAAAGTGTGTCTCTTGTAGGCAGCATAAAAAAGACTCTTGTTTTTTTTTTTAATCCAATCAGCCACCATATGTCTTTTGACTGGATCAGTTAGCCCTTTTTTATTTAAAGTAATTGTTGATTGGTGTGTGCTTATTACCATTTTATTACTTGTCTTCCAATTATTTTTATAGTTCTATGTTCAGTTCTCATTTTTGTTTCTTCTCTTGCTGTTTGCTCCATTTTTAAAGTTATTTTTTTACACAGAATATTAAGTTGTAGTTATTTTCCTACAGTACTTTAAACGTCTCCTTTTATCAGCTTCTGACTTCTTTTGTTTCTGTCAAGAAGTCTTCTACCACAAAAAACTGAAAAATAAAAACCATATAATCATCTCAATATATGCAGAAAAAGCTTTTGACAAAATTAAACAATGATTTTTGATAAAAACTCTCCAGAAAGTGGGAATAAATGGAAACTACCTCAACATAATAAAAGCCATATATGGTAAACCCACAGCTAACATCATTCTCAATGGTGAAAAACTGAAAGCATTTCTGCTAAGATCAGGAATAAGACAAGGATGTCCACTTTCACCACTGTCATTCAACACAGTTTTGGAAATCCTAGACATGGCAATCAGAGAAGATAAAGAAATAAAAACAACCCAAATTGGAAAAGAGGAAGTAAAACTATCACTGTTTGCAGATGACATGATAGTACACCTAGAAAATCCTAAAGACACCACCAGAAAACTGTTAGTCCTCATCAATGATTTTGGTAAATTTGCAGGATACAAAATTAACACACAGAAATTGATTGCATTTCTATTTACTAACAAAGAAAGATCAGAAAGTGAAATTTGGGAAACCATCCCATTTATCATAACATCAAAAAAATAAAATAAAATATGTAGGAATAAACCTACCTATGGAGGCAAAAGGCCTGTACTCTGGAAACTGTAAGACACTGATGAAAGATTAAAAGATGGCACAAACAGACGGAAAGATATAACATGCTCTTGAATTGGAAGTATCAATATTGTAAAAATGACTCAACTACCCAAGGCAGTCTACAGATTGAATGCAATCCCTATCAAATTACCAATGCCATTCTTCACAGAACTAGAACAAAAAATGTTTTAAAATTTGTATGGAAACACAAAAGACCTCAAATAGCCAAAGTAATGCTGAGAAAGAAAAATGGAACTGGAGGAATCAGGCCTCCTAACTTCAGACTATACTACAAAGCTACAGTAATTAAAATGGTATTGTGTCACCACAAAAACAGAAATATAGATCAATGGAACAGGATAGAAAGTCCAGAAATAAACCCAAGAACCTATGGTCAACTAATCTATGACAAAGTAGGCAAGAACACACAGTGGAAGAAAGACAGTCTCTTCAATAAGTGGTGCTTGGAAAACTGGACAGCTGCCTGTAAAAGACAGAAATTAGAACATTCTCTAACACAGTACACAAAAATAAACTCAAAACAGATTAAAGACCTAAATGTAAGGCCACAGAGTATAAAATGTCTAGAGGAAAACATAGGTAAAATGTTCTTTGACATAAATCACAGCAACATCTTGTTTGATCCACCTCCTAGAACAATGAAAATAAAAACAAAAATAAACCAATGGGATGTAATTAAACTTAAAAGCTTTTGCACAGTGAAGGAAACCATTAAAAAGAAAAACAGAAAGATAACCCACAGAATGGGACAAAATCTTTGTAAATAATGCAACTGACAAGGGCCCAATCTCCAAAATATATAAACCTTTCATACAGCCCAACAACAACACTGACAACAGCAACAAAGAAGACCCGAACAAAAACTGGGCAGAAGATCTAGACATTTCTCCAAAGAAGACATATGGATAGCCAATAGGCACATGAAAATATGCTCAAGATCACTATTAGAGAAACGCAAATCAAAACTACAATGAGGGACAACCTTACACTGCTAAGAATGGCCGTCATTAAGAAGTCTACAAATAACAAAAGCTAGAGAGGATGTGGAAAAAAGGGAACCCTCCTTCACTGTTGGTGGGAATATAAATTGGTACAACAACTGTGGAGGACAATATGGAATTGCCTTAAAAAACTTAATATAGAACTGCCATACAATCCAGGAGTACCCACTCCTGGCCATATATCTGGAAAAAACTTTCATTGAAAAAGATACATGTACACCTATGTTCATTGCAGTACTATTCACAATAGCCAAGACATAGAAACAATCTAAATGTCCATCAACAGATAAATGGATTAAGGAGATGCAGTACATATATACAATGGAATACTACTCAGCCATAAAAAATATAAAATAATACCATTTGTAGCAATATGGATGTAACTAGAGAGTCTCATACTAAGTGAAATAAGTCAGAAAGAGAAAGACAAATACCGTGTGATATCACTTATTTGTGGAATCTATGGCACAAATGAACCTATTTACAGAGCCCAAACAGACAGACAATGAGTTTGCCAAAATCTCTGGTTTGCTTTTCAAAGGTATTTTTTGTTTTAGTGTCTTTGCCTCCAACTCCACGAAGCTGCAGAAATCAATAAATGTCTTGAGGGAAAAACTGTCTGAGTGCAAGATATTTAACATTGTCATTCTAGTGTGTAAGACTCTAAAAGCCATGCAAGTTTCTCTTCTCTAACAGCATATATTTACAAGGGCAAAGCTCAAATTCTCAATCTCTTACAAGCAGATTGACATAAACTTTCCTGAAAAATGGCTGCTAAGATGGTTGATTCATCTCTATACTTCTCTCCTCTTTCAAATTTTCATAACTCTTGTCTTCAATGATTCAGCAGCTCTCAAAGCTTTAAAATAGTTACTTTAAGTTTCATCCAACTTTTCTTTTTGTCCTCAGTGGAAACACTTATAAATTTTGAGATGCTCCATTATACTCTATATATTATAATTAAATTAATGCTAGATTATTCTTAAATATTCCATATTTTAAATAGCATTTAAGAAACCAAACTTGAGTGGATATTTAACTATGTAGGATACTACCAATACAAAAGACTTAAAATTATCTAATGAAGTATTACATTCTACACATGCGAAATTCACACAAGCATGAGTAATGACAATTCATTAAAGTCTATTTTTATAAATATTATCAACCAAATTTCTTTCAAAATCTATCATACATAAATAACATACTTTATTTTAATAGAACATAATTTCTAATAACAGGAAATATATAATATTAAAATGTATGTTTTATTTCTCAATAGAGAAAATATGGTTTTATTGGTATGAAGATACATCATTTTCTGTTCTTGTTTTACTATTTTTGAAATGTCAATAAATCACAATGTTCTCTTATAAAATAACATTTGAGTAGGGTTTGTTCTTTATGGAATTCTGTCTGGCTTGATTCCCTTCCCCTCTACAACTCATCCCTAAACCTTTTACTTTCAGTTTATATTATCTCTCTATTTTTACAGATAATTCTTCAAATGTCCTAAAATGAATTAGAATATGATCCAGCATTTACTCAGACCCTACTCCACATTCTTATTTGTGATAACATAATTACTACATATCTTTAATTTAAGCCAGGGATGACAAATGAATTTCATCTTATATGGCAATTCTAATCAAATGGAAGAAATTTCTTAAGCTGGCTGTAAAGACTGTCAAGGCATATCCAAGCCCAATCTGAAAATATAACAATGTAATTTAATGAGGTTTGTTATGCATTGGAAGGAGGAATAGTATAGACAATTTCACTGGATCTTGAGTACTTAAAATCTGTTACAAAGCTAAAAATTTTTTAAAGATTCATTGATTGACTAATTGAACTTTACTGAAAATTCATGAATGCAATTACTGAAACAATGATTTCGAGTTTTATTAATGACTATTCTATTTTAGAAGGGATTGTTTCCTCAAGTAGAGTATTTCATTTGACCCCTCTCTTGACCTCCTGTCTTATGTTTCTTGATATCCCACTATAGGACTTCCTAATGTATCTTTTGGAAAATACTAAATAATTTTTACTGAATTTAATTGATTTTATTTTAAACTATAAATAACCTATATCTGAAATGCTTGTTATTAACATTTCACAACAACCTTATATTTGACAAAGAATATAAGTAATGACTTAGCTACAGAAGAAAACTTTTCATTGATGAAAATATAGATGAAAGTGGTTAAGTGCAAGTAGATGTAGAACACCTATTGTTTAAACTATTTTTGAATGATTATTAAGTTCTTCCCAACCTATTGGGGAAAATAAATTGCTAATTGAAATTCTTAAAAAAGGGTTTTGAAATATAAAAAAGCTACGAGTGGCACTCTTAGATGATCCTCTATTAAAAATTATCTTTTTTTTTTCAGAGAACTAGAACAAACAATCCAAAAATTTATATGGAACCATAAAAGACACATAACTGCCAAAGAAATCCGGAGGAACAGAAACCAAGCAGGAAGCATAAATCTCCCAGACTTCACACTATATTACAAAGCTACAGTAATCAAGACAGTGTGCTACTGGTACAAAAACAGACATAGGGAACATGGAACAGAATAGAAAATCCAGAAATAAACGCAGACACCTATGGTCAATTAATCTTCAACAAAGGAGGCAAGACCTGTGAAATCAGATTATTATGATCATTATGCAAGTACAGATGTGATAAATTCATTTGAGTAATAAAAAAATTAAAAAATTTAAAAAAGCAAAGAACAAAAAATAAATAAATTAAAAAAAACAAAGGAGGCAAGAATATAAAATCATAAAAAGACAGTCTTTTCAGCAAGTGGTTGCTGCGAAAACTAGACAGCCACATGTAAATCAATGAAACTGGAACACACCCTCACACCATGCACAAAAATAAACTCAAAATGGCTGAAAGACAAATATAAGACAAGACACCATCAAAGTCCTAGGAGAGAACATAGGCACAACATTCTCTGACATCAACTGTACTAATGTTTTCTTAGGTCAGTCACACAAAGCAACAGAAATGAAAACCAGTAATAGACCAATGGGGCCTAATGAAACTTACAAGATTTTGCACAGCAAAGGAAACCATAAAAAAACAAACAAACAAAAATAACATATAAATTGGGAGAAAATAATTTCAAACAATGCAACTGACAAGGGCTTAATCTCTAAAATATACAAGTAGCTCATATAACTTAGCTGCCAAAAAACCAACAACCCAATAGAAAAATGGGCAAAAGACCTGAATAGACATTTCTCTAAAGAAGATATATAGATGGCCAACAGACACATGAAAAAATGGCAACATCACTAATTATTGGAGAAATGAAAATCAAAACTATATAATTACCACCTCGCATTGGTCAGAATGGCCATCATTAACAAGTCAATAAATTACAAATGCTGGAGAGGGTGTGGAGAAAAGAGTACCCCCATACACTATTGATGGGAATGTAAATTGGTACACCCACTATGGAAAGCAGTATGGAGGTACTTCAGAAAACTAAATATAGAACTACCATATGACCCAATAATCCCACTCTTGGGCATATATCTGGACAAAACTTTTCTTGAAAAAGACACATGCACCTGCATGTTCACTGCAGCACTATTCACAATAGCCAAGACATGTAAACACCCTGAATGTCCACTGACATGTGAATGAATTATGAAGATGTGGTATATATACATAATGGAATACTACTCAGCCATAAAAATAAAAAATAATCCCATTTGCAGCAACATGGATGGAACTAGAGACTCTCATACTAAGTGAAGTAAGTCAGAAAGAGAAAGAAAAATGTCATGTGATATCACTTATTTCTGAAATCTAATGTACAGCACAAATAAACCTTTCCACAGAAAAGAAACTCATGGCCTGGAGAATAGACTTGTGGTTGCCAAGGAGTAGGGAGAGGGAGTGGGATGGACTGGGAGCTTGGGGTTAATAGATGCAAATATTGCATTTGGAATGGATAAACAATGAGATCCTGCTGTATAGCACAGGGAACTCTGTCTAGCCATTTGATGGAACATGATGGAGGATAATGTGAGAAAAAGAATGTACGTACATATATGTATTTGTGTGTGACTGTTTCACTTTGCTGTATGGTAGAAAACTGACAGAACACTGTAAATTAACTATAATGGAAAAAAATAAAAAAATAATTAAAATAAAAAATAGTTGTTGCTGGTTGCTCTTCTGTTTATGACATACAGTGTAATTAAATCCACCTTCAAATGCACTGCTTTGCTTATAATACAGTTACCTTATAATAAAGTTTGCTCAGTTCCTCCTTCTCATCTTTCATTATATTGCTGTCATTCATTTCACTTGTCCATGTTCTATAATCACCCAATACATTGTGACTATTATTATTTTAAAGTTACCTTTTAGATCATTATGAATAAAAAATAGATTTATTTTGCTTCATTTTTTCTCTAATGTTCTTCCTTCCTTTATACAGATCTGCCTTATTATTTTTCTTTTCCCTGAAGAACTTCTTTTTTATTTTTTTATATATAATGATTTTTATTTTTTTCCATTATAGCTGGTTTACAGTGTTCTGTCAATTTTCTACTGTACGATATGCTTTTTCTTTTTAACATTTCTTACAGATTTCATATAATGGTGGTAAATTCTATAGCTTTTTTTTTCTAATCTGAGGAATTCTATTTCTCTTTCATTTTTGAAAGATAATTTCACCAGATATATGATCCAAGGTTGATTTTTTTCCTTAAGCCCCTTAAATATTTCATTCTACTCTTTGCTTGCTTGCATGACCTCTGAAGAGTTCACTGTAAATTCTATCTCTTGTATTATTTTTCCTCTATAGGTAAAATTGCTATCTTTTCCTCTAACTTCTTTTAATATTTTCTTTGTCTTTTGTTTTCTGCAGTTTATTTAAATTTTTAATTTTTAACTTTTTTGTCTTTTGGCTTTTTAGGATCGCACCCACGGCACATGGAGTTTCCCAGGCTAGGGGTCTAATTGGAGCTGTTGCTGCTTGCCTACACCACAGACACAGAAATGCCAGATTCGAGCCACATCTGCAACCTACACCACACCTCACAGCAACGCTGGATCCTTAACTCACTGAGCAAGGCCAGGGATCGAACCTGCATCCTCATGGTTCCTAGTTGGATTCGTTTCCACTGTGCCACGATGGGAACTCCTGTTTTCTGCAGTTTAAATATGATATGACAAAGTCTAGTTGTTTTATCTTTTTTCCTTGGGTATCCTGTTCTATTTTTGTCATTATCTTTTCTCTTTGCATTTCAATTTGGGAAGTTGCTATTCACCTGTATTTAAGCTCACTCTTTCCTAGACTGTGTTCAGTCTATTGATGAGCCCAAAGACATTCTTCAGTACTTTTGACTCTTCTGATTCTTTCTTAGATTTTTCCATCTCTCTTCTTACATTACTTACCTATTGTTGCTCATTGTCTACTTTTCTCATTAGAGTCCCTATTCTAACATTTGTGTCATATATGAGTCTAGTTCTGATCCTTGCTTTGTCTCTGGAGAATGTGGTTTTCCCTCATAGAATGACTTATCAATTTTTTGGAAAGCTGAATACTAGGGGAACTGAGGCAAAGAAACCTTTAGTGTGAACTTTATACTGATGTGGCTAGGAGTTGGGCTCTATGCAATATTTGCTGTAGGTATGTGTGCCAGAGGCTTCAGGTTCCTCTGATGTCCTTTTCTTCCCTCTTTCTATTTGAGCTTCCTTAACTACTCTTCCTCAGAGAGAGTCTGTGACTTGGAGTTCTGTTATCTGTAATTCTGTGACTATAATGAGCTTTGTTGTCAGGGTAATCATGTGTGGGAATGGAAGTATTCTTTAATCTTATGATTAAATCTCAGATTTTTTTAACTTTCTCTCTGCTTAAGTGAGATGGTAAAACTAGCAGGGGCTAGAGTGGGAGCAGTGCTCTTACGTCAGATGGGACAAAGTTCTAGTAAAATATTTTCCCCTGAAAATAGACCTTTGTATGGAAACCCTCTGAATGTATTACACTACGATCACTCTTTCAGTACTTCTGCCAAAGCTATATTTTTCTTGGCTCTTCATTGAAAGAACACTGCGGGATTTCTGGAGGTAAGGCCCCTCAAACTGTGTCTCTATACTCACCTGAGACTGCAGCCCCCAGGAGTTTCTCACTCTTGTGCTAATCCACGCTCAGCCTCTAGCAACTCATCAAAGCCACCATAGAAATATACCTACCAGTTTACAGCTTCAGTGGCTTTTGCTCCAGATAAGCAGGTCTTGGCTGTGACTCTTATTAGGATGGGGGTTTACTTTGTGGCAGAGTTGTATGATGGGTCCAAGAAAAGCCATTATTTTCAGATTCATTTTTTTTCTTGTTTTAAGGACAGGCATGACAACATCCAAGCTCTTTTCACCTTTTCATGTAGGAGCCAAAACCAAAAGTCTTGGGAAAATTTTTTTCTTTAACATAAGCATTCCTGAAAAATAAGGTAAGTGAAGTTCTTCTTGGCCTGGAGATAATAGGAATAGGAATAAAAGTGAATTTAGAATGATTTTCATTTTTTCATTCTGTGTATATATGATTGCAATATGCATTATGACTTAAAATATTAATATGTATCATATGCTATCTCAAGCAGATGTGAAATTGACTGGTACAAGAAAACTTACCTGCCTTTTTTGGTATTATTAGGAAAAGAAAAAAAATAAACCAAGAAAATGGCTCTTTTTTCATAAACTCAAACTCTAGATTAAGTTCAAAGAAAGATTCTTACACTTATATGTACTTGGCTTATAAAACAGGATTTTGCTTTAAGTGTGAGTAGCATAGAGTGCGACTTTCCAAAAGACATACATCCCGGAGTTCCCATTGTGGTGCAGTGGAAATGAGCCCAACTAGTATCCGTGAGGATGCGGGTTCGATCCCTGGCCTAACTCAGTGGGTTAAGAATCTGACATTGGCATGAACTGTGGTGTAGGTCACAGACGCAGCTTGAATTCCACCTTGCTGTGGCTGTGGCATAGGCTGGCAGCTGCAGCTCCTATTTGAACCCTAGCCTGGGAATTAACACATGCTGTACTTGTGGCCTTAAAAAAAAAAGGCAAAAAGACATGCACCCAATGTCATGTTAGGCTATTTTATATACAAAGACTTAGCTGTTCATCTGTATCCACTTTTAACATGATCTTTAAACACAAACACCAAAACCCACTGTGTTCTTTTAGCAGTTATCTCTATCTAGATTAACAGAGTTATACCTAGCACACAATAGGTACTCAATATATGTCTGATGAATTGATTATTTTGATATTATATGAGTGTTCCAATGTTAGATTCAACTGTCTTCCTAAAAAAGTGAGGAACCAGTCCACATTTTACCTGAAAAATGTAGGTCTCTTCTGACCCCAAGTACTTAATAGCCGATCATGTAATAGCTGATGTCCTCTGCTTGTCCTCTTCTGAATGTATATTTTCCTCACAGTCTGATTTTATAAAGAACAGACTTTTGGTGAAGCAAAGGACTTGCTTCCTTTATTCAGAATGGTGGGTTGAAAATTATTCAACAGGAATTGATCTAGTTATGATTGTTAAGCTAATCAGATTTATCTTGGGCAACATTTCAGAAATCTTTATTATTTCCTATGGGCTGTATCTCTTCTTTCTAACATCTAAAGACCACAGACCTTTATTTGGCCCAATAATTTAGGTTGATCTGAAATTATTAGTCATATCTTCTTTTTCTCTCCAGCAAAGAAATTTATTTTGTTTTGTTTATCCATGTGACTCATCTCAATTAGGTGTTGGGTGGAAAGGAAACAGCTCTAATTGACACAGACATAGAAAGGACTGACAGTTTTCCAAGGTCCATTTATTTGCTGTAGAGAAGTAGGTGGTTATAACAAAATGAATCTGTGATTGAGTTTTAAGGGGCCATTTGTTTAGTGAAAATGGGATCATTAAAATTCCATCCAAAGCTGAGGCCAGGGATGGGATAGGGATGACAACTGGGCTTGGAATTAGGATTAGTCTCAGTTATGGTCTCTGCTCTGCCCTAGAATGGGAGAGCACTGACGTGGATAGACAAAGATAGTTCATGCTCAGAGGGTGTTATAACTAGGAATAGAGTAGATGAGGTTATAGGTCAGACAAATTTTGGGACAGAGAGCGGCAGTGTCTAGAAAGCCAGGTATACTACCAGTACCAGGTGCTGAATATAGGTTAACACTTCAGCAGAAGCTCTTGAAGAAACAAATATTCTTTTAAGTGATCCAGATGCCAAATTCCTGTCTTAGATTTGGCAAAAGAGAAATAAAATCAATACTGACTGAGAATTATCTTATTTTATGATGATTTGATGAAGCTCTACCAACTATATGGGTGTAAATCTGCTAGTAGTTGAAGAATTCTTGGTAAAGATAGTGATGATTTCAAATTCATAGTCTCCGACTCCAGTGCAATAGCAGAACATGCCTTTAGTAAAACCCACATATTACATGTCCTATTGGATTCAAAACATAAGAATTCTTCATGTCAATGCTGTGAAACAACCATTCAAGAAAAATTTGTATTATGGAACAGAAGAAAGCAATGCCTGTGTGGTTTTTTTTTAAATAAATAATTTCATTAAGAAGGAAAATGAAAACAAAAACAAAAAGTAGAAATAATCTTAAGATTGTTGGAAACATATTTTTAAGAAAATCCTAAAACTCCTTTGTCCTTTCATGACTCTGTGGTGGGTCCATATTTATTTCCCCATGCATTTTGAGAACCAAATTCACTATATTTCTTCATTAGAAAAAAAATGGTTTTGCAAGAAAAAGACAAACTTCCAGTAAAAACCTGTTAATATTAACTAACTAAGCAAATAAATTGACCTAACCATAAAAATATGGAACCAAGAAATTATAGCTTTGAGTTATTGGGATTGGGAGGAAATTGAGAAGATTTTTGAAATTTTGGTACCGGTCATCACTTCAAATCAGAGTTAGCAAAGATTAACTGCTAAAGGAAAGCTGAATCTAATATTTTCTAAGGTTCAAAATAGAGAAACCAAAAAGAACAAATAGTATATTATTTACATTGTATAATAAAATTTTCCCTTAAAAAACTTTCTTTATATAATGCACATTCTGGTTGAGAATGAATTTGTTCTTTTTGAATAAAGGAAGTTCTCTGTTATATTTATTGAAAACCAAAAAAAAGTTTTACTTAGCTAACACTTTAGCAAATTGATTAAGCTACAAAATCATAGTATTTCAAAGCTCATCAGAGAGTTGAGAATGCAAATATAAAATGGGTGTATATAACTGTATGTGTGTGTATAAATGTTATTTCATATTTACTCTCATTAAATTATTCTTTTTTTTTCTTTGTCTTTTATGCATCTGTGGTATACAGAAGTTCCCATATGTGGCCTATACTGCAACCACAGCAACACGGGATCCAAAAACTGCGTTGCCAACTTAAATCACAATCATGGCAACACCAGATCCTTAACCCACTGAGCAAAGCCAGGGGCTGAACCAGAATTCTCTTGGGTACTAGTCAGGTTCATTATCACTGAGTCATGATGGGAACTCCCTCACTAACTTATTCTTCAGTGCTTTTTATTGCTTCTCATAAATTTGGGCTTCCTGTGGTACTATTTTCTTTAACCTGAATTATTTATTCTGTAGTGCAGAACTGTTGGAGAAACATTTTTCAGCTTTTTAACTTTGGTCTCTCTAAAATTTCTTTAATTTGCCTTTGTTTATGAAGCATATTTGCATTGAAGATAGAATTTTAGTTTAACAGGTTTTTTGTTGTTGTTGTTTTCTTTCAGTACTTTCAGAACACATATTTTTCCTGCAATAAGCCATCAATCTTCTTGTTTCCCTGGGTGTAAATGATTTGTCAGTCTTTTTTTCTGACTGCTTTTATGAATTTCACTTAATCCTTAGTGTTCAGAATTTTAACTAAGCTCTTCTTAAGTATGACTTACTTTGTGTTTATCCTATGTGGTTTGCTGAGGTTCTAGAATATATATAGATATATATATATATCTATATATAGATAGAATATATATCTAGAATATATATATATATATATATCTACTATCTTTTATCAATTTTGGAAAAATATAGGCATAATCTCTCCAAATATTTCTTCTACGCCATTTACTTTCCTTCTTCTGGGATCAGTTACATGTATGTTAAACTGCTCAATTTTATTGCCACAGATTTTAAATGTTCTTTTCCATTTCTCTTTTTTCTCTTTGTATTTTTATTTGAATAATTTATATTTTTATTCACTTTGATAATAAAATATAATGTTTATTCTTGAAATATGTAAATGAAAACTCTATAGCATGTTTATGGCAATGAATCAATAATATTTAAAAAGTAAATTAACCCAAAATTAATCTATAAATTCAGTGCAATTCTTAAAAAAATAAAAATTTCTCATGAGTTTACAAATTGATAGCTAAAATTCAAATCAAAACACAAGTAGCCAACAAAAGTAAAAGAGAGTTTTGAGAAAGATATAGTGGAAGAAAACTTCCTATCTGATATCAAGATATATAAAAAAGCTATAACAATATAATAATAAAATTGGTGTGATATTGATGCCTGAATTGGAAATCAATCCATGGCACAGAAAATAAGGGGCAGAAGTAGATACAAATATTTAGATCTGATAGATGATGAGGTTTCTTTTTCAAACTTCTGGATGAAGTTGGGTAGTTGAATAAATATTACTTGGATAATTGCCTGTAATAAAAAATAAAATTTGGTTCTTAGTTTACACTACACCCTTGAAAAAAATCCATGTGAATTAAAGATGTAATATAAAATGTAGAACTGAATTTTCTAGAAGAAAATATTGAAATATATTTCATTGTCTCAGCAGAGTTTTATAAAAGATAAAAATGCATAAACCACAAAAGAAAATCATGTTAAATTTGATAACAGTAAAGTGAAAACTTCTATATGACAAAAACAAATCTAAAAGGCAAACTACAAACCAAGAACACTTAGTGCAATATTTAGCTGGCAAAGTGTTTATATCTGGAATCCACAAATGAATCCTACAAATCAGTAAGGAAGGGATGATTCCATAGAAAGTAAGTAAACTAACTATATGAATATAACTTTCACAGAGAAGGAAATTCAAATGAATAAATATATATTTTGGAACTTACTAAAATGCAGAATGATTGAAAGACTAGGCCATGGTGATGAGAAAGATCTTATGTAAAGTGGAAGATTGGTGATTCAAGGGAAAGTAGAGGAAGTAAATGTTCCAGAGTAATCAGGAGCACATAGGTGCCCAGAGTCCAGATTGAAGAAGCACTTAATGCTGCATGGCCCACTCCTCCTATGATAGCATACAAGGAAGGAAAAGATGCAAGAGATACAGGGAAATTTGTATGTTAGATTATCAGAATTTAGTTGATTCTTTTAGGGTGGATTTTTCTCTCCCTCTGTGAAGTAAATGGTAATATCATTAGTTAAATAAAGTAGATAAGATTTGAGGTTGAGAGAGAAGTAGATATTTGAGGGTAGAAAAGAAAGTTTGAAATAATTTTTGGAGAAAGTAGGAAAGCAAGTTGATCAGAGAAAATGACAAGGTTTATTATTCCAATTTTTTAGTGAGACCTATCATCCAAAGCAGATGGTTGAGTTTATATAGATCAGTTTTTCTGAGAAAAGCAAAGCAAAAAAAAAAAAAAATCAATGGTTTTTATCAGAATAATTACTGATATTCTGGAGGATGCAATATGACCTGTAAAGGGAGATAAAATGTCATAAGAAGGTAAAAATGGAAGAGTGAATGAACTTGTGAACCCAAAAAAGGGTAGTATAATGTTCACATATGAGTAAACTAAAAAGATTAGGGATTGTGAAGGAAGTGAGTAATTTGTGTGGTGGCATGTTCTAGAATGTAACAGATGGAGAAAGTTATTGTTAAAGATATCAGGGTGTAGGAACTTGTCCACATGAATAGTCAATGAGCTGGAGAAGAAAACCATGAGCCTGAGGTCAAATTCTTAAGGCATGTGGGGAAATGACTGGAAATAGAATGCAGTGACAAGAAAGTGGAGAGGGCCATACAACATCTGGAATACTCTCCTGAAACAGAGAATTGTGATATAAACACAAAGCAGTTACTTCTGTGGGTCTTCAGGAATACATATATGATTGCAAATTGTGTTCTGGTACATCATCATATGAATAGAAGCAATAAAACAAGCAGAAACTTTAAATCAAAATATAAAAATTCCACATAGGGATGTCTTATAAGAATGTGGCCTCAGCACTATAGAGAATGAAAGCAAAAAATCTAATATGTTCTTCTTTTGGTTATTAAAGTTACTTGACAGGTCCAATATCCGGCTGGAGTCTTCTACTGGCTTGAAGCAAGCAAGAGTTCTGAGTGTTTTTGTCCAGAAAAACTTGGCTTGAGATAACTTTTGGCAGGGCTCAAAGTTGAGTAACTAGGACATAAAAGCAGGGCTGCTCAAAAGACAGCCAATGAGCCCAGCCTCCTGCCTTGGGCAATGTATGTCCTAGTCAGAGTCCTACTCAAGAATTCATGTCATCAGAAGTAAGTGGTTTTTTCTTATTGAAGAAGACATTGCTTGCAAACATATGCCAAATAGTGTCCGAAGAAATGAATCAAGGTATAAAACCTGGGCGGTCTTTTGAGTTGATTTTGTACATAGGACAAGAGAAGCATTTGTGAGGTGGCTGACCATCTGTGAAGGGAATTCTTTTTTCAGTCCGGGGGCCATTCTGGAATAGGCAAGGAGATCACTCAGCAATACTGGGATTTGAATAACCATATTTTATTTTTTTTTCCAGGAAAGACTTATCCCATAGTCTAACACTGTCTGTTTCTAAATTAGGACAGGCAGTTACTATAACTCTATGGCATTAATAGGTTTCTTTTGGGAAATTGTGTCTTAGAGATGTACTGTTTGATAGCTTACCACTGAACATGTTCCCTAAGGAGATTATATGAATGAAAAACTAAGCTTGCTTCTATGAGGGCCACAAATGAGAGGGCTCCAAGTTCAATCCCATCTCAGTGGTTTATCCCTCCTTGGGTTTAATAGCTACTCTCTTCTATCCCAGCTCTGGAGCCATCTTTTAACCCCAAAAGACTGGCAGGGAGTGGTTTTAAGCCAAAATCAAAGATTATGAAGTGTCTATACTTGTGTGTGTGTGTGTTCAAGTTCTGTAGACATGATTACCAATTTCAAGAAGATGTACTTTGTCAAACCACCCACATGTTAATATCCGAAATATCTTATTGTACATAAAAGTCATTGGATACTACCCTGTGGTTACATCAGACCTAGAGTGCTTTGATTCAATGTCCTCATTTTATGTGGATAACCAAAATCTGATTGTGTTTAGTAATTTGCTTAGCCATAGAGCTAGATAGTGATAGAGCCAACTAACACTCAAGTCTCTTGATTTTCAGTCTAGTGTATTTTAGCAGTATCAACTAATCTTGGCTTGTGTTTTCCTCTTCTTAGTCTTTGCTTCTTCCATGGGATGCCTTCGACAGTGCCACTAGACCAAAACCTACAAATTCTTATTGTGAAACACTTTAAAGTATAAACAACTCCAGAGACTATTTTAAGGAAAACACATACACCTACCTAGGTTTAACATATAAACATTATGCTTTTGCTTGTCTTTCTCTTCCCCTCAATTCTCAGAGATAACCATTGTACCAAATTTTGAGTTTATTATGCCAATTCAAGTTATCTTCTCTATCATCTATCAATTTATTAATCTATCAATCCATCTATTTATCCATATACATCCACACATATACTCACACATATATAATTCTGCATCTTTATGTTGTTCAATATAATGTCCTTAATATTGTCTTAGCCTTATCCAGTATTCCATTGTATGGATGCACCAATAGTATTTCTTCATTCTCCTATTAATAAATACAATTTTAAAAGTCCTTCATAATATACCTAATGTTCCAATGAATATATTTTTGAATATCTCTTTGAGCTCATTTGCAGCAGTCTTCTTAATCCTCTGAGGTAAAATTGCTTGTTCAAGACCTGTGGTTGCCAAGGGGCAGGGGGAGGGAGGGGGATTGTCTGGGAATCTGGGGTTAATAGATGCAAACTCTTGCCTTTGGAATGAATAAGCAGTGAGATTCTGCTGTATAGCACTGGGGAACTATATCTATTCAGTTATGATGGAGCATGAAGGAGAATAATGTGAGAAAAAGAATGTATATATGTATGTGTGACTGGGTCACTTACAGTAGAAATTTGACAGAACACAGTAAACAAACTATAATGGAAAAAATAAAAATCATTTAAAATTAAAAAAAAAAGCTTGTTCAAGGAGTGCATGTACATGTGATTGGGTAGGATAATGGCTACCCTAAAGATACCCTCGGAACCCAGGAATATGTTACCTTACACAGCAAAAGGGACTTCACAAGTGTAATTAAGGTTGAGGATCTTCAGAAGGGGAGATTGTCTTGGCTTACTCAGGAGGGCCTAATCTAATCACATGAATCCTTGAAATCAGAAGAGGAGGCAAAAGAGAGTGTCGAAGGCTACCACCTGAAAAGAATTCAACCAGCCATTGCTGGTTTTGAAGAAGGGGGAAGGGAGCCATGAGCTGAGGAATGGATGCCTCCAGAAGCTGGAAAATGAATTCTCTCCTAAAGCCTCTGGAGAGAAAGGCAGGCCAGCAGAGAGATACCTTGACTTTAGCCCTGTGAGACCCAGGACAGACTTCTGACCTCCAGAACTGTAAGCTAACAAATTTACATTGTTTTAAGCTGCGAAGTTTAGTAATTTGTTACAGAGCAATAGAAAAATAATACAGCATATTAAACTTTGCTAAATCTTTCTAAATTTCCCTCCAAAATAGCCATGCGAATTTCTGTGCTCACTGTCAATGTATGAGAATCCCTGCGACCCCTTAACTTTTATAAGCCTAAAGTATCGCCAGACTAAAATTTTTGTCTGCTAAGTTTAAAAAGTTAGGTAGTTGTAATTTGAACATGGTTTTAACTTTCATTTCTCTAATTATTTGTGGTTTGGGGCATTTTTAACCTCTGTGTTATTGACCATTTGAATATTCCTTTACTTGAATATCTTGCTCATGTATATTGCTCTTTGTTCATATTGGGTTATCTTATTTATTTGTAAATATTTATTCTAAATATAAAATCTTTATTGGTAAAATCCTATGCAAATATAAATTCCTACTCTGGCTTCCTTTAACTCTGTTTGTGGTATTTCATTAAATAGAAAGTCTTCATTATAATGTAGACAAATATATCATAATTTTTACTTAATAAATTTTGCATTTTCGGTCTTATATCTCCTTCAACCTCAAGATCAGAAACATATTCTGTATTTTCTTTTAAAAGTTTTAAAGTTTTGCTTTTCATAATTTAGGGCCTTCAAATATTTGGAATTGATTGTTTTTTATTTGGATACCCAGTTCTAAAACTGTTTTAGAAAAATTCACTCTTTTCTCTGATTTATAGTATCACTTCTCTCATACATCAATGTATATGAATCTGTTTCTGGCCTCTCTTTTCTAGCACTTTGTTATTTTGGTTCTTGCTCTACACTATTTTAATTACTCCAGCATTAAAACATCATGATATTCTCTTTTTTCCTTATTTTTCTTCTAAATTTCTTACTTGGTCTTGAATTTTTACTCATTTATAAGAATTTCAGAATAAGCTTGGCAAGTTCCATTAAACATGCACATAAATTCTTTCCAGGATTATAGTTGAAATTGGATTAAAAAATTTAGGGTGAATTAGAGTTACTAGCATCTTTTGGATATTAGGTCTTTCATCTATTATCATAGCATAATTTTCTGTTTATTTAGTGCTATAAAATATTCAAATTGTTTTCTCCATCAAAAGCTGACTATGCAACTTTTTGCTAGGTTTATTAGAAGGTGCTTTAATGTTTTTTAATTATTAAGAGTTTTATTCCCATTGTTTTACTCATTAGTGATTGTTCATATGTAGGGATACTATTGATTTTTTTATACATTGATCCATATTTAGTAATTTTGCTGAGATTCTCATTAGTCCCAATTTTAAATGTTCTTGAAATTTATAATGCCAGTATTTTCTCAAAAAAGATAATTTTACTGGTTTTTGTACTTGTTATACCTCTTACTTTTTAAAAACTTATTGTTTGCCTTGTATTTCCAGTGCAATGCTGGTTAGAGGGAGTCCTGGGTATCCTTATTTTGTCCCTGAGTTTAATTGGAACACTTCTGAAGTTTCACATATGAGTGTGGTTTACTGTAGATAAATGGTCAGGAATAACTCTTGAAATTTACTGAATTTTTTTATTATTCCCTCTGCTTTGGGTATAAAGATGTATTTGCATCATAAAACTGGTTGGGTAGCTTCCCTTCATTAGCTATTCTCTGGAACATTTAATATAGTTTGCATTATTTGTTTCTAGAAGCTTTAGTATTTTTTAGATAAGTTTGTATAACATTAAATTTACTTGATGATTATTATATCTTCCTCAGGCAATATTGTTAACTTATCTTTGGAAAGTTGTAAATTTCATCAAAATCTACAAATTTACTGGCATAAATGTCTTCGTAATGTTTTTATGATAGTGAAAAAAAAACTCCCTTGAAATATAATTGTTTCCCTTTTTACCATTCCCATTCCCTTTTTCCATTATTATTTTTGATGTTCTTTCTCTCACATTGATCATGTCAGTCTACTTTCTTTCGTTAAAATAAATAGTCTTTGTTTTGTTGATTTTATTTATTTTTCTATTACTATCTTTACCTTTTTAATATATTAATTAAATATCACTTTTTCTAACAAAGATGATTATTTTAGCTTCCTATCCAATATATGGACCTTAAATCACTTTAAGTATCGATGAAAAATTCCATTATATTTTAATTTTTGCAAAGCCTTTGTGTTATCCTTTTAAAACTGAAGAAGGTAATTCAATATTTTAAAAACAATTATATTAATCAATACATTTAGTAGAATCTAAGGTAAGCCTTTGATTTTGCTACTTCTTTCCTTCCTTGTAAGTTTATTATTTTCCTTGCTGAAGAAGCTTTTTAAGCATTGTCTTTTGAATTATGGATTTGTTTGTGGTAAACTTTGAAAACTCTTGAATATTTCAACATGCCTTTGTTTTGTTCTCACTATTGAAAAAAACGTCAAGCTGATCACTTAGTTTTGAAGTAAGCTATTATCTCTCAGCATTTTGAAGATGTTTCTTTGAATTGTACTGGCCTCTACTGTTTCTGCTGAGAAATATGAAGTCAGTCTAATGATTACTCCAGTTGTAGACAGTCTTTTCTCCATGGTCGCTTTTAAGATTTTCTCTTTATCCTTGAAGTTTTGAAGTTTTATTAAAATATATCCAGGTATGTCTAGGTCTGTGATTTTAAAAAAATCCTGCTTTCTATTCAGACACACTTTGATTTGGTGACCCATGTCTTTCTTCAATTTGGAAACTTCTGGAGAAAGTTTAATAAAATGAAAGAAACCTGAAGTCAGAAGACAAAAGTAAAGGGCTATATGATTCTAGAAGCTCCAGGCTATGTGATTCTGGAAAAGCTCCTACTCTCTCTGAAGCTCAGAGTTCTCCTCTCATTCCCAGAGTGGAGGTAATAGTCAAATGAAGAAATAAATGACAATTAATAATGGTCAATATTAGCCAAGAGTTTTCAGCAAGCCAGGCATTGTGGTAATCTATGAACACACATGCACATGCCTACACATGCACATCTCTTCACTTAAGCAAGACAACAATACTATTAATGACAAAACTGAAGTGAAGCAAAATTAAATATTTCCCCCAAGGAAATGTGAAAATATAATTTAAAGTAGAAAGTTTTGAACAAAAAGTTATTGATATTTTATCTTTCCTACTCCATTGACAGCTATATGAGAAAAAAAGTCTTTGATTTTATGTAACAGAGACTGAGCAAATGTTCCCATGAATGACTGACCTAACATGTCTGCAAATGATTATATAATAAACAGGAAAATATAACTTAAGGTTTTTAGGTTTTTAGGGATCATTTTTTTCCTAACAATGAATTTATATTCTTCTCCTCACTGCTAAATACTCAAAAAGAGATCTCGTTTGGTTTTGTATCTTTAGTTTTTGTATCATTTGATTTTGTATCTTTTATCTTTTATGTCTTATGCAGTGCAAAATGTGATGTAATTTTGGTGAAAGTACTTCATATATAATTTAAAAAATACATATCTAAATTGTACATAAAAACTTAGGTTTCACTCCCAATCATGCTACGATTCATAATGATTAACATATTTTGATTTTTTGTCATTTTTGTTAATTGTGCTATAAAACACATAGCACAAAAATTGCCACTTGCCACCTTAAGCATTTTTAAGTGTACAGTTCAGTAGTATTGAGTATTTTCATGCTGTTGTGCAATGGAACTTCCAGAACTTTTTCATCTTACAAAGCTGAAACCCTATTTATACCCATTAAATAAAAATTCATTTCCCACTCCCTTCTGTCTCTGGAAAATACCATTTTGTGTTCTTTTTTAAATGAATTTGAGTACTTTCAATGCCTCATTCTCATTTTAACTGCTCAACACATATTAAATGTTTCAGGTAATGTCAGGGGGAAAAGTACATCAGAGGACATGTGCTTTATGATGAAAACATTCAAATCTCACTTTCACCCCACCCTGTGTGCGCCCTCCCACCTCCATATATGAGAAAGAGAGAGAGCGTTAATAATTTCTGGTAGAAATCTGCCACCTAATTTCAAACCAAGAGGAACCCCTCCTTGAATAACAATTAAAAAGTAGAGGCCTTCTCTTTGAAATAGGAATTACTGCCTAAAGGACCATGTGAGAGGACATCTATATTTTCTCCCTACTTTTAAATTTCTGTTTGGAGGGAGTTGAAAACAGAAGTATTATTGAAATTCTAAGTCTTTCTCTCTTGGGGATCTTTTTAAAACCACTTCTGGAAAACTTCAAAATTTTCTCCAATAGCTGAGCGAAGGCCAAATTAAATGTAAATTAATTAGTTTTATTCTCTTTTTGGATTGTTCCATTCGAAGTTTTTGAGGTCAAAATATCTTTCCTTAGTCATAAACAAGGTCTACTTTGTAAACCTTAATTTAAATCTCTAAGTGCTCTAAAAAGCCTCACACTATGGATTAAGAAAATATCCAGGTGTCCCAGAGGGGCCATAAAAGTATTTAAGAGTCACAATAACTTTTGGGAGTCCCTACATGGCACCTAGGAAGGAAAAAAAAAAGCCTTCTGGTTTGGCTCAATCCCTCCAGAGAATCTTAGGCCTTCTAGAATTCTTCATGTATTATCTTGGGATGCAGCTGCAGACAGGAATGTAATAATGTAGCTATAAAGGCTCTGTGGGGTCTTCTGCCACTGGGTCCATATTTGAAAGCAAACGCTTGCTCTAAGTTTTCCTTTATTTCGAATTTTTGGCATAACAGATTTCTACTGTGGTCAACACCTCTATGACATAGTATGCCAGACATTGAGAAAACACATAACATCCCTGCCTTCATGAAGCTTCAGTGAGCTTATTATTTGATCATCATTTGATATAGAGACTCAAAAATATGAGGCTGAATGAGATTCCCAGAAGCCACCTAGGTCATCCCCTTACCTCAAGAAAGGATTTAATGAAATATTTTCTGACAGATTTGGTATTTGTCATGCCTGGTAATCTTTAGAGAGGGGATTTCTCTGTACTTGAAATGAGAGTCAATGTTCTTGTATGTAATAAAATATGTATGTAGTATATTATTCACACAAGCCATGGTAGAGAGGCAGCTTGTGGTGGTAGCTTGCTAGACAAAATACTGGATGCCCAGTTCATTTTAAATTTTAATATAAGTATGACCCAGATATTGCATGGGACATGCTTATCCTAAAAAACATATTTTCTGTTTATTTGAAATTCAAATTGAACTGGGCATCCTTTAACTTTATTTGCTCAATCTGGTAACTCTATGTGGTAGAGAAAGACAGAAGGTCAGACGAAAACTAATTAAGGTATTTAGTTAATTATATAACAAAATAATTCAGTAACAGTCAAACACTGATGACTTAGATTATGCCACTAACAGCAATGTACTACTCTTTTTGGAGCTCTTTCCTGGCCAATTCTCTTTGTACAGACATTGGGATAAGCTATGCATTATTGGTCCTTCCAGTTTTGTAAAATGATACAAATAATTCAGACTATTTACTTGTAGAAGAGCCATATGTTTTAACAGGGACCCCATTGGGGACTCCTACGTCTCCATGTATCTCCACTAAACCACCCCTGTGAGACCAGGTGACAGCACAATGGAGTCCACGTGTTGTAGTACTGGACTTGAATTTTTATTAAGACATTTCATAAGCTTACTTTGGAGCATGTAGAAATTTTCCTAATATCTCTGTGGTTTATGTTCTGTGTCTTTGAGTTCTACCAAAAAGTAAGGTAGTGGATGTGCAGAGAATAGAAATGACTGTACTGTAAGCTCTGTGGCAGCGGGGACCATGCCTGTTGTGCTCATTACCATCAACTAAGCTCCCAACACAATATGCTCTAAGCATCATTGCATATATTGAAAGAATTATATCTCCCAAATACCTTTTATCCTTTACTTCAATGAAAAAAGTACAAATTCTAGGACTTGCATAAAGGGCCTCCATTTTTTTTTTTATAGATAAGTCTGGCAAAATGTAAGTCTGGCAAAAATATTTATAATATGCTTTGCTCATTTGAGATCTTTTATTATTCAAAGCAAGAAAGTCAGTAATTATTCTGTATTAATTTCCCACAAGAAATGCAAATCAAAAATTAAATTTGTAATATCTCTAGCTCATATCATTGTAGTATTTGCTTACAATACTTTTCAAGACAACACAGAATCCAAATTGGGCCTTGAATATTGTTAAAAGATAAACTGATATATGAGAAAAATTTCAAGAGTTTATTTGAACAAAAACCGGTTCCAATAAGGAAGTACCAAACCAGAGGTTGTTAGAAGTGCTTTGCTGACAGGAGCCAGGGGAAAGACCTATAGAGAATATACAGAAGCAAAGAAAGATGATTGGATTGGCTATAGCTTAAAGTCTAGTTTATGGTTTGTGATTGCTTGTCCTTAGGTTATGATTTTGTGACCTTTAAGCATTTACGGGCTTAGTTTTTTTTTTTTTTTTTTTTTTTTTTGGCTTACATAGGCCACCATGGCATTAGAACCACCTCAGTCTAGTCTCCTTGTTTAATAAATTTAACAATATCTTGCTTCTCCATTAAAGAAAAAGCTTATTATTCACTACCAGATCTAGTATATAAAAAGGATAACTCTCAGGTATTAATCCTAAATAGAATCAATGAGTATCCTAAATAGAAGTTCTTCTAGATCAAACATTGTTACTTTTTTAAATGAAGGAATGGGCACCCAGAGATTAAGTAGCTAGTCCCAGATGACATAGGTAGAATTCAAACTTGATCTCTTTATCTTCATTGTGAGTCCTTTCTTCACCACACCTTCAAGTTTTATTTGGAATCCAAGACTTTTTTGTCTAAAATATTAAAATAGGTAAATATGTTAAGAAATGACAGAGAGCAAAGGTGAAAATTCTGACATTCTTTGTTTTTATTTTTTTTCATTTTTTAAAATTTTGTTGAAGTACAGTTGGTTTACAATGTTGCGATAATTTCTACTGTACAACAAAGTGATTGTTATATGTGTACATATATCCATTCTCTTTCAGATTCAGATTCACATGGATTATCACAGAATATTGGGTAGAGTTCTCTGTGCCCTATTTTTTATATTATTTACTTTTTTAAAATAAAAAAATCTTTTTTTTTGTCTTTTTGTTTTTTAAGGCCACACCCACTGCATGTAGAGGTTCCCGGGCTAGGGATCTAATTGGAGCTGTAGCCGCTGGCCTACACCACAGCCACAGCAATGCCAGATCCATGCTGAGTCTGTGACCTACACCACAGCTCATGGCAATGCTGGATCCTTAACTATCTGAGCGAGGCCGGAGATAGAACACGCAACCTCATGGTTCCTAGTTGGATTCGTTTCCGCTGCACCATGATGGGAACTCCATATATTAGCATTTAAATAAGAAGTTAAAAGTTTGTATTAGAGTTCTCTTTTTTCTTTTTAACAACTTAAAAGTATTGGACTTTCGGGGAGTATTTACTTTCTTACAAAGTGGAGATAGTTCCTTATTCCTTTGAATTGTCTTGGACTTTGACTAAATGTCTGTCATGAGGTGAGAGCAATGTAGGTTCTCAAGTTGATGTGCTGGTTGTGTTACCAAGTAAGTTTCCTCTGGAAAGTCTGAGAATAAAATGTCTAGACTGATTTTCAAACAAGAAGCTCAAACTTCAAGAAACTTGGGGCAGTCACAGCAGCCTCAGGAGATGGAATGAAACCAGCTGGGACATTCATAGCCACGCTGTGTCCATCATATTACACAGCAATGCCAGCCTTTTCTCTATCCTGCCAGAATAAGGATCAACTCATTTTTCCCATGCCACATTCCCACCAAAACCTCTTTCAATTTCTTTCTCATCCTGTCTTGGTTCTATTTTCAAGCAAATTCCTTCCCTTTTCCTTTGTTGCTGAATTTTTCATTAGATTTTGTGATATAATTTTTCTTTACAATTTTAGTTTATATTTAACTCTAAATGGGCAAATCAGACTAGATACTTATTTTTGATTATTTCATGCCATAGACAAGTATGAAGCACTTGTTGAACATAATACATCAAAACAAATATAAGATGAAGGTCATGCTGTTGCACAACCTCAGCCAGCATCATAGAGTGGTCCTGAGAGAAGTCAGAGGTAAGAATGTAGGCAACTATTTTGTTCAAATTGATCTTCCTTCTCTCCAAGTTCTAAATCAAAGAGCCTTGATATCATTAAATAGAGAATGAATAAGAAACACTGGTAGTTAGGTGAACAAAGCTGAGCCTTTACATTTTATTTTACTTTATTTTTAATTTTTTTATTGCCATTTTCCCTATACAATTTTTTCTACTGTACAGCATGGTGAACCAGTTACACATATATGTATACATTCTTTTTTCTCACATTATCATACTCCATCATAAGTGACTAGACATAGTTCTCAGTGCTACACAGCAGGATCTCATTGCTAATCCATTCCAAAAGCAATAGTTTGCATCTATTAACCACAAGCTCCCAGTCCATCCCACTCTCTTGCCCTTCCCCAGGGAACCACAGTCTTTTCTCCAAGTCCATGATTTTCTTTTATGTGGAAAGGTTCATTTGTGCTATATATTACATTCCAGATATAAGTAATATAATATGGTATTTGTCTTTATCTTTCTGACTTACTTCACTTAGTACGAGAATCTCTAGTTCCATCCATGTTGCTGCAAATGACATTATTTTGTTGTGTTTTTTATGGCTGATTAGTATTCCATTGTGTATATATACCATATCATACCATACCAGAAAGTTTTGTCTGGATATATGCTGAAGAGTGGGATTGCTGGATCATATGGTAGTTCTATGTATACTTTTCTAAGGTATCTCCATACTGTTCTCCATAGTGGTTGTACCAGCTTACATTCCCACCAGCAGTGCAGGGGGGTTCCCTTTTCTCCATACCCCCTCCAGCATTTGCTATTTGTGGACTTATTGATGATGGCCATTCTGACTGGTGTGAAGTGGTATCTTTGATTTGCAGTGGTATCTTTGATTTGAAGTGGTAGTTTTGATTTGCATTTCTCTAATAATCAGGAATGTTGAGCATTTTTTTTTCATGTGCTTTTTGGCCATTTGTATATCTTCCTTGGAGAACAGTCTATTCAGGTCTTTTGCCCATTTTTCCATTGTGTTTTTTTTTGTTGTTTGTTTGTTTGTTTTGCTGTTGAGTTGTATAAGATTCTTGTATATTTTAGAGATTAAGCCCTTGTCAGTTGAATCATGGCTTTCCATTTTATAACAGCTTCCATGTCTAAGGACCAGACTGACATGGAAGAAGATAACTACTGTTGGCATTAGAGCTATACTCATCATGCTCATGGTGACAGTTTGTAGGCTATGCCTAGAAAGCAGTAGCTCAGGTTAACTTAATAATAAAGCAAGCAGCCCATATGAGGGACCATGAAGCATAAACCACAGTGAAAGACAGATATATCACGTGAAGGTAGGATCCACCATGAGGCTGAGAGTTCCTCTCGTGGAAAATGGGAAACTAAGAAAAATCTCCTGGGAGACATGCAAAGATTATACAAAGTGAAGGATAACTGAGGATACCTAAAAGTTTGTGGGAGATTCTTAAATTTCTTGATTTCTCCTATTTCCATTTTTTATTAACTCTGTAAGAGGCCCATCCACCATGATCTCTGAACTATACATAGAATCCTAGTTTGTTCCTCTTTTTCACCTCTGGTCTTTTCTCCATCTTGTAGCTAAAGTGATATTTTAAAAAACCAACACACAGTTTTGATCATGTAACATATACTACTCACCCTCCTTCAATATTTTCCCATTTTAAGGTAAAGCAAAATTCCAAAGAGGTCTTTCATGGTGGAACTTTGAACATTACATTTTCAGTCTCAATTCCCACTTTCCATGGTATCTCTAGTCTTGCCACCAAATTGACTACTTTATAGTCCTACTATTTACTGAACTTCCTTCTGAAGATTTAAATAAATGATTACTAGAATGAATCTTCCTCCCATCTTGACTAGTCAACTCCTACTCAGCTATGAGTTTCAACTCAAGTTCATCTGCCTTGGGGAAGCTTTTGACAACCCCCTGGCTAGTTCAAATTCCCTAGACAAGGTTTCATGCTCAGCTCTTTGATAACATTTACCATTATTGTAGTTTTACTTCTATGTAATCATTTGATAAATGTCTGTCACCACTGCTAGACTGCACTGTCCATGAGGACAAGAATGATCTTTTGGGGAACGTCCACACAGAGCCTGGTGGTCAATATATATCTGTTGAATAAATGTGACTCTAAGAAATGAGAATGACCCATTTCTAATTGCCTCTTTTAATAAAATTTTGTGGTACTCTTAGTACTTGGTGTGCAGAAGCTCTTAGGTCTCTGTATTTCTGGGTAAGGGAACAAGAAAGATAAAGTTGGAATTCTGTGAAGGAGTGGGCTCTCCTATGAGGTGATTATGACACCAAAATGAAGACAGGAGTAGCTCACAGACTTCAGGTTTGAAAAGATTTCTGTTTGCCACCAAACTCACCACATGTATTAAGTAATAATTCATCTGTTTGCTTTTTTTCCCAAAGACCCCTGAAACAGTCAGTTGGAGCTGTTAGTATAAAATTACAGTGTCTCTGTACTATGCTGAGCTTCTTGCAAACCAAAACAATGATGTGAATATATCTGATTCATGTGAGATTTCAAATTTTATTAGAAATAACTCTGGGTTTTATTTTTGTGTTTTAAGGACTTCTCGAAATCTAGGGCCCAGAGGTTGGGAACCACTGCATGAAATCCCATAAAGATGGGACAATAGAACTGGAGTAGAGGGAGTTCCCAATGTTACTGGGTTGGTTAAAGAACTCAAAATAGTGGCCTTGGGGATGCAGGTTTGACCTCTGGCCTCACACAGTGGGTTAAGGATTCAGTGTTGCCACAAGCTTCAGTGTATGTCACAGATGCAGCTTGGATCTGGCATTGCTGTGGCTGTGGTAAAGGTCAGCACCTGCAGCTCTGATTTGACCCCTAACCCAGGAACTTCATACCACAGGTGTGACCCTAGAAAAGAATAAAAGAAGAATTGGAGTGGGGAGACCCTTCCTCTCTGTTCTGCTGTCGCTGTGTCCCTCATACAAGATTGTGACCTGAACTATTTGGGATTTTTTAAATCTAAAATGTGTTTATTGAGATCGTTTCCCATTCATCTTGATGCAGGATGCTTTTAGTGCTGTTTCTGTTTGAAGGGGCATCCTTCTGTAAGCCTTGCTTTTTCTCCTGTAGGCTGGCAGAGGACAGCAGAGCTGCTAACACACAAAACTACTCTGTGCATGGCTAAGGACAGTAATGATTTTATAGCATTCTGGGCATTTCATATCCATGAAAAAGGAATTGGGGCTCTTCACCAGGCACTTCTTGTGTTTCCTCTTCTCTTCTGGAGAGGGATGAAGGAGATCCTTTGAGAGAGGCATGTTCTTGTGGGGAGGTCATTATTTCTAGAAAGTGGAATACTTGTTAATAAAGACTACAATTAGACAAAACATTAATGTAAGGCTATAGACTGACATGCTATTTAAGGCAGAAGCACCCAGCAGAGGGTGAAGCAGACAGTGATCCATGCCTTCACTGAGAAACCATTTTTCAAAACCTCAGCATGGCCAAGCTTACCCTTTTCTTAGTTATAAACTGGTATTGCAATCTGAGGGTTACATTCAATAATTCCAGACATGCATGGCTTATTTCTTAAAGCCAAATAAGTATTTAGATAATAGAAGGAACAAAAGGTCAGACACAGGCCTGCCAAAGCTTGATGGCAATGCATGTTTTCAGGAAAAGAAACAGTGATTTCCTTTCTTCTGCTTTGAGACAATATCTTCGAAGTCTTCACTTGCTATAAAATAATAGCATATCATATGCATGAAACATGAGGAAATAATTAAAACCTGACTTAACTTATTTTATAGTAGTTGGGTAAAGACAAATGAAATTTTATATATGAAGTGCTTTGAGCTTTCAGGAGGAAGGTTCTGCTACAAAACCTAAAGAATGCTCACTCTAGGTGTTTCTATAAGTAAAAATGACATTTAAATCACATATACTTCCTTTTATGAAATGTGAAGAAAATTCTAGTTGAAAATTGAACATATTCAAAGTAATCACAGAAACACTGGGCTTGCTATAGGTACTCTTTAAAACACTGGTATGATAGGTAGACATAAAAATCTTGTGCTGACTACAGTGAAAACTGAGACTGAAGCTAAGAGGTTCATTTAAGGTGAGTCAACAGTAGAATTCCTCTGCTCAGATCCTTTTCGAATTAAGTGAAAAATAGCACTGTTATACTCGTCTCCAAAACGACCTTTAATACTATCCTCCTGCTCCATTCAAGCTACACCCACCACTAAATTGCTCTCTAAAACCACTACACTGTGGTCCTGTCTAAAGGTTAATGATGCAAACCCATAACGTAACATTCATAAACAAATAGTCTCAGAAAAAGATGGATAAGTCTTAAGCAGCAAGCAGAAATAATATTTATGATATTATTGTAAGTGCCTGGAGTGCAAGTAATAAAAGATACCCTTTCATTTTATAGTAAGACCAATTGAGGAAGAGCTGTGTTATGGCTCAAAACTGACTTTCCTTTAATATGATATTTAGACATTGGAGATAGTGTCAACAATTTTTTTTAACTTTTATTTGCATTTATTGCTGTGAAATTTATTCCCGGGCTGTAAGTTTTTGTTTCTTCAGTTTCTTCTGAGATATCTTTTTCTTCTGTGCACCCTCTTCTGACTTAGAAACAATCTGCTCTTTTTCAGTAAGGATCATCTCAATGTGGCAGGAAGAACACTGAGTAACAATATTTATAATGAAGTTTGCTGATAGCTTTAGATAGAGTGTTTAGAAATAGCCCTTCCCTGGTCTTTGGGAAATAAAAATGAGAGGGGGTGGGAGGACACTTCCCCACTTAGATCCTGTCAAACCTGGACTTCTAGCACAGGATCCAATACAGGATCTACTTATGGCCATGGATTAATGAGCTGGTAGTGAAATGAGAAGCCCAAGGGAGGCTGCAGCTTCTGGGATCTGTGCCAACTCACTCCAACAACAGTGTTTCCAAGGCTTAAGGGGCACTTGGGCACCATGTCTCTGGAATGCAAAATGAAGAGTTACCAGCCTAGTTGCAGATGTTGGGAAATATCTTTGGTTGGACTTTCTGAATATCAATGACAGAAAATAATCATCCAGAAGCCCCTTTTTAAGACTTGCGCCACTTTCCGAACATTGTGGGGCTTTAGTGGCCAAAATAAAAGATATTTTTCTTCTCGGTCCCTACCAATCCCCTAGAAAGAGGGACACTGAGGTTCATGGGCAAGAGGTTATGTGAATCCCTTTTTTTTCTAATTTGTGTAGAAGCCCTTTATACAATAGGTATGAGGACAGAAGGGGACCTCCTTGACAGTTTTTCATGGGAAGTCAAAATGTATACAAATGCAAATGCCCAGATAAGAAAGGAAAAACTGGGACTATGTTTATGACCAGCTGGAATATATTTCCCAGAGCTTAAGCAGGGGGCCTGACTACATACAACCTTTCAGGGTGTGGACAGAAGCAGGGGTTACTTTAGGAAGGAAACAGAAGCTTACCTGTTCCCCAGTGATTTACATGAATGAATAACCCAAAACAAACTAGCAATTCAAAAAAAAGCCAAAAGCCACATTCACATTTGTCTGGGAATTCATGTTGGAGAATGGCCTTTTGGAATTGTAACAATGAAAGGATAACATTTTGATCATTTTAATCATCATTCATAAATCTTGAACAGTTTTGCCAAAGTAAATATATTTGCTTCAGGTTAAAATGTACCAATTTTGTACTTTGAAATACTGTTTTCCTTTTTGTCCAAAAAGCCAGATAATCAACACAGAGGAATTTGAACACAACAAAGAGTACCCTGGGCTTCAGGTCTGAAACTATTTAATATTTAAAAGAACAGATTTTATTTTGCCTCCCAGATTTAACAAATGGTAACATATTGCCATCTTTTTTTCTTTATTAATAGAAAGAAAATGGGTAGCTGAGGCTGATGTCTCCCTCCCATGTCATTCCATTCCTTCTTTTCCTAAAGAAAACCATAAGGCCACAGAATCTGGCACACTGCTGAGGGATGTAAGTTGTGCATTGTAGAACTCATCTGTGCAACAGGACAACCAGATAGCCACTCTACAGAGTGCCTGCCTTTGCTTTTGACAATTCACTATCTTTACACAATATTTAATATGCGTTCAGTGCTTTAAAAATGTTTCAAAAGACAAAAAACTGTGCATCTCTTTCTACATCTTGCTTTTTTTGGCCTTTTGTCTTTTTTTTAGGGCTGCACTCATGGCATATGGAGGTTTCCAGGCTAGGGGTCAAATCAGAGCTGTAACTGCAGGCCTACGCCACAGCCACAACAATGTGGAATCTGAGCCACATCTGTGACCTACACCACAGCTCACCACAAGGCCTGATTCTTAACCCACTGAGTGATGTGAGAGATTGAACCCGAGTCCTCATGGTTGCTAGTAGGGTTCATTAACTACTGAGCCATGACAGGAACTCCTACATCTTACATTTTAAAAAGTCATTTTTGAGGTGGTGATTGACTACCCATTATCTATCTCCTCTTGATTCCTTGCTAACAGAGCCCCAGTTTTGTTGAGGTTCCATTCCTTGGGAAAACAGAACCAATCTCCATGTAGATACCAATTAGTATAAGCAGTCATGATGAATTTATCCTTCCTAGTGAGTAGACTATGCAGGCCAATGTGACATAATTCTTGTGAATGAAGCAAGCAGAATACAGACAGCTAGGATATGCCTAGGCAAGATTTTCTGTTCTTGGAAGCACAGAAATAAATGGCTTCATCTTGTCCTGAATACTACCATACCTGAGGAAGACATGCTGTCCTGGGCAGCCATCTGGCTACTTTTAGGAAGCTAGTCTGAAGATATGCCCATATAATGATGATGGCAGAGCAGAAACAAGGGTAAAACAGACGTTAAGCAGTGCTCCGGCTATTTTTTAAAACATGAGCTTCTTTTTATATGAGCACATACATTTCATTTTTATAAGCCATATTGATTACATTTTTATTACTTTTAGGAAAAGACATCTGCTTTTCTCTACATTGGGAAATACAGATTTTCTTTCATCTTTTAAATCATTGAATAGTTTCACTGTATAAATATTTATCCACTCCCCTATTAATTTTTGCAATTACTAACAATGTTGCAGCAAACATCCTAGCTCAGGTCTCTTTTTGAGTTTGTGTAAGTGGAATTGTTGAGCCATGTATATGGACTATGTACATCTTTACCTGTGTTATATATTTCCAAATTGTTCTGCAAAGAACTTGAAACAATTCATACCTCTTCAGCAGTGTATAGGAGCATCTCTTGCCCAACATCATTGTCCTTTCAGACTCTAAAGTTTGGACATTTTCAGATTTTCAGACTCTGTTTTCATGATGCAGTGATGTCTTCCTGCTGCTTTTATTTGCATTTCCATGTTTACAGATGAGGTTGAGGAACTTTCAATACATTTGTTAGCCATTGAGTCTTCTCCTTTTAAGATTTATTTATTTAAGTTATTTATGTGTTTTTCCATTGGACTGTTTTGTTTTATGTTTGTTTTTAGAATTTTTAATAGTCTGGACTTCAATGCTTTATTAGTTAGATGCTCTATAAATATCTTCTCCCAAAGTGTTGCTTGCCTTTTATTTCTGGTGGTTCTTTACAGCACAGGCATTTTGCGCTTGAATGTAGTCAGATTTATCAGTTTTTTTAATATGGCTTGTCTTTAGCAATTCTTTCCTAACTGAGGTCATGATGTTATAATCCTAAATGTTTTTAAAAATTGTAAGTTTTTGCTTTTTGCCTTGGATTTGTAATATATCTAGCCATCTTTGTTTTTTCTTTTTTTGGGTTTTTTTGTCTTTAATGAGATGGAGACTTTTAAAGTCTGGTCTAAATGAATTGTATCACTCGAGGTACAATCAGAAAAAAGACACCATGTTAGATATTTCAAGAAAAGGAATTTAATATAGAGAATTGGTTACACAAGTGTTGAAGGAGTGAAACAAAAGAATTTTTTAAACCCAGAGATAAAGAAGCAGATGCTACCCTTAGTTCTGACAGAACACAAGGGAAGTGTTGGGACAACCAGGTCCTAGAAACTCAGAGGAATCCCCAGAATGTGGGCACTCAGACTTTTTCAAAAGATATCTGAGCTGTTTCCTACTGAGACCTTTGATGGATATAATGCTGCTGCCTCTGGGAGTGCTAAAAGAACTAGAAAGAATGAATTACCCCTGCCAGGCTGAAGTGCTGCTGCCTGGGTGAATTGCTACTGCTAGGGCAGTGTTAATAGAAAACAAACAAACAAAAAGATCAAATTTCTCTCCTCTTCCTGCATTCCACTCTGCCTCTATTATCTCCCTGTGGCAGAACCTAAGGGGAAGCCAGGTAGCAAAGAAATCTGGAAAATGCAGCTTATTTTTTCCTAGTTACAGCTTTATTTAACAGAGTATAGAAGAGTGGATTTGAATCTGAGACAACATAAGTAAATAAATAGCCTATTAGTGGTGTCCACAGTGGCTCTAGGCACCCAAGGGAACATTCAATCTGAGGCATTGGAGTGGGGGAGGAAGAGAAATTTAATTTTGCTGATACTTAACAAGACTATTTAATTTAGAGTTTTCACACTGACGTCCCCACTCAACCTACAGAAACACTGTAGAATTCAAAGATAAGCTAAAACACTTTTACTGAAAGGCCTGTACCCCAGAGTTAACCTTTGATAACAAGTAATTGTGGTAATGTGCTACCTAGTGATATTTTCTTAAAAATAAATAACATTAATTTAACCTTTCAAAATAAAGGTGGCATTTTAGCAACAAATGAGCAATAGCTTTTCAAAAGAAGCCTCTTTTATAAAGAAAATTTGGGGGGAGATGTTCATATTATTATGGTACTTTGTTGGCAAAATTGATGTCTATCAAAAGTGTCATCTACACAAATAATAATGTTGAAATTAGAATACTTTAGTCAAAACATTTTCCAAAGGAAAGATTATAGTGTATTTTGATTCAAATTTCTAAAAATATAAAAATAGGCTAAGTTCTTATTATATTTTAGGAACAGTGGGTTATAAAACTTTAGTAGCTGAAGTTTGTCAAAAACCATTCATAATTGAAGGATGAAACTGAAAAATGAATCTCAAGACAAATACAACCAATGAAACAATTTTTCCATTTGGACCTATGGGTTATTTTTAGCAATCTTTTCAAAACTAAAGCAGATATCAGCACCAAATGTAAAATAAGCTGAACCTAAAACCAGATTTTTGAATCAATATAGCCTAACATATTAAATCAAAATTTTAAAATAAGAATATTTGCATTCAGCAAAAAATTAAGTGAAAGCAAAACATTTATTATTTTTAGTAAATAAAATATTATAAAGTACTCATTTCACTTTTGTTTTATTTTTATCTTGCTAATAATTTAAACTTATTATATAGATATAATTAATGAACAAATAAATACACAATAGTGGGTTTGTATGAGTAAATCTGGTTAGTTTCAGTATAATGAGGATGTAGTGGGATGTTAACCAAAACTGGAGAAAATTGTTAAAAGATAATCAGGCATATTAGACACATTGAGTTAATTCGTGTAAAAAATGATTGGAATCAGGCAGCATCCAGTCTAGAAGACAGAAAGGAGCTCTGAGGAGCTGTACAAAATGGAAGAATTTTATAGCCAAAAGGGAATGGGAACAAGAAGTTAAAATTAGGCAAAAAAGCAAGTTGGTTTTGCTGCAAGGTAACTTCCTTTAGGGGATAATAGAGGTCTCTCAGGCAAATGACCTCACTAGTGCAGATCAGACAATTCCTGATTAACTAATTTAAGATTTCATTTCTGAAAGAGCCAAAACTGTAAGTCTCAGTTTGGTAACATAGGACTAAGAATAAGCAACTCCATTTTGGATCTGTTATCTTGTTTTTAACACTACTTATCTAAGCAGTTGTGATGTTATACTTCTTTTAACTCCTAAATCTAAATTACATAATATCCTAAAGGATACTCCAAAGTATGTATACTGAGAGTTTGAGAACTTTTATTTCCTAGAAATTTGCAGCATGTAAAATCTGTTTCAATTATTTTAGGACTAAATACTCTAGAAGTTTTTTCTTTCTTTCTTTCTCTTTCTTTCTTTCTTTGGCCATACCTGCAGCACATGAAAGTGCCCAGGCTAGGGGTCAGATCAGAGCTGTAGCTGCTGGCCTACACCACAGCCATGGCCACAACAATGTGGAATCCGAATCTGTAACCTATACCACAGCTTGAGGCAATGCTGGATCCTTAACCCACTGAGTGAGGCCAGGGATTGAACTTTCATTCTTACAGACACTAGGTTGGGTTCTTAACCTGCTAAGCCACAATGGAAACTCCTAGAAGTTTCTTATAGCATGAAGTGCTTTGATGAATGAGATGAGTGACTGATGTCCAACCACTAGCTGATCATCCTTTATAAAATCTGTCATAGTCTAAATGGGTTTCTGGATTTCTCATACATATGTTATATATATAACATGAAATGTGTATGTGTATATATATATATATATATATATATATATATATATATATATATATAGACATGTCTCATATATATGTCATATACATGTCTATATATATATATATGTATATAATTTAGTTCACAGAGATCATGTAACTTTCTAAAAGCCAAACTCCAATCTATTAGCAGAATGTGTATTTAACTTCATATTATTTTTATGTTCCCCATTGAATTTCATATTTGCTCTTAAGTAGCTATCCAGGTGTGAGCCACTTACTCTACCTATTTAGGCTTCAATCTCCTTATTTGTGCAACAAAAGATTTGGCAGAGATATCAAAGGACCCTTTCAAACTTCAAATTTGTGATACTGTATAGACCACTAGTATAGAGCTTTTGGAACTATTTCATTAAATTTCAGAATTCCAGTGAGCTACCTCTCAGTGTTTTAGTGGCTGGCAGTGTTCCCACAGCCTGCAATAGATGCACAGATGTTCCCCTGGTCCAGGAGAAAAGACACTCCAAAGTAAGACTCTACCACTGTTGTATGATTCTAGGGGCCAGGATAGGACTTTTTTTGTTTGTTTGTTTGTTTGTTTTGTTTTGTTTTGTCGTTGTTGTTGCTATTTCTTGGGTCGCTCCCGCAGCATATGGAGGTTCCCAGGCTAGGGGTCCAATCGGAGCTGTAGCCACCGGCCCACGCCAGAGCCACAGCAACGCAGGATACGAGCCGCGTCTGCAAACTACACCACAGCTCACGGCAACGCCGGATCGTTAACCCACTGAGCAGGGGCAGGGACAGAACCCGCAACCTCATGGTTCCTAGTCGGATTCGTTAACCACTGCGCCACAACGGGAACTCCCCTAGGGTAGGACTTTTAAGGATTGATCTCTGAGTCTCGAGGAATTGTTTCACAGTGCCCTAAGGTGCCATCTGGGGCAGGCAGCATGAAGACCTACTTGGTGGGTTGAAATCTGTGCTTGCTTCCATCTGCTTCATCTTCAGATACTTTGTTAGTCAGCTTGCCTCTTTCTTCCACCATCCTGGCATTGTCTCTGGCTTTAAGGCTTGTACATTTGAAGGGTATAGATCTAGTCTTCCTGAATTTCTCCTCAGACTTACAATACCCCTAAGAGTTCTTTGAAAGAAAAATAACATAACCTTTGGGATATGTTTGTTTTGTGTCTGCTCCACTAGCAGCCGGCATTGCCCCAATCCTGCAATGAGACTTTGGAGTCTAAGGCATGAAAAACAGCCCATAAGAATTTCAGAGACTCATAAAGTTTGTAAACTAATGATCTAGGCCTTTCATTTTCTTTGGAAAGGTGGCAACCCAAAGTTGCATGGAGCCAAAAGGAATTTTTAAGACACACAAAAATGCCTTTATTTAGGCTTCATTCCTTGAAATGTTAGACAACTTGTCACTCTCCAGTAAAACAATAAAAAATCAAAAATATCTCTGGATATGGGATGAAATGGCCTTTACAGGGGTAAAAATAAAACATTCAGCTCCAGAGTGAGGAAGAATGACATGGCTAGAAAGCAATGGTAGACAACAACTCCCCAACTGTTGTGAGGGGAGACAGAATTGAATGGAGAAAGGGCCAAAAAGACAAAAGAGAAACAACTCACCGGGGAGTTGTTGGAAGTCTTTTCCTTTCCTGTGGAATACAGTGGAAAATCCCAGAAGCACCAAGAGCTCAGAAGACAGATTTAGGTCGAGAAATCTATAAAAGATATGAAGAAGAGCCAAGAAGAACCAAGCTCTGGGACAGTGTAGGTGATAAACCATGGTCTGCTCCCAAATATGTCACCCCATTGCTTTGGAACTTGAAATGTCTGCTGTGAGTCACACATTTGGATGTTGGCATTATCTCTAAATTGCAAACATTAGAAATTGCATTAATTAAAAAGGAAAAAAGATAGGAATTCTTAAGCAGAAAAAAAAATGGATTACTCTTTCAAGTTATTTGCTACTTTGGAGATCTAAGAGTGAAGTCCTGAGAGAAGCTAGTACAGGAAGGTGTATTTTAATGGAACCATCTGGTCACCTACTAAAATATGACATTATTTAATTCTCTTAATGTCACTTACCACTCTCCAATAGTTTTCCTTTTTTCCCTTTGTATTCTTTTCCTTTATTCTTGACTTCTTCCATTAGTGTCTACAAACACAGAAGCATGTCTTGTTACCCACTTTATACCCTATGCCTGGCACATTGCTGAGCACACCTTAAGCTCTGAAGAAATATCTGTGAAATGAATGATGAGTGCATAAACAAAAGAAGGAATGACGCAAGGAAAGAGTAATGTAGGAAAAGGTCTAGAGATGTGTGTTTGTGTATGTTTAAAAAGTTAAGAAGAGGAATTAAGGTGCTGGGAACATAGGCAAGAGAAAAGTGAGGAGTTTGAATCAATGGGAACCTAAAGTCAGAAGAGAAAGAGGTTAGCAAAAATAAACCTCTCATTTTCCCCAGTATCCACCCCGGAAATAAATATACTTACTGTGCTCTAATCTAGGGGTGGAGGGACTATTACTTTATTTCAGAACAATTGGAAAACCCTTTGAAAGAGACATGAGCAGAGCTACTTCTGTATTTGGCCTGGGCCTCTACCAAAAACATCCTGGTTGCTTCGTAAGAAATGTTACAGAACTGGGTGCTCTGAAGTGCCTGTTTTTAATTTACAGAAATAACAAGCATTGTGCTTAACTCCATGGTGGTCCTTATTAAGCAAGTGCAAACATTAAACTCCAGAGAAGCACTGTCTACAAGCTGTGGCAGTGCTATTCATGACTAACTCCGAAGTTCCTGTAAAGAAAATAGGCAAAAAGAGAATTTTGAGAATTTAAAACTTCAGTAAGCATTTAATCATGTACTTCTTTTTGTCAAATAAGGAAGCAGAAAGAAACTGGTTTGGGAACAGTTTGATTTATCTATCTTATCTCTTTGGAGTTTGAGTCTGATGAAGGGGTACAGATAATGTAAATGGCTCAAAATGTTCGTAGTCTTCTACACCTATAAATTTGTTTGCTTTGTTGCTATATTTTCTTTCTCTCTTCCCCCCTTTTGTTGTTGATGTTGTTTTGTTTGTATATTAGAAGGAAGAAATCTACGATTACTCCAAAGCAAGATGAAAACCCAACACATACCCCTCATTTTACTTTTAAGGAAAATTATTTGTTTCTCCTCATACTTTTTCCTCTTCAGAATTTAATTTTTTCTTTTTGTGTTTCAAGGCTAATCAGTCTCCACCTAACTTTAAATGGCATTATCATCCAGGAATATTACCTAATATTTTGTGAAGAAAAAGTTAAGAAAGGAGGAAATATTGTTCATAGGGTGGGGACCTACTTAAGGGCCAAACTCTTTTTCATGTGTATATTGTCATCACATTTTCCAGGGTTATCAGAAGAGTATTGAGATTACCACAGTTTGGAAAAGTGAAGGGTCTCCAACTATGTATATTGCTCACTATTGAGATAGATGTTTGTTCTTGGAAGACAGAAGGTCTTTCTTCTTCAAAGGCTCATGACTGGTTCTAGTATTTCAAAAGGCACTTCACCAGAAAGACTTCACTGGAATGGGCCAAGTTCTAGAAAGTAAAATAGGAAGAACTATGTTTATTTTCATTCATACTTCTGACTATGTATTTATATATAACTAGAAGGAATATAAATTTTAGAGTATAACTGTCAAGTGAGTAATTTTCTGGAATGGATTTAATTCTATTCAAAATGTTTTGTTCATTCCATGGCAGTACCATGAGACACTGTATCTAGTAATGTCTCTGTTGCTCAGTCTAATGGGACTGGGTCCATCCATACCATATTTGGCCTAGTTAATAACCTCTGTTGACACAGTTATTTATTGCCTAAGTCCTGATACCTCCGTTTCCTGAGCTTCAGAGCCACCATTTTTACCATTTTTTATTCTTCCTCACTTTCTTTTACTGGCTCCTTCTTTGCTGGAGATGAGTCTCCTTTGCTTGGTCTTCCCCATCTCAATGGCCACTAGGACATGAACAGCTTGGGGCTCAGTCTTGAAACATGCTTTCTTCACTCTCTTTTCACCTAAGTGTTGTCTATAGTCTCATGGTTTGGAATACAACATTGTCTCCTAAATTTGTATCTACCTTCCTGATCTCTCCTCTGAGTTCCAGATTCTAATATCCAGCTGACCCTTTGAAAGATCCCCTCAAATGTCTAATATGCATCTCAAACGTACCGTGTCTAAAATGGAACTTGTGTTTTTCCATAATACACTTCCCCAAATCTGTCACTTCCCCCACCTTCCTTACCTCAATAATAAACTACTCCATCCTTCCTCTGATGTAAGGCAAAAACCTTTGAGTCCTCTCAGCTCCCCTCTTAATCTCATGCCCCATGTTGAATCCATCAGCATGTTCTGTCAGTGCACCCTTTTGAGTCCTCTCACCCTGGTTTAAGACTTTGTCATGGCTAACTTGTATTCTGCTAGTAGCATTCATATGGGGTCCCTTCTCCCCATATTTATTTCAATATTGGATTTGACAGAGTGCCTGAATGATACTTTTTAAAAACTAAGTCAGATTGTGTTTTCCTCTGTTCAGACTTTATTAATGGCTTCTACTTTATACATGAAACCCTAATCCCTGGTCATGGCCATGGCCATACAAGCACAGCATGATCTGGCTCTCTACTATCTCTCCAGACCTCCTTCAACGATATCTTCTTTCCATCTTTCCCTCCCTCCAAGCTTCCAAGCTCCTCTCTCCTGTGTTTCTTTGCTGCTTTTGAAATATATCGGGATAGTTCCATATTAACACTTTTGTGCGTGGAGCTCCCTGGAATGCTCTTCTACCAGATATCCACATGGTTCATTCTATCATTGCCTTCAAATTTTTTCCCTTGTTGTCTTATCAGAAAGGTGATCCTTCCTACCATGTTTGAAAGTAGCATAAATCTCCTTGCCATCTCTTTTTTTATCTATCCCCCTTAGTTTGCTTTATTTTTTCATTAAATTTATCATCACCTGTGTGCTGATTTTTAAAAATTTATTTATTTCATGTCTCCCCTCACTAAGAGACAAAAATAAATTGTGTAACATCATGATATCAGAAACTGAATTTGTTTGGCCCATCACTGTAACCCCAATGTTAAAACCTAAACCTGGTACATCCCTGGCTCTCCAAAAAAACATTTGATCAGTTGAATTGTAATGGACCATATATTAAATGTATATTTACCTGGGAGTTCCCATTGTGGCTCAGCAGTAATGAATCCAACTAGTATTCATGAACATACGGGTTAAATCCCTAGCCTCACTCAATGGGTTGAGTATCCGGCATTGTTGTGAGCTGTAGTGTAGGTTGCAGATGTAGCTGGGTCCTGCTTTGCTGTGGCTGTGCTGTAGGCTGGCAACTATAGCTCTGATTTGAACCCTAGTCTGGGGACTTCAAATGCGGTACAGCCCTAAAAAAATAAATAAATAAATAAATAAATAAATAAAAAAGTATATTTACTTACGAAATTTCAATTTATGAAAAGATAAAATTTTGAGTTCCTATTGTGGCTCAGTGGGTTAAAACCCAATATAGTGTAGGTGAGGATGTGGGTTAGATCCCTGGCCTTGCTCAGTGGGTTAAGGATTGAAGCGAAGTTTGCAGACACAGCTAAAATCCTGTTTTGCTCTGGCTGTGGCATAGGCTGGCAACTACAGCTCCAATTTGACCCCTGGCCTAGTAACTTCTATATGCCGCAGGTATGCCCCCCCAAATTTTTTTAAATTCTAAATGAGCTTATAATTAAACTCTGCTAATAATTCATCTATTGAATTATTTATAACTAGAGTAAAAAATACTGATATCAATTTTAAGCATGGAAAAATCAGGGTTCTTTTTTTTTTTTTTTTGGTCTTTTTGCTTTTTCTTGAGCTGTTCCTGTGGCATATGGAGGTTCTCAGGCTAGGGGTCTAATCGGAACTGTAGCTGCCTGCCTACACCAGAGCCACAGCAACGCGGGACCCAAGCCACATCTGTGATCCACACCATAGCTCACGGCAATGCCAGATCCTTAACCCACTGAGCAAGGGCAGGGATCAAACCTGCAACCTCATGGTTCCTAGTCGGATTCGTTAACCACTGCACCACAACGGGAACTCCCAGGGTTCAATTTTGATTCTACCTCTTACCAGCACTTTAATACCTTTGGCAAGTTAATTATTTTCTTAGAGCCTTAGTTTTCTAATGTGTTAAAACATAAGAACATTGATCTTGGTTGTGATGCTTATTCATTTTCATTTAAAGCTGGCATAGAATAGATGGTATTAGCAAGCAGCAGTAGTAGTGATAGTAAGAGCTTCTCCCTGGTCACAGAGTAAGCAAGTGCCTCTCCTCTAGAAATTAAGCATTGCAAGAGTTTCAGTCAGACATTTAAATGGGATGGGCTGAATCCCTGCCTAGACTGAACCCTAAAATAGAGATGATGAGAGTGGCATGGTGTGGAGACCACTGGGGCCCCTGAAATCCTGGAACCCTCTGCATTCATGAGCCTAATTCCAGAGTAACATAGGTATCCCACTTTAGACCACTCATTCCTATTCAGAGACCACTCAGGAGATGAGTTCATTCTCACACTATGCCAGATTTGACTGAGATGAATTTGGAAATCTACCACAGAGAGGATTTAAATCTTAGGGAAGAACAAGACCTGACCCAGTCCTCAGAGCCTCTCTGGGTTATACTCAGTGAACAATAACTGACTGATCAAGTAAATTAAATATAGCATCTACACATGTGAAATAGTGCCTCTGCCATACACACCCAGGGTGGTCAGGAAATGCTCCTTTCCAATAACTATATAAAAACAAAATATGCACAAATCTTCTTAACGTTATTGTTTACTATTCATTTCATTTATCATTATTGCCTCTGTCTTGGCCCCTCTTCCTCTTCCTTTACATTCCCACTCCACCAATAAAGAGAAGAAGGCCATGCACCAATACATCACCAATGTACACCTTTTAGAATGTCTTTCTCTTTTGTTAAACAGGTAGACATACTGGAAAGTAACATATGAAGTGGTAAAAAATAGAGATCTTTGGCTTATAGTCAAAAAAGAAAATACTCCTCACTTCTTTTGACCTTTTCTTCCCCCTGGAACAAAGTCCTGGCTTTAGACAATAGTGCTGATCTGTTCTAAGGGAAAGGCCAGATGAGTTCCAAGATAACCATATAAAACCCAACTGTTCAGGGAAAGAGGACAGAGACATAGGTGTTGTGGTTTGATTTGATTTTAGATGAGGCTTGGGTGTATTGGTGGGGAATCATTCATTTAGCAGAGCTCAAGGAACCATTTCATCGAGTATAAATAACCCTGGCAATGGTCATAAAAACTCCCTGGAAGGGCTAACCACTGCCGCAACCACTGCCGCCTGCCACCCCAAAGCCAAATACTTTTAAAAACACACACACATACACGCACAACTGTGATTATAGAATTATAACTTACACAGCAATGCTTCATCCAGTCATTTTACCTTCCTGAGCCAGTCATGGAGGGCCAAAAATGTTCCGACTCCAAGGCGATGTGTAATTCTGCTTTAGCTTCTCAGGACTGCCCAGGATCACCCTTGTCCAGGAGCCAGACCAAACTTCACCTGGCCAGAATCTCACAAGAATTAATGGTTTTTAAGAGAAGGTCACTGGCAGGACCTTAAGAAATGAGATCCCAAGACGTGGAACGAATTGTCCAACAGAAGAGATTTCACATAGGGAAAGAGGTACTTCCTTGTCTGGCTAGTAGGATATGTGGAGGGAACAGAGCCCAGGAATGCTCAAATGTTTTTGAAAGTCCTTTATGTGGTTTGAGTTAGGTGAAAGAGTTTTTTGTCTCTGATCGTTTAGGATTAAATAAATTTCTACATAAATTTCATTTCTTTTTTTTTCTTCAAAGAGGTTTTGTATGTTTACTGGAACTTTGTACCAAGAGAAAATAAAAGAAGCACATATGGAAAATTCACTGCAATTTTTTTTTTGGTTAAAAAGGGTAGCAGGAGCCTCTTTTACTAATGGATAGCATAAGTATTTATTTGCTTGGTTGTACCATATTGTATTTGGTTCCTAAATGATAAATAGAAAGCTGTTTTTTCATTTAGGATATCAAAGTTACTAATTAGATGACAAACTCCTTGAAAATAGGACACTCATCTTGTTTTCTATAATTCTTCTGTTGCCCATTACAATACATGAATGTACTAGATACCCAGTGTATTGCTATGAAGTAGATTGACTAGTAGGTACATTATATCACTGAATACAACATCTTAAGTTCTGTTGACATGCTGATACACAAATGAAGAAATAAAAGTCTTCTTTTTTTTTTTTTTCTCCAACAAAGATGTCTGGAGTACCCACTCCATGCCAGGCATCGAGGTTGGAGTAGAGGCTGGGTTATAAGCAAGGATGACACATTTTTTTGCCTTGAAGAGTGCAGTTAGATGTGGGGGGAAGAGGGTATAGTGAAGTGGAGAAGTAATATATATTCACCTAAAATTAGAATTCAATATAATAAGGACTAGCTTAGCAATATCAAGAAAATGCTGAGGACTTTGTAATGCTTTTGCCTGAATAAAACAGGAAAGTATTCATAAAGAGGTTACTTGAGCTCTTGAAAGAGTATTGAAAGTGTGTACAAGACTATGAATATTATTATTGAGTATTTTCAATACTTAAACTAACCTTTTAATGCAAAAATACTATGTAATATAATTGCAATACTCATAAGAAAATTGTAAAAGTTACTATAAATATTTATTGATAGTATGATACAGAAAGTGAGGACCAATACTGAGCACAAGTTCAACATTTAATGATGAGTGCATTTATAATTTCATTTGAAGTTCACCTTAAAGTTTAAATTTCAGATATCTTTATGAATATCAGTTATCCTATCCATTATTGTGATAATCCCAAGATTCACAGAAGAGACCTAAGGTACAGTTTGAAGAAAATTACTTTAAGGCAGGGATTCAAGTATAAACATAATGCCAAAAAATTCCAATAGAAAAGTGAAATTTACAAAGCTTTGGGGATTCAATGTTAACAACAAATGACTTTGGCCAGGAAGGTGATATCAAAGCAGAGGAGGCGTGGTGAACAGAACATAACTGATTAGCATATAGTATACAAGATTGGTAGCACAACAGATTTTTAACATTAGCAAAGAGAGTTCGAGTACATACAAATAATATGTACAACATCAGCAGTTTGTATACACTATCATTCTTGCATAGTCAATTGGTTAAAACAATGGGGAAGTAATAGATAATAAATGGCACAGCATATACTATTCCCAGTAATCCTACAAGACTCCTAATGATTATATTTCTCCAGGAGATAGACTAGACCTTCCCAAACTGTTTACCACAGGGAGTATCATCTACTCTATAAAGAAAAAGATCCCTATCACTGAACTTATTTCTCATTTAAGGTAGAGTCTTTACAAATCCTTGTTATTCTTGAGATAAGACAGGTGGTCTTCCAGAAGCATAGCTAACTTGGAAAAAAATCTCTTTCTGGAGTTCCCATTGTATCTCAGTGGGTTAAGAATCCAACATAGTATCTGTGAGGATGCAGGTTGGATCCCTGGCCTCACTCAGTTGGTTAAGGATCCAGTGTTGCTGTAAGCTGCAGCATAGGTCACAGATGCCACTCAGATCCCATATTGCTGTTCCTGTGATATAGGCCAGCAGCTGTAGCTCCAGTTTGACCCCTAGCATTGGAACTTCCATATGCTGTAGGTGTGGCCATAAAGAGAAAAAAAGGATCTCTTTCTAACTTACTGCTTGTCAGTTCATAAGTCTTTTGCAATAAGAAAATATATTAGTTTTTGTTTCTGTGTAAAAAAGTATCCCAAAACCTTAGTGGTTTGAAATAATACATATTTTCTATATCACAGTTTCTGTGGACCAGGTCTCCAGGCATGATTGAACTGGGTGCCTCTGGGTCAAGGCCTCCAGCGAAGCTGCAGTCAAGGTGTCAGCATTGGCTACCATCATTTCAGGGCTCCACTGGGGAAGGCTCAGCTTCCAGTTTCATTTCATGGCTGTGTTGGCAGGCATCAGGTTCTCCCTGGCTGTTGGCTAAAGACACTGCCACATAGGCCTCTGCCTTGGACAGCTCACCATATGGCAGAGACATCCTTGAGAGAGGGCTGGCGGTGGGGGGGGGGAGGGTGTGGGGGGTGGAGGGGGGTGGTGGCAGTGTGCCCAAGACTGAAGTCACAGTCTTTCACAGTCACCTAATCATTCATCACTTATGCAATATTCTCTATCTTAGGCATGGTAGGCAGCCTACCCTCAAGGAGACACACACACATGACCATGTGGCATGACATGACATACAAGTCATGAATACCAGGAGGTAAGGATCATTGGAGGCCTTCTTAGAGGCTGCCTATCTACTACAAAGAGGTAGAAGTAAAATATGAATGATATCTAACCCCTTAGATTAACACATAAACAGTCTTTGTGAATCTCTCAAAATTCTCCATCTGGATGGGCTGTTCCCTCTTCCCTCTGAGTTATGTGAACTGGTGACATAACACAGTAATTTGAAGAGGAGGCTGGTCTCTTCATCATGTCTTCTGTGAAAGACGGTGCCTTTCAAATTAAATCCATGTACTCACACACTGACCTAAAGACACATGTGTACAAACAAATTACACTTCTAAAGGCAATTACAAAAAAGTCAAAAAGTGCTAGACTTGTGCTTCTGGTGTTTACACAATTTTCTAAAGACTATTAAATGAACTGCTGAAGAATGAGCCCCATGGTGAAAAGGAAACTTAAACCTCATTTTTCACAGTTCTTGGCCTCCAGTGTGTATGTCTGAAACCTAAACACTGAATAATTTAAAGTTGTTACCTCTGATTTTCTCTTTAATTAACATAGAGAGGTGTAAAACAAAAGAATATGTTTTCTCAGTTTTCACATTTTCTTATTCATGTCCCTTCTCTAACTCCTCCCTGTCTGCCGATCCATTTACCTCAGTAAAGTTCTATTGCTTCGCTTGAGGCAGTTTTATAAAAGTGACCTTACCTTCTCTGCAAGATTGTTTTCAATGGTAACAATGATTTTATTAATAAGTAATAAATTCCTCAGTGATAACTTGACACCTGTGAAGTTTCAACTTTTAAACTCTCACTATAAGCAATTCACTGAAAAGAATTTTAAATCCTTTAACAATAGTAAAAGATACTTTTTCACCTGCATCTAACTCAAACATAGTTTAACACATTTGTATCATTTTTTTCCAAAAGAAATACATTTTTGGATACAATTCAGATATGCACAATTTCTGCCAAAAGGATAGTTTTCCACAATATTTTCCACAAATTAAAATAGGATCTGAATTGTCTTGAACACATTTTAAGTAATCTTACACTCCCATATTTTCTAATTCCAGATTCTAAGTTTTATCTGCACACTAGACATCTCTGATGGATACTTCACAAGTATCTCAAACACAAGATACTTCAAATGAATTCATCCTCCTTCCCTAAAATATCAATTTATAGATCTATATGGATTATGATCAATTACTTCATAATCCCAACTCTCTTTATTTAAAGAAGTTCAAGGAGACCCAGGGAGTTTAAATGATTTGCTCAGTGTATCCAGTATTAGAGACCAGCTAGTGTCTTCTACTTCCTGGTCCTTCATTCTTTTAGTTCCTCTGTTTTCACCAGTGGTACCATTAAATACTCCAATTTACCTCAAGACACCAAAGTCAAATTTAATTCCTTCCCTTTGTTATACCCACTCTCTTGACAGGTCTTGCTACTCACATTTGAGTGCTGTTTTTATTCTTCTGTCACCATGTCAGTCAAGTCTTTGTATCTTCTATGTTGCTATTGAAACTGTCTCCTAGTTAGTTACCTTGACCCTCTGTCTTTACCCACTCTAGGCTACTCCAGATAATGAATAGAGTGAGGTTTTCCTTATACAGAGTTTTGATCATGTCATGGAAGAGTTCTAAAACCTTGAACACATTTTCTACCTCTAGCATTTTAGGCTCTGCATAGTCTAAATCCTAAGAACATTCTCAACCATATCTCCCATAATTCAGTAGCACACTCTTCTCTGCCAAACTGGTGCATTCTATTTGCATAAAATAATTTAGGGAGTTCCTGTTGTGGCTCAGCAGTTAGTGAACCCGACTAGCATCCAAGAGGATGTGGGTTCAATCCCTGGCCTCGCTCAGTGGGTTAAGGATCTGGCATTGCTGTGAGCTGTGGTGTAGGTGGCAGATGTGGCTTGGATCCTGCGTTGCTGTGGCTCTGGCGTAGGCTGGCGGCTATAGCTGTGGTTGGACCCCCGAGCCTGGGAACCTCCATATGCCGCGGGTGTGGCCTTAAAGAGACAAAAAAAAAGAGAAAATAATAATAATAATAATTTATACTTCTTCATTTGTGTTCAAATCATTTCTTCTGCCTTAAGTATGACCTCTTCTTAATGTGGTAAAATCCTGTCCAACAACCCAACTAATGTGAGAATTGCTTTATCTGAAACTTCTGGCATTGTTCCTCCTTTACTTGTAGCTCTGTTCTTTCTATCTTTAGAAGTTTAACTATACATCTATTTATTTATTTGTCTATACGGCTAAATGGCTATATGGCCATTATTTTGTAACAACTTTAAATGTAGTATAATCCATAAATTATTGAATCACTATGCTATATGCCTGAAACTAATATAGTATTTTACATCAATTATGCTTCAACAAGTCTCTTAATCTCCCACCCTTATTGCCTCCCCCTTCCCCCTCTCCTCACTGGTAAGCACCAGTCTGTTTCTGTTTTGTTATATTCATTCACTTGTTTTATGTTTCAGATTCCACATATAAGTGACAACAGTATTTATCTTTCTTTGTCTGACATTTCACTAAGTATAATTCTCTCTAAGTTCATCCATGTTGTTGCAAATAGCAGAATTTTTTATGGCTGAGTAATACTTGCATTTTCTTTGCACATTCTTCTGTTGTTGAACACTTGTAAGTTGCTTCCATATCGTGGCAATTGTATATAATGCTGCAATGAACATTGAGGTGCACGTATCTTTAAGAATTCGTGTTCTGGTGTTCCCGTCGTGGCGCAGTGGTTAACGAATCCGACTAGGAACCATGAGGTTGCGGGTTCGATCCCTGGCCTTGCTCAGTGGGTTAAGGATCCGGCGTTGCCATGAGCTGTGGTGTAGGTTGCAGACGCGGCTTGGATCCTGTGTTGCTGTGGCTCTGGCGTAGGCTGGCAGCTACAGCTCCGACTGGACCCCTAGCCTGGGAACCTCCATATGCTGCAGGGCAGCCCAAGAAATGGCAAAAAAAGACAAAAAAAAAAAAGAATTTGTGTTCTAATTTTTTTCCCAGATATAGTCCCAGGCATAGAATTGATGGATTATATGTTAGTTCTATTTTTAGTTTTTTGAGAAAACTTCATACTGTTTACCATAGTGGCTACATCAGATTACCTCAACGGTGGAAAATCATCTGCATTTCTCCACATCTTTGCCAACATTTGCTCATTGTAGATTTTGATGATAGTCATCTTGACAGATGTGAGGTGATATCTCTTTGTTGTTCTTATTTGCTCTGATTTGCATTTTCTGATGATTTGCAGTATTGTGCATCTTTTCATGTGCCTGTCCATCATCTGTATACCTTCTTTGGAAAAATGTCTATTCAGGGCTAATGTCCATTTTGTATTAGGTTTTACTTATTTTAATGTTTAGTTGTGTCAGCTGTTTATATATTCTGGATATGAACCCCTTATATAATTTGTAATTATTTTTTCCTATTCAGTAGTAGTCACCTTTACTGTATAAAAGATTTTAAGTTTAACTACAATCCATTTGTTTATTTTTTTTCTTTTGCCTTAGAAGACCACTCCAAAAAATATTTCTGTGATTTATGTCAAAGAATATACTGCCTATATTTTCGTCCAGGAGTTTCATGGTTTAAGGTTTAATCCATTTTGATTTTATTTTTGTATATGGCATGAGAAAATGCTCTAATTTTATCCTTTCACATGTAGTGCTCCAATTTTTCCAGTACCATTTATTGAAGAGACTGTCTTTTCATCATTGTATATTTTTACCTTCTTTGTAGTAGATTTATTAACTATAGGGTCACAGGTTTATTTCTGGGCTCTCTTTCCTATTCCATTGATCTATGTATCTTTTTTGGTGCATGTACCATGCTATTTTGATTACTGTAGCTTTGTAAGTATAGTTGGAAGTCAGGGAGCATGATATCTCCAGCTTTGTTCTTTTATCTCAAGATTGTTTTGGCAATTCAGGGTCTTTTGTGGTTCCATATAAACTTTAGAATTATTTGTTCTAGTTCTATGAAGAATTTCATGGGTATTTTGATAGGGATTGCATTAAATCCATAGATGGCTTTGGGTACTATGGATATTTTAACAATATTATTTCTTCCAGTCAATGAACACAGCATATCTTTCCATTTCTTTGTATCATCTTCTTCACCATCATCTTCTCTTTATCAATATTTTACAGTTTTCAGAGTAAAGGTCTTCCACCTCCTTCATTAAGTTTATTCCTACATATTTTATTGTCTTTGATATGATTTTAAATAGGATTGTTTTCATGCTTCCTCATCTGATAGTTCATTGTTAATACATATAAAAGCAATGGATTTCTGTGTATTAACTTTGTATCCTACAGCTTTACTGAATTTATTTATTCTAATCATTTATTTCAGGGTTTTCTATGTATTAGTATCATGCCATCTACAAATAAGGCAGTTTTAGTTGTGATTTGAATGCTTTTTATTTCTTGTTCTTGTCTGTTGCTGTCAGTAGAAATCCCAGTAGTACATGAAATATAAGTGGCAAGAGTGATATCCCTTTTCTTTCTTTTTTTCTTTTTTTTGTGAGAGTGTATATCCTTGTCTCATTCCTGAATTTAGAGAGAAGACTTTCAGGTTTTCACTATTGAGTATTATGTTGGCTGTGGATTTGTCATACATGGCCTTATGCTGAGGTACGTTCCTTCTATACCCACTTTGATGAGAGGTTTTATAGTGAATGGATATTGTCTATTGATCAATAGACACAGAAAAGGCATTTGACAAAATTCAATATCCATTCACTATACTGACATTTCTTTTGTTAATGTGGTGTATCACATTCATTGATGTGTAGGTACTGAACCATATTTGCATCCCTGGAATAAATCCCTCTTGATCATGATGTATTAATTCTTTTTATATATTGCTGGATTTGGTTCGCTGGTGTGTTATTGAAGATTTTGGCATCTATATTCATCGGAGATATTGGCCTGCAATTTCTTTTCTTTTTTCTTTTGAGTGTATTTTTATGGTTTTGGTGTCTGGGTAATGGTGGCCTTGTAGAACGAATTTTGAAGTGTCTCCTCCTCCTCAATTTTTTGGAGTGGTTTGAGGAAGATAGGTAGGTATTAGCACTTCATATGCTTGGTATGCTATATATTTGGTAGAATTTCACTGTGAAATTTCCCTGCAAAGCCATCTAGTCCTGGGCTTTTGTTTGCTGGAAATTTTTTTTTAATTGCAAATTCAGTTTCACTTTTAGTGATTAGAATGTTCAAATTTTTTATTTTGTCCTGATTCAGGCTTCATAGGTTGCATGTTTCTAGAAATTTCTCCATTTCTTCTAGATTGTCTAATTTGTGTGTGTATATCTGTTTGTAGAATTTTTATAAGATTTTTTATTTCTATGATGTTGATTATTATTTCTCCTATTTCATTTCTTATTTTGTTTATTCAGATCCTCTCTTTTTCTTGATAAACTTGACTAAAGTTTTATCAGTTTTATTCATCTTTTCAAAAAAAACCTTAATTTATTTGATCTTTTGTGTTGTTTTTTTAATCTCAATTTTATTTATTTCCTCTCTGATCTTTATTTTTCCTTCCCTCTGCTGACTTTGGAATTTGTTTGTTGCTGTTTTTCCAATTCCTTTAAATGGTATCTTAGGTTGTTTATTTGAGATTTTTCCTGTTTCTTGAGGTAAGCCTGTACCACTATAAATTTCCCCCTTAGAACTGCATCCCATAAATTTTGCAGGGCTGTGTTTCCATTTTCATTTGTTGAGATATTTTCTGATTTCCTCATTTTTTGAAATTTCTTCATTGACCCATTGGTTTAGTAATATATTGTTTAGTCTCCACATATTTGTGTTTTTCCATTTTTCATCCTGTAGTTGATTTCCAGTTTCATGCCATTGTGGTCAGAAAAAATGCTTGATGTAATTTCTGTCCATTTATTTTTGGTATCTTAACATGTGATCTGCCCTAGAGAACATTCTATGTTCACTCAAAAAGAATGCGTATTTTCAATTTTTGTATGGAATGTCCTATAAATATCTATTAAGTCAAATTGGTCTAATGTGTCATATAAGACCACTGATGCCTTGTAGATTTTCTGTCTGATCTGTCCATTGATCTCAGTTGCCGGGGCCAGCTCAGCAGGATGGAGCTGGAGAACGGGTGCTGTGGACCTTAAGGAAAAATAGTTAACATAAAACAAGACACAGAGACATTTATCTTAAGTAAAGGTGGGAGCCAGGGAACTCAAAGTCTCAGGGACCAAGCGCGCGCCCTGCCTCAAGAAACCACACTGCTTTTATTGTGCTCTTTAGATGAGATCAAGTGAGGAGTGGCTATGGGTGGATGATACAGGGTTTGTTTGCTATTATATAAGTTCTTTTACTATTTAGAAAGCCACTTAGGTGGTAAAGGGTTAAGCTCTTACTCTGACCTCTAGGCACATAACAGTTCTTAAGCTTAAGTCACTTATGCCTTTAGGTCTTTGTTCTTAAGCTTAAGTCATTTACCAGCACTGTGACTGTTTTTCAAAGCAGGAAGATGGGATAAAGTAAGTCAAGAAGATGGGATAAAGTAAAGAAGGACAAGATGGAGTTTTCAAGGAAACGTGTCTTGCAACACTCAGTGGGATGTTAAAGTCCCCCACTATTATTTTCTTATTGTCAGTTTCTCTCTATGTCTATTAATGTTTGCTTTATATATTTAGGTGCTCTTGGATTAGGTGAGTATATGTTATTGGATATAATATTCTTTTTTGTATTGATCTATTTATCATTATATAATTTTCTTCATTGTCCTTCATTATAGCCTTTGTTTTAAAGTCTATTTTGACTGATATGAGTATTGCTACACCTGCTTTCTTTTCCGTTCTGTTTTCCATCCACTCATTTTAAGTCTGTATGTGTCTTTAGCTCCAAAGTGACTCTCTTGTAAGCAGCATATAGAAGGATTTTGTTTCTTTATCCAATCAGTCACCCTGTGTCTTTTGATTGGAGGATTTAATCTATTGACATTTAAATAAATTACTGATAGATAGGTACTTCTTGTCATTTTCTTGTTTTCTGGTTATTTTTCTTCTCTGTTCTTTTCCTATTTTAGTTTCTTTCCTGGTGTTTTGATTATTTTCTTTAGTGATATGTTCATCTTTCTAGTTTTAGTGAATCTGTTTTTGTTTTTGATTTGTGGTTACAATGGCATTCCTATAGGTTGACTTATAATATCTACTTATTTTAAATTAGTAGTCACTTAGTTCAAATATATTCTTTAAAAACATCTACATTTTTACTTCTTTCCCCCATATTTTGTATTTTTGATATCATATTTTACATTTCATGTTTATCCCTTCACTGTTTATTGTAGTTATAGTAGGCTTTATAATTTTTTTGTCTTTTAATTTTCATACTTGCTTACCTAAATGGTTGATTCTCAGCCTTTACTATATATTTGCCCTTATTAGGAGGATTTCTCCTTTTCTATAGATATTTACCCCTTGTAAATTTTTCCACTTACTGAAAACTCTAACATTTCTTTTATGGTGGATTTAATATTGAAAAACTCTTAATTTTTGCTCATCTGATAAATTCTTTTTTAATTTAATTTTTTTTTGGTAATTTAATTTTTATTTTTTTCCATTATACCTGGTTTACAGTGTTCTGTCAGTTTTCTACTGTACAGCAAGATGACTCAGTCACACATACATATATTCCTTCTTTTTTCTCACATTATCATGCTCCATCATAAGTGACAAGATATAGTTCCCAGTGCTATACAGCAGGATCTCATTGCCCATCTATCCCAAAGGCAATAGTTTACATCTTCTGAACACCAAATTCCATGTCTATCCCACTCCCTTCCCCTACCCCTTGGCAACTACAAGTCTATTCTCCATGTCCATGAATTGATTTTCTTTTCTGTGGAAACCTTCATTTGTACCATATATTAGATTCCAGATATGTGATATCATGTGGCATTTGTCGTTCTGATTTACTTCACTTAGCATGAGAGTCTTCAGTTCCATCCATGTTGCTGCAAATGGCATTATTTTATTCTTTTTTATGGCTGAGTAGAATTCCATGGTGTATTTATACCATACTTCTTAATCCATTCATCTGTTTATGGACATATAGGTTGTTTTCATGTCTTGGCAATTGTGAATAGTGCTGCAATTAACATCCAGGTGTCTGTGTCTTTTTCAAGGAAAGTTTTGTCCAGATATAGGCCCAAGAGTGGGATTTCTGTGTCATATGGTAGTTCTATATATAGTTTTCTAAGGTATCTCCATACTGTTTTCCATAGTGGTTGTACCAGTTTACATTCCCACCAACAGTGCAGGAGGGTTTCCTTTTCTCTACACCCTCTCCAGTATTTTTTATTTGTGGACTTATTAATGATGGCCATTCTGACTGGTTAAGTTCTTTATCTCTTCTTCAAATCTCAATTATAATCTTGCTGGGAACAGTTATCCTGGGTTTCACCTTTTTTCCTTTCTGCACTTTTAATACATCATACCACTCTATCTTGCCTGTGAAGTTTCTGCAGAAAAATTACTGGATAGCCTTATGTGCTTTCCATTGTGTATGACTCTTTGTTTTTATTTGCTGCATTTAAAGTTCTCTTTAACTTAAATTTTGTCATTTTAATTATGGTAAGTCTTTGTGTGATGTTTTTTGGGTTCATCTTATTTGGGACCCTTGTGTTTCCTGTACCTGTACCTGGTTCAGGTTCAGAAAGTTTTCAGCCCTAATTTCATCAAAAGTGTTTTCAACCCTTTTCTCTCTCTCTTCTTGTTCTGGGACCCCTATAATGCAAATGTTGGTATGCTTAGACTGTTCTTATTTTTAAAAATTTGTTTTTCTTTTTTCTCTTCTGATTGGATGATTTCCATTATTCTATCTTCTAGATCATTATGCATTATTCTATATCACCAAGTCTCCTCTTACTTCCTCCTAGTATGTTTTTCATTTCAATTATTGAACTTTTCAGTTCTGACTGGTTCTTTTTTACATTTTCTAGTTCTTGTTAAAATTCTGTGTTTATCTACTCTTTTTACTAATTCAGTTAGAATTTTTATTACTAATGAACAAGGCCAGTTATATTACTGGACTGGAACTCTTACATACTTTCCTACATTTAATATTGTCATATAAGTCATATCAAGCGTAGCACTGATGATGAAGTGCTAAGCAGTTGTCCATGTTCTGTAGGTGTGGTGTTTAGTTTCACCATCAGTTGGCTAGTATTGCTTATTTTATATTAACAATCAACCTCTCAGCTTTTAACCAGAGCTTTCAATTGTTGGGTACATATTCAGTCTTAACCCTACCACCTGATCCACTGTTTGAAAGGACTGTATTTAAAATTTAACTGTCTCTTCTCATCCTCAGTGCAAGTAGAGAGTGCCCAATAACTAACTTTTAAATCTTTTATGTTTTGCTCTTCAATCCATAAATAATCATTTCTTTCATCATCCCTTTATATCTCAAACCTTTCATTAACTTCTGAAGATAAAACAATAGAAACTGTCATATATGCACTTTTTAAGATAAAAAAATATTTTAAATGTTCTTGTTGGAGGCCAAGAATTATATCTTGTCAATAGCATTTAATGGGCAGGTCATCCTGCCAAGCCACAAGCAAGTCTTTCCTCATAGGTTTCACCCCATTGCATTCGGATTTATTTGAAGTTGAATAAATGAAGTTGAACTGTCCAAAATGTTATATGAGCCAGTGAGAAGAAAATAAAATGCCTCTCTAATTAGCACAATTATTCAAGTTCAAGCATGACCTTTACTTCTATTTTAGTGGTGTGTTATATCATTGGTCACCCTAAAATGCTAAATGTATTTTGTTTATCTTGAGCTTTGAAGCATTACTGGAGACTATCCCACAATTATTAGATGCATTATGAAAATATAACTAAATTCAACAGGGCTTCAACACTGCTCCACAACTCCTTTCATTTTTAAATTACCACTGTATTGAGTTACCTCCATATAACACCTATTCCAAATAATTTACATACACTCAGTGCCCCCAAGTAGTCTTCACCTCATATACTTACAAAAAATTGTCTCACTATTTACTTAACTATGAAGCTGAAAACTCTTTAAATAAATACTATTAGCCATAACTTAATAGGAATCTTCTCAAATGTTCTTTGCATAAATAATGATGTTCACAAACATTCAGTTCCCTCTCCTGCTCACCTGCCAGGAGTGTATTTTCTCACCCTCTTTGAAGTTAGGCATGGGCATATGAATTGCTTTGGCCAGTGAAATATGAAAGATTCTCTCCCACATGGAAGCTTTAAGAGTGAGTGAATGATGTGACATATTTCCTTTTCCTAAGCTGTAGCTTTTGGCACACCTCCAGATTCTGGCTGTTCTGTTATGCTGGGTTTTGAGGTACAAATACATGTGGAGTGGAGCTGCAGCCTTTGCACATAGACATAAATCATGAGCAAGAAATAAATCTTTGTGGTTTTGATCTACCAAAATTTGGGAATTGTTTTTTACCTTAACAAAAACCTAGTCTCTGTAATGGTGGAGTAGGGAACTCTCAAACATGTCCCTCCTCAAAAACAGTAAATAAACTGGCAGCACTGTCAAAATCTACTATATCAGAACTCTGTAAACTAATCAAGGGTTTATGGCAACCAGGTGAATGCTCGATCAAGAGAAAATTATCTGAGTGTTAGTAAGGGAAACTTGTGGCATTTTAACTTTTCTTATCTCCATCTCTCACTCCCCAGGTGACAGGCATCCTTAGAGACAATAAGCTACATTCCTCATACAGGTTCCTGATACCAGGGGGAACAGAATAAAATTTATTCTCAAACAATTTTGGCTGTTCATTTGACCTGTTCTAGTGGCATTCAGAAGGCCCAGCTCAAAGGGCTTGCACTTCATTTTGGAAAACTCAGAAAAATCCACAACCTGAGGTAGACACTTGGGCGTTAATCAAAACAGTTTATAGGAAAATGAATTTACAGCTGCCACCTGGGGCAAAAATTACAGGGCAAATAAGAGACAAACTGAAAAGTTTGACAGAAAAACCTGGGTAATGAGAAAATTGGTAGAATAAAAAAAAATTTTAAATTCTAAATAAATGACATGATATCATTTGTTTATGGAGTGGAAGATTTAATGTTGTTAAGGTAGCAATGCCCCCAAAATTGATCTACATATTCTATGCATCCCTGTCAAAATACAAATTCCTCTTTTTACATAAATGGACAAGCTGATTCTAAAATTCATATTGAATTATGAGGGACCCTAAATATCCAAAACAATCTTGAAAAAAGAACAAACTTGGAAGACCCACACTTCCCAATTTCAAAACTTGCTACAGAGCTGGAGTAATCAAGATAGTGTGGTATCAGCAAGGATTGACATATACAACCAATGGAATAGAATTGAGAGTCTAGAAATACTCATACATTTATGCTTAAGCAATCTTTAACAAGGATGCAAAGACCATTCAAGGGGAGAGGAATAGTCTTCAACATATGGTGCTGGAACAACTGCTTAACCACAAGCAAAAGAATGATACTGGACCCTTACCTCACACCATACAGAACACTGAACTGAAAATGTATCAAATACTTAAATGTAAGAGCTAAAACCATAAAACTCTTAGACGAAAACACTGGGGTAAACCTCAATGAACTTGGAGTTGGCAATGAATTCTTAGATATGATACCAGATGTACAAAAGGAAAAAGAAAAATAGATAAATTAACCTCATTAAAATTAAAAACTTGTATATATCAAAAGACACAATCAATAAAATGAGAAGATGGTCCACTCAATGAGAGAAAATATTTGCAAATAATATATCTAATAAGGGTCTAGTTCCAAAGGGGTGTGAATAGACATTTTTCTGAAGAAGGTATAAATGACTAAACAAAACATGAAGAGATGTTCAACACCATTAGTGATTGGGAAAATGCAAATAAAAAGCACAATGAGAGAAAACTTCATACCCATTAGGAAGATACTACTACTACTACTACTACTACTACTACTACTACTACTACTACTACTGATAATATAAATTGGAAAATGAGTGTTGGTGAGAATGAGAAAGATTTGGAACTCTCATACTTCTACTGGTATGTAAACTGATCCCACTACTGTAGAAAACAGTTGGGCAATTCCTTAAAAAGTTAAACATAGACTTATATGACCCAAAAATTCCACTTGAGTAGAATCCAAAGGATCTGAAAACAAGTGTTCAAACAAAAACTTATACTTGAATTTTCATTGCAGAGTTTTTCATAATAACCAAAATGTGGAAACCATGCCAATATTAATCAACTGGAAAATGGATAAACATGATGGAATATTATTCAGTCATGGAAGGGAATGAAATAGTGATTCATTGCAACAGTATGGATGAACCTTGAATATAATATGCTAAGCAAAATTAGCAAGACACAAAAGGCCACTTATTGTATAATTCCATTTATATGAAATGTCTAGAATAGGCCAATTCATAAAGACAGAAAGCAAATTAATGGTTTCCAGGGGTCAGAGAAAAGGAGACTTGGGGAAGAAACTGCTTAATGGGCATGGGGTTTCTCTTTGATGACAGTGATTTAGTATTAGACCATGGTGATGCTTTTACAACATTGTGAATGCACAAAAAGCCACTGAATTCTACACTTTAAAATGGTTAAAATAATGAATTATATGTTATGTGAATTTTACCTCAATAAAGAAACAAGTTAAAAAAAATGGCCTAGTCAATTCTGACTTATACTTTGCCTATTTCTCTCTTCCTCCTGTTTAAAAAAAAATGACATCTTTCTTTGCAAGGCTACTCCCTATGCCAGTGCCTCTGTGTCATCCCTACCTGTCTCTCCTGTTTGTCCCCTTGTGCTGTCAAGCATCCCTCATTTCTAATTCTTACTTCAGCTGCTTCCCCTAGACCAATAAACATACCTAAATCTTCTTTATCAGAAAAATGGGGAGTTCCCATCATGGTACAGCAGAAATGAATTCAACTAGGAACCATGAGGTTGCGGGTTTGATCCCTGACCTTGCTCAGTGGGTTAAGGATCTGGTGTTGCCGTGAACTGTGGTGTAGGTCACAGACGCTGCTCGAATCTGGAGTTGCTGTGACTCTGATGTAGGCCAGCAGCTATAGCTCCGATTAGACCCCTAGCCTGGGAACCTCCACATGCCACAGGTGTGGCCCTAAAAATACAAAAAGACCAAAAAAAAAGAAAAAAAAAAAAAAAAGAAAAGAAAAATAGGAAAACCAAAAAAAAAAAATCCTCTATTTTCTCCGAAGTTATTCTTCCATTGTTTTCTTTTCCTGCACTACCAAAAATTTAAAGGCCAACTGTATACTCTCTCCTTCTATTTCATTGCCTTTTCCTTAGTTCTCACCACTCTTCTGGGCTCTGACCCTTACATTAATTTAACGAAACTTTTCTAATATGTTGGCAAAAGAATCCTTACTTTTCTGTCTGTATTTCTATAACTGCAGTGTTTGAATCTATGTTTCCCTCCTTTAAATTATCTTTTCTTGGCCCATGTGACACTGTGCTCGTCTGTTTTCTTATCTCTCCAAAATACTCTTCTTAACCTCCTCTGATGACCTCTGTTTCTCATCCTTCTTTTAAATAAAAAATTCAGCCAGCTTGTGTCCTCAGCCAGGATGGAACCCTTTAGCCCCCAGCTCCTTTCTGTCATAGCCATATAATTCTTTAATAATTTAATACAAACTTATCTTCTCTATGAGGTCTTCCCTAATCTCTTAAACTAAGTTTGTACTCCTATCATAATACTTTTCATGATGTGTCCTGTTTCATGGTCATTTATTTAAGTGTATGATTTAGAGAGTGGGATTTGGTTCTTAATTATCTCTGTATACCAATTACTATCTAGTATAGTGTCTGGAACATAATAGTGTTTGGATAAATTGCATTTTTATTTTCCTCAATTCTCAGAAGTGAACAATTACAATGTTATAGCAATATCAGACTTTAAGTCAGTTAACCATATTAGATATGTGTAAGGTATTTTTTTGTTCTTTTCAAGGCCACACCTGAGACACATGGAGGTTTCCAGGATAAGGGGTTGACGTGAAGCTACAGCAGCTGGCCTATGCCACAGCCACAGCAACCCCAGATCTGAGCCGTATCTGTGAGCTACACACAGCTTACAGCAACGCTGGATCCTTAACCCACTGAGCAAGGCCGGGATCAAACCCACATCTTTGGAGACATTATGTGAGGTTCCTAACACCCTTAGCCACAACAGGAACACCTGTAAAGGTAAATTTAAGTAATTTCTAGTTACTTGTCCACCAAAGGCCCCTGTGAACTCCCTGAAAGGGTGATCCACATAGATGCATGTGATTTAGTATCTGATTGATACTACTTCAGGTGCCCCGTTCTTTGAAGACAGGATTATAGGTGTAATCAAACAAGTCAGAAGCTGTTCACATCTTTCAAATACTTTAAAACCACTAATACAGAAATCAAGGAAATATTCTTTGAGAAATCTCGTTCAGACATCTAAACTTGACCATTATGCTAGCCTTGAAGTCTTCAGAAGTATTCGCAATCCATGCCTTCAAGCAATGTTATTGAGTCGCTCCTGAGGGGGGTGGAGAAAATAAATGGACAAATAAGGTAATTTTGGAAAGTGATTATTGTTAGGAACAGTGCAAAGTTGGGTAAAAGAATAGAGGGATGGAGCAGAGATGTGTTATCTTGTGTGATCAGGAAAGTTCTATGAATGTGACATTTAAACTGAGCCCTGAAAGCCTAGAAACAGCCAGCCATGCAAAAATGTATCAACAGAGTCATCTTAGCAGAGGGAACAACAGCTGTAAAGCCTTAAGGCGAGAAAACTTGGCTAGTCCCATGCCAGATGAGAGAACTTAAAGCTGGACCATGGTGGGAGTGTGATGCTGGGTGAGGTGGAACAGCTAGGCAAGGACAGGACTGAATCAGGGTTTGGAGATCACACTATGGTGTTTGTTGGACTTCCATTCTCTGAATAAGAGGAAGCCACAGAAAGGATTTAAATGGGTGTGAAATATGCTCTGACTCATCCTTTTAAAATATCACCTTGGCTGCTATGTAAATGTGGAATGAATAAGTGTGGGGAAGAAGTAAGAAGATGTGGCAGACCAGGAAAGAGATGGTGGTGGCTTAGACAGTCATAACTGTAAATGTGAGGACTCAGTTATAAAAAAAATCTGAGCCTATTTTCTGATTTCCCTATTACCCACTTCTTGTTTCACTTCTTTCTTGTGCTTGTCTTTTACTAGACTACGAAAACATACGTTTTGCTTTTAACAAATGCATTGGGAGTGCTCCTTTAAACACAAGTACCTGAGAAATTTAAAGAAATAAAAGGGAGTGACAGAGAGACATGTATATATTAAATTTCCTTGAGATCTGGTGATCTGATTTCTTTAGGCATTGGACATATGAACTTGAGATATTTTCATGACTGGATTATGGCCTTATAAAATAAAGGCACACCTATGTATATAACCACTCTTTCCGTGATTACATCTTGCTTGTAACTTATTAAAAGTTATTCTTTAATTGTGTTAACTATGTATATTTGTCATTTAAAGTAGAGAAGAAATGAAATAACAAAAAGCATCTTATTTATTTCAACAGCTTTGCTGTTTGACACACTTCCAAAATTCACATATTCTAATGTTTGTGTTAATTGTTTAATACCAGAATACTCATCAGAACCAAATACTTTTCTCATTAATTATTTAAAAACAGTAAAGCCTGAGTGGTTTGAAAATTTTCTTGTGATATTTTCATTTTTTATTCAATGCATTTGGAAATAAACTGTTGAAAATAAACACATTTAAATAGCCTACCAATGTGTAAAATGATTACCCACTAAGATGAGGATAATTTATTAGTAAATAAAACACATTTAAGCACTTACTATGTGTCTAAAACATGATAATGTAACTAGGGGAAGACATAACAAATACACATAAGCTTGTTTGCTATAAAGTACATGACACATTATTTCCAGTAACAAAGTTTTTTCAATGCAACAATTGAGTGCTCGAAATATATCAAAATTAAAATGGGTAAAATTAAAGCTGAGATTCTCATGCTCTCACATGCTTTCTGACCACATTCTCCTCAGGCAATGCAGTAACCACCTCAGATAGAGTAGAACAGAAAGAAATCTCTGCACTCAGTAACAACAGTGGCACTGACCCTTGCAGACATGATTTTCCTGGGCATGACTTCCACTGCTACGCCCCATGACTTAGCTTCTTCTTGAGGTTGTACACATTTCCCTCTCAGCTGCAGTAATGAAGTTGAGCCTCTTCCTTTCAGGATCTTCATAAGGAAGTCTGTAAGTCTCTGTAATGATCAGTTGATCACTATTGGTAGTGAAAAGTGGTGTTTCTTAAGGCTTTCTTCTGCCTGTTCTTTCTATGTATGGAGTTCTGTGGCATTCATGAGGCCACTTTAAACTTGGTCATTAAGTATGATGTTAGTAAAGAATCTCTATGTCAGAACAGTGCTGTCTGGACATAGCTTCTATGTGTGCTGGCATTACTGATTGAATGCAGAAAATCACAGCCCTGGCAACCACACAAAGAAAATGAAAATAACTGCTCCATCCTCCAGCAAATGCAGATCAGCAAGCATGATTATGAATTAGTCTGGCCCATACGTTTTCTACCACAGATGATTCTAATTGAACTGCTAGCAGATGTGTAGCTTTACTTCATGAATTAATTCACAAATATAAATTTACCCTGAGAAATACATATACATCATAACATATATCTCTGATGAATTGACTGCCTTTTGCCATAAAGTCTAAATGTCTGATGATAACATAGCTACTCAGCTATCCTGTAATTATTGCCTGATATATCTTTTTTAACATCTTTGCTTTCAGTCTTTCTATGTCCTTGTGTTTTTGTAATTACCATATAGATGGATATTCCTTTATCCAATCTGAAAAATCTCTTTTAAGTGGTGAGTTTAGTTCATTTATATTTGCTGATATTTTTAGACTTATCTCTACTCTTTTCATTTTTAATTCAATTTTCTTCACCTTTTCTGCATTTCTTCCTTTTATACCCTTATTTCTTGCTATTTTAATTGTGACTTGAACAAGAATTTATTGTTTCTCCTAATAAGAACTTTTTGATGCTCTCATGATCTTTCACACCCACCCACCATTATATTGTTAATGTTATCTAGATTATTAATTGAATTATTAGAGAAGTACTTCTTTCTTAGGCATATATCCAGACAAAACTTTGCTTAAAAAAGACACATGCACCCGCATATTCATTGCATCACTATTCACAACAGCCAAGACAAGGAAAAAACCCAAAAGTCCATCAACAGATGATTGGATTAGGAAGATGTGGTATATACACACCATGGAATACTACTCAGCCATAAAAAAGAACAAAATAATGCCATTTGCAGCAACATGGGTGGAACTAGAGACTCCCATACTGAGTGAAGTAAGTCAGAAAGAGAAAGACAAATACCATATGATATCATATATGGAATCTAAAAAGGAATCTTATACCTTGAATCTAATATATGGCACAAATGAAACTTTCCACAGAAAAGAAAATTATGGACTTGGAGAATAGACTTGTGGTTGCCAAGGGTGAGGGAGAGGGAGTGGGATGGATTGGGAGCTTGTGGTTAATAGATGCAAACTATTGCTTTCGGAATGGATTAGCAATGAGTTCCTGTCCTGTAGCACTGAGAATTGTATCTAGTCACTTATGATGGAGCATGATAATGGGAGAAAAAAGAGTGTACACATGTATGTATAACTGGGTCACCATGCTGTATAGTAGAAAAAACATTGTATTGGGGAAATAACAATAAAAAATACTTCTTTTTTTGCTCTCAACATTAAAAAAATTACAAAATCTTCTAAGACTTCTGACTACATTATATCATATCTCATCTAATATAAAGATATCTCTTCCTATATGAGAACTTTTGTCCAAAACATTTTCAGTGTGAGTCATTCTGTAACAAATTTTTGAGGCGCTGTGTGTCATAATGTTTATTTTAGACATTTAAATTTGAATAACAATGTTTATAAATATTTAAATATTAATCTGCTGTCCTCTTGTACTCAGTGTTGTACATTAGTCTTGATGCTTATTTCTTTGTACATGACCTCTTCTTACTCTAAAGATGTTCAGAATTATTTTCCTTTTTTTTCCTTCTTTTCCTTTGTCTGCTCTCCCTCATCCTCTTCCTTTAAATCCCTCCCCTTCTCCTCTTCTTCACATTCTGAGATTTCATTAATATTTGCCTAAGTGTGTTGGTTTTTCCTTCTCTCTCTTCTTTGGCACCTATGAAACCTTTTTTTTTTTTTTTTTCCCCACTGTATAGCAAGGGAGTCAAGTTATCCTTACATGTATACCTTACAATCACATTTTTTCCCCCACCCTTTCTTCTGTTGCAACATGAGTATCTAGACAAAGTTCTCAATGCTATTCAGCAGAATCTCCTTGTAAATCTATTCTAAGTTGTGTCTGATAAGCCCAAGCTCCCCATCCCTCCCACTCCCTCCCCCTCCCATCAGGCAGCCACAAGTCTTTTCTCTAAGTCCATGATTTTCTTTTCTGAGGAGATGTTCATTTGTGCTGGATATTAGATTCCAGTGATAAGTGATATCATATGGTGTTTGTCTTTGTCTTTCTGGCTCATTTCACTCAGGATGAGAGTCTCTGGTTCCATCCATGTTGCTGCAAATGGCATTATGTCATTCTTTTTTTATGGCTGAGTAGTATTCCATTCTGTATATATACCACTCCTTCCGAATCCAATCATCTGTCGATGGACGTTTGGGTTGTTTCCATGTCCTGGCTATTGTGAATAGTGCTGCAATGAACATGCGGGTACATGTGTCTCTTTTCAGTAGAGTTTTGTCCGGATAGATGCCCAAGAGTGGGATTGTGGGGTCATATGGAAGTTCTATGTATAGATTTCTAAGGTATCTCCAAACTGTTCTCCATAGTGGCTGTACCAGTTGACATTCCCACCAACAGTGTAGGAGGGTTCCCTTTTCTCCACAGCCCCTCTGGCACTTGTTATTTGTGGATTTATTAATGATGGCCATTCTGACTGGTGTGAGGTGGTATCTCATGGTAGTTTTGACTTGCATTTCTCTTATAACCAGCGATGTTGAGCATTTTTTCATGTGTTTGTTGGCCATCGGTATATCTTCTTTGGAGAAATGTCTATTCAGGTCTTTTGCCCATTTTTCCATTGATTGATTGGCTTTTTTGCTGCTGGGTTGTATAAGTTGTTTATATATTCTAGAGATTAAGCCCTTGTTGGTTGCATCATTTGAAACTGTTTCTCCCATTCTGTAAGTTGTCTTTTTGTTTTCTTTTGGGTTTCCTTTGCTGTGCAAAAGCTTTTCAGTTTGATGAGGTCCCATGGGTTTATTTTTGCTCTAATTTCTATTGCTTTGGGAGACTGACCTGAGAAAATATTCATGATGTTGATGTCAGAGAGTGGTTTGCCTATGTTTTCTTCTAGGAGTTTGATGGTGTCTTGTCGTATATTTAAGTCTTTCAGCCATTTTGAGTTTATTTTTGTGCATGGTGTGAGGGTGTGTTCTAGTTTCATTGCTATGAAATCTTTTAACTTGTTTGTTCATCTTTTTAATTTTTAAATATATTTGCATTGCTCCATTTTTATTTCTCTCATTCTGATATCCTACTATCTAGATGTTAGTACTTCTACTTTTATCCACCACATCTTTTATATTTCAGTGAATGGTTTCTTCATTGTTCCCTGCTTTAACCTCAGAGTCTTCCCTAAACTGATCTTCCAACTCATATATTTTTGGTTGTGCATTACACCATTATTTATGTCAATTATTGTGTTGTTTTCGACAATTAGATATTTTATATCTGATATTCTCACTTGGTTCTTTGTGGGGTTTTTTTTTGTTCTTGTTTTATATTTTTAATATTTCTCCTTATCTTTACTATTTTATCTTGGAATTTGCAGTACATATGTTCTCATACTTTTGCCTCTTTTGGTCTATTTTTTTGAGTTTGGAGTTTTCATTTGAGGTAATTGTTCTCTTCAGATGTCCTATTATTTTGGTCTGTGAGCTCATATTGCTCTGAGGGTATCTGCTCTTCAGTCTGAAAATGTGTTTGGGGAAGAGTAGACTGTCATACCCCTGAGTATGTTAGACCTGTAAATACAAGAAAAGGGAAGAGAGGAGCCTTTAGGCTCTTCTTAAGGTGGAGCATTCCATAATTTAATTAGTAAAATTTGTGACCATCTCATCAAACAACTGTTTAGGTCAGAGCTTCATTTTTAAACCTGGAAGGAGAGATACTGTGGGGAGGAGGAAATGTCATTAGATGAAAATTGATCTGCACTCTGGAAATGGAGGAGTCAATGCCAAATGTTAATTGGTGCCCACCAGTTTAACCAACATTTACCTCACCAAGGCTTCTGAGCTGCTCTTTAGATATTGCACCAATCTTGACTATTGCCTTGGACTTTAGCAGAAAGAGGACAAACACCTATCACAAAGCAACAGCAAGGAAAAGGCAAAAGACTGTAGGCCACTTTTCAATAACACAGACTCTTGCACTTACAGCAACTGCCTTTTACCTCATACTATAGCAATCTCCCTGCATCCTTTAAAATAGCCGTCATTCTCTCCAAACCTTTTCAAACAAATTAAGTTTCCCTGAATGGTTTCTTCATTTACAAGCCCATGATAATTACTCTATTGATAAGAAAAGGAAGTTCCTCAAAATAAGGGGGGATGAAAATATTACAAATATCCACAAATAGGGCAATGGTTAAATTAACTGTGATATTTATGTTATGTAATATTCTGCATCTGTGGAAAAAACAGGTAGATTAAATGTATTGATAGAGGAAGAGGACCATAATGTTATAAAAGAAATTAAATATATATATATATATGATGAAATGTATGTCATTTTTAATGCCTTTATGAATTATCTGTTTATAAACATTGGAGAAGTCTGAATGGATATATACTTAGTGAAAATTATCAGAATGGGGTTAAAAATTGGAAGGGATTTCTAGTTTTTGCTTTATATATATTTAAATTGTTTGATTGCTAATTATTTATTTTGTTGCTGTTGATGAATCTACACGAAAATGTAGAGGGTAGATTCTTATAGTCAGCCTTGCAGAAGACTTAAAGTCTCCTTACAGGGTGCTCCTTTATTCTTCCTACATGTTCTACATATTGTACATATCTCTTTTCTGTCTCTTTTCCACAAAAGCAAAAAAAAAAAAAAAAGAAAATTGCCTTGTACTCTATCCTGGAAAATTGCCAGTCATTGATCATTTCTATTGAGCAAATAATATACAAAGAAATAATAGTTTATTAAATGAATGAATGCATGAAATAACAGTGGAGAAGCTATATTAAATACAATCATGGTTTCCTTCTTTGATTGGTTGTTTATATAGTTATCCCAAATTAAATGTCAGTCTAAGTCGCAATGTTTACCCCCCAAATAAAGTAAAAACAGCATGCTCATCTTTATTTATGCACTAACATAGAGAAATCCCTCTAGATATAACCAGTTCCTCTTGCCTTCTAACTTCCTCAGAGCAAAACTGAAAATCCATAAAATTATGCTGTCTCATTTCATCTAGGTATATCACTTTTGTAAAAGTGTAGTTCTCTGAATTCCAGAAAGTCTGTATTCACATTTATTCATAGAAAATGAATTGCTTGCAGAAATAAAAGCAGAATGCTTTCTCTTTTTTCAAAAACATAAATTCAGAAATTTAATAACCAGTTGTTCAAGTATCTATTGAAAGTAAGCCTGTTATTTCTCCAGCAGTTTTATTGTAGGTGGTATCATTTGAAGCTAATAAAATTGTTGGAACTGGTATGCTTATTATTGGTTGGTAATTTGTTCATTATCATAAACTAGTGACGACCAATCAAATTTATGAGATGTGAAAGCTCTTTTATACCAGAAGTTTGTTTTAATGATCCATAAAAAAAATGTTGTATTGCTTATTCATCTAAAGGGAATGTTTGTTAAAATCCGCAACCTATTGAATTTGGAAGACTTGGCAAGACGCTGTCTTACCCTGGCATCCCAAATAGAGGGGCATCTTGTCAACATAGTTCCGGATGCAGTGTTACCCAAAGCACAAATTACTGATCATTTTAGTTCATTTACCATTATATTTGACTGTTAAAAATCATTTGTACTTTTAAATATGTTCCATTCACAATGTAGTCAGGCAAAAGAAGTTTAAGTGAAAATGTATTGTTAGGAATGCTAAGGCAAGAATTCAGACTTGGATAGAACTGAGTGGAATTCAGTGGAATTCAGACTTGGATAGAACTGAGTTCATATCCTAGTTCAGCCACTAAGTGAAGTGAAATTTACTTAACTTCTCTGAGTATAGGCCTCTCATGTGTAAACTAGAGATAACAAGGCTTGCTTCCTAGCGTGGTAGAAGAATAAATGAAACTGTGTTTATAAATGCTTGGCACATACTAGGCACTCCAAGCATGGTAGTAATTATTATTCCGTCTCTCGCCAACTTTGCCTTTCTTTATGCCCTGCCAACATGTACAAAGGCTTTGCCAGCTTTTTCCATAACACCCTCTTTCTTAAACCAACCCTCACTCTCCTAAGAGAGACACAGGATGCAAAGTGAGTAACATCAACAACTTGTTTGACATTTATTGGGATTTGACACCTGCATCTGCTTGTGGCAACAGTCCTGAAGTTCAAAGAATACTGACTCCTGGACTGAGAAGGAGCCACATCCAGCATGGCAAAAAGGGAAGGAAAGTGAATTTCAGAGGAGGCTGTCCTACTTTTCCAGCTGGCTCATCACCAGCAATTCTTACTTGCTGAAGTGTTAAATAGGGGAAAAGGTAAAATCTTTAAGGTCAGTAGGGCTCAATTCCAAAGAAAAACAGAAAAGCTAGTTTCCTATTTATTTATTTATTTGAGAAGGAAACATTTTAAAAAGTCTTTGTTTCTGCTTTACTGAATGCAGGCTAATATACTGCCTGGTTCTGGCTCTGGCTCTGTGATGTTATGTTCTGTTCATAGCAGCCCTGAGGGAAAACAGAACTCTTGCCTCTCCATGGGTTCACCTTCTTACTGAAGGCAAAAACAACTAATAATTGTGAAATACCTTAACAGCAAGATGAATATAGGAAGCCAAACTCTTTCTATTCTTAAAATCCAGTCGCTATTTTTTTGAACGTGTATATGTGTATGTGTGTTTATCCACATTGTTTCAAATAAGTTCAAAAAAGAAAAAGCAAATTTTCCATATTAATTCTTCTTGGTATTTTCTACAGAAAGACCCAATTAACTATTGTGTTTCATGGGGAAGTGTACCATGGAAGGCTTATTATTAAGAGCTCTTTCTGCCAAAACTGAGAGAATTTTTTTTTACCAAATACATAAGTAGAAAATAATGCTTGCAATAAAATGCATATCTTGACTTATCAAGACTTGCTTTCTGCAAAAGGATGTGCTATAGACAAAATTATGAACACTTAATAAACAGAAATCTACTCTTAAAATTGACTTGGCCCTAAGTCCTGGTCTGCTTCACTCAGAAACCTCAGGACGGCCCTACTGACCTCTGGGACAATGCAATGAAGAAAAAAAAGTGAAGATGTAATCTACCACATTTAAATTCTAAGAGAAGAAAATCAGCAGCCTCAGGAAAAATAATTAAAATTTAATGTCCGTTCATGATAAAAAAAAATTCTTAACAAACTATGTCCAGAAGAAAACATTCTCAACTGACAAAGAATATCAGCCAAAAGCCTCCTCCAATTTCACAGCATCCTTGAGTATCAGTGATAAGCCAAGAATACCTACTGTCTCACTCTCCTCAGCATGATACCAGGGGTACTAACCAGTACAGCAAAACTAGAGAAAGAAATAAAATATGTAAGGATCTGAAAGGAAGAAACACCATATTATTTATTTGCAGATGTTATGGTTGAATTCATAGAAAGTACAAAAAATCCATAAATAAATTTTTTGAATTAATGACAGTTTTTCAAAATACTAGATAAAATGTAAATGTACAGAAGTCAAGCATATTTCTACATACCAACAACCAAAATGCTGAACAATATAAATTTATAATTTTATGAGGATATTAATAATATTGGACACATATTAGTTCTTTTATGTCAAGAATTGTTCTAAAAGGGATGTCTTATCATAGATTCCATATTAGAACAGATAAGTAATGGGTCCTACTGTGTAGCACAGGGAACTGTGTCCAGTCTCTTGGTTAGAACATGATGGAAGATTGTATGAAAAAAAAATGTTTGTATGTATGGCTAGGTCACTTTTTTGTACAGTAGAAATTGAAGGAATATTGTAAATCAACTATGCTTTAATAAATAATTAAAAACAAACAAAAAAGAATAATAAAAATAAAATATTTTTGGAATTCCTTTTGTGACACAGTGGAAACGAATCTGACTATATCCATGAGGACACAGGTTCAATCCCTAGCCTCAAGGGGTTGGGTATCTGGTGTTTCCATGAGCTGTTGTGTAGGTTGCAGACATGGCTTGTTCCCTGGATCTAGAGTGTGTGACTATAGCATAGTCTGTCAGCTGTAGCTCCAATTCAACCCCTAGTCTGGAACCTTCCATATATCATGGTGTGGCCCTAAAAAGAAAAAAAAAATTTGCTTTACCTTTAAAAATGTGTAAGTTCATAAGCACTCCTCCCTTGGTATCTGCCTTCCCTTAAAAGTGGGCTGGTCTGAGTAGAATGGGGCAGAAGTGATGCTATGTGATTCTAGTCTAAGTCATTAAAAAGATAGCTTCCGCCAAGCTCTTCCTCTCTATCATTTGCTCTGGGGAAAGCTAGCCACTGTATCAAAAGGACACTTCACACATCTCTGAGAGAGGCCCACAGGAAGAGGAACCGAGGCCTCCTGTCCATAGGCAGCACCAATTTGCCAGTTAGTGAGCAAGGCAGTGTAGCCCCAATATCTTGACTGCCACATCATCAGAGACCTTGAGTCAGGTCTCTCAGTCAAGCCTCTCCCATTTTCTTGACCCACAGAAACTATGAGAGGTAATAAACGCTCATTGCTAGTGATCAGACTATTCAGTTGATCTATTTCTTCTTAATGGTGCTACATATTTTGTGTTCCCTTGCAAACTTATATTCCTCTTTTGTTTTCATATGTATCCCATCTTTTTCCTCTTCTGTTTGTATTCTGGAAAACTTTCTCAACTTTATTTATCAATTCTTTGGCTAAAAGTTTTAACGTTTGTAATGATTAATTGAATGTATTAACTTGTCTAGGCCCCATACCCAGATATTTGGTCAAACCCAGCCTAGGTGTGGCTGTGAAGGTATTGTTTTAGATGAGATTAACGTTTAAACCAGTAGACTTCAGTAAAATAGATTGCCCTCCAAACTGTCATCCAATCAATTGTTTTCATTCAATCAGCTGGAAGTCTTAAGGAAAGGAAAGAAAAAAAGAAAAAAAAAAGGCTGAGGTCCCTCGCATAAGGAAGAGGCAATTCTGTCTCCAGTCTGTCTTTGAACTTGAGCTATAACATCAACTCCAACTCTGGGTCTTTAGCCTGCTGACATAGGCTGAATATTTTGGATGAGTCAGCCTCCTCCGTAATTACTAATTGCATGCATCCATTTCTTAAATCTTCTCTCCCAAGCCCACCCTTTTTTGTTGTTTTCACTGTTTTTCTCTTTTATGCTGCCTTTTTCTAATGTGACTTGGTTCTTAGTTGCCCATTTGCATTTACGAAGGAAAAATAAAATACATTGGTGGGTTTCTAATGTACATAATATTTCTTTTTTAATTCCCCAGGGGGGCTTAACTCAAGGGTATGGACAGTGGCTCCATCTCAGAGGCATACAGGTATTTAACACTTCATTTCCCCTCCATTGTTCCCTCTTCTCCCGCTGGGCAACCCAGTATAGTTCCCTAGAGTGAGGAGGGAAAGGGGACCTCAGACTCACCTGTAGCCTCAAAGTCTTTTGCCCTATTATGTACATTGACTTTTACAATTAAAAAGCTTAGAGTATGAATTTTAAATTATCTAATTGTACTGTAACAACATTTTTTTTGAGGCAGTGATATCTCATGGCCTATTTTGCATGTTAAGAGCCACAGGGTCATAAATAAAGCCTTACTGGGAGCTTGGGAACAATGACAACAAAACCCCACAGGGTTATTAGATCAAAATATCATCTCAACCACAACATTTACTCACCAGAATAAATACAGATGGTCCAGTCTTCTCCACCTCATCTTTCTGGCATCTAGTTTTTCCAATGCTTCTTACAAGATGTCTATTTGCAAAATTTGCCATTGTAATGCTATTGTTGGTCATTTTCTAGCTGGACTTACGGTGACAGTAAACTGTAATTCAAACTTGATTTTGCCTTACTGAAAATATAAGAGCATCATCCAGTGGCAAAAACATATCTGCAAAATTTTCAATTTATATAGACTGGATACTATTTCAACATAGAGGAAAATGTTTATTTTCCTGTTTTATTTTCCCAATGAAACTTCCAGGCAAATAAGCAGGGAATTTAGATTACTGTTTATTTCTCAGCTTCCTTTGAAATTTCCAGGTTCAGTGCTTCCAAAGTGTCCTAGACCTGACTCTTGAAGACTCAGGCCTTCAAGACTTCAGAGGATAAGAATGAGTTGGTATTTCTTAACTCATGTTGGTCATAACTAAATTCTGAGAACCACAGCTGTAAAGAGAATTAGTCCATGAAGACATTAATTCCCCTAAAGAATTGTTACTCTTTTTCTTAAGAACAGCTACTTAGCATGTTCCTCAGGACACACTGCATCAAGCACAAAGCCATTTTTAAGCAATATGATTTCAAAGTTAATAGTCCCTAGCCCCTAGAGTGGTTGTGACTATAAGTCTCCTGTTAAAGAGTTTAGTTATGAAGATGTGTGTATGTGTGCATGTGTGCATGTGTGTGCATGCACACATTTAAAAATTCTCTATTATTATTTGTTAGGATAATTACTGGTATTTTAAAGATTTACCTTAGTATGTGTAGTATAATAATAAGTAATTTTTATAAAGTGTTACACAGTGGATTCTGCTGGAAAACACCACTGAACTCAAAAATCACCAAGCCTCAAAAAAAATGCAATTCCTCCCAAAATTGTCAGTAACCTCACTATAATCTAAGAGTAGTTTCACCTAAACTCCCTAAATTAAAAAGAAAAAAAATGCACTGAATCATTTGAAACTCATACAGTTGTCTAAGTCTCACCATCAAATTCCAATATGCTAGGAATGTTTATAGTCACTGTGTACTGGGTCACCACTTTGGTAGGATTAAGGGCTAAGGGCAAGATATCTTTGGCAAAGACAGTCTGTTTCTCTGAGACTTGTCCTCTGGTTTTCTTTAGTAACTTGGTGTAGCACGAAAGAAATTTTAGAACTGCTGGGATTGCAGTGTAGGGTCGGAAGCATGGGAAATTGTACAAATGTCTATTCTAGCCATTTAATTATCATAAATATTTTTAAAAAGAAAAGTATTCTACTATTTGTAATTTCATGTTTTAAAACTTAATGTAGTTATTTAGAGGATTCTGGAATAATTGATTTTTGAGAACATTCGGAATAAGTTTGACCTCTTTGAACTATACTCTGATATTAGGCCAAGAATTAACCATGCTCATGATTCAGTGAAAGCTTGTTTAAAAACAGGCCTGTGGGAGAAGGATCAAGATGATGGAATAGTAAGACATCTTGCTCATCTATTCCCACAAACACATCAAAAAAACATATCTATGTATGAAATGATTTGAACAGAACATCTACTGAACACTGGCAGAAGAACTTAAACCTCCAAAAAGGGCAAGAAACTCTTGAAATAACTGGGTAGAACAAAAGAAGAAAAGAGAAAGAGAATTTATCAGATAAGACTAGCATTCTTGAGAGGGAACTGTGAAAGAGAAAAGGAACCCACATCCTGGGATGCCATCTAACCAACAGGGAGATTGGCCAAGACAGAGGGACCTCAAAGTCACTGAGGAAAGTACAGCAGCAGGACAGAGGAGGACAAAGTAGAGTGAGAGCCACACAGATCATCTGCACCACTTCCCCAGACACCACACCCTGAGATGCTCAGGCAGGGGCTGGGCACTGAGACTCAGGATCCAGAGGTCAGCCTCAGGGAGAGGACAAGGGTTGGCTGTGTGGGGACAGCCTGAGGCACTAAGGAATGGTGTGCCATGGGCAGGGGAGAAATGCACTCTGGGCTGGGGAGTGGAACTCCATGGCAGAGGGAACATGGGAGGAGGTCTGGTCCCACAGGAGAAGCAAGGCACCATTGTTGGGGAGGGCCAGAGGAGGTGGAGTGGACCACCACAGGAATCTCCCTGCACACATGCGGGCTCTCAGAAGGCAGGGTGTCTCTGGTGCAGGATATGGGTGGCAAGAAGCCACTAACTTGGGCTACAGAAGACCAGGCACTTCTTGTGTGGGCTATGGGTAGCCAGGTATCTCTTGTGTGGGCTAAGGGCAGCAGGGCACTAAGTGTGATGTGGTGCCTCTTGTATGATCTATAGGCAGCGGGGATGGATTGCAGCAGTCATCTCAGAGGCCAGAGGGAAGTGTGGCCTGCCACCACTAGGGGCCTGTGAATTGGCTCCTCCTGTGGCCCCAGATGCCTCAGGGGTTGGAAAAAAACAAAAAGAAAAACAAGGCACTGCAACCAACACCACCCATTGTTGCTCTCACTCCCCTGGAAATACTCCCTGCTGCTGCCACTGCCAAATGCTCTGGGCAGCACCCAGATGCTTGATAACTGTCCCTTACCAAGACCCTGCAACTAAGAGGAGCTGCTGCAGAACCTCCTAAGTGAGCTAACATGGATGGGGTTCCTCTTGCATGGTCTACAGGTAGCAGGGGTAAAACACCACAGTTATCTCTGACTCCAGAGGTGGGCGGGGTGCACCACCACTAGGGGATGGAGAAGAGGCATAGCTTGCAGCCCCAGTCACCTAAAAGGGAACTGCAGAGGAAGGCATTGTAACAGTACACCACCTGTTGTTGCTCTCACTCCAATGGTAGCACACCCACCCTGCTGCTGCCACTGCCAAATGCTCTGAGCACCTCATAAATCAGCCTAAGGCTCACAACCACTTCCCTGTGCCATGAAACAAGGAGGAGACTGTGCCACCTTCCTGCAAGTCCTTGCTGCTGTTAAGAGCCCAACAAACAGGCACTGACTACTAGCCCTACCTATTGCCTCCTTCTCCCTGGAAACACACTCAGCACCCTGGGGATAATAGCCTGCTCACACTGAAGAAGGAGACAGCAAATATACAAACACCAAAGCCAAAAATAAATAGTAACCCCCCACAAAATACAAAGGGGTGCACTTGAATTGACCTAGCCCTCCAATACCACAGTTTGGCTTCCCTAAACTCTCAAAAAAAGAAAAGCATAAGCAATATGAAGAGGCTCAGGAACCATTCCCAATTAAAAGAACAGGAGAATTCACCTAAAGCAGCAATGAAACAGATCTCTGCAGTCTGACAGACATTGAGTTCAAAAGGGAGATAATGAAAACAATGAAGGAATTAAGGCTGAATATCAAGGAATCAAGAGCAGATATGAACAATAATGCAGATTATTTTAGAAAGGAACTTGAAAATATAAGAAGGAATGTGGAAAATTTAGAAAATTCATTTGCAGAGACAAAAACTGAGGTAAAAACACTAAAGAGCATCACGAATAAAGCAGAGGAATGAATTAGTGACTTGGAAGATAGAATAATGGAAATCACCCAATCAGGACATCAGACATAAAACCAAATGAAAAGACACATGAAAGCAATGTAAGATATCTATGGGATAATATAAAGTGGGCCAATCTATGCATAATAGGAATTCCAGAAGAAGAAGAAAAAGAAAAGGGGATTGAAAATATATTTGAAGAAATTATGTCTGAAAACTTCCCAAATCTAAAGGAAACTGATATTAAGATATAGGAAGCATAGAGGGCCCCAAACAAGTTGAACCCAAACAGGCCCACACCAAGATATATTATAATACAAATGGCAAAAATTAAAGAGAGGCTTCTAAAGGCAGCAAGAGAAACACAAAGTGTTGACTATAAGGCTATCAGCTGATTTCTCTACAGAAACACTACAGGCCAGAAGGGAATGGCAAGATATACTTAAAGTTCTAAAAGGAAAAAATTTGCAGCCTAGAATATTCCATCCAGCAAGAATATCTTTTAAAATAAAAGTGGAAATATAGAATTTCTCCAATGAACAAAAGCTAAAAGAGTACTGCAATGCTAAACCCATTCTAAAAGAAATACCAAAAGGGCTTCTCTAAACAAAAAAAGGAGTAAGAAGAAATAGGATGGAAGAAACCCCAATGGAAAGTAATCACTTAAATGAGCCAGCATACAGATCTAAGAGTAGGAAAAACAACAACAACAAAAAAAACCTACTGCAATAGCAATGATAAGCCCAAGGAACAGCAAAAGGACAAACATGAAAATGTTAAAAAAGGACTTCCAAATCATAGAATGTGGGGAAGGAAAGTAAAAAAATATAGACACTTTTTTTTAAATAATGTGTTTGAGCCTGTATGACTATCAGGCTAAAGCAAACAGATACAGGAAAGGGTTAACATGCTAAGAAACAGGGCAACCACAAATCAAAACCAAAGATTCCAAAGACTTAAAAGAAAAGTACACATGCATAAAATAAATGGAAATCATATAACCAAAAAAAAAAAAAAGAAAGCAAGAAAGGAGAAACATAGAATCATCTGGAAAAAAAGGTTTAAAATGGAAATAAATACATTTATATATATCAATAATTACCTTAAATGTCAATGGACTGATTGTTCCAATCAAAAGACACAGAGTGGCAGATTTGATAAAGAGGTAAAAACCTACAATCTGCTATCTACAAGAGACTCAGCTTAGGGCAAAGGACACATATAGACTGAAAGTGAGAGGATAGGAAAAGATATTTCATGCCAATGGACAAGACAGGAAAGTAGGAGTTGCAATACTCATATCAGACAAATTAGACTTTAAAATGAAGGCCATAAAGAAAGACAAAGAAGGATAATATTGAATGGTAAAAGGATCTATCCAAGACGAGGATGTTACAAATGTCAATCTATACACCCCTTATATAAGAGCAAGCAGACATACATTGAACACTAACAGACATGAAAGGAGAAATTTATAGGAATACAATAATGGTAGGGGACTTTAACACCCCACTCACATCAAAGGACAGAAACTCTAGGCAGAAAATCAATAAGGCAACAGAGATCGTAAATGACACAATAGACAAGTGAGACTTAATTAACATTTTCAGGACATTACATCCAAAAAAAAATCAGAATATACATTCTTCTCAAGGGCACATGGAACATTCTCAAGGATTGATCACATACTGGGGTGCAAAGCTAACCTCAACAAATTTAAGAGTATGGAAATTATTTTGAGTATCTTCTCTGACCACAATGGAATGAAACTAGAAATCAACCACAGGAAAAGAAATGAGAAAAAACACACTAAATGGATACTAAACAACCTGCTACTAAAAAACCAATAGGTCAATGAGGAAATCAAGAAGGAAATTAAAAAATACCTTGAGATAAATGATCATGAAGACACAACCACGTAAAGTCTGCGGGTTGCTGCAAAAGCAGTGCTTAGAGGGAAATTCATAGTAATACAAATCTTCCTCAAAAAAGGAGAAAAATCTCAAACTGACAACTTATCCCACCATCTAAATGAATTAGAAAAAGAAGAACAAAGAAAACCTAATGTCAGCAGAATGAAGGTAATTATAAAGATCAGAGAGGAAATCAATAAAATAGACATTCAAAAAACAATAGAAAAATCAATAAAACCAAGAGCTTGTTCTTGGAAAGGTAAACAAAATTGACAAACCTCTGGCTAGGCTCATCAAGAAGAGGAGAGAAAAAGCCCAAATAAGCAAAATAAGAAATGAAATAGGAGAAATCACAATTGATACAGCAGAAATAAAAACAACAGTTAGAGAATACTATGAACAATTCTATGTCAACAAATTTAATGACCCAGAAGAAATGGACAATTTTCTAGAATCTTACAGCCTGCCAAAACTGAATCAAGAAGAAACAGACCAACTGAACAGACTGATCACTAGAAATGAAATTGAATATGTCATAAAAACACTCCCTACAAATAAAAGCCCAGGACCAGATGGCTTTACAGGTGAATTGCACCAAACTTACAAAGAGGAACTGATACCCATCCTTCTTAAACTTTTTTAAAGGGTTGAACAAGAAGGAACACTTCCAAAGACATTCTATGATGCCACCATAACCCTAATTCCAAAACCAGACAAAGATACCACCGAAAAAGAAAACTATCAGCCAATATCTTTGATGGACATAGATGCAAAAATTCTCGACAAAATTTTAGCCAACCAAATCCAACAATATATAAAAAGGATCATATACCACGATGAAGTGGGATTCATCCCAGGTTCACAAGGATGGTTAAACATAAGGAAATCAATCAATGTCAAACACCACATTAACAAAAGAACAGTCAGAAACCACATGATCATCTCAATAGATGAAGAAAAAGCTTTTGACAAAGTTCAACAACATCCATTCATGATAAAAACTCTTACCACAGTGGGTATAGAGGGAACATACCTTAACATAATCAAAGCCATTTATGACAAACCCACAGCAAATATAATACTCAATGGGGAAAAGCTGAAAACCTTCCCATTAAAATCTGGAACAAGACAAGGATGCCCACTCTCCCCACTTTTCTTCAACATAGTATTGGAAGTCCCAGCCACAACAATCAGACAAGAAAAGAAATAAAACTTATACAAATTGGAAGAGAAGAGGTAAAACTGTCACTGTATGCAGATGAAATGACACTATATGTAGAAAATCCTCAGGACTCAACCCCAAAAAAGCTACTGGAACTTATCAACAAATTCAGCAAAGTAGCAGATACAAGATTAACATTCAGAAAGCAGTCACATTTATGTATATAACAATGAAATATTAGAAAAAGGAATACAAAAATATAGTATCTTTTAAAATTGCACCCATCAAAAATCAAATACCTGGGAATAAACCTGACTAAGGAGATGGAAGACATATATGCTGAGAACTATTAATCAAGGAAATGAAAGGCAATTCAAAGAAGTGGAAAGACATTCCATGCTCCTGGGTTGGAAAAAATAATGTCATAAGAATGGCCATAATCCCCAAAGCAATCTACAGATTCAATGCAATCCCTAGCAAATTGCCCATGACATTTTTCACAGAACTAGAACAAATCATCCACAAATTTACATGGAACCACAATGACCCAGAATTGCCAAAGCAATCTTAAGGAACAAAAGTCAAGCAGGAGGCATAACTCTCCCAGAGTTAAGGCAATATTCAAACCACAGTATCAAGACAGTTGGTACTGGTACCAAAACTGATATACTGACCAATGGGACATAATAGAAAACCCAGATAAACCCAGACAGCTATGTTCAATTAATCTTTGACAAAGGAGGCAAGAACATAAAATGGGAAAAGGACGGTCTTTTCAACAAGTAGTGATGGAAAAATTGGTCAGCCACATGTAAATCAACAAAACTGGAACACACCCTCACACCCTGCACAAAAATAAAATTCAAAATGGGTTAAAGACTAAAATGTAAGACCAGACACCATCAAACACCTAGAAGAGAACATAGGCAAAACATTCTATGACATCAACCTTAAAAATATTTTCTCAGGTCAGTCTCCCAAAGCAACAGAAGTAAAAGCAAAAATAAACCAATGGAACCTAATCAAACTGACAAGATTTTGCACAGCAAAGGAAACCATAAAAACAACAAAAAGACAACTTACAGAATGGGAGAAAATAATTTCAAATGATACAATTGACAAAGGCTTAATCTCTATAATATACAAACAACATCTACAACTTAACAGCAAAAAAGCCAACAACCCAATTGAAAAAGGGGCAAAAGACCTGAATAGACATTTCTCCAAAGAACTACAAGACGACCAACAAGCACATGAAAAATGCTCAACATCACTGATTATTAGAGAAATGTAAATCAAAACTACTATGAGGTACCACCTCACACCAGTCAGAACGGCCATCATTAATAAGTCCACAAATAGCAGTTTCTGGAGAGGGTGTGGGGACAGGGGAGCCCTCCTACACTGTTGGTGGGAATGTAAATTGGTACAACCACTATGGAAAACAGTATGGAGGTACCTTAGAAAACTATACATAGAAATACCTTATGATCCAACAATCCCACTCTTGGGCATATATCCGGACAAAACTTTCCTTCAGAAAGACACATGCACCTGTATGTTCATTGCAGCTCTATTCACAATAGCCAAGACATGGAAACAACCTAAATGTCCATCAACAGATGGTCGGATTAAAAAGATGTGGTATAGGAGTTCCCGTCATGGCGCAGTGGTTAACGAATCTGACTAGGAACCATGAGGTTGCAGGTTCGATCCCTGGCCTTGCTCAGTGGGTTAAAGATCTGGCGTTGCCCTGAGCTGTGGTGTAGGTTGCAAACACAGCTTGGATCCCGCATATCTGTGGCTTTGGTGTAGACCTGTGGCTACAGCTCCAATTAGTCCCCTAGCCTGGGAACTCCATATGCCATGGGAGCGGCCCTAGAAAATGTAAAAAGCCAAAAAAAAAAAAAGAATATGTGGTATATATACACAATGGAATACTACTCAGCCATAAAAAAATAATAACATAATGCCATTTGTAGCAACACGAATGGAACTAGAGACTCATACTAAGTGAAGTAATTCAGAAAGAGAAAGAAAAATTCATAGGATATCACCTATATCTGTAATCTAATATATGGCACAAATGAACCTTTCCACAGGAAAAACAACTCATGGACTGGAGAACAGACTTGTGGTTGCCAAGGGGGAGTGGGAGGTAGTGGATTGGATTGGGAATTGGGGGTTAATAGAAGCAAACTATTGCCTTTGGAATGGATAAGCATTGAGATCCTGCTGTATAGCACTATGAACTATATATATCTGTTCACTTATGATGGAACATGATAATGTAAGAAAGAGGTATGTGTATGTGTATGTGTATGTGTGACTGGGTAACCTTGTACAGTAGAAAATTGATTGATCGAACCCTGTAAACCAGCTATAACTGAAAGAAAATCGTTAAACACAAATAAATAAAACCATAGAAAAGTTAAAAAAAAACAAACAGGCCTGTGAACTTTGCACTCTCCCTTTTATACATGCTCATGATACTGGGAAAGACCTGGATAAATGAATTCATGAGCAACATATGAATGTCATCAGCTCTATCTGAATTTTATGTAATTCTTTTTTTAGTTATAATTATTTTTTTCTTTTTATATTATTTTCTTTTGTCAGGGTTAGTTTTTTTGTTGTTTTGTTGTTGTTGTTGTTTTTGTCTTTTTGCCTTTTCTAGGGCCGCTCCCACAGCATATGGAGGTTCCCAGGATAGGGGTCTAATCAGAGCTATTGCTGCTGGCCTATGCCCGAGCCACAGCAACACAGGATCCGAGCAGCATCTGCGACCTACACCACAGTTCATGGCAACACTGGATCCTTAACCCACTGAGCAAGGCCAAGGATCAAACCCTCATGGTTCCTAGTTGGATTTGTTAACCACTGAGCCATGATGGGAACTCCGGTAATTCTTGTCTTTATTTACCTTTTAATTTTCATTCTTTGGGAAAATACTTGAGACTTTTATTTGCACACAAAATATGATATATCAGCTATGAAGTTGGTGTTCACATTTGTGACAACCAATCTTCCATATTATTCCTATTACTAATAAAACCCTCCTATCTCCTAAAGTTACTAGCATGTCATGTTTTCTATTGGAGACTCTCAGAGGTTCAGGCCAGAATGCATAACAGAGTGTATTGTGGGGAGAACAATGCATCCTCTCCTCTATAGTTTCCAAGTACTTCTGACCTTCATTCAGTTAATTACAAAATCTTGGGAAATAGAGTAGGATTAATATAACCTCTATGTTCTCCCCCATGCTGCAATGTCAAACTGGCACTGTGGGATGAAGTTATGGGTTCACTGAATTTCACCTGACTTCTCCACATCACCATCTTCAGCCTCCTTTCCCTAAGGGGTGTTACTTTTTTAGTTAGCCTGATATTTTCCCATTTTCATGGAGAATCTCCTGATTCAATCCTATTATTACTTCCTCCTTTGTAAATCCTCCTGAGAGGGTAAATATTTATCTACCATATTGTGAACCTTTCCCTGGGCTCTTTTCTAGAAAATTTTGTTCTTCACTTACTCACCAAAAATGGGACTCTTTGCTGAAGTAGTGGACTATTTGTGTGCAGTAAGGAACAGCTAGCATATTACTAAGTCTCTTATAATCCCACTATAAAGATTCATGTGTGATTTCTTTCATAAAACAATTGTAACACATAGTATTTAATATTTTGATTTGTTTGTTCACCATTATGTAAATTATTTTAGTAGCATTTATATACTAAAATCAGGAACCTGTAGAGATTAATTTAGGAAATGACTCTCTTTGGAAGAAAGTAAAAAAAAAAAAGTATGTTAAGATGACAGTGTTTTATATCCTCATATCTTTTCCTCATGTATTTGAGAGTTTATTCATATTGGTTATATCATTTGTTTCCATAGACTTCTTAGTTATCAATTATTTACTGAGTAGCTACTATGTGATGTGCATTGTCTTAAATACTCTGTAAAATGTAAAGCAAGTATTTTTTCTCTAAATCACAGAGTAATTAGTTAATAAATTGAAAATTGTAGAATAAATCCTATAAAAAAAGATGCACAGAAGTAGTTCTATACAAGATAAGTGATATATAAATACATTCTGGATAAAAAGCTGTATGGGGAATGCCAAAATAGCTGATTGATGGAATTTACTGGGGTGACTTTTTACACTGAAAACATTTTAAGGATATTGGAATAAAAGAAAAAAAAATTTTCCAAAATTTTTCCAACCCTGAAATTACTGTGGTCACCTAAGAAAAATCAGAATTCTCCATCCCCATTTCTTAGAAATCTGATGAAGCATAGGCTTTGATGAAATAACATTGGCAATGTGAATGACATAGGCAATTTTTCAAGTTGAACTGGAGATGAGTCAGATTAAAAGTAAATATACCATGTGTGCCAAGATACCCAAGCCAAAACTACCCATTTCCATTTGCAAACAATAGGATAGGCACAATGAATTTCATTTTTTAAATTGTCAATTGAACTGACATTATAGAAGACGTCAGTAGCTATGTCCTATTATTAAGAAAATATCTGAGGGCACCAAAAATTTTGACAGTCGAGCAAGTGGAAAATGCCTAAATAAATGCCCACATGCTTCTTTTATACTACCATACTCAAATTTAGGGATGTAAATATAAATGCTTGTAATTGGATGAGCCCTAATTTTAGTGAATGTTAGTTAATTTTTCACAGTGTTTGGCTAAATATGCCAGCCATCTGCAATAGAACTTGAACCAAAAATTAGAGCCAGTGCGTGCCTACACAACAGATTGCTAAGTCAGGGGTTCTATTAATTCTTCTCATTTTATGTTATGTATTTTTTTCGGTTATTTCCCTGATAACATACGTTACATTTTCCTACACATTCACTGGAAGAAATAAAATTTAAACTGAAACCTGACAAATGAATGAAAGTTGGAAAATAGCCAAGCAAAAGAGAAAATGATATCTAGACAAAAAGAATGGCACATGCAAAAAACAGATCAGATAGAACATATTATATAAAGGAATTGAGATTAGTTAAATATTGCTGGACTGTGGAGTTTGAAAATAAGAGAAAATGATTCTGTGTCCAGCTAAGCATGAAGGGTGAAAATGTCAAGAGTTAAGACAAGTTAAGGAGTTGGGAATTTATATTTTTAACCATTGCTTTTCTTTGAAGTGACATGAGCAGATGTATATTTTTAAAAGATCATCTCAGATGATGCGTGGAAAATGGACCAAAGGTGAAAATGTTAGATGTAAGATTGGTAATTAAGAATATGACGGTGGTAGTTCCTGAACTGGGGTAAAGGCAGCTATAATGTCTTCTCTATTTTTTCTTCTCTCCAATGGGTGAAAAACTGGAGCCTAGAACAACCCATCCTTGACCACAAAGACCCCAGCAATGCACTATAGAATGATGAAGCAATTGCAACACATAGCATTTAATATTTGGAAAAAACCTGTGTGCTTGTAGCAAGCCTTCACATCACCCTAAATTATTTACCTTGAACTGTTACGTGGCATTGAAAAAAAAACTGTCCTTCAAGTGATTGGACTTTGTAGACTTTCTTTATTACATTAGATTAATTTTCACCATTATAAATACTTGAGTGGAAATAATTGCTCAATGAGAGTGTGTGGAAGGAAATTAGAGCACTCAGAAACATCAACATTCAAGAAGTGATTAGAGGAAAAAGAACATCAAAGGACATTGAAATGTTAGTAAGGGAAGAAAGGAAATTAGAAGCTAAAGGAAGAGTATGTTTCAAGAATAGTGTCAGATGGTAAGGCAAAATAGAAACTGAAAAATATCCACTGAATGTGGACATTAAAAAGATAATTGATGGCCCTGTTGATGATGGAATGGAAGAAATGTGACAGGTGATTTTGTTGTATTATCAAAACAGGGGTAATGAGAGACCACAGACTAAGCAGAATGAAAAGGTCATATGACACACAGATAGCATAATCATACAGAAAAAGATGTATCATCAAATGGCATAGAGAAGCTCTAAGAGTTATTGATCTAAGGAAACTTAAGATGAGGGAGTGGTGGCTATGAATTTTATTTTCAGCAGTTAAATTTTAGATTAAGAGAAGTTCTAACAATGTGTCTGTTATTATATAAAATAATCAATTATGATATATTTAAAGTATATTTGGAATTGTCTGCTCCTAGTCATGATTTGGTTTCAGACTTACACTTCAATAAGCAATATCAAACTGGATGAAGCAATATTTCAATTGTTTCTGGTATGGACAACAGGCAGTATAACTGTAATCCTTGAGAAAAAGGGAATATATTTGAACTTTACATCTGCCCACCTTTCTTACTAGGGAAAATTTCATGACTATAACAGAAATTCATAAGATGTCCAAGTGAAGACAGCACTCAATGAGCTGAGGAAGAATACATATGAGTTTAACTCTGTTAATGTGGCAGAAATGTGTGGGATTAGGGTGCCAAACAGGTAAAGACTCTGCAGGGAGGAGACTGTAGTGTATATGGGCCTTCCCTTAGATCATTGGCCTAAGGACTGGACTCTACATGGGCAGAAAATACTCTTAGATGTTTAGTAGAGAGAAGCTGCTATTGAGATGAAATATGAATAAAAACCATGTTATATACTTTTTATGGACAAAACGATTTATAATGAAAGTATTAAATATGATTGGGAAACAATGTTTGCCCCTAATAGAGGAGAAAGAAAAATAGTCTTAAGATTTAAGTATATCTATAACATTTTTTCTCAAATTAGATGACCTGAACCATTATAGCAATATTGTTTTTAACCTTGTTAAAAAAGATATATTTTCCTATAATTTTTTTCCTATATATTTTCCTGTACTGGAAATATGCCCTAATTCCCCAAATTTAAAAATGTAAAAAATCTGTTCTGTATTTTTTTATGGGTCATGACAGAGTGACAAATGTTGGACTTAGGTTCATGCCATAATTATTAGAAACTGACAAAATATATGAAGCAATTCCTTTCAAACTTCAGGCAATAGGACGCACAGAATGTGATGACTGAGAAAAGAAATACAAAGTGTGCCCTGCAATTGCTCCAATTTTCTACCTACAGCAATTTCGCAACCACAGATACAGGGAAGGGAAATATAACACAGTGGCCTCACTGAACTGAGTAAATGAAAGTCACAGTTAGGAAGACTAGGATGATTGGAAATTATAGAGCACAGTTTCATAAATGAGAGAGATAGGCGTAAAAGAGCTCAAGGAATGTTCCTTGTAGTTTCCTTGAGTCTTTTCTGAGTACTAAGCTGGATGTGATTTTAGTGAAACTCCACAAAGCCAGGCAATGAAAAACTATGAATGATAAGCTAAACAATTTCCAGAGTTTATACAAGAAGAAATTGAGCTCTGACATCAGTATTCCTTTAAATAAATAAATATTTATTTAAATTAATAATAATATTTTTTAAATATATTTACTTATTTAAAAGAACACAATTTTAATTTAGGAATGTAATTTTCTTCCCAATGAAATTCATTCATATCTTTAATATGACAAGCATTTTTCAAGATATACAAGAGCAAATAAAGTATTATTAACTCTTTACCTAAGATATATTACTGTGCTACTAAAATGAGAAGGTGAGTGCTAATTTTCAGATTACATGTTCTATATTATCTGTGTTGTTCTATAAGAAATTCTCAAGGTTCTCTTGAATCAAATAGAGATCATATTGAGCAGAAAATCAAGATCCTAAGAACAAGGCTGGCTCTCTCAAGCCTGATAAACTCTAGCCCAAGGATGGATATATGATTCTTCAAATCCTTCCTTCTCTGTCTAAAGAAATTCTTCTTTATGAGTTTTTTAAATTTTTTTTTAACATTCTCAGTACTAAATGTATAATATTAATTTGGATTAAAAGCACATTCTTTTACCTTCATGAAACTCACTGACTTGTAGATAACTCTGGTTCTGAAAACAATAAGTGCTGATATTTTAATAACAATTGGAATGAAATGATTCTCAGTAATTGAAATATACAGTAAAGTTTTGAAATGTAATTAGAACTGGTATCCATACAAGTCAGTCTAGACAATGTGATGTTCAACAGACACAAACAGGTAGATATAAAAACAACTGCACACCTAGAAAACAATGTTCAAAAACTTTTCAGCTGGAATGACTGCTTAGGATACTACTCTGGTGACCAAGATGAGGTCAAGATATAAGAAAATGTTTTACGACTGGTATAGGCTTGATAATTTTTTTATAATTACTTTAAATCAAAAGAAATGCTTTTATTATCTGTAGCTTTGAATCATTTAAATCAATCTCTAAACATCTAAAATAATCTGTAGCATTTTAGACATCATTGGCATTGTGGAGGCAAATTATTTAACTGAGTAAATGGAACCCTCTCCTGTCTTTCAGTAGAAGTCAGTAGTGCCAGTCTTTATAGTAAAAGTTAGTGTTAATAGGAGTTCCCATTGTGGCACAGTGGTTAACGAATCTGACTAGGAACCATGAGGTTGTGGGTTCGGTCCCTAGACTTGCTCAGTGGGTTAAGGATCCGGTGTTGCCGTGAGTTGTGGTATAGGTTGCAGATGCGGCTCAGATCCCATGTCGCTGTGGCTCTGGCATAGGCTGGCAGCTACATCTCTGATTAGACCCCCTAACCTGGGAACCTCCATATGCTGCAGGAGCGGCCCTAGAAAGGGCAAAAAAAAAAGTTAGTGTTAATAATCAACTGCTGTAAGCTTGCTTTTTTTTCATAAGTTTCTTCTTATTTTTATAACAAATTAGAATTTCACCTATTTGTAACTCAGCTATGTGGAAACCTTAGGTATTTCAAAAGAAATAAATTAAAATGAACAATCACCTTGCTACCCACCCTCAGAGGAGACTCTGTCAAAAGAAAGCCAAAATTATTTCTTTTTTTACTTAACAAGTTTAAATAGAGAAAAGTCAAGATATCACTAAAACAAATAGTGACGATTTCTGGAGCCAGAATTGTCACAATGATCAGATTTTGCCCTTCAGATATTGTTACTATTATGAAAAATAAAACTTGACTGATGAAATTTAAATTTACTTTATTTCCTTGCCAGCTTCATTCCCTTTCTCTCTGCTCAGGAGCAACAACTGTCATGACTTGGTGTCTAGTCTCCCAGCCTCTATGGTTTTGCTACTTTTATAATAAGAATTTTTTTTTAATTTTATTATACTAGTTCATTAATTTTTGGAGTTGTGCTGAAAAGTGTTGTAAATTTATACATTTATTGAGATAAAATGGCATCTTTATTAAATCTTCCAATTCATAAACCCCACTCTATTTATGTACTTCAATGAATATTTTTCTCCTTAACATTTTGTAAATCTTTTGTTTAATTTATTTATGATAGCTATATGTTTTTTTGCTATTAAATATAGGATTATGTTATTGCTATACTTTCTGTATATTTTTAAAACAATATATATGAACAATGGTGATTTTTATCTGTTGATCTTGTATCAACAGTTCTGTAAAACTCTTTTCCTAATTTTTAGATTCTCTAAAAGTATCATCTAAAAATAATGACAGGAGTTCCCGTAGTGGCTCAGTGGTTAACGAATCTGACTAAGAACCATGAGGTTGCAGGTTCAATCCCTGGCCTTGCTCAGTGGGTTAAGGATCCGTCGTTGCCGTGAGCTGTGGGTCATAGACGCAGCGTGGGTCTGGCATTGCTGTGGCTGTGGTGTAGGCCGGCAGCTACAGCTCTGATTAGACCCCTAGCCTGGGAACCTCCATATGCTGTGGGTGCAGCCCCAGTAAAAACTAAATAAATAAATAAATAAAATGACAATTTTTCTTTGTTCTTTGCAGTTCTTAAAACACCTTTTTTTTGTCTTTTTCATTCATAGGCTCAGATACTGTGTTGAATAGTAGTGAGTTTAGTAGGGTTTTATTGGCTTATTTGATGACATTTCTGATAAAGATTATCATTAACTATGAGGTTTGATATAGGTTTTTGATAGATATCCTTTATGAATTTGAGAAATTGCCCTTTAATTCCTAGTCTACTAAGATATTTTTAAATTACAAATTTTGTTTTTTTCTTAATTTCACTGTATCTATTGAAATGATCATATGACTTTTCTTCAGTCTATTGTGTAATATCACAGAGAAAATGTTGATGTTTTTCTGTTCCTGAATGCCTGACATAAGCTCAGATTAATCAAAATGTGTGGTGTTTAAGCATAAGATTTTTTATGTGGAATCATTTTAACATCAGCTATTCTTTGATATTTTCCTAATTTATAATTTTAAATTCTCTACTTTTTATTTGGTATTTTTTCTTCCAATTTATTGAGATGTAACTGACACACAGCAGTGCATGAGTGTGGCATACAGCATAATGATTTGTCTTACATACATCATGAAATGATTATCACAATAAATTTAGTGAACATTCATCATCTTATATAGATACCAAATTAAAGAAACAAAAGAAGTTTTGTGTATGTAATGAGAACTCTTAGGATATACTGTCTTAAGAACTTTCAAATATAACATACAGCTGTGTTAATTACATTTATCATATTGTACATTACATCATTAGTGCTTATTTATCTTATAACTGGAAGTTTGTTGTACATTTTGACTGCCTTCATTGAATTCCCCTGTCCCAACTGTCCCTTCTGGTAACTACAAATCTGATAACTTTATCTATGAGTTTGTTTGTATGTTTGTTCTTGAAGTATAATTGACCTACAACCCTATGTTGTTTCATGTTACACAAAACAGTGATTTTTCCTACATTTCACAGTGATAACGTCTAGTTATATCACCATATGAAAATATCACTTAAAATTGACTGTATTCCTCACACTGCACATTTCAAATTCATGCTTCATTTATTCTGCAAATAGAAGTTTGTACCTCATAATCTCTCTCACCTATTTTTTTCCTCCCCCAACCCTCTCTTCTCTGGTAACCACCTGTTTGTTCTCTGTGTCTATAACTCTGTTTCTGTTTCATTATGTTTGTTTGCTTTGTATATTAGATTCCAGATATAAATGAAATCATACAGTGTTTGTCTTTCTTTTTCCATTGTGCATTATACTCTTCAAATCTATCCATGTTAGAAATGGCAAAAATTCATTTTTTTTAATTTGTCTTTTCAAAAAAATTTTAAAGTTCCTTGTGTCTAAGTGGGTATCCATGGGGACTAGTATCCATGAGGATGTGGATTTGATCCCTGGCCCTGCTTGGTGGGTTAAGAATCTGGCATTGCCATGAACTGTGGTGTAGGTTGCAGATATGGCTCAGATCCAGCATTGCTATGGCTGTGGCATATGCTGGCAGCTGCTGCTCTGATTTGACCCCTAGCCTGGAATCTTCCATATACCACAGGTGTGGCCCTAAAAGGCAAAGTAAATAAATAAATAAATAAATAAATAAATAAATAAATAAATAAATAAAAATTTTTGAAGTATAGTTGATTTTCAATGTTGTATTAATAAAATTGCATTATTTTTTGGCTGAATAATATTTCATTGTGTATATATATCACATCTTCTTTATCCATTCATCTGTTGATGGGCATTTGGGTTGCTTCCATATCTTGGCTTTGTAAATAATGCTGCAATGAACATAGGAATGCATATATCTTTTCTAATTAGTGTTTTTGTTTTTGTCTGATACATATCCAGGAGTAGAGTTGCTGGGTCATGTGGTAGTTCTACTTTTTCTTTTTCTTTTATTTTTCTTTTTTTTTGTCTTTTTGCCATTTCTGGGGCCAATCCCGGGGCATATGGAGGTTCCCAGGCTAGGGGGTCTAATCAGAGCTGTAGCTGCCGGCCTACCCCACAGCCACAGCAACGTGGGATCTGAGCTGCATCTGCAACCTATGCCACAGCTCACGGCAACACCAGATCCTTAACCCACTGAGCAAGGCCAGGGATTGAACCCACAACCTCATGGTTCCTAGTCGGATTCGTTAACCACTGAGCCATGATGGGAACTCCTACTTTTAGCTTTTTGGGAAACATCCATACTGTTTTCCACAATGGCTGCAGCAATTTACTTTCCTACCAACATTGTAGGAAAGTACTTTTTCTCCACATTCTTACCAATATTTGTTATTTGTATTCTTTTTGGCTACAGCCATTCTGACAGGTGTGTGGTGATTCTCATTTTGGTTTTGATTTGCATTTCTCCAATGATTAGTGGTGTTGAGTATATTTTCATGTCCCTGTTGACAATTTGTAAGCCTTCTTTGGAAAAATGTCTATTCCTATGCCCATTTTTTAATAGGGTTGTTTATTTTTTTGATGTTGTTTTGTATGAGTTCTTTGTGTATATATATATATATATATATATATATATGTATTTTTTTTTTGTCTTTTTGCCATTGCTTGGGCCACTCCTGCGGCATATGGAGGTTCCCAGGCTAGGGGTCTAATCGGAGCTGTAGCTGCCAGCCTATGCCAGAGCCACAGCAACGCGGGATCCGAGCCGCATCTGCGACCTACACCACAGCTCATGGCAACGCCGGATCGTTAACCCACTGAGCAAGGGCAGGGATCGAACCTGCAACCTCATGGTTCCTAGTCAGATTCGTTAACCACTGCACCATGACGGGAACTCCTTCTTTGTATATTTTGGATATTAATGCCTACCAAATGTATCATTTTCAAATATCTCTTCCCATTTAGTAAATGGAATTTATGTTTTATTGATAGTTTCCTTCACTGTGCAGTTCGATTACTTTATCTTTGCTTTTGTTTCCCTTGCCTGAAGAGAAAATCCAAAATAATTTACTGTTTTACTCTTAGAGGTTTTATGGTTTCAATTCTTATGTTTAAGTCTAATCCATTTTGAATTTATTTTTGTGCATGGCTTGAGAAAGTATCCCAGTTTAATTGTTTTGCATGTAGCTATCCCATTTTCCCAATACCATTTATTGAAGAAACTGTTTTTCCCCATTGTATATTCTTTCCTCCTTTGTTATAGACTAATTAGCCCTATGAGTGTGGATTCCTTTCTGGGCTCTCTATTCTGTGCCTATGTATCTATTTTTGTGCCAGTACTATACTGTTTTGATGACTAAAACTTTCTAGTATAGTTTTAAATCAGGGAGTGTGATACCTCTCTCTCTGTACTTCTTTCTCAAGACTATGCAGGGTCTTTTGTGTTTCCATACAAATTTTGGAATTATTTGTTTTAGTTCTGTGAAAAATGACTTTGGAAATTTGATATGAGTAACGGTGAATCTCTAGATTGCTCTTCCATTCCATGAGCGTGCTTAGTTCTTCTGTCTTTTAACATTTCCACTAGTTTTGTACATGGTTGGTTTACTACCTTTACTGTATATTTGCCTTTACAGTGACTTTTTCCCTTTTTTAATTTTTAGGTTTTCTAGTTCCAGGCTTTTTACCCTTAGAGAAGTTTGTTTAACATTTCTTGTAAAGCTGGTTTGGTGGTCTTAAACTCTTTTAGCTTTTGCTTGTCTGTAAAATTTTAATCTCTTCATCAGTTCTGAAAGAAAGCCTTGCCAAATAGAGTATTCTTGGTTGTGGGTTTCTTTCTTCATCATTTAAGTATATCAGGCCACTCCCTTCTGGTCTTCAGAGTTTTTGCTGAAAGGTCAGCTGATAGCTTTATGGGAGTTCCCTTGTAATTTGTGGCTTTTTCCTTGCTGATTTTAATATCCTCTCTTTATTTTTAATTTTCACAATTTTAATTACATTGTGTCTTGGTGTGGCCCTCTTTGTGCTAATTATATTTGGGACTCTGTGCTTCCTGGTCCTGGATGTCTGTTTCTTTTTCCAGGGTAAGGACAGTTTTAACTTTTTGTCTTCAAATACGTGTCTGTACCTTTATCTCTCTTTTCCTTCTGGACAAATATATTGAGAATGTTGCTACACTTAGTACCAGAGAGTTCTCTGAAATGATCCTCTTTTCTTTTTACCCTTTCTTCTATTTTTTTCTGTTCAGCTTCAGTGATTTCCACTATTCTGTCTTTTGGCATGTTGATCCAGACCTCTGTATCATCTAATCTACACTATATTCCTTCTAGTATATTTTTATTTCAGTTATTGTATTATTAATCTCTGTTTGATTGTTCTTTATTTTTTTTATTTTATTTTCCCACTGTACAGCAAGGGGGTCAAGTTATCCTTACATGTATACATTACAATTACATTTTTTCCCCCACCCTTTCTTCTGTTGCAACATGAGTATCTAGACAAAGTTCTCAATGCTACTCAGCAGGATCTCCTTGTAAATCTATTCTAAGTTGTGTCTGATAAGCCCAAGCTCCCCATCCCTCCCACTCCCTCCCCCTCCCATCAGGCAGCCACAAGTCTTTTCTCTAAGTCCATGATTTTCTTTTCTGAGGAGATGTTCATTTGTGCTGGATATTAGATTCCAGTGATAAGTGATATCATATGGTATTTTTCTTTGTCTTTCTGGCTCATTTCTTTATATTTTTTGATTCTTGGTTAAACTCTGTATAGCCATTCTCCTCTTAAGTTCTTTGAGCATCTTTATAATCATTATCTTGAAGTCTTTATCAGGTAGGTACATTGCCTAATATCCACTTCACTTAGTTCTGCTGTTTTATCTTTTTTCTTCTTTGGAATATATTCCACCTCATTTTGCCTAATTTGCTATTTTTGTTTTTACGTATTTTTTATATTGATTTCATTTCTCAACCTTGGAGAAATGGCTTTTCATAGGGAACATTGTATGTGTCCCAGCAGCTTGCTCCCCTCTGGGGAGCTGTATGCTCTAGGAATGCTCCTATTTGAGCTGTTTGGATCCTTCTGTTGTGGTGAGTTGACTACTGTGGGCAGTCTGGTAGGCTCAGCTGGCCTCCAGTCTGCTTGGTTGTCATGTCCTTTCCTTGCATGGCTGCCCACCACTGGTTGGTAGGAATGGGTCATGAGGCTGTTGATAGTGAGGCAGTGGAATGTCCCAAGGCTAATGCTGGCCCACTGGTGGGTGGAGCAAGATTCTGGTGTTGGTGGTTGTGGGACTAGGGGGTCCCAGAAGTCTCAGATATAGTGTCGACCTGCTCAGTATGTCCAAAAGCTGGTATTGGCCCAGTAGTGACTCGAGCTGGATTCTGGGGTGGCAGACTGAAAGGTCCAAGGTGTCTTAAAGCTGGTCTTTACCTGCTGGTTGGTGCAGCCAGGGCCCAGGATATCCCAAGGCTAGTGCCAGCTCACTGATGGTTGGTGCCAGGTTAATGGATCTCTGACTACAGGGCTCTATGGGTCCCAGAGCTGGTGTCTACCCCCACTTGTGTGTGGGTCTGGATCATGCATTGGCTGGCTGAAAGGCTGCAGTGGTCCACAGCATACTACTGTGTCAGGGTTATGTTCATGGGCCCTCTTTTGACAGGGCTTGATCATGGGGCAGTTATAAATTCAGAGGATCTTAGGACTACAGCCTAGCTGGTAAATGGGGCTGTGTCTCTGCCCAGCTAGTTGCTTGGCCTGAGACATCCCAGTACTGGTGCAGACTAGTGGGGGCCAGGGCCCAGCAATAAGAAGATGGAGAATTCCAAAATAGCACTTGATAGCACCAGTGCTCACATGGTAGAACAAGCTCCCCTAAATGGCTGTTACCAGTGTCTATGTCACAGGGGTGAGCCCTAGTTGCTTTCTGTCTTTCTGGGAATCTCCCTAGAGCAGAAGGTATTTCTGACCTAGACTCCTTTCAAATTACTGCTTCTGTCCTGGGTCCCAGAGTATGTTAGATTTTGTTTCTTCCATTTAAGAGTTGGGTCTTTATTTCCTACAGACCTCTGGGTCTCCTGAATGTAAGCACCTGTTGGTCTTCAAAGCCAAGTGTTCTGGGGGCTCATCTTCCCCATGCAAGGCTGCTGGGCCAGGGAACCTGACGTAGAGTTCAGACCCCTTGCTCCTTTAGGAGAACCTCTGCAATTGTATCTTCCTATTTGTAGGTCACCCACCTGGGTGTACGGGTCTTGGCTATATACATTGCTGCTCCTCCACTTATCTCATTGTGGTTCCTTTTTTTATATCTTTAATTGTAGAGACTCTCTTCTGTTAGTCTTCCAGTTTTTCTCATCAATAAATTTCTCTGTAAATTGCTGTAATTTTGGAGTATCCATGGGAGGAGGTGAACTCAGAATCTTTCTACTCTACATCTTGGCCACTCAGTCCTGTCTCTACTTTTAATCTTCATGTTTCTTTTACATTTACATATCTCTTTCATAAATAACATAATGAATACAATTTTATCTCTTGTGAATAACATAGTGAATATTACAGTTTTATCCAGTCTTATTATCTATAGTCTACTGAGTGCACCGAATCATTTGAAAATTTGTTGTCATTATTGATATGTTTGAATTTATTTGTCATTGTATCCTATTTTTTAAATAAACTTTTTTTTAATCTCTATCCTTTTCTGAGTTCTTGTTGTATCTACTTTCTTTTTTTCTTCTGCTAACTTAGATATTACAGCTTTTATTTCTGTGCTAAACCTAACTCTAACCTTAAAGTTTTGAAACATTCATAACTTCGTATTTTTCTGAAGAAGCAAAAAAATGTTAATATTTTTATTTTCCTTCTAAACAACATAAGAGCCATAATTTGCTTTTTAAGTACTTCCTAAAACTCTATCTGAAACTGTTGTTCCACATTCCTAAATGTATTTTTCGGTTAATAATATTTTCAAGTATTTTTTTTGTCATTTTTTGCCATTTCTTGGGCCACTGCCACAGCATATGGGGATTCCCAGGCTAGGGGTCAAATCGGAGCTGCAGCCACCAGCCTACGCCAGAGCCACAGCAATGCAGGATCCGAGCCACGTTTGCAACCTACACCACAGCTCACGGCAACGCCGGATCATTAACCCACTGAGCAAGGGCAGGGACCGAACCCACAACCTCATGGTTCCTAGTTGGATTCTTTAACCACTGCGCCACAATGGGAACTCCTATTTTCAAGTATTTTTGCTTGACTTTTCTTCTTGGAACTCATTCTTTACTCTGGGTTAACATTTTTTTTTCTTTCTGAAAGAATTTTTTTAGAAATTCTTTAAGAAAGAGACTATGCATGTAAAGACTTCTTAACAAGTGGATATATATTTTTAAAAATTTTTTATTACTCAAATGAATTTATCACATCTGTAGTTGTATAATGATTGTAACAATCTGATTTCACAGGATTTCCATCCCACAGCAACAAGTGGATATATTTTTAATGGATATATTGCTACATATTAAATGTACAGTTAGGTGAGTTTTAGAACTCCACAAACAAGAACATTACCAACAACACCCTATAAAGTTCCCTGTCACAACTTTGCAACTAATTCTTCATATTCTCTTATGAAGACAATCAATATAATTTCTCTCCCCATAAATTAGTTTGGCCTATTTATCAGTATTTTTGCCTAATATTCAATGCCTATTCTAGATATAAATAGAATCACACTATTTGTTTGTACCTGGCTTCTTTCACCAATAATAATATCTTAGATATTCATCCACGTTTTATTATAGGGGAATGGGTATGGTCAATTTTTAAATCTTTTCTCCTATTGATGAATATTGGATTGCTTTCAAGTTTTTGCTATTATTAATAGAAATTTTTGTTGATACATTTTTGTTTCTTTGGGATAAATATCTCAGAGTTGAATTGCTATTTTGTAAAATGTGTGTATGTTTATAAGAAATTGCTAAAAATTTTCCCAAAATGGTTACCATTTTACATCATTACCAGCAGGATTTAAGAGTTTTTTCATATTCTCGTAAATATTTGGTGTTACTAGTCTTTTTGATTTACCATTCTAGTAGATATTATTATTACTGTGGTTTTAATTTTCATTTTCTGAATATCAAAACATTTTCATGGGCTTATTTGCCACTTATAAAACTTCTTTTTTTATTATTTTATTTTATTTTATTTTTTTCCCACTGTACAGCATGGGGATCAAGTTACTCTTACATGTATACATTTTCCCCCTACCCTTTGTTCTGTTGCAATATGGGTAGACAAAGTTCTCAATGCCACTCAGCAGGATCTCCTTTTAAATCTATTCTAAGTTGTATCTGATAACCCCAAGCTCCCCATCCCTCCCACTCCCTCCCTCTCCCATCAGGCAGCCACAAGTCTATTCTCCAAGTCTTTTATAAACTATCTGTCAAAGTCTGCTGCACATATTTTTAATTGGATTGTTTTTTTTAATTATTGACTTGTAGGAATTCTTTATATGTTCTGGAGTCAAGTCTTTTGTTGGTTAACATGTTGAGAATATTTTCTTTTACTTTTTAGCTTCTTTCTTCAATCATGCTTTTTAAAGAACATTTTTTTGCATTCTATTTAAGAAATCTTTGTCTACCCTATATTGGTTTCCTGTGGTTGCTGTGTCAAATGTCCATAAACTCACAGTTCTAGATAACAGAATTTGGAAATTAAGATACTGAGAGAGCTATACCCTCTTTGAAGACTCTAGGAAGCACTATTTCATGCACCTTCCAGATTCTGATTGTTCCTTGGTTTGTAGTTTCATTGCTTTTGTCTCTGTGGCCACATACCTCCACCTTTTCTGTCTCAAAATTCTCTACTTCTCTCCTTTAAGGACAGATGTATTTGCAAGTACTGCACCCTGTGTAATTCAGAATAAGCTCCTCCCATTGAGATCCTTAACTTAATCAAATCATTAACCATACAAGGTCATATTCATCAGATCAAGGGATTAGGATGTTGACATATTTTTTTGAGGACCACCATTCAGCACACTACCCATCGCAAGATCACAAAGATATGCTTATTTTTTCTTCTAGAAATTTTAGGTTTAGCATTGACATTTATGTCTGCAAACCTTATTTTTTATGTTTTAATAGTAGTGCCATGGTCCATTTTTTTTCCATATTGATATACAATCGATCCTGAATATTTGTTGAAAATACTTTACTTTTCACATTGAACTGCATTGGTATTTTTGCAACAAATCATTTGACCAGAATAGGTGGACCTATTTCTGGACTTGATTATTTCCATTCATCTATGTATCCTTACATCAATTCTACATTGTATTAATTTCCGTACCTTTATGGACATCTTAAAGTCAAGAGCATGAATCTTCTAGCTTTGCTCTTCCTTTTCAAGATAATTTAGCTCTTTTAGGTCCTTTATATTTCCATCTAAATTTTACTACGATATTGTCAATTTTTACCAAAAATATCAAAGCCTAATGAAATTTGGACTGAACTTGAATCTATAGTTTAGATCAATTTAGGAAGAATTGATATCTCTAAATTATTGTCTTTCATTTAATCAACATGGTATATTTCTCCATTTGTGTCAATATTTTAAAATATCTCTTAGCAACTATTTATTGTTTTCAAATGTAATGATCTTCGATTTCTTTTTAAAAATTTATTCTTGGAAGTTCCCACGCTGATGAGGTGGGTTAAAAATCTGACTGCAGTGGCTCTAGTCACTGAGGAGGTGCAGGTTTAATCCCACCCTGGCACAATGGGTTAAGTAATCCAGTCCTTTGCACTTATGTTATAGGTTTAGCTACAGCTTGGGTTCACACCCCGACCTGGGAACTTCCATATGCTTTGGGTGTGGCCGCAAAATTTATAAAAGAAATTTCTTGAATATCTCTCTTTTTTTTCTTTTTTCTTTTCTTTTTTTTTTTGCTTTTTTTTTGCTTTTTAGGGCCGCGCCCATGGCATATGGCAGTTACCAAGCTAGGGGTCCAATCAGAGTTACAGCTGCCGGCCTACACCACAGCTACAGCAACTCAGGATCTGAGCCGCAGCTGCAAACTACACCACAGCTCATGGCAATGCCAGCTCCTTAACCCACTGAGTGAGGCCAGGGATCAAACCCACAACCTCAGGGTTCATAGTCAGATTTGTTTCCACTGTGCCATGATGGGAACTTCATATTTTTTATTTCATTAAAAGTGGCACCAATTTTTAATTTTTATTTTCTAATTCTTTGTTACTCATATGTAAAAATACAATTAATTTTTATATATTAACGTTGAGACACTGCTAAATTTACTTATTTGTTCCAACAGAATTTTTTATAGAATCCTTTAGATTTTCTATATAGATAATCAAGTTTTCTGAAAATAAAGTTTTACCTCTTCTTTCCCTTGACTGTTTTCGTTTGATGGCTAATTACATTATCTCAGATTTCAATAAAGTTTTGACTAGAAGTGGTAAGAACAAACTTAATTTAATATTTTATTTTTATTTTATTTTATTTATTTTTATTTTATTTTTTATTTTTTTGTCTTTTTGCCTTTTCTAGGGCTGCTCCCATGGCATGTGGAGGTTCCCAGGCTAGGGGTCTAATTGGAGCTGTAGCCACTGGCCTACACCAGAGCCGCAGCAACATGGGATCTGAGCGGGGTCTGCAACCTACCACAGCTCATGGCAATGCCAGATACTTAACCCACTGAGCAAGGCCAGGGATCTAACCCACAACCTCATGGTTCCTAGTCAGATTCATTAACCACTGAGCCATGACGGGGTCTCCTATTTTATTTTATTTTTTGTATTATTTATTTTTAATACTTAATGAATTTTATTACATTTATAGGTATATAACAATCATCACAATCAAATTTTGTAGCATATCCATCCCAAACCCTCAGTACTTCCCCCCACCCCCCAAACCTGTCTCCTTTGGAAACCACAAGCTTTTCAAATCTGTGAGTCAATATCTCCCCTGCAAAGAAATTCAGTCTGTCCTATTTTCAGATTCCACATGTAAGTGATAGCATTTGATGTTGGCTCATTGTCTGACTGGCTTCACTTACCATGGAATTTCTAGGTCCATCCATGTTGCTAAAAATGCCAGTATTTCGTTCTTTTTGATGGCTGAGTAATATTCCATTGTGTATATGTACCACTTTTTCTTTATCCACTCCTCTGTTGATGGACATTTAGGTTGTTTCCGTGTCTTGGCTATTGCAAATAGTGTTGCAGTGAACATTGGAGGACATGTGTCTTTGCGAGTCATGGTTTTCTCTGGATAGATGCCCAGGAGTGGGATTGCTGGATCAAATGATAGTTCTGTTTTTAGTTTCCTGAGGAATCTCCATACTGTTTTCCGCAGTGGTTGCACCAATTTACAATCCCACCAACAGTGTAATAGGGTTCCTTTTTCTCCACACCCTCTCTAGCACTTATTGCTTGTAGACGTTTTGATGATGGCCATTCTGGCTGGTGGAAGGTGGTACCTCATAGTGCTTTTGATTTGCATTTCTCTAATAAAGGGTGACGTTGTTTTAAGTTTAATTAGGTCCCATTTGTTTATGTTTGTTTTTCCTGTCATTACTCTAAGAGGTGGATCTGAGAAGATATTGCTGTCATTTATGTTGGAGAGTGTTTGGCCTATGTTTTCCTCTAAGAATTTTATTGTGTCTCGTCTTATGTCTAGGTCTTTAACCCATTTTGAGTTTATTTTTGTGTCTGGTGCTAGGGAGTGTTCTAATTTCATTCTTTTCCATGTGGCCATCCAGTTTTCCCAGCACCACTTATTGAACAAGGTGTCCTTTCTCCATTGTATATTCTTGCCTGCTTTGTCATAGATTAGTTGACTGTAAGTGCATGGGTTTAATTCTGGCCTTTCTGTCCTGTTCCACTGATCTTTATTTCTGTCTTTGTGCCAGTACCATACAGTTTGGATGACTGATGCTTTGTAGTATAGTCTTAGGTCTGGTAGCCTGATTCCTCCAGCTCCATTTTTCTTTTTCAGGGTGTCTTTGGTTATTCTGGGTGTTTTGTGCTTCCAAACAAACTTTAAAATATTTTGTTTGAGTTCTGTGAAACATGTCCTTGGTAGTTCGATAGGGATTGCATTGAATCAGCACATTGCCTTGGGTAGTATAGTCCTTTTGATAATATTGACTCTTCCAATCCAAGAGTATGGTATGTCTTTCCATCTATTTGTGTAATCTTTGATTTCTTTCATCAGTGTCTTATAGTTTTGAGAGTACAGGTCTTTTGTCTCTTTAGGTAGGTTTACTCCTAGGTATTTTATTCTTTTGGATGCGATGGTAAGTGGAATTGTTTCCCTAATTTCTCTTTCTGATCTTTCATTGTTAGTGTATAGAAATACAGTCAATTTCGGTGTATTAATTTTGTATCCTTTGAAACTTTCCTCTTAGAATGGCTTTTGCTGCATCTCATAGGTTTTGGAATGTTGTATTTTTGTTTTCATTTGCTTCTAGGTATTTTTTACTTTCCTCTTTGATCTCTTCTGTGATCCATTGGTTGTTTAGTAGCATGTTATTTAGTCTCCACATGTTTGTGTTTTTTGCAGTTCCATTCTTGCTGTTGATTTCCAGTCATATAGAGCTGTGGTCAGAAAAGATGCTTGATACAATTTCAATTTTCTTAAAGTTACTGAGGCTGGATTTGTAGCCCAGGATGGGATCAATCTTAGAGAATATTCCATGTGCACTTGAGAAGAATGTGTATTCTGTTGCTTTTGGATGGAATGTCCTATAAATGTCTACTAAGCCCATCTGGTCTAATGCTTTATTCAGGGCCTGTGTTTCCTTATTGATTTTCTGTCTGGATGATCTGTCCATTGCTGTATATAGGGTGTTAAGCTCCCCCACTATTATTGTGTTATTGTCAATTTTGTCCTTTTAAGGTTCTTAGCAGTTGCCTTATATATTGTGTTGAAACTATGTTGGGTGCATAGATATTTAAAATTGTTATATCTTCTTCTTGGATTGATCCTGTGATAATTAGGTAGTGACCTTTCTTGTCCTTTAAAATATTCTTCATTTTAAAGTCTATTTCATCTGATATGAGTATTGCTACTCCAGCTTTCTTTTGATTCCCATTTGCATGGAATATTTTCCCCCATCCTCTCACGTTCAATTTCTATGAGTCCCTGAAAGTGAAGTGGGTCTCTTGAAGACAGCATATATATGGATCTTATTTTTTTATTCATTCAGCCAGTCTATGTCTTTTGGTTGGGGTTTTTAGTCCATTAACATTTAAGGTAATTATTGATATGTATGTTCTTATTGCCATTTTATTAATTGCTTTGGATTTGTTTTTGTTGCTCTTTTTTCTTCCCTTCTTCTCTTGTTCTCTCATCTTGCACTTTGATGACTATCTTTGGTGTTGTATTTGCATCAATTTTTCTTATTTGTTTGTGTATCAATTGTAGATTTTTGGTTTGCAGTTATTCTGAAGTTTTGATATGAGTCTATGTATATATGAGATTCTTTTAAATTATTGGTCTCTTAATTGCATCTCCATCATCCTGAATTTGTACCCTCCTCTTCTCATGATTTCTGATTTTGGTGGCATAATTGTGCATGGATGATTTCGTATCTTTACTGTATATATATCTTTACTGGTGAGCCTTGTCATTTGTGGTATTTTTGTTTCCTCTTGTGGCCTTTTCTTTTCTGCCTGAGAAGTTCCTTTAGTATTTGTTGTAAAGCTGGTTTAGTGTCACTGAATTCTCTTAGCTTTTGCTTATCTGTGAAGCTTTTGATTTCTCCTTCAAGTCTGAATGAGAGCCTTGCTGGGTAACATAATCTTGGTTGGAGGTTTTTTCTTTTCATCATGTTAAGTATATCATTCCACTCCCTTCTGGCCTGCAGTGTTTCTGCCGAAAAATCTGCTCATAACCTTATGGGGGTTCCCTTGTACGTTATTTGTTTCTTTTCCCTAGCTGCTTTCAAGATTTTCTCTTTGTCTTTAATTTTGGTCAGTTTGATTAATAGGTGTCCTGGGGTATTCCTCCTTGGGTTTATTGTATATGGTACTCATTGTGCTTCCTGGATTTGAGTGAGTGGTTCCTTCCCCATGTTAGGGAAGTTTTCGGCTATTATCTCCTGGAATATGTTTTCTGTCCCCTTCTCTCTCTCTTCTCCTTCTGGCATCCCTATAATATGGATGTTGGTGCATTTCACGATGTCCCAGAGTTCTCTGAGACTCTCTTCATTTGTTTTCAACCTTTTTTCTCTTTTCTGTTTTCCGTAATTTCCACTAATATGTCCTCCACCTCACTTATTCGTTCTTCTGCCTCCTGTATTCTGCTGTTAGCTGCTTCTAGTGAATTTTTTATTTCAGTTATTGTATTTTGCATCTCTTCTTGTTTAAGTTTTCTATCTTGTATCTCTTTGCTCAGTGTTTCCTGTAAGTTATCCATCTTTGCCTCCAGTTTATTTCCAATGTCTTGCATCATCATCAACATCAGCAATCTAAATCTTTTTCCTGGAGGCTGAGAATCTCCAGATCACTTAGCTGATTTTCTGGGGGTTTTTCTTTCCCCTTCATCTGAGTTATAGTTCTCTGTCTTTTCATTTTTATAGGTTTTTGATGGGGTGACCTTTTTATAGATGATAGAGTTATAGCCTCTCTTACTTCTGGTGTCTTCCCCCCTTGTGGCTGAAGTGGGTGGGGGGCTTGCTGTAGGCTTCCTGATGGGAGGGACTTCTGCCTGCCCACTGGTAGGTGGAGCTGATTCCTATCCCTCTGGTGGGCAGGGCTTTGTCTCTGGATGGGATTAGAGGTGGCTGTGTGCTCTGGGGGTCTTTAGACAACCTTTTTACTGATGGGTGGGGCTGTGATCCCCCCCAGATTGTTGTTTGCCCTGAAGCTTCTTAGCACTGATGTGTGGGGCCACATTTTACCCAAATGGCCACTTCCAGAGAAAGGCATGCTGCTGAATATTCCCAAGAGCTTTGCTTCCAATGTCCTTCCCCTACAACAAGCCACATTCACCCCTGTTTTCCCAGGATGTCCTCCAAGAACTGCAGTCAGGTTTGACCCAGGTTCCTATGGAGACTGTGCTTTGCCCTGGGACCCAGTTCATGTGAAATTCTGTGTGTGCCTTTAAGAATGGGTTCTCTGTTTCCCCCAGTCCCATGGAGCTCCTGCACACAAGCCCCACTGGCCTTCACTGTCAGATGCTCCGGGGGCTCTTTCTCCCAGTGCCAGATCACCACACATGTGAGTTTTATGTGGGGCTCAGAACTCTCACTCCTGTAGGTGAGTCTTGTGAACCAGTTACTTTCCAGTCTATGGGGCTTCCCACCTGGGAGGTATGGGGTTGCTTATATCACATAACTCTCCCTCCTACCTCTTGATGTGGCCTCCTCTTTGTCTTCTGGAATAGGATATCTTTTTGAAGGTTTCTTGTCCATTTCGTTGAAGATTGCTCAGCATGTAGTTGTAAATTTTGTTGTTTTCAGGAGAGAAGTTGAGCTCTAGCACTTCTATTCCACCATCTTAATCCCATCTCTATTACCTAATTTTTCTATGTGGTATGATGTGAGGGAGAGATGTAGTCTTATCTTTTTACCATATGGATGGTCAATTTATTTTGGACAGCCCATTTCCCCCAATGATTAGTATTCCCCTACTATATTCAAAGCACCTGTGTATACTAAAATAAGATTCTAGGCTACATTATCGTCTTTGTTCTTTTGGTCACTTCTTACATCAATACTGCATTGTTTTAATTATGGAAAGTCTGGATGATAAGTTTTGATTTAAGATTTTCTTTGTTCTGTTCTTTTTTCACATTCATTTCTTGATCATATTGTCACATTAAAAATCTGTTTTGGACCTTGTTTGGAATTACCTGAGATTTTTAAAGACAGATTCATGTGTATATATATGTATATATAATATATTTATGTAAATATATGTACACATATATTCTGGGAGCACTTCATTCTAGTGATATTGAATCATCCCACTCAGTAAGATATCCCACATAGATACATCCATGATTTGCAATAAAGTTTTATATATTTTCTTCATATTTTAACACATCTTTTTTATTTTTATTTATAAGAACAATATGCTTGTGGTAAATGTATCTTTTTTCAACTTTTAACTTAATTTTATTGGAGTGCAGTTGACTTGCAATATTGCCTTAGTTTCAGGTGTAGAGCAAAGTGAATCAGTCATACGTATAAATATATCCATTCTTTTATTTACAATATAGTTTATTACAGACTTTTGAGCAGCTTTTCTTGTACCATACACTAAGTTCTTTTAATCATCTATTTTATTACAGTAGTGTGTACATGTTATTCCTACACTCCCAATTCTTCCCTCCCACAATGGTTTCACCTACAGTAACCATAAGATTTGTTTTGAAATCTGTTAGTTTGTTTTTGTTTTGTAAATCAGTTCTTTAGTGTCATTTTTATTAGATTCTACATATAAGCGATATATGATATTTGTCTTTCTCTGACTTACTTCACTTAGTATGATAATCTATAAGTCCATCCATGTTGCTGAAAATGGCATTACTTCATTCTTTTTCATAGCTGAATAATATTCCATTGTATATATGTACCACATCTTCTTTATCCGTTCTTCTGTCAATGGATATTTAGGTTGCTTCCATGTATTGGCTATTGTAAATAGTGCTGCAGTGAACATAGGAGTGCATGGTTGTTTTCAAATTAGAGTTTTCTCTGGATATATGCCCAAGAGTAGGATTATTGTATCATGTGATAGTTCCATATTCAGTTTTTTAAGGACTCTTCATATTGTCCTCCAAAGTGGTTTACCAAATTACATTCCCACTAACAGTGTGGGAGAGTTCCCTGTTCTTCACACCCTCAGCAGAATTTATTGTTTATAGATTTAAAAAAATAATTAATTTATTTTTTAATTAAAGTGTAGTTTATTTAAAATAGTTCAAGTTCTGCTGTACCTCAAGTGACCCAATCATACACATTTCTCTTTTTTTGTAGATTTTTGGATGACAGCCATTCTGACTGGTATGAAGTGATACCTCATTGTAGTTTTGATTTGCATTTCTCTAATAATTAGTGACACTGAGCATCTTTTCATGTGCCTGTTGGCCATCTGAATGTCTTCTTTAGAGAAATGTCTGTTTAGATCTTCTGCCCATTTTTTTGATTAGGCTTTTTTTTTTTTGATATGAAGTTCCATGAGATGATTATATTTTGGAGATTAATCCCTGTTGGTGTCTTCATTTGTAAAGATTTTCTCCCATTCTATAGGTTGTCTTTTCATTTTTTATGGTTTTCTTTGCTATGCAAAAGATTTTAATTGGGTTTATTTTTTTAAATATTTTTAAATATTTTTTAGGGCTCCACCCTTGCCATATGGAAGCTCCCAGGCTAGGGGTTGAATCAGAGCTTCAGCTGCCAGCCTATACCACAGCCACAGCAACAAATGATCTGAGCTATGTCTGCAACCTACACCACAGCTCACAGCAACACTGAATCCCCAACCCACTAAGTGAGGCCAGGGATTGAACCTACTAACCTCATGGATACTAGTTGGATTTTTTTCCACTGTGCCACAGTGGGAACTCCCTGATTATTTTATTTTTGTCTTCATTGTCATTATTCTAAGAGGAGCTCAAACAAGATACTGCTGTGATTTATGTCAAAGTGTATTCTGCCTATCTTTTCCTCTAGGAATTTTACAGTAGTGGCCTTACATTAACTCACATATTTACTCCATTTTGAGTTTATTTTTGTATATAGTATTAGAGAATATTCTAATTTCATTTTTTTATATCTGTCTGCTCAGTTTTCCCAGTACCACTTATTGAAGGGACTTTCTTCCACTGTATGTTCTTATTTCCTTTGTCAGAGATTTGTTGACCATAGGTGCTTGGGTTTATTTCTGGGATTTCCATCCTGTTCTACTGATCTATATTTCTGTTTTTGTGACAGTATCATACTCTTTTTATTGTTGTAGCTTTGTAGTATAGACTGAATTCAGGGAGCTGGATTCTTTCAGTTCCATTTCTCCTTTTCAATATTGTTTTGCTATTTAGGGTCTTTGGTGCTAGGGTCTAAGTTGTCTTCATATTGCTCACAGTGAGCCCAGGGGCACAACTACTACAGTCTTGGACCTGAACTCATTGGATCTGTGCCAATGGCCTGGTGAAAACAATGCTTGAGAGACACCAGGGCCAACTGCCGGCATAGCAGTGCCAACAACAATGTAATATATCTTTTAAGCTTACATCTTATAAATGGTTCTGCCTTGTAGAAACACATTTAAATTTCCTGTAACTTTATATGTTAATCCTATATCCAGTATGACTTTGCTGAACTTCCTAATCAGTTTTAATAGTTTGACAATAAAATTCACCAACATTTTTAATGTAGAAATTAAAATCATTTGTAAGTACTCCATTGAAAGAATTTATAATACTACTCATTTTGGACTTGGAATTCCCTTAAGAGTAGGTGTTAACATTATTTTTTTCATTGCCTGCAAACAGTTTTATAAATATTTGCCTGGCCTTTATGGTTATTTAGTTGATTATTTTTTGTCTTGTTTTTTGTTCATAGTATATTTCTCACAATATCACACTGTAAAATTTTCAAACATATTAGAATTGAAATCAATTTACATTGAACATCTGTATACCCACCATCCATATTCTACTATAGACATGTTACTATGCTTGATGCACACATATTTGTCTTATAGCTACCTCTATATCCATTTATCACTACATCTTATTTTTTATGCTTTTCTGTCCTTTTTTATTTTTACATCTTGGAGTCCTACTTTTTTTTCCTTTTTAATCACCTTAATCATTTATTTCAGAATGTCTGTCAAATTGTTCTATTTTCTGCCATTTGGGGGATGAAAAATATCCTGCTATGTGTGCTAACTCCTGGATTGCTACCTTTTATTTTATAATTTCATTGTAAACTCATTTTCATTCTCATGGAAATCCTGTGCAGCCTAGGTTAAAAGAATGTCCTATCAGAATTTTTGTGTTTTTTAAATTCCATGACTCTTAGAAGCATTACTGCTATAAGAACAGTTTTTATGGTAATTTATTTTCCAAACCAAACAATGTTTGGTACAGGCCCAACCCAGAGAATTTTTTTTTTAGCCACTCAAAATCCAGACAAAAGTAAACTTTCTTATATCCTCCTTGTGTCAGTAAGCTTTTCTTTTCCTTTTTTTTAAACCTTTTAATTGAAGTGCATCCCCTCGTGTTCCAAATTTATATTGGTTGTCTCAGTTCTAATTTCTGGCCTTTCTGAGTTCCATTGCCTTCATTAATGTTTCACTCTGTGCTAAAACCCAAGGTAAGCATATCTGCAAGAGAAGATATGCTTCAGCTCATGTATTTGCTACTTCTTTCTTTTCTTTGTTTTTTTGTTCTTGTTGTTTCTGGTTTCCCAACGCATTTAAAGAATGTCTGTTATAAAATCTCCTTTACATTCTCTGCTTCTTGTATTTTTGGCAAACAAAAGTCTACTTCTACTTCATCCACTTGGATTTTATTTCTATATGTATCCTGAAGAGGTGCCTGTTTCTCTTTCTGGTTGTTTATTTACCAAAACTGACCAGTCTTAATTTTCTGCTATTTTGTGTTTTTCTAATTGAAATCAATTTTATTTAAAATTCACCAGTAGAATTTTCTCTCCATTTTAAAATTTTTAAAGCTTACCTGTTTTATAACCTAAGAGAAATTATGAATCACACTGAGTATATGTTCAGGAAAACCTCTTAGCTCACTTGCTAGATGAATGGATTCTCTATTTTCTCTCTCTAAATCTCAGTGACTGAGACTCATGGCGCAGCAAGCACTCATGAGAAAATATTTCATTCTCTAAGCCATATTGGTACTTCTGTTCCCATCAGTTGTGTTACAGATTTATCAAGACTCAATTTTGTTGCTGCCTTATGTTACTTAATATATTGTTATTTTAAATAATTTAAAATTTTTATTTCATTTTTAATGGCATTAAGTATAATGTCTTGTGATTCAACTTTAAAAATTAGTTATAGGATTTCCTGTCCTGGTGCAGTGGTTAATGAATCCAACTAGGAACCATGAGGTTACGGGTTCAATTCCTGCCCTTGCTCAGTGGGTTAAGGATCCAGCATTGCTGTGAGATGTGGTGTAGGTCGCAGACACGGCTCGAATCCCACATTGCTGTGGCTCTGGTGTAGGCCAGTGGCTACAGCTCCGATTTGACCCCTAGCCTGGGAACCTCCATATGCCACAGAAGCGGCCCTAGAAAAGGCAGAAAGACAAAAAAATAAAATAAAATAAGTAAAATAAAATAAAATAAAAATTAGTTACATAATATTAGGCTCTCATCACAGTTTATCCTGTAAGGTCAACACCTTAGGTATCAGATAAGGAGATGGGCCTTATTGAATAGTAAGGATATCCCCTCAAAAGAAGCAGACAAATGTCACAGAAGTTGGCAATTGGAATGTGGTCAATAAACATTTGCACAAAGATTAAATATCAAGTGTAAACTACAGGTTTCCTAAGACTTTTAAATTTACTCAAATATATAGCTGAATGGAGTAGGAGGGGAAAATAAAGTTATTTCCTTTTTGTTTTGTTTTGTTTATTTAGGCTGCACCCGCAGCATATAAAAGTTCCTGGGCTAGGGGTCAAATAGGAGCTTCAGCTGCTGGCCTACACGAGTACCACACCAATGGCAGATCCAAGCCGCGTCTGCTACCAATGCTGCAACTGAGCAAAGCCAAGGATCAAACCTGCACCTTCATGGATACTAGTCGGTTTTTTCACCAACTGAGCCACAATGGGGATTCTGAAAATATAGTTATTTCTATCAAAACTAAGTTCATTTTTATGATTAAACCATGATAATCTTATGATTCTATATAAAATTTTCTTGGAGTTCCCATGTGGCTCAGTGGGTTAAGGAATTGTTGTTGTCACTGTGATTTGCTGCTGTGGTACAAGTTTTATACCTGGCCTGAGAATTTCCACATGGCACAGGTTCAGCCAAAAAAATAAATAAATAAAATTTTTAATTTTAAATGAAGTATAGATAAGAAATTTATAAATGATTGGGAAAGTATTCTCAAAATTTTAAGGCTTATGCACCAATATTAATTTATAAATGTTTTTAAATTTTCACTTTACTATTAAGAAGTCAAAGTTGGAAATTAGAGATGTCATATTAAGAATGATGATCTTTATATAACATGGACTAGTATGGAAGACTCCAATAAAAATATATTTATTTGTATTAGATTAAAATATGATCTTTAAACAATCTATCATTAAAAATATTCTTCACAATATATGACTTTTTGACGAAACAATTACTGGTCTTGATTGCATAAAGTAAGGGGAGTTTTTTTAATATGATTTTATTACTGCTATCTAATTTTCTTACTGTCTGAAGTGTTATTGAAATGTTTCTATTTATATAAATTTATTTGAAAATTAGTCCAATTGGAAGCAATAAATCAAACTGCTCAAATTAAGATAAGAAAAAAAAAATAAGGAATGTCAGGCAATATAGCACATTTAAGTCATCATGAGAGGCCTCTGGCACTAGCCTGCCCCCACCCATGGGATAGAGTCCTTACTTATAGTTACTAGGGTTTGTGCCACAAGACCATACAACTCTTGGGAAAGCTGACTATCTCAGGACTGAGGGTGGGGAACAAGACCCAAATATATAGGCAAATAGGCCTATAAAAGTGGTCAGAGCCCCACTAAGTCAGTCTTGGTAACTAGCACATTCAAACTGATTGTCTAAGAAGAGGTAAATGAAAATCAGTATAGCTCAGAAAAACAAAGAAGGTAATATTACTTTGGGTAATAATAATCAGCTCTACTCAATAAAAAATGTAACACAAGAAAAGGAGTATAGGGATAAGTTAATTTACAAGGAAGATACAGAAGTCTATGTGTGTGTGTATATATATACACATCCATGTTGCTATATATATATGGTTGTTTTAAGTTGATGATCTCTTAATTTCAGATGCATTTCAAATATCCTGCACTTGTGCATTTGTATCCTGCATTCCTGCATTTCAAATATCCTCCTCTCATGATTACTGGTTTGAGATCATATATGTGTGTGGATGAGTTCCTACTTTACTTTATATTTGTGTTTACCAGTAGGCTTTCCCATTTTGAAATTTTCTTGTTACTAGTTGTGGCCCTTTCCTTTCTGCTTAGAGAAGTTTATTTTTAGTATTTGCTGTAAAGATTATTTGGTGGTGCTGAATTCTTTTAGCTTTGGTTGTCTGTAAACTTTTGATTTCTCTGTCAAATCTGAACAAAAGCCTTGCTGGATAGGGTATTCTTGGTTTTATGTTTGTTATTTCTATCACTTTAAATATATTATGCCATTCCCTTATGGCCTGCAGAGCTTCTGCCGAAAAATCAGCTGGCAACCTTATGGGGAGTCCCATGTTTATTATTTGTTGCTTTTCTCTTGTTGCTTTTATTCTTTTTATTTTCTATTTTTTCTCTGATTCTTAATGCAGGTGAGTTGTGTTTTTTTTAATTTTATTTAATTTTTCATTTCTTAATGAATTTTATTACATTTATAGGTATATAACAATCATCACAATCAAATTTTGTAGCATATCCATCCCAAACCCTCAGTACTTCCCCCCACCCCCCAAACCTGTCTCCTTTGGAAACCACAAGCTTTTCAAATCTGTGAGTCAATATCTCCCCTGCAAAGAAATTCAGTCTGTCCTATTTTCAGATTCCACATGTAAGTGATAGCATTTGATGTTGGCTCATTGTCTGACTGGCTTCACTTACCATGGAATTTCTAGGTCCATCCATGTTGCTAAAAATGCCAGTATTTCGTTCTTTTTGATGGCTGAGTAATATTCCATTGTGTATATGTACCACTTTTTCTTTATCCACTCCTCTGTTGATGGACATTTAGGTTGTTTCCGTGTCTTGGCTATTGCAAATAGTGTTGCAGTGAACATTGGAGGACATGTGTCTTTGCGAGTCATGGTTTTCTCTGGATAGATGCCCAGGAGTGGGATTGCTGGATCAAATGATAGTTCTGTTTTTAGTTTCCTGAGGAATCTCCATACTGTTTTCCGCAGTGGTTGCACCAATTTACAATCCCACCAACAGTGTAATAGGGTTCCTTTTTCTCCACACCCTCTCTAGCACTTATTGCTTGTAGACGTTTTGATGATGGCCATTCTGGCTGGTGGAAGGTGGTACCTCATAGTGCTTTTGATTTGCATTTCTCTAATAAAGGGTGACATTGAACATCTTTTCATATGTTTTTTGGCCATCCATATGTCTTCTTTGGAGAATTCTCTATTTAGATCTTCTGCCCATTTTTTGATGAGGTTGTGTCTTCTTTTGGTATTGAGCTATCGGAGGTGTTTATAAATTTTGGAGATGAATCCCTTGTCAGTTGATTCATTTGCAAAGATGTTCTCCCATCCTGTGTGTTGTTTTTTCATTCTGTTTAGCATTTCCTTTGCTGTGCAGAAACTTTTAAGTTTAATTAGGTCCCATTTGTTTATGTTTGTTTTTCCTGTCATTACTCTAAGAGGTGGATCTGAGAAGATATTGCTGTCATTTATGTCGGAGAGTGTTTGGCCTATGTTTTCCTCTAAGCTTTAATATATTTTTTGTTTGATAACTATGTATCTTTGAATGTTCCTCCTTAGATTAATCCTGTATGGGACTCTCTCTTCTTCTTGGACTTTGGTGACTGTTTCCTTTCCCAGATTAGGGGAGTTTTCAGCTATTATCTCTTCAAATATTTTCTCACACCATTTATATCTCTGTACTCTTCCCAGGACCCCTATAATGTGAATGTTAATGCATTTAATGTTGTCCCAGATGTCTCTGTAACTGTTTTCATTTCTTTTCATTCTTTTTGATTTATTCTGCTCTGTGGCAGTGATTTCCCCCACTCTTTATTCCAGCTCACTGCTTCATTCTTCTCCCTATTTATTCTGTTGTTGATTCCTTCTAGTGTATTTTTCTTCAGTTTTGTTTTGTTGTTCTTTGTTAAGAGCTTACTGTATCTTCTTGTTCTGTGCATCCTTTCCCACGCTCTTGTATTATCTTTAGGATCATTACTCTGAACTCTTCTTTGGATAGATTGCCTATTTCTACTTCATCTAGTTCTGGAATTTTATCTTGTTCCTTAATTTGGAAAATATTCCCTTGTTATCTCATTTTGCTTAAATTTGTACTAGTATGTTTATGTATGTAATGGAATAGTTACATTTCTTGATCTTGGAGAAGTGACCCTCTGTAGGGGATAACCTAGGTGTCCCAGCAATATACTCCCCTCTCATCATGTAAGGGCCAGGAACCAGCTAGTCTGAGGGTAGGAAATGAATTTGGAGACTCTGTTCCACAGGTTTTGAGATCATAGTTTTCTTGCTTCTGGTGTCTGCCCTCTGGTGGTTGAGGCTGGTCTAGAGGTTTGTGCAGGCTTCCTAGAAGGAGAGGATTGGTGAGTGGAGTTGGGTCTTGGCCCTCTGGTGGGCCAGACTCTGTCAAGGGGCATGTTTAGGGGTGACTGTGGGTTCAGGAAATCTCTAAGAAGCCTATTGGCTGATGGGTGAGGCTATGTTCCTGCCCACTTTGTTGTTTGGTCTCAGATGTCCCAGCACTGGAGCCTACCCACCATTGAGTGGGGCTAGGTCTTGGTGCTAATGACTCAAGCAAGATATCTGCCTCTAGCAAGAGTTCAGAGAGATTAATACTCCCACTGTGTCTGCCACCAGCATTTATGACCCCATAGAGAGTCACAGCAGCCCCCTGTCTCCCTAGTGACCATTCAAGACCAGCAAGTATATCTGATCCAGGCACTTATGAAATCACTACTTTTTCCCTGGGTTATATTTCATGCAAAACCTTGTATGCATACTCCAAGAATGGAGTCTCTGTTTCCCTCAGTTCTGTGGAACTCCTTAAATCTATCCCTGCTGGCTTTCAAAGCCATATGCTCTAGGCATTCATCCTCACAGTGCTGGACCCCTAGACTGGGGAGCCTAACATGAAGCTCAGAGCACTCACTCCTGTGGGAAAACTTTTGCAATATAATTATCCTCTAGTGTGTGAGTCACCCACTGCAGGGAATGAGATCTGATTATACCAAGAGAGTGTCTCATTGGTTTCTTCCTTCTATCTTTGGATGTAGAATATCTTTTTTTTTCCCATAGGTTCCAGTCTTTTTTCTCAATGGTTATTCAGTAGCTAGTTGTAATTTTGGTGTGCTAATAAAAGAAAGTGAGCTCAAGGTGCTTCTACTCCACCACATTTCCTTGTAACTTTGGAAGACAAAGAAACAACCAGAGAAAGAAGCGGGGCATTAGGGGTGGAGTCCTGAGCACAGAAGATGTGCATTCACATTGCTTACCAGGGATGCCCTCTCACTTCTCCAGCTTTTGCAGATCCTGAACTATAAAGATGAAGTTGTAATCTTTGTAGTGATATCTTAGTCCTCTTTAAAGCCTTGGAAAACCAAGTTCTGTCCTTTTTTACTTCTCCTTGTATCCCACCTATAAACCACACCTGGAACCTGAATATATGTGCTCCTCATATGTTGAAAGAGTCTAAGTGATATAAGTAGAAAGGAAACTAATTTATAATTCTATTATCTTTAACAGCTAATATTGTTGAAGTCAGGGACCATATGTCTACCACATTTTGGCATGCTAATAAGGCAATAGAATAAAAATAGCTTTAGTGAGTTTATATGCACAAACTTGCTCATTTAGAACATTATCTTGGCTAAGATGTTTCTCCATATGTTAACATAAGTTATCTCATATCTTTGCGTGGAGTTACCATAAAATATTGGATTGGGAGTCAGGAAGCATTGATCATGATCAGAATTTAACCATGACAATGACTTGGTGACTTTGAATACATTTTCTAAAATCTCTCAGCCTCAGTTTCTTTATCTGTGGGTCATGTTTTTTGACTTAAGTTTAGTATAAAAATCAAATTATAGGATATATATGAAAGTTTGTAAATTTGATATGCCATACAAATATAGGTGATAAAGCTTTAGAATCTCAGAGTTAGAAAGGATTTTAAAGCATCTCAGATCCAGACTTTATCCAATTCACAAAAATTTTTTAATGTTTTTAATGTTTTATAACTTTTCCTTATCCCATCTTTCATTCTTATTTCATTTAAATTTGAAAATTTTCTAGCACATTTTGTTCAAATGAATTTTCTGATATTTCTAAAACAACATTTGAAATGAAGACTAGATTTATGTATTTTTCTTGATTTAACCACTAAGTGCAGAGAGAGGAGGGGGGACAGTTCACTCTCATACTCTGTGAATACTAAGTTACTGACGGAAAACATAGAAATCATTTAAGGTGTGCAACCAGACATGTTTATATCAGATGGGATGTGTGCTGGGCAGAAGCCTAAGGTTGTGGAAACATATCAGTATTCTTTCCTTCCTCCTGTCCCTCTCCCTTAGCTCCTGAGGCTGCCTCTCATCTATGCTCTGTGACAGGAACACATCTTAAATCTGACCTATCCTCCCTCTTCTTGTCTTTAAAATATATGTGTCCTCTGGGCTGTGCCAAAAATAACCAGAGTTAATGAAGAAAATGCCTATTAAGAGCAGATTATATTTTTCACCTTGAACAACATTTGCATTTTAAAATCTGTCTGAAAGCAGTCACTAACATTGATAAGTCTAGTATGATGTGTGTGAAATCTTTCCTCATGACCCCTCCTGTGAGGCTCCTGGATACTCCAAGAAGGAGGGTAGCTCTCTAAAAGCTGTGTGTGTGTGTGTGTGTCTGTGTGTCTGTGTGTCTGTGTGTGTGTCTGTGTGTATGACTGCCTTGGGGAAAGAAAGCTAGAAATTGACTATCTCATTTTTACTATAATCCACAAATGGACTTGCTTTCCAAAGTGATTATATCTGCCCTCTTTGGGGAAGACAATAGATGTCAGAGAATGATTTTTGTAATCACTGACAAACATTTTATTGATGTAGCCAAAGTTATCAGGTTGGAGAAACTGTTTATTCATGATCCAAGTGCATGCTGATATCTCCTTAGACCCAGTTGTTCATGTTTCTAGCTATAATTTGATACCAGAGCCCAAAACATATGGGGGGATACCCAGTTCTTCAAATTCAGCCCTTTAACTATTTCTACCCCATTGGAAAATTGTATATCTTCCTCCTCCCTACTTCCAACATCTTTCCAGATTACAATGTGAACAGTCTAAAAACAGAAATATATTTGGATTGGTGGGATTTTAGGCCTTTCTTAGTAAGATGCGAGAGGCCTAAGAATTCTAGTCATTTGAAGCCATCTCTACAGCTGAGCTATGGTAGTAATAACAAAGAAATTATTTCAGAAGAACTCAACTGGAAAATATACAGAGAACAATCCAGGAAATATTGCTAAGAATGATTAATGTGATGAAGCTTAAATCAGATAAAGAGGTTATACTGTTAAAGATTTTGGTTCCAGAGAAAATAAGTCCCAGTGTTGATTTACTAACTGATTATTAATAATTGGCAGAGTTTGATATGGAGTTCTTAAACAAACTTTTACAAAGAATCTTTCCAGCTTCAATGATTTAAGGCAAAGCTGGTGCCATTCAAATGGAGCTATACATTTGTTCTGCTTTAAGAATATAAAAATCCACTTTAAACCAGATTCTGATATATTTTCTTACACTGATAACTAAATACCAGTAAGTGGACTTATACTGGTGATTTAAAATTAGGTTAGATTTAGAGAAGAGGTCATAGGTCCTAAGGATAATTGATCATACACTGAAAGAACAAGAGAGTTTAGAAGGACATATTCCTAAAGTATATTCAATACCATATTGTAAAAATAATGTCTTGTGTTCCTTTATACTTTTGATTTGTTTCCATGATTTTACCTTCTTAGTGAAAAAGAGTGTTCATTGAACTGTTAGAACAGACCATGAAATGGTGAGTCATTACAATCTTATAAGCAAAGTAATGACACTTATACAATAGGAATTATAGTTATACATTGAAAACTAGAATGTATATTTTTAGTAGGCTACTTTTGCTCTAATAAAAATTAAATATTCTTTCAGACTGTACTTTTAATTTAGATTATCTAATATACTAAATGTCAAATTTGAGTTGCTTTCTAGCTAGCCACTTAGATGTTAATATTTGAGGACTTTTTTTTAACTCAACGAATTTTATTACATTTATAGATGTACAATGATCATCACAACACAATTTTATAGCATTTCCATCCCAAACCCCCAGCCCATCCCCTCACCCCCAACCTATCTCCTTTGGAAACAATAAGTTTTTCAAAGTCTGTGAGTCAGTATCTGTTCTGCAGAGAAGTTTATTGTGCCCCTTTTTTTAGATTCCACATGTAAGTGATATCATATGACATTGGTGTCTCACTAACTTCACTTAGCATGATAATTTCTAGGTCCATCCATGTTGCTAAAAATGCCAGTATTTATTTCCTTTTAATGACTAATATTCCATTGTGCATATGTACCACATCTTCTTGATCCACTCCTCTGTCAGTGGGCATTTAGGTTGTTTCCATGTCTTGGCTATTTTATTAGTGCTGCAATGAACATTAGAGTACATGTACCATCTCAAGTCATGGTTTTCTCTGGATAAATGCCCAGGAATGGGACTGCTGGATCAAATGGTACTTCTATTTTTAGTTTTCTGAGGAATCTCCACACTGTTTTCCACAGTGGTTGCACCAATCTACATTCCCACCAACAGTGTAAGAGTGTTCCCTTTTCTCCGCACCCTCTCCAGCACTTATTATTTGTAGACTTTTAATGATGGCCATTCTGTCCAGTGTAAGGTGGTACTGCATAGTGGTTTTGATTTGCATTTCTATACTAATTAGTGATGTTGAACATTTTTCATGTGTTTTTTGGCCATCTATATGTCTTCTTTGGAGAATTGTCTGTTTAGATCTTCTACCCATTTTTTATGGGGTTGTTTGACTTTTTTGGGGGGGTATTGAGCTGTGGGAGGTGTTTATAAATTTTGGAGATGAATCCCTTGTCAGTTAATTCATTTGCAAAGATGTTCTCCCATTCTGTGGGTTGTCTCTTCATTTTGTTTAGGGTTTCATTTGCTGTACAGAAATTTTAAAGTTCAATTAGGCCCTATTTGTTTATTTTTGTTTTTATTGTCAGTACTCTAGGAGATGGATCTGAGAAGATATTGCTATGGTTTATGTCAGAGAGTGTTCAGGCTTGAGGATATTTTGGAAGAGTATTAAGAACCAAATCATTTCATTTTAAAATTATATTTAGGGTAATGTTTACAATTAGACAGGCTGTCTTATAGTCTCGAATGCTGCCCATCTATTTGTTGCTCTAGATTTGAACTACAAAATGCTAAGAAGTTTCAAGTTTTCTAACTTTAAATTATGTTCTCAATCAAAAATCACAAGAAAATTGACTTGAGAACATTTTGGATATTTTTGGCTTCCTAAAAGCTGTGAATGTTTATTCTTGGATTTTAAAAAGTATAGAAATGCAATAAAAATGGAAAAATACTCAAAATGTGATCACTCAGAGATGGGCATGTTTAATATTTTTACCTGTTTTCTTTTTTAGGAAAAATAGTGTGTGTGTGTGTGTGTGTGTGTGTATGCATGTGTGTGTGTGTGTGCTTACATTTTATTGCATATTTTTTCTCACAAAACAATTTATTAGGAACAACTTTTCAGTGATTAAACAAGTATTTATGTTAAAATAGGTATGCTTTGAAGGCTAATGATTATGGGAAGAATATTTTCAGAACAAGCCTGTTTGGGTTCAGAAGGAACATGAATATTACAGGGCAAGTGTGGAAATCTTCCTAGGGAAGTTTCCTTCAGAGATGTTTTGGCTACATAATCGTTTAAATGACTTCATCCATAACTTGCAGGAGAAATATACCTATACATTAGAAGTAGCTTGATTCACTAGAAATTGTATTCACTGGAGAATGAAGAGGCTTGGGATCTAATCAGAGTTATGCCACAGGAACCCAGTGAGTAATACCAGGCAAAGGAATTAATCTAGATGTCTTTATTTATACTGTGAGTCTGTCTAATACTGCCAGACTGTGATTCCCTAAACTATGAATAAAATGTGTTGTTTGATGTAGATGATTCTGCATAATTTTGTTAAGAAATCTAGTCAGATTATTGTCATTTTTGTGAAGAAATCTGTGACAGAATAGGGATTTAAAATATTTACATCAATTTTAAAAAGCTATTCAATCAAACTGTTCCTTGAATATTAGAAAAAACCTTATTGCAATACATTGGTCACTTAATATATCTACTCTTTTTCTGTGATTCAAAATTATACATAATTGGACCAAGTGCCAAAGTCTAAAATGTAATTCTTTAGAAAAAAAGTAACTGAAGATAAATTATTTTAAAGAAAGACTCTGTAGTAAAAGTATCAGTAATGATAGCTTATATCTATTTCTTTATTTGTAGATATTTGTTTTCTTGGAATGACTGTTCAGAAAATAGACTCTCCTCAATAACAAACCTAGTTCACAGAAGGCTTCATTGCTATATTAAAAATCTCTCACAGATGTAAAATTTACATACGGCTTTGTTAGGTGTGGTAAATGAGAAGTTACACAGGGAGGAAGAGTTTGCTTTGTGATAGTCCCATCTACTGAAGTTTAGACAATATAAAATTAGGGGAAGAACCCTCAGATGCACAATCAGTTCATCTCCTCATGCAGCAGCATGGAGAGCCTCCTAAATATAGAGGAGAAACTCTTACCCCATTCAGAGTAGATTTTTTCAATAACTTAACTTCACTGCTTATAGGAAACTCTACCAAACAAAATCAAGTCCATCCTAATTTAATTTAAACCCCTTTTATCTTGCTTCTATGTACATCTGAGTTTGAAAATAGCTGGCCACCACTCACTGAATAAAGTCTCTTTGTATATTTTAAAGACTGGCACATGGACAGCTACATGTAAAAGACTAAAATTAGAACATTTTCTAATACCATATACAAAAATAAACTGAAAAATGAATGAAAGACAAATGTAAGACTGGAAATCATACAGTTTGACATAAATTGTAGCAATATTTTTTGGGATCTGTCTTCTAAGGCAAAATAAACAAATACTATCTATTATCACTTATATGTAGAATCTAAAACAAACAAATGAACATAACAAAACAGTAACAGACTCATACATATAGAGAACAAACTAGTGATTACCAGCAGGGAGAGGGAAAGGGGATGCAGCAATATAGGTATAGGGAATTAAGGGTTACCAACTGCTATGTATCAAATAAGTAAGCAACAAGGATATATTGTAGGAGTTCCCTTGGTGGTACAGGAGAAATGTATCCATGAGAACATGGGTTTGATCCCTGGCCTTACTCAGTAGGTCGGGGATTCCATATTGCCGTGAGCTGTGGCGTAGGTTGCAGATGTGGCTTGGAGCCCATGTTGCTGTGGCTTTTGTGTAGGCCAGTAGCTATAGCTCCAATTCGACCCCTAGCCTTGGAATTTTCATATTCTGCAGGTGGAGACCTAAAAAGAAAAAGAAAAAAAAATAAGGATATATCGTACAGCACAGGGAAATACAGCTAATATTTTGTAATAACTTTAAATGGAATATAATCTATAAATGGAATATATCTATAAAATATTGAAGTGTTATGTCATATAACTGAAAGTAATATAATATTGTAAATCACCCTATACTTTAATAAAATTTTTTCTTAAGACTGGCGTGAAATGACTGTTGGGTCTTTTTTTCATCAAGTTGTATAGTTCCAGCTTTATTAACCTTTCAGTGTCAGTCTTTGTTTCAGTCTTTCAGTCATCTTCTGAATCATCTTTAAAGCTGTTCCATGGTCTTTCATGAGTCAATTTTACTTCAACAAACCCTCCAACATGTCAGGATTTGTGTTTAGTTGTCACAGCATTTTATGTCTCTTGATCTGTATTTCTTTGACAACTCCAGGCATAAGGATAAGGCAAAGATGGAGACTTAGGGAGATCAGCTTTAATTATTTTCTGTTTCACCCAGAGATTCTTTATCTAGGGGCATAATCTAATTTATAGATTATGGGATAAAACTTTAGTTACATTGAACTCCAGAGATTCTAGACAGCCAGGTTTTTCACTTAGCTATGAGTTTCCTCCTATAAAACTTAACTTTATTAATTACCATCTGGATGAAACATTTCCAAAAATATATCCATTTCCTTCTATTTATGTATTCTATACCAAATATGTTTTGGCATCTTCAATAACATAATTCAATTCAGTATATATTTATTGAACACTTGTTCAAACAAGATAACTCAAATATGTTAGGAGATTTAATGGAGATAAGGTTTGATGGAATTCAGATCTTCATTTAAGATCTGATTATGACCTTACAATCCAGTAGGAGAGATAAGCATGGAAATTACTCCAATACACATTAATAAGTGGTAAATATCACAAAGTAATTGACTTGGGTTTTAAGTGAAATTCAGAAAGTACAAACTTTCATAGAAAGTGTTTCTTGCTAAGCATCAAGGTCGAAATACTTGCTCTAAAGGAAGAAATTAAACTCTGAAACAGGACAGTAAGGAACAGTTAGAAATTGAGTTTGGCATATAATGCTCTAAATAGTGGTAAATTTGTATAGATGATCTTTGGCCAGAAAAAAAATGATGATTTAAAATGCAGCTAGGGAGTTAATACATTTTTTTTCAGATAGAGGAAACTGTTGGCCTTTTTTGAGAGTGTAAATGACATGAACAGGGCTAAATTTCATTAATATTGTCTTGGTATACATTAAGAAAATTGACTCAGAATAAAAAAAATAATGTAAAGAAATATTTTAGGAGAAAATTAATTAGAAATTAATTTTAATAAAATTGAGAAATGAAATAGGACAGTTTTAGGTGAAATTAAATAGCATATTTAACAAATTAGAGATGGTGAGAAAAGGAGGAGTAAAAGGTTATTTTACTTATTGGAATGATAAGAGTCAAAACTAGCTTTTAAAATTAAAGATGAGAAAAGATAATGCAATAAATATAGATTAGCTTTAACTAAGTTTGATAACCATGGGAAAGATAGCGATAGGCTGTAAATTTAAGATATAATTTAAGAGGATTTTTACTATGGGAGATTTAGTTTGTAGAGAACATTTCTTGTATACAACAAAAAATATTATGAGGGAGGAGACAAGATGGCAGAAGAGTAGGGGGACACGTTTGCCCTCTCCCACAAACACAACAAAAAAAGCACATCTTACAGGATAAATGACTCACACAAAACAGCAACCAATTGCTGGCAGAAGAACCTAAAGTCCAATAACGGCAAGAAGTTTGTGACATTACTAGGTAAAACAAGAGGAAAGAGGAGAGTGAGAGAAGGTGAATCCAAGCTGGACGGGCGATCCTGAAAGGGAACTGCGGAGGAGAAAGGGATCCTGCACCCTGGAAAGTCACCTACACAGGGGAAAGATCAAACGAACCGGAGGAATCTCCAGATGCAGAGAAGAGTGTAGCAGTAAGTTGGAGTACTGAAAAGCTGATCAAGAACCAAACGGACCATCTGAACTACGGGCACAGTCACCAAAAATTGAGACGCCTGGGTGGGGGCTGGGTACCAAGTCCTCGACTCCGGAGGTTAGTCCCTGGGAAAGAGCTGGGGGGGTGGGGAGGAGCAGAGACTGCTTGGGAGGTCTAGAAACTGGTCTGTCAAGTTTGACGAGGCAGAGACTGCCTGGGAGACTAGAAAACAAAACTGTCGCAGAGGAAGGGAGCAATACTCTAGGGGCGGGGAAGTGGAAAGCCACATTAGGGGGAACCTGGGAGAAGAGCCTGGTCTGCGCAGGTGCTGGGGAGGGGAGAGAAGAAGGGGTGGGTCCCCATAGAATACTCCCCATGCCACAGCAAGCTTAACGGCCTGCTAGCTAGCAGAAAGCTGTGCTTCCCAGTGCATCCTCTCCCCCCACCCCCGCCACCCCCTATGCACTCGCCGGACCTGGGGCTACCTGCCATCTGGGAGGGCTGGCCTCAACAATTGCCTGAAGCCTACAACCGCAGGGGCTGTCCCTGCACAGGCCTGCTTGCCCTTTGGAGGGGCTACACCCCCACAGAGCAGCACCAAACACCACCAGTCCCTGAGAAAAGGCCTGCAGCCCAGAAAAGCTAGAACAAGCCTAGCCAGGCTGTGAATAGATCTGCCTAATTCTCAGATGGTCTTTCTGAGTTGGGCTGCCCTGGGGAGGAGCCTCTTGGGTTTTCAGCAGCCCTGCTAGAGGCCCAAGCCCCCAGGGGGTGCTGAGCTCTCGCTGATCAGCTGCATAGGACTGCCAGCTCCAGGAAGGACGCCCTGCAGCCCAGAAAAGCTGCAACAAGCCTGGCCAGGCTTTGAAAAGATCTGCCTAATTCTCAGATGGTCTTTCTGAGTCAGGCTGCCCTGGGGAGGAGACTCTTGGGTTTTCAGGAGCCCAGCTAGCCGCCAAAGCCCTCAGGGGGTGCGGCACACTTGCAGAACAGCTGCAAAGGAATGCCAGCAATCTGCAGGACCCCCTGCAGCCCAGAAAAGTTACAACAAGCTTGGCCAGACTGTGAAAAGGTCCGCCTACATTCTCAGGCCGTCCTTCTGAGTTGGATTGCCCTAGGGAAGAGCCTCTTAGGTTCTCAGTGACACAGATAGCTGCTCCAGCCATCAGGGGGTGCTGAACTCCTGAGGAACAGCTGCCCAACACTGCCAACCCCCTGCAAGAACCCCACAGCCTAAAAACACCAGAGCAAGCTCTGCATGACCAAGTGAAATCTGCTACCATCGTGGTGTGGACCTCCCAGTCCTGTCTGCCCTCAGGAAGTCCTCTTTGCTTCAAAGAAACACTGTTAGCCCATCAACACTCCAGAAAAGCCACACTGCCTCAAGAAAGATTGACCAACAATGCCAACCCTCAGGAAAATATCCACAGCAGTGACAAGGCAAACACTGCCCGATAACGGAGACTACAACTCCCTCAGAAGAAAGAAAACAACAAACAAGATGAAGAAGCTGAGAAACCACCCCCAGTCAAACCAACAGGAGAACTCACCTAAAACAGTCAACAATGAAACAGATCTCTGCAGTCTGACAGACCTGGAGTTCAAAAGAGAAATAGTGAAAATACTGAAGGAATTGAGACGATATGAACAGTAATGTGGATACCCTCAGAAAGGAACTAGAAAATATAAGGAGGAGCCAAGAAAAACTAGAACACTCATTTGCAGAGATACAAACTGAACTAAGGGCAGTAAAAACAAGAATGAATAATGCAGAAGAACGAATCAGTGATATGGAAGATAGAATGATGGAAATCACCCAATCAGCTCAGCAGACAGAAAACCGAATCAAAAAACTGGAAGGCAATATAAGAGACCTATGGGATAATATAAAGAGGGCCAATCTACACATTATAGGAATTCCAGAAGAGAGTAGAAAAAGATAAGGGGATGGAAAAATATATTGAAGAAATTATCGCTGGAAACTTCCCAAATCTAAAGGATACTGGGTTCAAGATACAGGAAGCACAGAAGGACCCAAACAAATTGAAACCAAATAGACCCATACCAAGACACATCATAATAAAAATGGCAAAGGTTAGTGATAAAGAGAGGGTCCTAAAGGCAGCAAGAGAAAAACAGAATGTTACCTACAAGGGAACTCCCATAGGATTAGCAGCTGATTTCTCCACAGAAACACTACAGGCCAGGAGGGAATGGCAAGATATATTAAAAGTGCTCAAAGGAAAAAATATGCAACCTAGAATACTCTATCCAGCAAGAATATCATTTAAAATAGAAGGGGAAATAAAATTTTTTCCAACAAACAAAACTTAAAGATACAGGCAACACAAAACCCAGGTTAAAGGAAATACTGAAAGGGCTTCTCTAAACCAAAAACAAAGGAAGGAAAGGGAAGAAAAAAGAAAAGAAAAAAAAAAGAAGAAGAGGAAGAACTAGGACTGAGGAAACCGCAATCAGAGAGCAGTCACTCAAATAAGTCAGCATACAGATTTAATCATGAACATGTTTCAAACAAAATAAAATTAAAAAGAAAAAAATAAAAAAGAGTTTTCAAAACCATAAAATGTGGGCAAGGGATGTTAGGAAGTAAATAACCCTTCTTGTTTGTTTGTATGTTTCTCTTCTTAATTTTAATATAGTAATGAAGTGTTTGAACTTACAGGACCATCAGGCTAAAACACACAATTATAGGAAGGGGTTAGCATACTTAAAAAACAGGGCAACCACAAGCCAAAACCAAATATTGCATTTGCAAAAAATGAAAAAAAAAATAAAACACTAAAGCAGATGATAACAGAAGACCATCCAACCAAAAAAATAAAAAAAAAGAAAGGAAGAATGGAGAACCATAGCATCAACTGGAACACGAGGTTCAAATGGCAATAAATAATCATCTATCAATTATCACCTTAAATGTCAATGGACTGAACGCCCAATCAAGAAAGACACAGAGTGGCTGAGTGGATAAAAAGGCAAAAACCTTCAATATGCTGCCTACAAGAAACTCACCTTAGGACAAAGGATACATATAGATTGAAAGTGAAAGGGTGGGGAAAAATATTTCACGCCAATAGACATGACAGAAAAGCAGGAGTTGTGACACTCATATCAGACAAAATAGACTTTAAAACAAAAGACGTAAAGACACTTCTTAATGATTAAGGGATCCATCCAAGGAGAGGATGTTACTATCGTCAACATATATGCCCCAAATACAGGAGCACCCAGATACATACAACAAATATTAACAGACATAAAGGGAGATATTGATGGGAATACAATCATAGTAGGAGACTTTAATACCCCCCTCACATCAATGGACAGATCCTCTAGACAGAAAACCAATAAAGCAACAGAGAGCCTAAAGGAAACAATAGAAAAGTTAGACTTCATTGATATCCTCAGGACACTACATCCAAAAAAATCAGAATACACATTCTTCTCAAGTGCACATGGAACATTCTCAAGAATCGACCACGTATTGGGGACACAAAGCGAATCTCAATAAATTTAGGAGCATAGAAAGTATCTCAAGAATCTTCTCTGACCACAATGCCATGAAATTAGAAATCAACCATGGGAAAAGGAAAGAGAAAAACCCTACTACATGGAGACTAAACAACACACTACTAAAAAACCAATGGGTCAATGAGGAAATCAAGAAGGAAATTAAAAACTACCTTGAAACAAATGATAATGAAGACACAACCGCTCAAAATCTATGGGATGCTGCGAAAGCAGTGCTCAGAGGGACATTTATAGCAATACAGGCCTTTCTCAAAAAAGAAGAAAGATCCCAAATTGACAACTCGACCCTCCACCTAAATGAATTAGAAAAAGAAGAACAAAAAAGTCCTAAAGTCAGCAGAAGGAAGGAAATTATAAAGATCAAAGAAGAAATCAATCAAATAGAGACTCAAAAAACAATAGAGAAAATTAATGAAACCAAGAGCTGGTTCTTTGAAAAGGTAAACAAAATTGACAAACCCCTGGCCAGACTCACTCAAAAGAGGAGAGAAAGAACCCAAATAACCAAAATTATAAATGAAAAAGGAGAAATCACAACGGATACAGCAGAAATACAAAAAACCATAAGAGAATACTATGAACAACTATATGGCAACAAGTTTGACAATCTGGAAGAAATGGACAATTTTCTAGAATCTTCCAGCCTGCCAAAACTGAATCAAGTAGAAACAGACCAACTGAACAGACCGATCACTAGAAAATGAATTGAAGAGGTCATAAATCACTCCCTACAAATAAAAGTCCAGGACCAGATGTCTTCACAGGTGAATTTTATCAAACATATAAAGAGAAATTGGTGCCCATCCTCCTTAAACTCTTTCAAAAGGTTGAAGAAGAAGGAATACTCCCAAAGACATTCTATGATGCCACCATCACCCTCATTCCAAAACCAGACAGAGATACCACCAAAAAAGAAAACTATTGCCCAATATCATTGATGAATATAGATGCAAAAATGCTCAACAAAATCTTAGCCAACCGAATCCAACAACATACCAAAAAAATTATACACCATGACCAGGTTGGGTTCATCCCAGGTTCACAAGGATGGTTCAACATTCGCAAATCAATCAGCATCATACTCCACATTAACAAAAAAAAAAGTCAAAAATCATATGATCATCTCAATAGACGCAGAAAAAGCATTTGACAAAGTCCAACATCCATTCATGATCAAGACCCTCGCCAAAGTGGGTATAGAGGGAACATTCCTGAACATAATGAAAGCCATTGATGATAAACCCACAGCAAATGTAATACTCAATGGGGAAAAACTGAAAGCCTTCTCTCTCCAATCTGGAACAAGACAGGGATGCCCACTCTCACCACTGCTCTTCAACATCGTTTTGGAAGTCCTAGCCACAGCAATTAGACAAACAAAAGAAATAAAAGGCATCCATATAGGAAGAGAAGAGATCAAACTGTCACTGTATGCAGATGACATGATACTATACATAGAAAACCCTAAGGACTCAACCCAAAACTTCTTGAACTGAACATCAAATTCAGCAAAGGAGCAGGCTATAAGATTAACATTCAGAAGTCAGTCGCATTTCTGTATACCAGCAATGAAATATTAGAAAAGGAATACAAAAATACAATACCTTTTAAAATTGCACCTCACAAAATCAAATACCTTGGAATACACCTGACCAAGGAGGTAAAGGACTTATATGATGAGAACTATAAAACTTTAATCAAAGAAATCAAAGAAGATGTAAAGAAATGGAAAGATATTCCATGCTCCTGGATTGGAAAAATCAATATTGTAAAAATGGCCATACTACCCAAAGAAATCTACAGATTCAATGCAATCCCTATCAAATTACCCAGGACATTTTTCACAGAACGAGAACAAACCACCCAAAAATTTATATGGAACAACAAAAGACCCAGAATCGCCAAAGCAATCCTGAGAAACAAAAACCAAGCAGGAGGCAGAACTCTCCCAGACTTCAAGAAATACTACAAAGCCACAGTCATCAAAACAGTGTGGGACTGGTATCAAAACAGACAGACAGACCAATGAAACAGAATAGAGAATCCGGAAATAAACCCTGACACCTATGGTCAATTAATCTTTGACAAGGGCGGCAAGAACATCAAATGGGAAAAAGAAAGTCTATTCAGCAAGCATTGCTGGGAAACCTGGACAGCTGCATGCAAAGCAATGAAACTAGAACACACCCTCACACCATGCACAAAAATAAACTCAAAATGGCTGAAAGACTTAAATATACGACAAGACACCATCAAACTCCTAGAAGAAAACATAGGCAAACCACTCTTTGACATCAACGTCATGACTATTTTCTCAGGTCAGTCTCCCAAAGCAATAGAAATAAGAGCAAAAATAAACCCATGAGACCTAATCAAACTGACAAGCTTTTGCACAGCAAAGGAAACCCAAAAGAAAACAAAAAGACAACTTACAGAATGGGAGAAAATAGTTTCAAATGATGCAACCGACAAGGGCTTAATCTCTAGAATATATAAACAACTTATTCAACCCAACAGCAAAAAAGCCAATCAATCAATGGAAAAATGGACAAAAGACCTGGATAGACATTTCTCCAGAGAAGATATACCGATGGCCAACAAACACATGAAAAAATGCTCAACATCGCTGGTTATAAGAGAAATGCAAATCAAAACTACCATGAGATACCACCTCACACCAGTCAGAATGGTCATCATTCATAAGTCCACAAATAACAAGTGCTGGAGGGGCTGTGGAGAAAAGGGAACCCTCTTGCACTGTTGGTGGGAATGTAAACTGGTACAGCCACTATGGAGAACAGTTTGGAGATACCTTAGAAATCTATACATAGAACTTCCATATGACCCCAGCAATCCCACTCTTGGGCGTATATCCGGACAAAACTCTGCTTAAAAGAGACACATGCACCCGCATGTTCATTGCAGCACTATTCACAATAGCCAGGACATGGAAACAACCCAAATGTCCATCGACAGATGATTGGATTTGGAAGAGGTGGTATATATACACAATGGAATACTACTCAGCCATAAAAAAGAATGACATAATGCCATTTGCAGCAACATGGAAGGAACTAGAGACTCTCATACTGAGTGAAATGAGCCAGAAAGACAAAGACAAATACCATATGCTATCACTTATAACTGGAATCTAATATCCAGCACAAATGAACATCTCCTCAGAAAAGAAAATCATGGACTTGGAGAAAAGACTTGTGGCTGCCTGATGGGAGAGGGAGGGAGTGGGAGGGATGGGGAGCTTGGGCTTATCAGACACAACTTAGAATAGATTTACAAGGAGATCCTGCTGAGTAGCATTGAGAACTTTGTCTAGATAGTCATGTTGCAACAGAAGAAAGGGTGGGGGAAAAAATGTAATTGTAATGTATACATGTAAGGATAACTTGATCCCCTTGCTGTACAGTGTGAAAACAAAAAAAATTAATAAAAATAAAAATAAAAAAATAAAGAATGAAAATGTCAAAAAAATATTATGAAATTTCAAAGAATCAATAAAGTGGAGTCCACAACCAAAAAAAAAAAATAAACATAACAGAAGATGAGCCACAAATGGCATAAATCATGCAAGTAGTATTCAAGGACTTTAGAATAGTCATTATAAATATGTTCAAAGTTTTACAGGAAAAAAAATAGATGAATAAATGGAAAATCTTGGCAAGGACATGGAAACTATAGAAAAGACTAAAAAAAGTCTATAACTGACTGAAAAAACATGATATACAAAATAAAATACATTAAATGTGACTATTATCAGAATTAACACTTCATAAAAAGGATGAATTAAATTGAAAATATTTTAATAGAAATTATCTAAAATTAAGGCAAGAGAAAAGAAAATTACAAAACTGAAGAGAACATTATTGACTTATGGGACAATACTAAGAACTTTAACATTATGTATATTCAAAATCCCAAAAGTACAAGAAGGAGAGAAAGGAACCCAATAGTATGTGAAGAAATAATAGCCAAATTAAAAAATTATAATTAGTATAAATTTCAAAATCCAAGAAACTCAGCAACTCTCAAAAAGGATAAATTAACAGAAAATCAAACTTAGGCATATCACAGTTAAAATGTAAAAACCAAAAATATAGAGAATATGCTAAAAACAAGCCAAGTGCAAAATGATATATGACAACAGGGTAGCCACAATAAGTTTGATGACCCACTTTTCCACAGAAACAGTGTGATCCAAAACACAATGGAGTGATATTTTTAAATTGTTGAGGGAAAAAAAAACTAATCTAATATTCTATATGCAGCAAAAGCAATTCTTAAAAAATGAAGGTGAAATAAAGGCATTCACGCAAAAACATAGACTAACTTGCCATCAGTATAACTCTACCATAAGAAATATTAAAGGAAGTTCTTCAGGCTGGAGAGAAATAACACCAGTTGGAAAGCTGAATATATAGGGAGAGTGTGGACATGGTTAGAAAGATATATCTTTTACTTTTCAATTTTTCCCAGCTTCTTTGAAAGAAGACTCTACACTAAAGCAAAATCAACAGCCATGTATTGTGTGATATCTAACTTATATAGTAAAACCTATGGAAACAAAAAGTTTTAAAATCAATGACCTAAGCAATGTAAACATGATATCAGTAGAAGAAAGAAAAAAATAAAGAAATAATTTTTTTTGGCTTTTTAGGGCCACACCTGCAGCACATGGAGTTTACCAGGAGAGGGGTTGAATCAGAGTTGCGGCTGCCGGCCTATGCCACAACCATAGCAATGCAGGATCTGAGCCACGTTTGTGAACTTCACCACAGCTCAGAGTGAGGCCAGATCCTTAACCCACTGAGCAAGGGCAGGGATCAAACCTGCAACTTCATGGTTCCTAGTCAGATTTGTTTCCATTGCACCATGATGGGAATTCCTAAAGAAATTAATTTTATTTATTTATTTATTTACTTATTGTCTTTTTGCCATTTCTTGGGCTGCTCCCATGGCATATGGAGGTTCCCAGGATAGGGGTCTACACTGAGCTGTAGCCATCAGCCTACACCAGGGCCACAGCAATGCAGGATCTGAGCTGCATCTTCAACAGCTCATGGCAATGCTGGATCCTTAACCCACTGAGCAAGGCCTGGGATCAAACCCACAACCTCATGGTTCCTAGTCAGATTTGTTAACCACTCAGCCACAATGAGAACTCCTAAAGAAATTAATTTTATAAAAATAAAGAGAAAATTCTTCAAGTTAGGTTGGTTCTTGAAAAGATTATTAAAATTGATATACTCTAACAACACTGACCTAGGGAAAAAAAAAAGCACAAAAATACAAATATCTATTTAAAAAGGCAATATAACCCTAAATCCTACAGTGATTAGAAACATGGTAAGGAAATATTATGAAAATAATTAAGCCTATAAACTTAATGACATAGATGAAATAGACAAATTCCTTAAAAACACAACTTACTAAACTTATAAAAACTGGTAAAAAATTTATTTTTGAAGTAATCTCCCCACTGCCCTGCAAAATCTTACTACCAATCTTGCTCAAACTCTTTCAGGAAATAAAAGAGGAGACATTTTCCAACTCATTTTATGGGACCAGCATACCAGCATAACTTTGATATTAAATGATGACAAAGCCATCACAAAATGAAAATAACTATAAACTAACACCTCACACAAACACAGGCACAAAATTTCTTAACCAAATATTAGCAAATTTAATTCAGCAATGTATAAGTAGGATAATATGAAGTGACTAACCAAGGATTATCCTAAGAATGC